>NC_067114.1:35462010-36154298 GCF_021347895.1 Acanthochromis polyacanthus | reverse complement strand
GATAGAGGAAATGAAGTGTGCTTGATTTCCCTAGACATCAAAGGTGCTTTCGACAAGGTCTGGCACAATGGCCTTTGCTCGAAACTTATTGGAAAAGGAGTGTGTGGAGAGCTACTAACCTGGATAAGGAGCTATTTGACAGACTGATCCATCAAAGTTGTCATATCTGGCCAGTCATCTGGAACTTTACCAATCAATGCATCAGTTCCCCAGGGATCAATCTTGGGCCCTCTCCTATTCTCTGTCTTCATAGATGATTTGAGTGACGCGTTTGAAAATCAGCTCTATCTTTACGCTGATGATTCGACTTTATTCTTTGAGATCAAATCCACTGATGACCTTAAGGCCATTACAGCTAGCCTATACAGAGACCTGGAGAGGATGAGAACCTGGGCAGACAGATGGAAGGTAACATTTGAACCATCAAAGTGCAAGACTATGACAATTTCCAGGAAAAGAGCTCCCACCAGGCTTGAACTCAAGTTTGGAAGTACATCGCTGGCTGAGATGAACGAGCTGGAGATTTTGGGAGTCACAATAGACAGCAAATTGACCTGGGCAAAACATATCTCCAACATTGCATCAAGAGCTGGGCAGAAGCTGGGAGCCCTAAGGAGAGTAGCAAACAAGCTGGATAGAAGAGGTAGAGCAACTGTTTACAAGGCCCAAGTGAGAAGTGTAATGGAATATGCATCACTGTCATGGATGAGTGCTAGCCCGACAACACTTGGTTTGCTGGACACTATCCAGAAGAAGGCACTTCGTATTATTGGTGTAGACAGGGACATAGCTAGAATAGAACTTAACATCACAGCCCTCCACCAGAGACGTCAGGTGGCAGCAGCTACAGTCCTCTATAAAATGCACACCAGTATATGCCCAACAGACCTTCGTGCTCTGCTTCCTCAGCCTTATGTTGTTAGGAGAGCCACCCGTTTCAGCCTATCAATGCCATGCTACGCTCTTGCAGTACCAGTGTCCAGAACAGTTTCCACAGGACAGACTTTTATCCACACTGCAGTTCATGTTTGGAACAGCTTGCCAGATTGTGTAGTTGGTGACATCGCAGAAGATGGTGTTGTACCCTTCAGGAGCAGGGTGCACGAGTATTTGCTGTCATGTGTTTAAGGCTTCTGCCCTTACACTCCAGTCTCCTTGTTGCTGTGAACCACAGATTAGGCCATGGAAATATCTTTCATAGTGCATAGTTGCCTATGCTAGATTTTGATTTTTATCATTCCTCATCGGCTATCGTTCACTTCGCATCTTATAAAAAAATAAAAAAATAAAAATTGACATGTCCAAGTCAATAATGTTGTCAGGACACCGACTGCAGTCCAAGGCTTTGCAAGAAATATCATTCCTAATGCTGTTTTTGCTGTTCTTAACTGTTTGTGTTCAGCAGTATTCAGTCCTTTTGGTTTACTATATTGCTATAGCAAAATGATTTATCGGTGTGTGTCTCCAAACTGAAACGTGTGCGTTTAAATTAAGGCATTGCATCTTCAGTCTCCTAGTATGTCTGCAGTTGTAGTGAAACTTCACTTAGGGTGAGAAATGATCGAACCTTCCATAGTTTTCACTCAAGTAGCGTTTCAGCCATGTTCTTCAGTTGCCTATTTTACACATGCCTAAAACACATACACTCCTACAGATACATTCCAAACAGGCAGCAGAACATAAGCAAAAGCACTTTTCTACAAATCAGGTGTAATTTACCTGCATTTACATGTCACTACAGTGATTGTGTATTTGAGCTTCCAAGTCTTCCAACATGCTGGCAATCGGCACCAGAGCTACTGCTGCTGCTCCGTTAACATTCTGCTCACTCTGTGTCTGCTGTGTAGACATATTGTTGCAGTATTTAGTTTTCTAAGTATATAAGTCTGGTTATCTTACCCAGGTTTTTTAGGCTACACAGGTGCTGTCCTATGCTAGTTTTGGAGGCTGTTGGTGTGTGTAGACTATACACACACCACTCAGGAGTAAAAAGGAGTACTAACATTTCTTCTGCATGTTTTTTGGATTTTAAAAATCCTTAAATGTCTGTTTTTATTTATCAGTTAATATTCTGAAAAGACACTACAATTAATAAATCATCAGTATATCAGAGACCTAATGCTGCATCACAGCAGCATGAGTTCTCCAGCAAGGAACAAAAACATGATATTTAAAGCATTTTTATTCTTCTATATTACAAAAAGCACCAAGTTCAAGTTAACACTTTGATGAGGATCAAATCTAGGGCACGCACAAAGCAATTCTGCCCACCACGCTAAAAACACGTATATCATTAGCAACATTCTGAGACCAGCAATGACAATGGATAATTTGATTCACTCAGCAGCCAGCAAGTCAGTTTTGATAGCAGACCTGTGTTAACACACATCCTAACAGGCAGGAGGGGATGGTATGTGTGCGTGTGTGTGCGTGTGTGTGCGTGTGTCTTTCCTAAAAATCAGTCTGGATTTGGTTGCAGGAAAATAACATTTGGTCACATACTGAACATGATGTCCTCAGCCTGATCCAGGTACACTTAACAAGGTTAGTCTGAGCATGAAAATGTGCAGAGACAGAAGAATGAACTCTGTCACACTAAAATGCACAAACAGAGGCACACACACACACACACACACTGAGAGAGAGAAACCTTACAGGAATAACAAAAACACGGGGTCTAGCTGTAGGCAAAAAGACATCTTGATTTGCCACATGATTGAGCATGACTTAATTCACAAATCCATTCATGACCTGAGATATCATGATTTTGTGTTGATTAATATTAATAAACAAGTTGTTAAAAGATCGCCATTTCTTTATACTCAGTAATACAGCTTAAAACATTGTCAATATTTGTTTAACATTTGATATGCTTTACCATTTTTAGCTTACTTAGACAAAATAACAGCTTCAGCTGTTTTGTTTATCATAAAACCTCTGTCAAATTTAAAAATGAATAATGAATGAATACTGAACAGAAAAATACTGAGTCTAGGTGACTAATAAAGCTTTATTTACACAGTTGTGAACAAAAATTTGCATACGTACACTTGTAAAGTCCATGTATATCATGGCAGTCTTGACGTTTCAACCACTAAAAATCTTACTTCTCAGTGATGATTCAAACACATTTTGGTTTTTTCCTGTCACTCTCCCTCATTTGGTGATGGTGAATTGGTTTTACTTGCACGTCTAATTTTTATCATCCAGCAATGAAGCAGAGATTGATGCTTGACTGACAGTGTCTATGGAATTATTAAAATTAGCATAACATGACATTACAGAAAGGCTTAAATCAATGATAACTGTGAGCAAATAACTAATTGTATCAAATGATTCTCATAAAATAAACCAGTGTTGTTACCGGACCTTTTAGTTTTCTACTTCCTGTAGCATCTCTAGCCAGTGGGGGCTCAGATGCTCCACTACTGTGTTAGCATTAGCTGCTTTGCTAAAGCTATCAAACACGCTACACTGTTTTATTTTGATGGAATTTTGTACTTCTGAGGGTTTCCTGAGGTTAATGATGTTACCTTATTTACACACAACAACCCTTAGACACGAATAGCATAGCTGCACTGATAATAAATCTATAAAAGTGAGGCTAAGCTATTACTTTGCCATCGTTATGCAGCTATGGAGAGCAGCCAGCAGCGGTATGGCAATACAACATCATTCCTCACTGCCTGACTGTGGAGACTTTGTCATTGTTAGGTTTCAGTTTTGGGCTGCTTTAGCTCGAAATATTGTTGCATAATTTATATAAAAAATACCAATAACAGCACTGCTTGTCAAGGAGCTTAACAGTACTGAATTACTGACCCCATCACATACTGGTACCCATTAATACTACTTGTAACCATCCCTACTAATGAGGGTGTCAAACACACCTGATTTAAATTATTTCTGAGAAGTTATCAGCTGTAGTCAATTGTAATCACACACAAGAAGTCAAGAGGTCATGCCAATAAGAAAATTAGATCAATACAGTTTTCTGCATTACCAAACCTAATAATTCAAGTTGCTGTATGTATATTTTTGACTCAATCATATTTTCAGAAGACCTACACTGAATTTATGAAAGTATCAAAGTGCATGATTGTTTTTTGGTCAAAGACGTTTTAAAGTTTCAAAGATTCCATCGAGAACTGAGTTATAGACCCATTTACTGTAGGTAAATAAAGAGGGCTGCACGCGCACCCTGGCAACGGAAGTATGGCGGCTGGCAGTGGCTTGTCAAGCCATGCGGGTGTGTTATCAGTAAAAGATTGCGAAAAATACTTTAAAAAGATCACTTTAACAAATGGCAAGAGGCTCCCAGATCCCTGTACATTTACCGAACGGGACTATGACGTTAGTAAGTGGCCCAATATTCAGTGGCCTGATATTTATTTGTATTTAGTTGAAAAACCTAGAGTGTACACTAGAGAGAAGCTGCGAGCATACAAATCTATGGAGGCCTATGATTATGCAATTTGTGGACAGGTACAGGTGAGATACAAGGACACTGACAAAGAGTTTTGTGTTTTGATGTCTGAAATCCTACCCAGCCAAAGGCAAGGGCAGAAGACTACGATGTATGAGGCATGGGTGATCATCAACAAAGTGGAGAATTACATACACACAGCAAACTGCACCTTCATGGCGGCGATTCCAGCCGCTTTATTTTTTTATGTCCCCCTGTCACAACAGTCAACAGGGTTTTTATTAGTGGCTCTAATCATGTGGGAACTGACAGCTCGTCAGTATATTTTGCACTGATTTCACTTTATTTGCCACAACAGAGCACACGCGTGCATTGTTGATGGTATCCTCCGTCCAATCCGCTGCTTGATAGCCTGGAGTCACAGCCGCCTTCAGTTCCTCAGAAACGGCTGAGAGCCCATTGGCATGCGGTAGAACTTATGTCCCTATTCAGTATTTCAGTTCGTACAACCAAAAACACAACAGCCTGACATTATGATGCCGACAGTTCAGCGTTAGCTTTTAGTTTTGCTACTCTGTGTGGTGCGAACAATGCCAGGTAAATGATATGAAGCGGTACTTCCGTTGCCTTGATGCGCACGCAGCTTGTTGATGACGTAGGCTCTGATGGGGTCTATAGGAGTCATTACTAAATGAAGCCTGCAGTGATAGATATGGTCTTTACAAATACACATAAACTTTTGTTCACAATTTATAGTATACCAAGCAGTGAAAATGCAGAGAAAGAAACAAAATGTTGTATGCAGAAAGACATGATAAAATTGTGAGCAAAAAAAATTAAATCCAAAAGTGTGTTTCTCAGTTAACACATAAAATATTGTTAAAACATGACTCTGAGTAGGGATCACTGCTACATGAAGGATCAGCGAACTTGTCATCATAGTTAATGATAAAATAAAAGTAAATGTAGCTGTGGATACAATGTTTTCCTGTGCATGTAAAAGTTTAAGATATTCTGTTAACCCATCCATCCACCTGAGCACCCAGCTTGTCATTCCTCAAGCTCCTCAACAACTAGCTGGCCTCCCAGCTTTACAAGCCAGTAAAAATTTGACCCAGGTGTTATGTAACACCTAACAATAATCATTGAGCTAAAACTGTTATTAACAGTGCGGAGCTGTCAATCACACATGCAGACAACATTTTTCTCCTGAAGGAGTGAGAACAGCAGCAGCTCACTGGTTTTCAGAAAAAAAAAAATCCATTAAAAAGAGTGCAGAAATCAGGGACTTTACAGTCATGGTAAAATGAATCATATTTGCAGTGTTTTGACCTAAAAAACCAAAAGGTATACAGTACGGACATGTGAGATTGATTAATTTGGTAATAGCAGCCATAATATGTAACCTTCAATTATTACTATGTCCACAGGAGGACAAGAAAACTCATTAGTGCTGGTGTGGGTGTCTATTTATTCTCTAATAAATGAGATTCTAATGTCACTAAAATTACTGGGTAAATTATAGTTACCTGACATGATTAAAAACAATAATTCCAACATACATCAAAATACAGAATGTTGCATTGGAGCACAGTGAAATAAGTATAAATTTTCGTGTGCCGAACATAATAGCGACCTCTGTTCTGACATCTGCAGGCTAAAATGAGAGATCAGAGGCAGCAGACTGATCTGAGACTGACTGACAGGCCGACATGCTCTCCTTTAAGCCGTCTCTCTCTCTCTGATCAATATGTCACAATGATGAAATGATGTAATCTCTCAAGAGCTACATTAAAGAACAGGAAAGGGAGAAATAACCTCATTAAAGTCAGCGGTAGCATCAACAACAAGCATGAAGTACGATTCTCAGCAAGCCCTGCAGTCACACTGTGATCCCTGCACAGCCAGAGAATATACCATCTGAAAATGTAAGTGTGATGAAACTGAAACAAACACTGCAATGCCCCAAATGATGAAACTTATTTGAACATGATTATTATTTTTGGTGATATGTGTGTGTGTGTGTGTGTGTGTGTGTGTGTGTGTGTGTGTGTGTGTGTGTGTGTGTGTGTGTGTGTGTGTGTGTGTGTGTGTGTGTGATGTGTGTGAGATGAAGCTTGAATATAGTTCTGGGGTAGTGAATCCTATTCCACATTTTTTAATCTATAAAAAGGTCACATATCTTTCTCTGTATGTTATGTGCTGTCTGCAGTAAAGTAACAGAAGTATAATGGCCTTGTCTAACATTTTAGTCATTATGGTCACACACAACCTTTGAATAGGTGAAAGAGAAGGATATGTCACGCAATACAGGTCCTTGGTTAAAATTAAAACCATAGATATCTCACATACACTACTGGTCAAAAGTTTTAGAGCACCCCAATTTTTCCAGTTTTTTATTGGAAATTAAGCATGTTAATATCTCGTTGTACTCTGAAATGAAAGCATAGAACAAATAAAAAAATTTGATTTTTTTTAAATAACCGAAACCAAAATGTATTCTAAACTTTTGACTCATCAAAGTAGTCACCTTTGGCAGACAGAACAGCTGAAGACAATAGTAGCATTCTTGCCACAATGGAAATCAAATTTTCTCCAGAAAATTCTTCACAATTTTGTTGCACAAGTCCCCACAAATGTGTGGCACTTGTAGGTTGCACTGCTTTCACTCTTCGGTCCAGTTCATCCCAAACCAGCTCCATGAGGTTTAAGTCTGGAGACTGTGCTGCTGCTCCATGTTTTCAAGTTTACCACCTTGTTCTTTTTTCATAAGGTAGCTCTGGCATAGCTTGGACTTATGTTTTGGGTCATTGTCTTGCTGTAGCATGAACCCTTGACCAACTAGGAACATACCAGAGGGTACTACTTGGCACTGCAGAATGCTGTGGTAGCTGTTTTGGTTCAGGGTACCTCTCACTCTGTACAAATCATCAACCCTGGACCCAGCAAAACAGGGCCAGACCATCATGCGTCCTCCTCCATGTTTGACAGTTGATGCCACACACTGAGGAACCATCCTTTCTGCTACTCGACAGCATACAAAAATCCTGTGTGATGAACCAAAGATTTCAAATTTTGATCCTTCAGTCCATAGTACCTTCTACCAGTCTTCAGTAGTCCATTGGCGGTGTTTCGTGGCCCAGGCAAGCCTCTTTTTCTTGCTGCAACTCAACCTGTCAAACGTGCAACTCCTGCAAAGTCTTCTCTTCACAGTTTAAACTGAGACTTCTTATTAGGACCAATATTAAGCTGTACTTGAAGCTGTTGTCCTGTGAGCTGCCGATCACTAAGCTGTTGACTCTCAGGTACTTGTCTTCTGATTCTGTTGTGGCTTTGGGTTTTCCAGGCCTGTCCCTGCCAGAGTTTCTTCCAGTTTTTGAGTGCCTTTAGATGGTGAAGAAAACTGTACTCACTGACACCTTGACTTTCTTCACAATTTCTCTGCAGGAAAGACCAACATTTTTAAGTGCTATGATGGTCTGTCTGTCTTCTATTGTTAATGGCTTTTTCCTCACCATTTTATAGCAACACACTATTTTCTGCAATACAATACTGTTCAGATAATGTTCTTGATTGTATGGTACCACGGTGTGTTCCCACACTGCTTTTATGCAGACACAGGGGGTTGGAAGTAATCAAGAAAAGTTGGGACACCTGTAGGATTTGGTATCAGCAACATAAAAAGGCTTGATTAACCTCCATTGCTACAGAATAGCTTTAAGTTGTTAACTCATTTCTTGTTCCCCGAAAAAGGCCTTTTGTATAATTCTGAAATGGATGTGACTTTTTTCTTTTGAGTAACCTGACCTTTTTTAACCTCTGGCAGTTCACCACTTACTTTTGTACCTTTTCAAGCTATTCATTAGACTTGGACTACTTGAATTCCGATTAAAAAAAAAATGGAAAAACTGGGATGCTCTGAAAGTTTTGACTGGGACTTTACGTCTGATGAAAAAATGAAGACTGCATTTTGATCAAAACAACAATACAAGTGGGTCACAGGTGCAGAAAGTCATTTCTGATGTCCCTCTCCACAGCGTTGCTGTCCAGTTCCTCCTGACTGAACCATGTCTGAACCACTCCAACTGACTCCTTTTGAGAAAAATTAGAAGCAACTCCACTCTAAGCTCCCTCTAAATTTCTGAGCACCTCACCCTATCTCTAAGGCTGAGTCCAGCCACCCTACGGAGAAAAAAAAAATTTGTACCCACAATCCTATTCTTTCAGTCACTATCCAGAGCTTATTACCATAGGTGATGGTTGGAGCATGGATCAGCTGGTAAATTGCTGACAGTCCAGTACAACACTTGCATTACTGCTAATGTTGCTCCAAAATCATCCATCCATCTCACAATTATTTTTCTTGTCACTTGTAAACAAGATGCCAAAACATTTAAAATCCTCAGTTTGGGGCAGCAGCTTACCTCCACCCCCAGTGGAGCAATCAACCAGTTTCCAGCAGAGAACTGTGGCATTAGACTTGGAAGTGCTGACTTTCATCCCAGCCACTTCACACTTCGTTGCAAAACATCCTAGTGTGAGCTGAAGGTCACGGTCAGATGAAGCCAACAGAACCAAATCATCCACGAAAAGTAGTGCACTCAAACCCTCAAACCGACACCCTCCTCCCCCAGCTGTGCCTTGAAATGTCCACGAATGTCAAAAAAGAATGAGATGATGCCATTCTGAATTAATTAAGAGTTCAGTGGTATTGCACAGTAGGGTTGTGTGAAATGTAGGCTGTATATTCCAAAGTCAAATTTGAACTTGATAGGATGTTTCTGTTTGGGTAATAGGAGAAGTGGCTTTGGCACCTGCTCCCTCATTTATGTTTCTCGTCTAGCAGTTGTAACTATCAGTCCTGGTAGACAGAGCACGGAGCCAACAGGTTCCCATTGATGTGCTAAATAAATATACAAGGCACTTGTTTTAATCACTTCTACCAATTAAGAGTTTTGTCCTCTTGAGGTGCAGCAGCCTCGCTAAGGGGAAGAGTGGAAGAAGAGTGAGAGAAGGTCGTAGAGTTGACAGTGTAATAGTTTCAAAGAGAACAACCTTCTGTGCCAAGACAGGCAGTCCTACAGCAATAAAACTGTGGTGCAACTTAATTGGTAATTACAATAGATTCCCCTAACATGTTCCTGCACAACAAAATACAGCATCACTTTGAAGAGCCATGAACTATCACACATTCACACATAAAACGCAAGTTCTGATTTCTAAGACTGACATTATAACAAGCTTTGATGTTGTTTATGGCATTTATGCCATTTAACGTATTGCATTCTAAAAGGATAAGAAGTCCTTTCCAGTCAATGTCCTTCCCCAGTCAATGTTCACATCATTACCAACAAGACAGTGTAGTACTGAAGAAAAGGTCACCAAATCAATGGTCACTGAAATCTTAAAGGATAGGGACTGACAATATTCTGCATTTCTCTTGTTGGCATCAAATCAAAGGAAAAGACCAAAGTCAGAGTGTTAGCTCATTTCTCACTATTGTAAGACGTCCTTTCCCATCGATCCCTATCGACTGATAGACAAGCCTATTGTTTCGTAAGTTAATAAACATAAGATCATAAAAATTTAAAACAGGACATCAACTAAATATTTTGAATTGCTAAAGACACTTCAGTCTTTTATTTTTTCCCACTGCTGATGCAAAACCGAAAGACAGCTGCAGAAAGTGGAAAATAGTGATATAAGTACATTGCTGACAGAATGGAATTCAGATGACAGATGTTGCTGTAATTCGGCATGAACATGGAGCACAAGTTTGTACAAACTGCTGCTGAGCGTCCTGGTTTGGCCTCTTCCACAATGTCCCCTGTCCACTGGAATGACAGACTCCCATTTTACTGATCTAGCAACCACTAAAATCTGCCTGAGCTGCATGCCCATATTAATCCTGACACAACAGGAACATTTCCTGGTTATTATTAGCTCCGATTTCTTCTGGGGAGAAAGAGGTGGGGTGTATGCTTGAGAAAATATTCATATATTACTGTGTCCCTTTACCAGTGACTGGTAAGGAACAGATTTGGTTGATATAATGAAAAGAAGGAAGATAGATACACCGTGTAAGCAAAAGGCCAGAGGCTGAGAAGCAGGATTTATGGTCACTGAGGTCATTTCAGGTTTATCCCTGAAGTTTCAGGGCTACATAGTTGTGGCAGATATGCTAAGAGGAAGAGTGGAACATAACCTGTGCCCAACCAAGGTGTTTTCGAGAAAGGAGATCAATGAGCATAAAAGCATAACCTACTGACCAATCGGTTCTCTTGGAAAATAGCATCAAGATTCCTCAAAAATCCCATGGAGTTCGGTGAATGATAATGAGAAGATCAGATAGGAAAGTAAGAGTTTTTGTTTTCACTTTTCTTCACCTGACAAGTATAGATGTGAGAGATATAGATTCTTAATTAAGGGAACTCCGGTCTTCATCGAGAAAAAAATAAACAGCCTCGTTTAGGCTATTTTTTTTCCAACTGATTGCAAGAAATTTCAAGGCGTTTCATTGTTGTAATTGTCTTTGTATAGCAACAGCCAATAATCCATGAAAGACATACTAAAAAGTCACTAGGGTCTTGTATTTCTTAACTTTATAAGATTTCCTGTAAGGCTCGTTGGAGGTTTGAATTGTTTTTTCATGTTTGTTCTTTGCCTGCTCCCAAGACTGTATAACACTGCCAGGGCTGATGTTTAAAGAATGGGGCTAAATTTCTGTCATACATGTCATAAGAACAGGCTACATACAAGCAGCACATTACTTTAAGTCACTGCACAATTATAATTACAGTCAGATTTGTGTGTGCCTTAAATAGAGCAGCGATATAAATAAGCCTATAATTTAACACATTCAGCAAATTTTTTCCAGCTTTCCCTCTTGGCTTTGACTGCAGCAGCTGTTTTGCTTTTAGTCTGTATTATGTTTTTCAGTTCATCAGTATCTGACATTTCAGGCTTGGGATGCACATATAATACTTGATAGCATAGCATTTTTCTAAAGCATGCAAACAGTTCTAAACATTGGTGCATTCGATCACAAAATTCTAAGTATCTGAAGAGTTTTAATAAGAGAAATAAAGACATGCTAATACAGACTTCAAGCATTCACAACTGCCCACGTGCCATGAGCTCTGCATCTCCTTAAGACACGAATAATGACCTTGCAGTCAGTTACAGTCACAGAGAGATGCAACACCACGAGAAAGATGTGCTTCACTCGGACTGAGAGTGGGTGTGTGGAGGTGGGCACATCTGGAGAGGTGAGGAGGGAGTGTGGAAGGAAGAGAGGAAATAACTGTTGATCCTTGTGGAGGTGTTGCAGGCCGAAACCAAAATACTGAACAAACTGCCTACCTATTTATTTAATTCCTCCCACAGTCTGCATGCACAGCAGCAACACTCCTTCTAATATGCTTAACAAGAAGCGTAACTAAACAGCTAACAAATCTCAATTTCCTGATAAATGAGTCCTGACAGAGCACAGAGCTGCTTTGATATCTTTCCTAGAAATGTTGCGGATGGTTTTTAATAAGATCACCTCATCTCAATATGCCATATTTCTGTGGGAACTTTGCCAAACAGCCCAGAATTTGAAAGTCAGATGGGATGAAGACTTACACACACGAACACACACACACACGAACACACACAGAGAGAGACACAGAGAGAGAGCGAGAGAGAGAGAGAGAGAGTCAGTAAAGCCAAACCGCACTCTATTTGCAAGTCCGATGTGTGAAGGTGTGGTATGAAACGGTTGGTTCGTTGAGCTGGCCTGTCAGGAACACAAGATGGAACATTCTCCTCTCCCCTATTAATCTGGCTAAATCTCCTCAGCTTGGCAGGTTTGTTGATCTTTAAACCCGTAATGTGGCTGCCCCAGCACATCATACTATTTATTCACACAGCCAAGGTGCCATCAGAGCTACACAAATGGACCGGTGCTTCTTGACAGGACAGAAGCATGAATGCTTAAAGCCAAAAATATTTGCACTTGCACAACACCTGTTGCACACACAACCACATTTCCTGTTATATTACAACTTTCTTGCTCTGTTATTGCAGCCTTTCTTGTTTTGCTCATAGCTATTTCTCCTGTGCATGCCTCCTAAGACTGAAGCTTTAATGCCCATGTAGGGAGTGATCCTTGGAGGCGTAATAATTTAATCTCATTTAGTCCTCAAAGAAGATGGTGTATTAGTGTGTAATGGTTTGAATTAGGTGATGTTCTCTAGACTTAAATGTAGGGTGAAGCCAGCCTTTAATCTGATAAGCTCCAGTTGGTTGTTAAGAACAACACAGCACTGCTGGATATTCAACTGATTCCACTTATACGACAAGCTTCACTACAGGAGCATAACAATTAAAAAGATCTCTTTAAAGTTATGGGAAGCCAGTATTCCCGTGCTGAGTGTGTCATGTGTGCCTTCAAAAAGTAGATCTGACAAGACTTTGACCTCATGAAACTTGCCATTTTACTGAACCTGTTACTTCGGAGGTCCGTCTAATCGGCCAATAGAACAGTAGATCATTAAAAGGCAAATCACAGCACCACGCATCACCTGGTGGGAAGAGTGACCAGTGGCAGGTGTGTTATCGCAGTACGGAGAGTTGTTTCCCAGCATAGATGCAACCCAGCTATGGGACTCTGGACTAAAAATTAGACACTTGTTGACTCTAACAGCACATCCCCCAATACACCACCATCTGTGTATCACTCATGTGCTCTGCTGCCTTCAAGTTCCTATTAAGTATAGAGCAAATATTAGACTCAGACTATTTGGCAGACCAGGGACCAAAGAAGTCCAACGTTGGCATAGCACAAGCTCCAGATTTTCTGTCTATCATTTCATTTGTGGTACTTTGATAAAATAACTGCATTTGTGAATGTGCAGCCTGTGAATAAGATATAAACTGCAAAAAAAAAGTTTGACAAAATAATCTAAACTCAGGGGTTAGGGTTATTCAGAGTTTAGTTTTCAAATATGCAGTTAGCTCAACTGACATTGAGATGACTTAGTTGCCATTCCATAAAATAAGAGTTAGATTTCAAGGATGTACATTTGTGCTTCATGTGAGTGGTCTCTGTCATCTATGTCTGTCCACTGCCTCCATAATAACTGAATAAACTACAGCACATTCACTGATGAAGATCATAAGAGCAGCCTGAAGTTGCTCAGACTGACAAACAATGATGTAGTAAAAAGTACACTGCTTTTACTCAAAATACTGGCTTTAAGGTAGATATGGGTCCAGACCAATAACGTTACTTTCAAATTACTTTCAAAATATTTGCCACACTGGAATAAATTCTGACAAATCCTTTATTTATGGGCCTAAATGATGTCCCCTCTATGGAAAATGAAACTAAAAAGACCTCAGGCTATAAACTACAGGACATGTGTACACATATTTAGGTTTCAGAACCTAAAGTGCTATAAAAGTGCTGTAAGTATAGGATTTTAATTTTTTCATCCTACAGTGAAATTCATCATCATTGAGCTCTCTGGATTGTGTGACAGGGTTTATCTCTTAATCAATATACATCAATCACAGACAGAGATTAAAAATTAAAAAATTATTATGACCACCCGCCTAATATTGTGTGGGTCTCCTTTATGTTGCTAAAACTCCTTTGACCCAATGGGACATGGACCTAGGACCTATGGCACCAGGATGGTGGCGGTGAATTCTGTGGGTCCCGTGGGTTGCAGAGTGGGACCTACCTAGATCAAGATTATCCTGGCACATCCCACAGATGCTCAATAAGATTTGGATCTGGGTAGTGTGGAACCTGGGTGAACAGCTTAGCTCTGCTGTGTTCCCTGGGCCACTCCTGAGCAGTTGTTCTGGTGTGCCGGGGGGCACTGTCTTGTTGAGAGTGGAAACTGGCATCAGTGATTGCTGTTGTCTTGGTGAGAGATGGGGTGTAGGGTTGCTTGACCTGCAATGTTTAGGTGGGTGGTACATGTTGAACATCCACATGAATGTCAGGACTCAAGGTTTCCCAGAAGAACATTTCATTGAACTGTTGCCATCAGGCAAACGTTTCATGAGCATCAAAGGAAGAACCACCAGACTGATAAGCAGCTTCACTCCACAAGCACTCAGAATACTGAACTGCTGATCTGGTTCTTGGATCCTGGAGAAACCCTATTCCATCTGAAATGATGACAATAAGCTTCATTTTTGATTTTTGATTATAACAAGATTAGCGATGTTATTCACTTCGCCTGTCGGTGGTCATAATGGTGTGGCTGATCAGTGTACATACACATATGCACACATATTGTGTATCAGGTCTTACTTCAATTAGTTTAAACACAAGACACTTGTGCTCCAAACAAAAAGGATGTGCACTCAATGAAGGACCTAGGATCCCTGAGACATCACCATTCACACCACGCCTCTGCCTGAACTATGTGATATATATCATCATCAGGAAATTTCAGTCTGGAGCAAAGTGGTGGTTGACTATCTGAAACTTACTAGGGCAAGTCTGTGTGTCATTTAAGTTAACAATTAAATCAAGATGGAGAAGGGATGAAAAATGTCTTTAATATGTTATGGCTGGGTCGTAAATATATTTATTTCCCACATGCGAGGGATAGTAGTTTATGTGTCTCTTTACTTCCTTCACAGGAATCTTGCTACAATGTGAATGGATCTACATTTAATGGTCCTTAGAACTCTCATGAGTAAGGGGAAAGTTATATTTTTGTTTGGTATGACAGATATGCAGTTGAGGATATTGAACACATCATAAACTGTCTTCAAGGGAACTGTAAGTGTGTGTCTGTTTGAGCCACTGCACTTCCCTGTGTGTGTAGACTATTAGAGAGCCCCGCTGCTATAAAGACAGCAGTAGACCCATAGCAGCTGCGAGGCTGGAGCAGGTGGCGGTGTGGAGGGGATTTTTATAGAAATTACCACCCTCTAAAACCCACATGCCATTACCTTTACAGCCATGTCTATCTGCGAAACATGAGCGATCATAGACACGATCAGCTCCTGTCTGTCATGAGGAAATGTGTGTGACTGTCTAACACACAAAAACATGTTAAAACACACGGTTCTTGGCATGGACGTGACAATTCATTTTCCATTTAGCATTCCGCTGAGTGTGTGTGTGTCTTCTTCTGTGCACACACACACAAACACACACACACACACACACACACACACATGCACACAATGCACATCAGCAGAATTCTAGAGGCAGCACGTGTCGGTGAACAGGCCACGCCACATCACTGCTATGAACCAGATTTTTAACTCAGAAAACACTGTGAAAACTATGACTGCCCTTCAAGGAATCCATCGACACATTATCACCTGTTTTCTAGATACAATATTACAAAAAGAAGAGCTCTAGATATGCCTTTCGTTAAAAAAAAAGTAATTCCAACTATTTCTTTTGGTACACACAAAAAATAATACGTATATATGTGGTAAATATTGCAGCTCTAAATCTACCACTGACAAGACATGAAATAATGATAGCAGAACCTTTGATGTTTTTTATTAAAGGCAGACCCTAAGGCAGACTACCGAAAAAGAACAACAGCTGCTACGGTGTACTGTTGTTCTGTCCTGGTGCTTGAAGCTGCACCTTGAAAAACACGTAGGCTTTAAGGTCTGACACTGTAAGCCGAGGTAAACCTCTAAAGCAGAGCTATTTTTTTATGTTTATGCTATTTTTTACTTTGAATGTACGAGGTATCCTGGAAAATCCACTGGTTTTCTGTTCCTTTAAAGCCAGAACAATAACCAGTGTCTCGTTTCACCTAGATTAAGTTTAATGATGGCTCTGGATTTGAAAGATTTTCGGCATGATTCTGATATGATCAAATTCAGCTGTTCAGTGGCTCCGGTAGATGCAATGTCAGTTATAGACCCCTGTCCTGTCCAGTCATCCAAGTGTAAATTCTATGTCCCCAATTAGCAATCCTCTAGCCTAGCCGTGCTAGACAACCCACGGCAACGAATTTAATTCTCTGCCAGGGTGGGTCTAGTTACCCTCCATAAGGCTCGAGGCTGGATTCTCCTAAAACTGGCCGGACCAATCACCATGAAGTGTAGAGTCAGAAGGCGGGCGTAATTAAGTGACGACAGAGGCGTGACGATTCTGACAGAAACAACCGGCGCACAATAAACAGTTATCTTTCGACTCGGCTTTGGCCACAGCCCTTAAAGATTTGAAGCTAAAATTCAACTTGAAAGATAAACAAAGGACGGCACTGAAGTGTTTCGTTGAGAAGAAAGACGTATTTGGACCGATGCCGACGGGATATGGCAAATCCTTAATATACCAGTTGGCTCCGCTGGTTGGGAAGCTAATGGGACTTAGCCACAATCCGCCGGCGCTCTAGGAACTACGTCAGCCTATTCGTTGCGCTGATTGGTTGTATACCTACCCAACTGCTGCAGAGTGATTTGAAAGACAACCTTTTAGCCCGCCTCCCTCCCTGTCGAGCGGCCCTAGACCCTTGTGCCTTCAGAACATGGGTCTAGCGCGGCTAGGCTAGCAATCCTCATAACTGACATGAAAATCATTCTTCCTGCTTGCTCTAATTCACACCACATTGCAAGCCTCTGTCCTTACATTAGCCCACCTTCCCACTACTGATCTCTGTGTGTCAGTAATAACTCTGCTCTTGTGATTGAGGATCACAAGAGCAGAGTCAAGCCCAAACATATTGTAAATGTTTTGTATGTTGTCCTGAAATAAATGACTTCCTCAAGTGCAATCAAATTCCAGTCCTAATACGTACTCTAGGCATATTGTTGTATTCTTACCTGTCATGTTGGACATATGCTCGCTGCTTTAAAATGCCTTTGAACTACAATGAAACTAAAGCATGGCAAGTTCTCAAAATGATATGAAATGCACACAAAACACAACAAGCATCACTTTCCCAATATGCTGCCGTTCTGCATGATTGAACGTTATACATTAGTGCTCAGTGCTCTGCCTTTATTTTCTGGACATCTTGACAAAGTCCTTCCAAAGTACTCAAAACTGCTGTTGTGGTACATTCCGCTACAGCAGGATTCTCCAGGACCACATTTTGCCACGATGACACACACTCACAGAGTCAATGAGTGCATCTTTTGCCTTGCTTATATCTCTCTAGCAAACACTTTCAAACATGAAGTACATGTAACTCTGATGGCATCCCAAGTTCTACTGCTGGATATTTGGACGTTTTTGTTAAACTGAGAGCCTCTTGTATTTGTTTTCACTTACTTTATTTTCAGGTAAGATTTACTTCACTGTCTTAGCAAGCCACACCTTTATATTATTTTCAGAATAAATTAGGCAGCTTAGCCAAGTATCCCATGAAGTAACTTAACCTGTAAGATTTTAATGTTTTAACTTCCATTTCTGTGCTGTTTGGTCAATCTTCACCACTTGTACTGTTTAGTTGCTGCATTGTATGCTCTTGTAACCCAGGAAGCATTGTGGAAATATTTTTACAGCTTAAAAGTCTGCACAACAACTAGTCTTACTCTGAACAAACATTTCTCACTGAGGGAGTGTGTATCGTGTATCTGCCAAGGTCTTACTTAACCATATTTTTATGTAGTTAACAGAAGGAAGTATAACTTAGTTTTGATTTTTAATAAATACTTTATAGCAATTGTCTGTGTGATATTTGTCATAGTTTTGGTAGAAGCTTTATGTTTTCTTTATTTCACCAGCTCAGGAAAAAAAGGTTGATTTCTTTTTCATCTTCGTGTGTCCACAACAGAGGGAGGTCCAGGCAGTGTTTATCCCAGCTTAGTACAAAGTCTGAAGGCAGCATCTGACAGGGGGAATCTAGACCCCTGGGCAGGTGTTTTAACTTTAAAGCCTCTGCAGTGCATCATTCAGGCCCAAAGACTAGAAGGTCTAACGTAACTCTACACATGTACTTTAATTCGTCATGGTTCCCACAGTCTCCAGTCACATGGACACACAACCCATGGATCTTTTGTCCACAGCAGAAATATAAACAATAGATAAGATTATGGAGGCTGTATAGTTTCCTGTCCTGTTCTATCAAAAATCTGTCTTCAGGACATGAGAAAATGTCTCATGGTCAGTCTGGGGCTGTTTGGTTTTGCTGCATTTGGGATAATGTTAAGCCAAAGACAGCAGTCTAAAGTTGTTGCTGAAACAGTGTGAGACTGACAACCCCACGGGAGGACATGAGAGGAAATGTGAGAGGGCCGCAGAAAAACCATGTTCTGAACCCCACTGAGCACACGTGCTGAAGGAATACACGACTCTTCCATACCTGCACTTATTCCTAGTATCACATGTTCAGTCAAAAAGACTTCCAGGTGTACATGTAGCTGCCATGCAGGACTGGAGGCATGTGGCAGGTTTGTGGAAAGTCGTTTCATTTTACGATGATCTGCAATAACTGTTGACTTACAGCTTATAAGATTTTTCAATTTGCACATATTTTAGCAAAACCTCTACTCTGCAGCTCACAGGATCTAAGGGATTTACTGCCAATGTTCTGGTGCCAGACACCACAGACCCCCCAGATCTCCTGCATCCAGGCTCAGGCAGGTCAGAGATATTTTGCTGGTTATAATATTGTAGCTGACTGGCTATGTATTCATTTCCCTCAAGCAGCTAACCATCATAAATAAACAAAAAAACATTTAGAGCAAGAGCAACAGAACTTTTAGTAAATTCATTGAAAATAAATTTTAAAAAGAGCTAAAATAATTCATCTAATGACTGATTAATGATCAACAGCCTGAATGAAATTAATTTTTTCCACAATAATGCTGGTTACATGCCCTTAGATTTCAACATATATTAATTTTCTACATCTTAGATGACTGAACTGAACTCTCATTGAGACATAACAAGCAATAGGACTATGTATCCTTTGGTTCTGGGAAATTTTTATGAGAATTTCTATACAGTTTTCTGCCATGTTAATTCCAATAAATTATCAATTAGCCAAGTAACTAACTGGCACAAAAGCTAGGTACCGTGTTAAACACAGGTGCAACAACAAGATGATATCTCAGGATATTTTGGCAGTATGAAGGTTTAGTCCTTGTGTAATGTGTTTTGTAATGGTAACACTTTAGACAGCTTTGGTCCTTCATAGTCAAAACAATCCGTTCTCAGAGTAGTAGTCCATTTTATTGCTACAGCTATGAATGTTTTTCATTGGTTTTACATTGTTAGCCTGTTATTAGTGGAAAAAAAACATTCACTCCTGAAGTGGAACTTTCAAAATTTTCATTGCATTACATAAAAAAAATCTGCCAAAACAAGATGCAAGCAGATATTCTTGTTTAATTGTTGCATTTTCTTTTTTACAAAAATAAATCGATTTTGAATTGAAATTAATGGAAATGAGCATCACTTTTAGTATTTCTTGTTTTTACTCACTCTCTCTGTCTCTCTCACATGCACACACAGAGAAGCACATAATAGATGTCTGCTAAAGTGCTGGAGTCCACTAAGAGACGACCAGCAAATCTACTGTCTGCACTCTGAAGGTCAACATAGTCGTCAGTCACTGCACTACATCCCACTCTCTGCCCATCAAAGGCCCTGACTTCTTTAACTGGGACTCTTGACAGCAATTTACCTTGATAACAGAATCAAACAACTGAGAGTAGAGTTTGGTGTTCTGTAATCTCAAAGACAGGAAAGTTAGTGCATCGTCAAACAGTTTCTGTGTTACTAGCCACTTTAGCTGACTAGAATAAGCTCTGTCAGTCAGCTGGTTTGACTGTCAGTCAGTACAACACTTTGGTGCAGACTTAAATTACATTGATACACATGTATGCATAGACTCACATAAAATCTGATATCAAAGCCATGATCCTCTGAAGAGAAATCCTGCTTCACTTTTCTTGTAGAAAAACAGCAGATTTTTCTTGTTCAATGACATAAGAGAGATTATAAAAGTTACATTCTGATGACATTAGTAAGCTACTGAAGAACAACACACACTATAACATAGAACATTTAACATATTAACATATTATATGAAGTATAATGGTGACTCAGTGATTTGTCAAACATCATTAAACAAGACGAGCTACATATTCACATGGTTAATAATTAGTTTTCAAATGGTGAAATGCATCCATCCATCCATTTTCAAAGATGATGGATGGATGGATGGATGGATGGATGGATGGATGGATGGATGGATGGATGGACTGACTGAAACAAAGTCAATATGGATTCATGGTCTATAACATTTACACAGTAAATACTTAAATGTATTAACAATTATTGGTTAATAAAGCATCAAGTAACATTCATTTGGCCCCATTAAATATTTTGGGGACCTCTAACAGTGGTGGTTTTTGCATCCATCATGGACTGTGTCTGATCATCTCATTGAGCACATTTATGAACCGGTAGTCAGTGTTCACAAGCAACACTGTTTCCTGACACCACCAGTTGATGATGTCAGATTTTGGGGGAGAAAAATTTAAGATGAAAGTTAAAAATGTAATTTTTACTACAAGGCCAGTTATGACATCGGACTGTGACTGTGAATCGGGAACGATCATTTCGCACATGACAGAGTGCAGACAGTCAGCTAGAGAGTCACCTGGACATTCAGTGCTTTCATGCGAGGTGGGGATACTTGGGATCAGTACGCTGTGCAGCTAAATCATTAAAGCTGTGACAGCAGTGAAATACTAATGTCAGTGAACCCACACACCACAGGGAAGAGGAGAGCTTTGAGTTTCCCAGAACTGGCTGGCTACGACCCCTCACTGTCTGCAATCTATCAGAAATTCTTCTCTGAACCTCGGGCGAGATGCGAGAGAGCGAGGGAAGCTGGAAAGGTACAGCGAGACAGAAAAGACAGCACCTCCTTTGATAAGTTCTTCTTTCTAGAAATGTTCCTTTAATCACAAACAATGAAGTCATCACAGCAGAATGAGAGGCAGAGAAACAGACAGTAGGGAGTCTTCACCTTTTTCCTTTCAAGTATTACTCATCCTCATTTTGTATCTCCATCGTCGTATGAAGCCCCTAAAGTGATTCAGTCGGTCGAATGAAAGAGAAAGAGCCCACAGTCACTGGTGTAGTGCAGAGCTGAATAAATGACACCTCTTTCTGGATGGTACGTCCTCTAGGAGAGTGGCAACATAATGATACACATTACACACAGACATGCTTTAAATCTCTCCTAATGCTGTCTGCTAGTCTCGCTGCCCTTAATGACAATGATGCAAAAATTATAATTCCTAATTTTCAGTTATACATGTCCAACAGCTGCCACAACTGAAATAGTGTGAAACAGCAGCTGGACTTTTGAGGCCACAGGTCTTAAGTAAAGGTACATCTGTATGTCCTCTACATAGCAATGAAAAGATACATTATGATGTTGGATGATTTGGAAATGGAAAATAAAATTAGACCTAAAACACACAGATAATGTGACTTGTAAGAAAGGAGGCTTAACAGGGGTAAATATGCTGTCACTCGAACTCACATAAGCAATTGCCATTTCATAGCATGTGTTTTAATTTAATAATTGGCAGTAAGACACACAGAGTGGAGAGTACAAGGGAGACTGCTGGAGCCTATCTCTGCTGACTCCGGCGAAGGCAGTGGACACCATGGACAGGTCACCAGTCTGTCGCAGGGCCAAATACAGTATGATTTTTACAAAGATATAAAAGGAACCCTTTTACAGTTTGAAAAAAATCACAGCAGAAGCTGTCATGAAGCACTCGCTGTGAGCCTGAAAATGTAATGTCCTGACAATACAAAGCTCTTGGAGGGCTACAGTAAGACACAAACACAATTCTGAACAGCAAAATGCTGACAGTTTTGGTTCAGTATCGGCTTTCGTAAAGAAAAAAAAAAGAAAAAATAACATGAGTAAATGGAATGAGTATATTTAGCTATTATTCGTCTTGCAAGTAGAAACACCTAAAAAATTGTCATCTATGCTTAATTGATAGTTGAGGGGGGAAAATATTACCAAAACTGACTGAAAATGTCTATTAAGTACTAAATTACATATTATATGTTAAATAATAACAAGGTTCATCCAGAAGACAACCCAATGCAAACTGAGCAGTCAGCATCATCGTGTTGTGTAGAGCAGTTTCACAGTGTTTGAGCAGAGTTGTGGGTGAGCTAGTGAGAAAGAAACTACTTAACTCTCCAGTGAAGTGGCAGGGAAAAGGAAAATGTTCTGAGATATTTGGCTGTGCTTCAATAAGCCCTGGAGCGACGTCTGAGTGTCTTTATGTTGTACGAGTTGTTTTCTCTGCACTGCTGTCTGCTTCGATTCGCTGTGTCAGCTGTCTCTGTCTATACTACGACAAGGTGTGAGAGTTTCACTGAATCAATGATCAGTCGCACTCAGTCGTATGCAGAAAATGTTTCAGTGGAAAAATCTAAAGTTTGCTTCAGCCTGAAAATTAAACATGCAAGTCGTGTCCTTTTTTACCCATCTGTCTTTTGCATTCCTTAGATTCCCCATTGGACCATCTGTGTGTATACAGGTGTAGCTCAAAAATTAGATTATAGTCTAAAAACTTTAATTTTTTTTATTTAAAATGTAAGCTTTC
This sequence comes from Acanthochromis polyacanthus, assembly GCF_021347895.1. Classification (NCBI taxonomy): domain Eukaryota; kingdom Metazoa; phylum Chordata; class Actinopteri; family Pomacentridae; genus Acanthochromis; species Acanthochromis polyacanthus. The sequence continues at coordinate 36,131,293 of NC_067114.1, read as the reverse complement.
ATATATCCTATATTCATTACATGAAAGTAAAATATTTCAAGCCTTTTTCTTGCTTTAATTTTGATGATTATAGCTTGTAGTCAGAAATCCAGGATCTCGAATTATTAGAACATTCCCTATGGTCTTGTTCCATTTTTACCTGGACTCTCCTGTCATATTTGGTTATATTTGCTTTTTCATGCGGTCTTCTGTTATACCACCTGCATGTTTTTGAACTTCTGCAAGGAGGTAATGTTTTAATACCATTTATTGGTTGTTTGTCTGGCGGCAGGATGATGCCAAAACTGTCAGGTCTATTTTCATCATGCTTTCTAGAGGGGTGGAGCGTGTGCAAAGGAAGAATGCAGTACATTTTGGTGCGAGTCTACTTTTGGTTACACAACCACATGTCATAGAGGAGGGGAAAAGATTGGTCTTTGGGAATTTTATGCCTTTAGCTGATTATAAGAGTGGACAGACACAGGAAATGTGGCGGACACAGAGTAGGAAAATGAACTGCAGCAATTGGTCTGACCAGTCAAGAAGTGAACTGGAGAGTCGCTGCATTAAAAGATCTGAATGTGTTAAACACCGTAATCACTCATCTATCAGGTCAAACTAATTTTAACAGAATCTGATTCTGAATGCATATTGTGTGTGCTGTTAAAGGCATTATGGAGGATGTTTTTGTTGTTTAATTTGTCTGATTCACATAAAATGAATATACTGACCTTTAGTGGACTTGTATGTATGGTTTCTAAAAAAATAAAAATAAAAAAATTAAATAACTGTGGACATGGCAGGACCTGAAAAACATCAACCAATCAACACGCTCGGACCGAGGCGTTTGGTTTGCTCCCTTTCCTGTCAATCAAAAATCTTCTGGCTTAGGCCCAGTTACGTAGATTACGTACGCCTTGGACTTACGTGTTTTCTGTATGTGTTGCTTTGGTATAGCTTCGTAGTTAGCTGGCGACTTGTTTTGCTCATCTTTTTTTACATAATGGCAGATAAAGATCCAGGGGGACCCAGCCGTAAAAGAAAGTCATTTTTTGAGGTCAGAGAAAATAAAAGACTACTGGATCGCGAGAATGCAAAAACAAAAGTGACTATTGGCGAGTCATTTGGGCGATGGCGTCAGCTCAAGCAACAAATGGACCTAAAGACAGATGCCTTGGTTGCTAAATTCCTTCTGGACAGGTAAAATGTATTATTGTATTATACTGCGGCTGTAGGCAACTTCACGAGTCCTACGCAAGTTTATAGAGGGGAGCGTTTCTTCGTAAATGTTAAGAGGGGGGAGGTTAGAGGGGGGTGAAGGAGAGGTTGTATGTGCGCATGCGCATGCTACGTTCAAAGTCGTAGGAAATTAAATCTCCTCTAATGCCTTTAAGGGGGGGGGGAATGATAATGTGTCCTGCTACAGAAAAACAAAAGCATTGAAAGATGGCTGTAGTGACTTGTGGTAACAGAAAATCCCATTGTAAAGCTTGCTGTGTACTGAGGTTGATTTCCTGCTATAAATACGTTTCTTAACACTGTGAATTTGATATTGATTTGAAGTGTTTCTTTATTGACAAAAGTGAAAGTGTCCTTTTTATCTCTTTTTCTGAGTTTTATTGAAAATTAGCAGTCACTGTAATGTGAATGAATAACCCCAATATACAAAAAAACCCATAAAATTCAAAGTAAAAACCATATATGTGAATATTTACTTTGTACTATACAGAAGTTATTCTCCCTGCAAATGTAAACCTAAAATTTATTTATATCTTCACTTATTTAATTACATCCTGCTTACAATTACAGTAAAAAAGAGAAAGGTCATATGTTTTTGTAGTCTGCAAGAACACAAATTAAGTAATGGGCAGAGAAGAGGAACCGCAGGGGAAATTCAATAAGACAAGATAGAATCCAATGACAAGCAATTCGATGGAAAGAAACAAAAAAGTACAGGTTTTATGTGATAATTCAGTCTGTAAATGTCACGTAAATACCAAGATGTCAGAATCCATCTCACTTTGATTGCACTGTGCCTTTGGTCAGAAATACACTTCACATATGCAGTGCTGGTGTGAAATGTCAGTGGTACGATGATAATCACACCTCATTAAACCACTCCAGCCTAATCTTTGTTGCTTTGTTGTCTTTGTCAGAGAGAAATTCAGAAAAAGAGTAAAATCAGGCAAAAGGTAGCTTATGCAAAATAAAGTGTAGGTAAGCCACTGTAGGGTGGCACAAGACTTTTACTTTTTCCAAATTACTGCTCGCAATCTGCTATTGACCACAATAAGAAATTGTATTCTAGTAACATTAAGTAGAACCAAAAAATAAAAGGAACAACAGAGCAGAAATGATGTGCTATAATTAAAAAAATTAAAAAAAAACAAACAAACAGCAATATTCAGGGTAGTGAGCAAAGTTAGTCTTATGTTGTTCCATTTACTGTCAAAGGTGCCAATAAGCAAACCACAGACTCAAGGACATGTGTTTGTTGTTGGCTAACTTGAGTTCACCTCAAAAGATATTGAGCTTACAGAGTAATTTCATTCTTTTTTACCACAACTGTAAGAAAAACAATGTAGAAGGAAACCGGGACATAGATGGCTTTTATGTTTTAAAGTATTCCACTAAGTGGAGTCCTTTAATCCATTTGGTGACATAATGTCTTGTCAGAAATTAATAAATTGTGGCCAAAGTTGAGCCAGAGTTAACTCTTATGCCAAGCTACTCTGCAGAGTCATTATAACCTGAAATCCTGCTATAATACAATGGAAAAATGTGAACTCATCAGATTCACAAAATTGCATCAATGCCTGGTACATCTTTCCATTATCTGCTCCTTATTAGGAGGTCACTGAAATAATTTGCAGTCACAGAGCCAGGGTGACAGTCAGAAGCTTGCTAACATCTCTACCACCACCATGAATGTATGCCTGGCATGTTCAACTGCAACCTGACCTGGACAAGCCTCAAGAATGACTGCTGCTTGGTAAGATAATGTTCATACAGCTTTAAAAGTATGTATGTATGTATGTATGTATGTATGTATGTATGTATGTATGTATGGATGTATGGATGTATGGATGTATGGATGGATGGATGGATGGATGGAAATTCAAGATGTCCAGTAGCTCACACATGACAAATACGAAAACCAATGAGCTAAATAAGGTTCAGTTAGCAAACTTTGATGGTGGAAGAAATAAGGTACAAAATTTCGGATAATTACAATAAAACCACCCTTTCCCCTCCCGCTGCAGCCCTGGCACATCAGCTCACCAGTTCAAATATTGGAATAATTCAGCCAAACATGTATGAATCCCTAAAAATCTGAACCTGTTTTTGAGGCCATCATCTAGGGCTGGGCAACATAAGTAGCTAAAAAGCCTTTGACAACAACATTTCAGCTTAAATAATCAGTAATTATGAGCATGTATAAGCCCTCCTCTGACTACAACCTCACCTGAATATGTTATTTTACCTGAAGTCACAAACTGCCATCTTTCCAGCAGATATAAAATAGAGGTGTGATGTTCATCCCAGTGTGAGTATATGTGTACATGCTGAGGCCTCACTGACACACATAAGATGCTGGAAAAGGAAAACCCGACTTTGACATGATACTTCATTAGGCAAAGGCTCTATACTCGTGATGATTTATGTACACCGTCTATAACAGCGCTACAGCACACACGCAAACACACATAATGACAAGTAAATGCATGTGTGCATGCATACACATACACCATGTCAGAAATGTCGGGCAGTGTTGGATAAGACCTTCTTTGTCTACTGTTTACCTAGCTGCCATTTTCTAATTGGATGTCTGTGGCCTTGAGCTGAGGTTTATACAAGTGCTCTGTACAGCTGCAGAAAACCACAGCACCTCAACTCTCTAATGAAGTCAGGCTGTTTTTCCCTTAAACAGGCACTCTGTGAGGACTGCACTCAGTTGAAGGTCTACATCCTAATCACCTTATCTAATGCACGTTGAAAGGTCTCATGTTGTGTTCCTCTATAATGTCCCAAGATCGTGTCTTTCATGTTTTCAGCTCAACATATTGCAAAGATTGATGACCATTAAATAAAAATCTAGCTGTTTCAGTGCATTTTAAATGCAGCTGAGCCACTGCAATCCATGCTACCTTAACCCTTGGATGCATGGCCAACCAATACCTACACTCTTCCATGGGTGGGGTCAAAAATGACCCCAATTGAAATCAATGCATTTTTGCAATAAACTTGAGACATTTCTTTCATGTTGGTTAGACATTATATATTTTGTTCAACAAAAGAGTATTTTCAGTTTTGATATGTTCTTTCTTCACTTTTAATTCAAATTTTATCACATAACAATCACTGAAACGGTATCAAAACATGTTTAATCTTCCACCGTATTTTAAAACAGACAGAGGGACACATAAATTAACATTCAGTAACAATAATCAATAACATTCATAACAATCATAACATTCATTCAACATTCATGTTCAGACACAAACATGTCTCTTCTCACTCTTCACAGCTTTCACAGACTATTTTCTTGTAGCTGTGACCATTGCCGACAGGGCTTTTGCATTTCCAACAGAAGTTGGTGGCTTTGCGGTCTTTGCACACACACACACACACACACACACACACACACACACACACACACACACACACACACACACACACACACACACACACACACACACACACACACACACACACACACACACACACACACACACACACACACACACACACACACACACACACACACACACACACACACACCCATTAGGTAGCCTATTATATGATCATTGATTATTCAATGGTGTATGTGTGTGTGTGTGAGAGAGTGTGTGTGTTTGTGTTCGCTAACAATACTTTAGCTATCAATCCTGTTAGCTAAGATACTGTGTAATAACAGTGCAACAACAGTGTATGAGTGTATGTGTATGCGTGCATGCGTGTGTGTGATTGTGTTAGCTAACAATACTGTTTGCTAATAATAATGTTAGCTAACAGTATTGTTAGCTAACAGTATTGCTAGCTAACCACAAACTAGGCAAATTTCACAGATATTCACATAAAATTCACATATTCTGTCAATGAAAAATAAGTTCATAAATGGAGATAATACTTACATGTATAATGCTGTGCAAAAATGACCTCCTCGGTAGTGGGACTGCTGACATCAGTTGTATGAGGGACAGTAAATGTTTATTTACACTCACAGTTGCCAAGAACCAATGTTAAGTGAAATATCCCATTGGAAACACTTGGGGTCATTTTTGACCCCGCCCATGGAAGAGTGGGGTACTGATACAAAAACTGAATTTTTTTTTTAATTAATGAAAAAATGAATAAAAATGCAAATGGCATCATGTCACAAACATGTTTTATGAGGAATACCTGGAATATGAAAATATCAAAACTTTTAATCTTAAAGATATTAAGGAATAACAACCTCTGGGGTCAATTTTGACCCCACCTATGCATCCTAGGGTTGAGGAAGAAAACTCTCTATGTATCTGAGATTCAGAGACAAGGACTTTCCATCACTTGTAACTTCTGACTAATCATATTAAATGAAAATGCTTCCAAATTCACAGCACAGCTATAATTTTTAACTCATGTTTGTAAGACAATGGTGCGTTTATAAGATCATGAGTTTAGCTGTGCAGAGCAGTAGTTTGGAAATGGCTCTGAGGTCACTGCTGGTTAATATGTAGACTTAATGGGCGGCATTTCCTCCTCATCCATTCTTGACCTGGGAAGAAGCAATTACCAAAGTATTATCATAGATTTACCACAAAGTCTTGACCTTTCACTAATATTAGAAGAGCTTCAACAGCACACATTTTTATTATTGTTCAAGAACTACACAACCAGTTAAAAGTTTTAGAACAATACAATTTTTCCAGATTTTTTTTCTTGAAAATGAAGCAGTTTCATGTCTCATTGAACTCTGGACTGAAAGCATAGAATAAATCACAAAATTAATTTATAAACCAAAATGTACTCCACATTTTTTGACTCATCAAGTACCCACCTATGGCAGATATAACAGTTGAACAAACTCATGGCATTCTTTAAACAATGGAAATCGAATATTCTGCAGAAAATTCTTCCCATCTCTATTGCACAAGTTCCCATAAATGTGTGGCACTTGTAGGTTGCTCTGCTTTCACTCTTCTGTCCAGTTCATCCAAAACCAGCTCCATAGGGTTTAAGTCTGGAGACTGTGCTGACTGCTCCATGTTTTCAAGCTTACCATGTAGCTCTGGCATAGCTTGGACTTATGGTTTGGGTCATTATCTTGCTGTAGGATGAACCCCTGACCAACTAGGAACATACCAGAGGGTACTGCATGACGCTGCAGAATGTTGTGGTCACCGTTTTGGTGCCTCTCACTCTGTAGAGGTCACCAACCCTGGATCCAGCAAAATAGAACCAGACCATCATGCTTCCTTCTCCATGTTTGACAGTTGATGTCACACACTGAGGAACCATCCTTTCGAGTACTCATTGGCATGCAAAAATTTCAACTATTAATTCATCAGTCCATAATACCTTGTACCGTCTTCAGTAGTCCATTGGCACTGCTTCATTGGCCAGGCAAGCCTCTTTTTCTTATTCTGACGTCTTAGCAATGGCTTTCTTGCTGCAACTCGGCCTGTCAAATCTGCAACTCAAAATCTTCTCCTCACAGTTAAAACTGACTACTATTAAGCTGTGCTTGAAGCTGTTGTCTGGTGAGCCGCCTGTCATGCAGGCCGTTGACTCTCAGAAACTTGTCTTCTGATTGTGTTGTGGTTTTCGGTCTTCCAGTCCTCTTCTTGTCAGAATTTTGCCCAATTTTGAGTGCCTTATAATGGTGGAGAAAACTGTACTCACCGACACCTTGACTTTCTTCACAATTTCTCTGTAGGAAATACCTACATTTTTAAGTGTTATGATGGTCTGTCTCTCTTCTATTGTTAATTGCATTTTCCTTGCCATTTTTCTAACAGCACACCATTCTCTGCAGCACAGTACTGTTCAAATAATGCTCTTGAGGGTATGGTGCCACAGTGTTTCAACACCACTGTCATGCAGACAGAGGAGGTTGTACATAATCAAGAAAAGTTGGGACACCTGGAGGAACTGGTAGCACAAACTTTCAAGGCTTGATCAACCTCCATTTCTGCAGAACAGTTTTAAGTTGGTAAACCATTTCTCGTTTCCTGAAAATGGCCTTTTGTATAATTCTGAAATGTATATTATTTTTCCTTTTTGGGTAACCTTAATTTTTTTCTTTAATCTCTGGCAGTTCACCACATTTCAATTGAAAGCTATTCACTGAACTTGATCTGCTTGAATTTCAATAAAAAACTGGAAAAATTGGGGTGTTCTAAAAGTTTGTCCACTAGTGTAGTTGTAGAAAACCTCATTTGCTTGGAATAAAAGCTTGAACATGGGTTTTAAATGGAAAGCAAGTTGACATTGTTTTGCCGGTTACTTGTGTTGACAGTTTCCTTACAATGACCTCTGTTGGTGATTTGAATTATTCCACTTATTCCAGTTTCTGGGCACAACTCTGCACTCCATTTTTGAGGACACAGCAAGACATGTCTGCTGCTCATGTTTTCAGAATTTCTCACCTTCAGAAAAATAGCTCAGACCAAACAGCAGCAATCAGTGTGTTGGAAGAGCCTCAGTAACTGGCTCATGTTTACAACTGGAAAGTGCACTGCAATGATCACCACACACCAAAAGTCGACTCATGTTTAGTCTTATTACACAGCATCCAAACAAATTCGTGTGTATGGCTAAATATTATTGGTGGTGTGTGAAAAAGATATACATTAAATATTAATGCTGTATTAGCAATTGTTCTTCATGTGCTGTACATCTCAATCTCATATTTCTGAGCATTATTACTTATTTTTTGAAATATCGCCTTTTGCATTGTACAAACAGAACATTTCCATGCAGAATTCATGGAGATAATACATATTACATCAGTGTTTGCTGGATCTCAGATATGTCTGCTCATTTATGTTTCTGCACCCATAGCTGGGCCCAGCAGGGTGAAAGCTTTTCAGCCAAGCAGCAAACATGTGAAGGCAATCCTCAGGTGCTTCTTTCAGAACAAGGACACACACACACACACACATATATATATATATATATATATATATATATATATATATATATATATGTCTGAACAAGCTAAAGTGCTATGGATAAGAGAAAGACATGAACTGGACAGATACAAGTGAATAACTTACTGTGAAATGTAATGTACAACAAGTGAAACATAATGAATTAAAAACTTAAAATCTGAGGAACATAAGCATACACTCTAAACATCTTAACATTGACAATGTATACATCTAGTGACATGACCAGTGATAAGCTGTATAATATGGAACCAGACTTTGCTCAAAATATATTAACACCTGGCAAATGCGACTACTTTACATCCCAACAGTTTAACACTACTATAGACAAAATATCTGATAAAGCATTTTCCATTATACACTTTAACAGTCAAAGTCTGAAATGTAAATTTCCCAAAATCAAAGATTTCTTCAGTGAGCTTAAACATACTTTTAAAGTTATTGCTGTGACCGAAACATGGTTAAAGGAAGTTCATATCGACAAGGTACAAATAGAAGGGTTCAATATGTTTTATGTAAATAGGATGGGTACATCCGGCGGGGGTGTTGCTCTTTATGTAGATAAAAAGTTGAAGTGTAAAGTTATTGAAAGTAAAACTGTAATTGACACCTTGATGTAAATGTTAACCATAGAAATAATTAATGATATAGGTAAAAACATGTTGATTAGTTGTATATATAGGCCACCGGGACCTGGTGCGGACTTGTTTACTGACAAGTTAATAGAAACGTTTGAGATGGTAAAAAACAAAACTGTAATTATCTGTGGTGATTTCAATATAGACCTTGGAAGTACTACTGCTACAACTGACTTTAAGAATATAATGAAAAGTGCAGGCCTATGTCCTATGATAACGAAACCAACAAGGATCACTTCCCATAGTGCAACAACCATTGACAATATATGCACAAATATTCACAGTGAAATAACAAGTGGCATCTTTATGATAGATGTGAGTGATCATCTGCCAGTATTTGCAATATGTGAAAACTTGAGTGTAGATATTGACCAAGATGATACTCAAAAAATCATAAGAGATAAATCCCAAAAAGCACGAGAGGCTTTCAGAGAAGATCTCAAAAAACAGAAATGGGATCACGTCTATACCATGGACTTAAATAACGCCTACAATTCTTTTATTAGCACACTTATTTATTTATATGACAAAAATTGTAAAAAAAATCTAAATTCATGGATGACAAACGGACTAAACAACGCTTGTAAGAAGAAAAATTATCTTTACAGAATGTTTCTCAAATTAAGAACAAAAGACGCAGAGGACAGGTATAAAATATATAAAAATAAATTAACATCAATTATAAGAAGACAGAAAAAGGACTATTACACCAAACTATTAGACAAGAGTAAAAGTAGTATTAAATGCACATGGGGTGTGATAAATACAGTCCTACAAAAAAGCAAGACGAAAAAAACTCTCCCAAATTACATTACTAAAAAGAATAACTTGGAGATCCATGGAGAAGAGGAAATTGCCAATGAATTTAATAACTATTTTTCTAATATTGGTCCTAGTCTATCACAAAATATCCCAGATGTTAACATTCAATGTGAAATTACACCTAATATCAATAGTATTTTCCTTGAAAGTGTACAACCAAGAGAAATTATAACAATAGTTCAAAAATTTGCAAATAAAAAAATCTACCGACTATACAGACATGAATATGTCACTAATAAAGAGAATCATAGATGTTATAATCGAACCTTTCACTTATATTTGCAATTTATCATTCACTATGGGGATATTTCCAGATCATATGAAAATAGCAAAAGTGATTCCACTTCACAAAAAAGGAAATAAGAATGACATTTCTAATTATAGACCAATATCATTACTACCACAATTTTCTAAAATTTTAGAAAAGTTGTTTGTGATCAGACTAGACAAATTTATTGGAAAACTTAACATTTTAACTAAGAGCCAATATGGATTTCGCTACAATCACTCGACCGCTACAGCAATTATGGAACTGTCCGAAGAAATCACCAATGCCATGGATAAACAACATGTCTTAGTGAGCGTCTTTTTGATCTTCAAAAAGCGTTCGATACTTTAGATCACAAAATATTATTGCATAAATTATATAAATACGGTATAAGAGGTGTTGCTCATCAATGGGTCAAGAGTTACTTAAAAGACAGAAAACAGTTTGTTGAATTAAACAACATAAAATCCAAATATTGTAATGTATCTTGTGGAGTACCACAAGGATCGGTCCTTGGACCAATGCTTTTCCTTCTGTATATAAACGATATTGAAACTGTCTCTAAATTATTGAAATGTATCTTGTTTGCGGATGATACCACTTTATTTTATTCCGGTAAAAATATAAAAGATGTACTGCTAACTGTAAAGAACGAGTTAGAGAAAATGATGAAATGGTTCAATGCAAACAGATTGTCTTTAAATATTAGCAAAACTAAATATATGATCTTTAGTTGTAGGCACAAAGACACTGATGCTACACTAACTATACAAGATTTTGAGATTGAAAGGACAAATGTAATACAATTCTTAGGTGTTATGATTGATGAACATTTAACATGGAAAGCCCATATAGAGCTGGTTAAAACAAAGGTTTCACAAACCATAGCAGTGTTACATAAGGTCAAAGAATCACTAAATAGTCGCGCTTTGTTTCTGTTATTTAATTCACTTATTGTTCCATATTTGACATATTGTATTGAAGCGTGGGGAAATGCCTGTAAGACTTATATTGAACCGCTCTTCCTTTTACAGAAACGTGCCATTCGAGTCGTTAACGGAAGCGGATACAGAGACCACACAAATCCTATATTTGTAAAATTTAAATCTTTAAAATTTAATGAATTGGTTGAATTTAATCTTCTCAAAACAATGTATAAAGCTCACAAAAAAACATTGCCAGAGAATTTGCAAAACAGATTTAAAAAGAGAGAAAGTCGGTACAAACTAAGAGGAACTGAAGTCTTTTTGAGACCTGAAACAGGCACAAAAACAAAAGAAAGATGCATCTCAATCCAAGGCGTCAATCTGTGGAACAATCTGAATTCTGAAATTAAAATGTCTCAGTCGATTTGTATTTTTAAGAAAAATGTAAAAGAGTTGCTATTGAAGAGATATGATACTTGTGAATAACCGGAAATTGTTATAAGAGATAAGATGCTTGTGAATAACCGGAAATTGTTTTTCTTTTATCTTTAGATCATGTTAAATGTTGGTTAAAAGGCTGTGTGTGACAGCCAAATACTACTGAAATGTGTTAAAATTATTATTGATAAGGGGCAGAAATTATAAGCTATAGCTTCTTTCTGCTCCTTTTCATTCATTTAACATATGCAGTGTTGTATTGTTTTTAATGAATGAAAAAAAAAATATATATATATATATACATACACACACACACACACACACACACACACACACACACACACACACACACACACACACACACACATATATATATATTCTGACAGACTAGGTAGACAGGCATAGAGGCCAGCATGGGTTCTAATTAGACTGTGATACAAAGTAATGGGTAATCTGTGTGTACCTATGTGGCTATCTTTGGGTGGATGTTTTTTCAGTTTTACACCATTTAATTGAGGACATTTTGTGTGAAAACTGTGGTGGCTCTTTTTTTATATATAAATCCGTTCAAGAGTTTAATGTTAGGATTAGGTTAACATGAGGGTAAACATAGGCGTTAAGGTTAGTTTTAGGTAAGTCTGATACCATCAATTTAGCTTTGTAATATGTGTCTTTCACAGTCCTGCTAAACTATTTTGGAAAAATCAGTTTTTAAAAAAAGTTCACAGGTGACAAAAAAAAAGGAAATATTTAACAGGAAGTCAAAGGTAAGGTTATGGTTCCCCGTGTGTAATTGTAAAGTTGAACAAATTTTAATATATATCCTCTGCAAATTATCATTTTAAAATTCTCTTTTAAAACTAAATACACAATATTACCAAAAGTACTGGGACATCTGTCTTTACACACATGAACTTAATGGCATCCCATTCTTAATCCACAGCATTTGATATGGAGTTGGTCCACCCTTTGCAGCTATAGCACAGCTTCAACTCTTCTAGGAAGGCTCTCCACATGGTTTAAGTGTGCTTAAGTGTGCATACGAGTGTGTTTATGAGAATCTTTGTCCATTCTTCCATAAGCGCATTTGTGTGGTCAGGGACTGATGTTGAACTAGAAGGCCTGACTGTCAGTTTGCACTCTAATTCATTATAATATTGAATCTAATATTGTTTATTGGCCTGCTTTGTGCACTGCTGTCAGTCATGTTGAAACAGGAAGGGGCCATCCACAAACTGTTTCCACAAAGTTGGGAGCATGGAATTGTCCAAAATGTCTTGGTATGCTGAAGTATTAGGAGTTCCTCTCACTGGAACTAAGGGGTCGACCCCTGAAAAACAAGCCCACACCATAAATCCCCCCTCCACCAAACTGTACACTTGGCACAATGCAGTCAGACAAGTACCGTTCTCCTGGCAACCACCAAACCCAGACTTATCCATCAGATTGCCAGATGGAGAACTGTGATTTGTCACTCCAGAGAACTGAGTCCAGTGGCGGTGTGCTTTACACCACTTCATCTGACACCTCGCATTTCACTTGGTGATGTACGGCTTGGATGCAGCTTGTTCAGCCTTGGAAGCTCATTTCATGATGCTCTCTACACTGTTCTTGAGCTAATCTGACGTTTGGATGTCCGTAGCTGTTGACACTGCAGAAAGTTGGTGATATCTGCAGTCTGTGGGCCTCAGTATCCACTGACCCTGCTCTGTGATTTTACATGTCCTACCACTTCCTGGTTGACCAACTTCCACTTTGTTACAATACCCAGGAAATCTCATGAATATATTTATTGCACAGCTGGCAAGCTATCAAGGTACCACACTTGAATTCACTGCAGCCCATTCTTTCACAAATGTTTTTAGAACCACTCTGCATGCCCAGGTGCTTGATTTTATACTCCTGGCCATGGAAGTGATTGGAACACCTGAAGTTATTTGGAGGGGTGACCCAGTACTTTTGTCAATATTCTGAATAACATCCCTGGATCCTGGATAATGTATAAAACTCAATAAATACATTTATAGAAAGTGCTTTAAAAATCTAGCAAGAGAAAAACAACAGATGAAAACTGCCTTCAAGGGTCTTTACTTGTGTTTTTCTCTTACTTAGCATAACAGATGTTTCTAAATGCCATGACTCCGTGAGTCTGAGCTAAGCATTAGCTTCAGCTTCAAATTTGCCATTGCGTTAAACAAAACTAAGTTTTAAGCCCACTGATTTAATGTTTCCTACCAGAATGCAACTTGGTAGTTGAAGATTTCCTGAAAATTATTTTTATAGCTCAGTTATCAATGTATCCATCAAACTAAATGCGAAGATACAGTATTACAGCAACAGGTCTAGTGTTGCAAGAAACTAAAAAGCCAGATGATCAGACATGTTGCAAACAGTCTCTTCAGATAATTCTGACTCTTTATTTTGAGGTCCAACTTAAAGTGAATGTAACTAAACTGCCACTAAGCAAAAATACCTTTGTACACTTAGATGGATGTTTACAGTCTTGACAATGATCTTACGAATCCTTGTTTCCACATACGTTAGTCTGAACTGTTTTTGTTTGTTTGTTTTTTGCAGTCTGTCTGACCCTCTGACTGATCCGTCTCTTGTCCTGCTGAACTTTGTTGTAGTAATAACATGATCCTAGATTCCAAAAATAAATTTGGCAAGTATCAGAGCTGACACGATAACTAAAAAAAATGAAATGTTTCATTTAATGAATATCTGTCAACTGTTGGTAAGACAAACTTTTGTTTTGTAAAATTTCCTTGTTTGGCATTTTTCTCAATTTTAAGATATTTTAAAATATAACAAATAGATAAATGAAAATGATTTTCAAAAATGATCTTTTACTTGCACTAACTCATATTGCCTATTTAATTTAACTATTTAAATACCCAAAATAGCTCCTCCCACTACACTCTTGTGCCTCCGTCGGACAGGGGACATAGAACATTTCTGGCTTCATCAATCTGTTAAAGTGGCAGCATTGTAGTCATTCAGACAAGGACATTTTTCCATTAATGTTTCTCACAGCTGCATTCAGATACTCTCCCCCTCCAAAAATATTGGAAAAGTGAAGTCAATTCCTTTATTTTTGCTGTCGGGTTTGATTTCAAATGATGAATATGAGACAAGAGATCAACATTTCAGCTTTTACTTCCAGGTATTTACATCTGGATCTGATATACAACTTAGAAAATAGTACCTTTTGTTTGAACCCATCCGTTTTTTATGTGAGCAAAACTGTTAAAAATGTGACTGACAGGTGTGTTTTGTTGCCTTGATGTGATTACATTGATTATTCAAACGACAACAATAGCACTCAGTGTCTACGTTCAGTTTCAGATTTAGGGTTTGCCGGTGCAGACTGCATCCATAGTTAGAGGAGTAACCAACATGAAAACCAGAGAGCTGCCTATGGGTAAAAAAACAAGCAATTATGAAGCTGAGAGAAGATGGACCATCAATCAGAGTCATTACGCAAACACTGACCATAGCCAGTACAATTATTTGGAATGTCCTGAAGAAAAAAACCACTGGCGTACTAAGCAACAGACATGGAACAGGTAGACCAAAGAAAAAAGTTAATGACAGAAACATTGTGAGAGCTGCAAAAAAGAACCTAAAATAACTGTTAGTGACATTAGCAATAACCCCCAGAGGGCAGGAGTGAAGGTATCACAATCTACTGTTCACAGAAGACTTCATGAACAAAAGCAGAGTGCACTCATTACCAAGAAGAATAGAAAGGTTAGGCTGGAATTTGTCAAAAACTACTGAGATGAGCATCAAAAATTCTGGGACAACGTTTTTTGAACTGATGAGACAAAGATGAACCTTAACCAAAGTGATGGAAAGGCTAAAGTTTGGAGAAAGAAAGGATCTGCTCATGATCCCAAACATACAAGCTGATGTTTGAAGCGCAGTGGAGGTCATGCCGTTCCATCTGGGACAAGCTCAAAGGAGTTCATCAGGGGCAAGAAGTGGAAGGTTTTAGACTGGCCAAGTCAATCTCGAGACTTCAACCCTATAGAGCTGCTTTTTACTTGCTAAAGACAATACTGAAGGGAGTAGTTTTGAGGAGTAGTAACTCCTCAAAACAAACAACTGAAAGCAGCTGAGGCGAAAGCCTGGAAAAGCATCACAGAAGAAGAATGCAAAAGTTTGGTGATGTCAGTGGGTCACAGGCTTCATGCAGTTGTTGCAACTGAATATTAAGTCTTATTCACTTTAAGTCTATCTGTTCCAATACTTTTGCTCAACTAAAAAACTCGTGTTCTGTGAACAAATAATGCTATCTTCTAAGTTGTGCATCAGATCCAGATGTAAATACCTGAAAATAAAAGCTGAAATGTTGATGTCTTCTCTCATATTAATTGTTCGATGTCAAAACCCAAATGTTTTCAGTCTACAGCAAAAATAAAGGAATTGGCCTCACTGTTTATTTTATTTTATTTATTTATTTCATTTATTTAATCAGGGACAATGCACAATAAACATTAATCCATATAAGGAAAATATGCATGTGCCAGGTTATAGCACAAAGAGCTAATTTCCACCAGTAGTCCCTGTTCCACTACTGTTGGAAGGGAGTGTATATCTTCCAACAGTGCTGGAGAAAGCTAGGGTGCCCACAAGATATTTGTCAATAGACCAAGTCGGGGATAATGCATAATAATGCAGTATACATCCCCAGAGTGTGTTGAGGCTCTGCTAACTCTAGCTTCACTGTGCCCCTGTGCTATCACATGGTGATCAGTCCAGTATGGTACTAGAAAGGTTCTAGGGCGAAAGCACAAACACCTGTATTGTACAGCTCTGTAAAGCTGACTGCCTCCCACCTGCTGCCCTCCATATGCAGACGAGCATCCAGATGTTCCATAACAACCATTTCCCATCCCAGACTGGTAATTAGTATCTGCAGCTTTGCTCTCGGCCCTGTAAATATGCACCATCTCTGCATGCACCAATGCTCTGCCTCCCTGCCACTGGGAAGCATTCAGCTTCTGAATACCTTCCACTGCATTGTTGTCATTTCACATGTCTAATCCTCAATTCACTGACCTGTCAACACTCGTACAGTTGCACGCACGCACGCACACACACACACACACACACACACACACACACACACACACACACACACACACACACACACACACACACACACACACACACACACACACACACACACACACACACACACACACACACACACACACACACACACACACACACACACACACACACGTTTCAACATGATCTTAATAACATTATGTTATGTGCTCCGAACACGTGCTCTGGCTACCAACAGTATTTGGCAGTACAGTGTCAGTATGTTTGTGTGTTTCTGTGTGCATTTTTAAAGGTCGTTGTCAACACGAAAAAAATGGAACAATCATTGCTCTGACACCCAGTACTGCATTTAATTACAAGAAAGAAAACAACATGGTCTTACAATAGAGACGCTCACTTGGAAACCTGCACTGATCTGACAGACCAAGCCAAGTATAACTGAGAATGAAACAATAACATTTTTCAGGAGAGACTGTTTTTTTGTCTGTGATGTGATGCGGTTTCCAAAGATAAGACCACAGAAAATTAGGATGGAGAAGCAATGGGGAACCTTATCTTACAAGACCAACAACACAGTACACTCCTTCTCTTGTCCTTCAGATATCAAGCCAGAAATTAATACAGCATTTTACTGAATCATGAATATTGTGTAGTGTATGTTGATCTGCCATCTCAGATTAGGAGCACACAAAACTGATGTAGTGCTCCAAAACTGTGAGGCACCTCTAAATACTATGTAAGAGACATAGTATAATCCGCATTAACACTATCTATCCCATCTTTTCTCTGCTTCCTACATGAGTTGTTAACACTGACTTAATGGATCCCATCCTGCTTATGAATCCTTTGTTAAGATCCATCAGTCCAAGTTCACAATTATTTCATTTTGCCATTATGTACCCTCTAATTTACTTGACATACTTGCTTTCTTTAGTAGCGTGTTTACCAATAGAAGAGATGACTTCCTTCACTCACAAAGACAAATACTGAAGCAACATCTGGGGCAGACACAGTAGCAGTGAAGACATGCATGTCAAAATTGTACTCAGTCCTTCATGCCTGTCTAGTCCACAGCAGGGGCAAATTTTGAAAAAAAACAACTGGCCTTTTACTGAGTGGTTTCCATGCTGGTAGGGTTTAACTGTACATCAGAGTTTGTTCATATTTGCAGCTGCCTCAGGGTGCCCTAAAGGAATGCAAACGAGTGTAATTTTTGTGTTAAAATACACGAATCAACACTTCAGCCACACTATTGCTTTTTTTTCTTACACACAGTGATGTGTGCATTAGGTGCCACTGGATCCACCACATATTAATGCCCCTGGATAAGAAAGCACATTTAATGAACTCTGACTTTGCTTTGATTAAACTAAGATTAGAAAGTCTGAATTTTTGGTTCTAGGACAGCTAGACTTCAATTAAATCTGAGAATATTCTCTCTTGGTGAAATATATGTTTCGATAATTTAAAAAAAAAAAAAACTAATCATTGCTACCAATAACACTGAGCATATTCTCTTACACCACTATATTATGTTGTTTAAGCATATAGTAATTAATTTTACACAATCTGGATAAAAGCAAAATTATCCTTTAAAACATCCACAGTTACTATTGTCATCAGTTGTTTAACACAATGGCCATTGCAGCTAACATCTCTGTATTTATCCTCACATTTTTCACTTTGTCCATCAGAGAAGTACATACAGCAATGATAGTAGTACTACTACTGTACAAAACATTAGCAGAGGATAGACAGAGTAATAAAATATGCATGTTTGACACAGCAGGGCTGTGTTCATTAGGCTTGTCAAATGTGTCTGAGAAGGTACACAGCAACTACAACAGACCTCTACCAAAGAGAATAATGTGTGTGGCTGTGTGCCTGCTGTTCTGTCAGTGTCTGCTCTGACCGCACATTTAAACAGAGTTCAAAATCAAATGCTGTCAGCGCCAAAAAACACAGAGAGGAATTGTTTAAATTATGATGGCATCAGTATTCAAACGTCACATTAACAGCTAGAGCACACGCATCACACTGACAGTTTGTTTCTGTTGCCAACAGCAACAATCTCAGCATCCTCTGGGGTGTATTTTGGGGTCCTGCCACCAATTACAGAGTGCACACTACAAACAGTAAACAACAGGGAGTGGATGGACGTGCGAGTGTGAAACAGGTGATCCTCTAGCTGATGCACTGTTTTTAGAGCAACAAAAAAAAAAAAACACAGGTGCAGCTAGTCAGCATGAAGCTTTGGATAATCTGTCCCTATTGCTACACTTGCGTTGAGCATGTGTGTGTACAACAGGTAAACGTGACACATGCTGACACAATCTCAGTGTGAAAGCCCACATTTCATTACTAAGTGTATATAGTGAAACACCTGTCCAGATGTTGGGGATCATTACCAGATGATGACCACATCACCAGAAATCTAGAAAATTCTAACAAAGACCAATAATTATTAAATATTTAATAAAGTTACAATAAATTATTTAAAGACAAGCCTAATGTGATGTTTTGATGTTGTGATCAAATGTTATGTTGGGATATGTTGTGATGTCTCATTCTCTCTCAATTGTGCAGTAAGTGTTTGAATATGTATCTTGTATTATATTGTAAAGATATTGTGTGCCCTGTGCTCTCTTAACAGTTTGTTATGTATATGTTCTTTGTTACATTAGTGCCCTATCAAGTGTCTAACCATGTTTTTCTCTTGTAGATGTATTTTACTGCTTTTTTACATCATGGCCGGGGGAGATGAAAACTAGCCTTCTGGCTAATTCTGGCTTTTTTCACTATGTGTAATCATGTGTTTTTCATGTGTTCATGAAATTATATTGTCCCTTTTTCAAATAAACTAAATGAAAACGAAAATAATGTATGACATTTTTTGGAACATTTCAAAACAATGTATAATTTCACAAGATAAATAGTTGTGTTTATATAATCAAGTATCAATGGTTTTATTTCTATTAGATCACTAATTGTTTAACACTAAACTTAAACATAATTCAGCAAACAGGCAACTGTGGCACGACTTTATTTTACCAACGTCAACATGATATTAGATCAGTTATCAAGCTATTTAAGCTAAAGCTAAAGCTAATGCGTACTGGGAGCAACCTAACAAATGGGTCTGTATTCATGCAATATTTGTTTTGGGTTTTTTTATATATAGTCCATGACATAAATGAAGATAGGTATGGAAAGAAATATTTCCTAAAACCATAGCGTTATCATTACTGACTGCTACTGAAGGTCTATCAGACACACGTGCTGCATTCACAGAACTCCTCCAGTGCAACTCTCTTTTTTTCTTTCAGGAAGAAGAATGTGTGACTAATCTGGTACAGAAAAAGAGTACAATACTGTGCAAATTGTTTTGGGCATACGGCATGCAAATTTATGACCAATCAAGTTCCCAAGCACCATGTGGCAGACAGATATTCTGCAGTAAACCTTCACCCGATTGATTCCCAAGTTAGTTGTCAAAAGAATAAAATTAACTACTTTGTAATCTGAATCTTTATTATTATTATTAATATTAATTGAACATTTCCATGCTGCCTTTAATGTGTTCAGGGTGAGGAGGTAGAATGGAGGGAAGGAGTTTCACAAAATGCAGTATTTATTGCACTGAAAATGAACGTGGTTGCTACCATAACCGACCTGGTGATATGGAATGCTACAAACCCAACCTAGCAAACTGTGGAGCCTGATGGATGACAGTTGTGGCGCATTTCATGACCCATTGCGTAAAACAGGAACATCATATCAAATTGTTCTTTTGTTGTTCTGTAAACAGTGTATGCAGCATAACAGGCCCACTGTTGTCAACTGATTGCTAAATTTATCCAAAAACTGGCGACAATGATACGAAAATAAAGTAGAATGGCCACACAGATGATTAAGCTAAAACTTCACTGAGCCACAATGTAAACAAATGTTTTTATTAATAAAGTAGGTCTATTTCAATAATACCTTACACAGGATTCTTTATGTCTGTAAACAAACATAAGCTGCCATAATATTGCTACACAACAGTTAAAAATATATGTTTTCCAAAATTTTCCTCCATATAATTATCTTGTGGCCTTGTGTTAGTGGAGGTGTGCTGCTTATTTTATGGAGCATGATCCTGGAGGTCCAGTTTCAGTAGCATCACAGTTGTGTGAGTAGTTCTCATTACATCTGCGTATTTGATTGGCTACCGCAGCACATTGCTGTACAGTAGGACACCAGAATGCAGTCATTACAAAACATACATAGCATTCAGGTTTTGATTTTTAGGTCTGTTTGTAGTAAACTTTTAAAAAATTAAAAAGACAACCTTTTAAATCTAGTAAAATGTGTCAGAAAGTCAGACACAGCTTACAATTCAATTTTAACTGAATATATGTGTGTTTACTTTACTTCTCAAGGCTGCACAAAGCCCATAGGTTGACAACCTGCTGTATGTCACAACAAACATGGCAAGTTAAAATAAATTGAAAATATCCTTTAATTCCTGTTCATATGGTGCTTGTTTCCAGATAAATTATTGGCAATGGTCAAAAGGGGCAGAAGTACAAATTCTTGCCCTGGAATAACGAACAGGTTAACTCAGCCATCCAAGCAGTTATCCTATAGTAATGTTTCAAAGTCAAACATTTTTAAAACCAAAGATATTCAAATGAACTGAAGTTAAGACCATGCATGGTATATCATCAGCCTTTTCAGTATCCCACTGAATTCAACAGAAGAAGGAATGCAACATTTTGCAGCAGGGGTATCAATTTGCTTTGCCAATGAGGGTGTGCTACTGGCAAAGGACTGGTATCCAGCACTGTGGTGAGATAAAATCAGTAACACATACTCCACACAGGAGCAAAATCTGTGAGAGTATGAAGCATTGAGGTCATCCAACCTCCCCTGCAGAAATAATTTGTAATTCAAAATGATGCTTTACTTTGCTTAGTACAGCTGTAAGTGCAGCCAAAGCATAGACTACACCATGGTTAAGCTGGCCTTATTTACTTATTACTGTTCTATAGTAGGGCTGCACAGCGGAGTAGTGGTTAGCACTTTCGCCTTGCAGCAAGAAGATCCCTGGTTTGAATCCCGGGGTGGGCCTGGGATCTTTCTGCATGGAGTTTGCATGTTCTCCCTGTGCATGCGTGGGTTTTCTCCGGGTACTCCGGCTTCCTCCCACAGTCCAAAAATATGCTGAGGTTAATTGGTTACTCTAAATTGCCTGTAGGTGTGAATGTGAGTGTGATTTTTTTGTCTGTATATGTAGCCCTGTGACAGACTGGTGACCTGTCCAGGGTGTCCCCTGCCTTTGCCTGAGTGAGCTGAGATAGGCTCCAGCACGCCCCGCGACCCTAGTGAGGAGAAAGCGGTGTATAGAGAATGGATGGATGGATGTTCTATAGTAGATTCAATTCATTTTTGGCCCCTTTAGCTTCAGCTTTAGGAAATCACATGTCATATAAATAATAGGAGCCACAAAAGTGAAATGAATGGAAATGGGAGGAAGTGAGGTGAGAGACAGATGATGGATATAGAAGCATGGCGGAGAAAAGGGGTAGTGAGAAGAAGAGAATGACAAAGACAAAGACATGAAGGGGCAGCTCAGTCAGTCATCTTATCCCGAGTTGGCATGAAGCGCTACGATTTAAGACATTCACTTTCAATCATGGCCATAAAGGCTGCAAGTCAGCAACTCCCCGTAGAAAGCCTGACAGCCCACACTAAAATCCATCAGGTCTGACAGAGAGAGAGAGAGAGAGAGAGAGAGAGCGAGAGCGAGAGCGAGAGCGAGAGAGAGAGAGTGTGTCTCTTATGAAACTGTCTTGTGCTTCACAAAAAAAAAAGGAATCTATTATTTGGAATAAAGATCAGAAGCAGCATGGATTTTAAATGCAATAACCATCAGGAAATAAAATGGAAACAACAGAGGAGAAGATGAATGAAAGAAAAACGAGTGTATTCTTGAGTGTAACCGAGTATGCTTTTCAATTTCCACAGAGATACAGTGAATCTGACAGCTTCGGTTCATAAACATGCTGCACATTATCCAGGGATTAAACAAACTCTGATCTACAGGGAAATCCTTTCCCGTTTCTCAGTTTACACACAGAAACAACACGGGGACCTCATACGAATATGTTTGCATGTGCTTTGAGATTTATACTCTGAACACATTTATAAATCATTTGTGGAGCATAAGCTATTTTTCACTCAGTGAGTCAAAGTCTGCGTGTATATGTGTATGTAAAGATGGGGCACAAATTAAAGAAAAAACCTGACTAACCCTTGACTTCAGGTATTATTATTATTATTATTATATGATTATCGTATAGACTAAATCTGTGGTTTCCGATACCATTGACTTCTAATGTCTCACAAAAGCACTGTGTGGTCCAGCTCACATTTCAGATGTCAGTGAGATGTTAACAGCTCACCTCAATAGTATTTTTTTCCTCTAAACTTTGCAAATGGTTTGATTTTAATAAAAAAATTGCAACAAAAATCAAGTTTAGTGAGAACATTCACTCCGGTTAAACTTGTATAACTTTGAGATGCTTTACTCTGCTAAAAATACCACATGGTTACAGTTACTATACAGATTAATATTGCACACTCATATTTTACCAAAGTAATATTAACACTAACACTAACAGTAATACAGATTGTCCTCAGGTCACCATGTCCTTCGAATTGAAATTACAGCATGATTTCGTAACCGCAGACTGCAACCATGCTGAACCTTAACACACTCTGTGGGAAGAGTCTCACTCCAACATTCCTGAAGAAAATGGCCCAAATATTTCCTGGCGAAGGAAAAATAAAAACAGTGAGAGCGGTGTCACCTCTGAGTGTATAATGTCTATCAAATATCCAGACAGAAATATCATAGATAAGGAAGACAGCGATGATGGAGAAGGAGAGAAAAGCAGAGCTGCTTCTCTATGCCTACCTTTGCCCTCCGTAGTTTTATATTGTAAATGGCAAGCGTGAAATGTTTAATGATCTGCACTTATAGCGCCTTTCTACGTTAGTGACACTCAAAGCACTTTACATTCACACACCGGTGGCAACAGAGCTTCCATGCAAGGTTCCTGCCTGCCATCGGGAGCAACTTCGGGTTCAACGTCTTGCTCAAGGGCACTTTGGCATACGGAGGGGTCGGGTTCAAACTGCCAACAGTGCAATCACTGCACAATCTGCTCTAGCACCTGAGCCACAACCACCCTATTAATACATAACTTGCAATGTATATAAGATAAAACACTTTATCATTGCAAGGAGTACAATGGAATTTCGTTCGGCAACATCTCTTGCAGCAGCTACAATGTCCTTGTCATAAAATATAATATAATAAATAGTTTGAATAAGGTGCAGTTTAGAATAGAAGAGCACCGGGTCACTGTGTCTATACGCGCCGCCGTCTTGCCCCTATGTATAGTATGGGATATGGTATATATGTCAATATATTTAGCATGTTGGAGCTAACACGTTTGATTCAAATTATCTACCTCAGAAATCTCAAGTCATTACTGTAGAACTTAATTAATTCTAAGTTCCTGACACACTCCAGACCTGACACACCTTGTCCAGTTTAGGAAACTAGAGGCTCTTCCACTGTGAAAACTGTTGTTTCTTCTCTGCAGACCCACGTCTTCTCACCAGAGACATTCCATGAAGGTAGGCTCATCCTGGCTGCTGACTGATACACAACGCTCCAGCTTGAGGTCCATGGAGTAATCGTAGATGCCAACCTACCAGTGGTCACATAAAAAGTCTAACACAGGTCCTGTTGTTGATAGAGTCATGTGGTATCATTACTAATGACAGTTACTGCTCACACATGCTGCACTGTTTCAACACTTTTTGCTCTTAATGTAAATGATTGTGTGCAGTAACAAACCTGTACGTCATGTCTAATTTTTTGTGTGTTTTGTTGTTGTCATCTCCTTTTGATTGATTTATAGTTTTGATCTCGATGGTAACAGAGTAGCAGTTATACCTGTTTGCACAGTCTCAGTGTACATGAATGGACATGTGATATCGGTTTTCAAGCATGTCAGTATGGACAAATTATTTCTTCGATGATTCTAAAAACTCTTTACAACGCTGTTTCAAAAGCAGTAGCGTGAATAGTCTTATTTGACAGAGTCTGCATGTATGACTGAGAGGAAGACGGAGGCAAGCAACCATAAAGCAACGAGAGAAAAATGTAAATGTGCAGCACACAACAGTTTCTGAAGCAGAGGCGTTTATCTTTGGCCTTGCTTTGTTGCAGTCACTCATTGCACCCCTTGTTGTACCGAGATACTAAAGAATTTGTATGCTGAATCTGAATCATTTTTACAGGGACCTGCTGTAGCTCCAGTGTTAGTTCTCTGCCTTCATATTATTCCCAGTAGGCCTTCAGTCACAGTGAGTTTCCACTGCTGTGGGATGAGTGTAGAGATCAGGTTAACACATTGTATTATAATACCGTATTATGCACATAAAACCAATGAGGAGTGTGGGTGTGAGCTGACTTCATTAGTGATTTGGCATGACTTCCTTGCCAGTAAATCTGTTTAATGTTACTTATCCCTTCTTAATATCTTCTCTCTGTTCGTCAGGACTAACATTCATTTTACTCTGCTTTGCCTTATTTATCTCATCTCACATTTTTGCAGACCAACACTTTGTTATAGTTTAATGTCTTTTAAATTAGTGACGCTCTGTGCACTCTGCCGCTCACTTCTACTTAAGCTTTGCCATTCATAACAAACTGTGTTGATTGAATACACTGGAAGAGACAGACATTTTTAGACATGTGTTTGATTAACGAAACATGACATACACACTCAGTACACAACAGGAGCAACTACGCACTGGAGTGTAGTTGCTCCTGATGATGTCTAACATCATTAATTAACAGTTAAATGATTCAGACTCACAGCACCTCTCAATAGTTGCATTATTATAAGCTGAACAGTGGAGTATTTCTTCTTGTGACCAATCAAAGCCAAAGTCTGGTTTTACTATAGACTTTAAAGATTATAGTACAAAAATATAAGCCACAAAGTTAAAAAAAAAAAAAAAACTCTGTGAAACAGAAGTGAATATGCCAGTGATCACTGACACACAAGTTAGAAAACATGTGAACATTAAAACTAAACTGAGATTATCCATTTAGTCTCCTAAAAAGGCATAGCGAACAGAGCTCTACTTACACAAAGTGCTCTGAGAAACAGACAGGTGTTTACATTGGACATGGCATAGGGGTATCAGTGAAAATCTGAGGTTTTGTGGCAACTCAGCCAGTGTGAAAGACATTCTATATATCAACTTCTATGGTCAAGGAAAAGCACCACTGTTTGCTCTTCAGTGCAAGATGGAGCATTTCTAGAGAACATGGTAAGAAGTCTGAAGAATGTGTCTTTAATTAGACGAGACCAAGAAAAACTAGGCTGGCTCACATGGAGGCCAGCATGTTAGTTCAAACCTCGACAGAACTAGAGAGAATGCAAAGCCCCGACAGTGAAGCATGGAGTTGAGAGTGTGATGATATCATGCTGTATTAGTGCAAAAGGTGTTGAGGATATAGGGTTAGAGTGCATGTGGATATGACAAACTGCTTACTGACTACACATATTCAGTGAAAACAAATGTAGAATGTCTTTGGTGGCTACAGAGAACCTAAAATTAATCTCAGAAAGCTGTAACTTGAGGATTTGGAGGGAGGCAGTGTTTTCTCTAGCTTCAGGTCCTGACAGTTCAGTTGAAAATACTTTGATAAACTTTTTAAAGTTATATTTTGATTACAACTATTAAACATATTAGCATATGGACATATCTGCATGACTACATTATTGTACAACTTGCTTGCTAAATTTGCGGGTATCAACTTTAAAAAAGAAAAATTAAACTAACTTCAATTTGATAAGTGCATCTTAAATTGTTGGCTGGACATTTGTTGGAACCAGTCTAATAATTGGGGAAAACATTTAGTGATTTCTTGAATTTCCATCTTGTTTATGACAATCCTGAGGGAGATGAGACTATAAAGTAATAGCAAGAGGTCTGTGTTACAAATTGTAGGTGTGTTGGAGGTTGAATGATGTGTTTAGTAGTCAGCAGGGTCCAATGAAAGGAAATGTGGTGTACAATGTTTTCTTGAGTCAGAATATCTTGGCATCTGTCGCTCTGCCTTGACATGCTAGAGTACATCTGTAGTATATGAGTCATTCCATGAAGTCTCACCTACTGTACTTCCAGTTCATGTCATGGATGTTCTTGAAAAAAAACATTGTGTGAAAACTTGTAATAATTTCATAGGATCTTGCAAAATCCTAAAACTATCAAACTGTATATTATTAGTCATGATTTTTTTAATTTTGGCTAAATTCATTATTCTACATTTCTGTCAAAGTCTCATGAATTGCTTAATTTCCCTAGATTGGACTGAAATATGTACTAAGCATTAACACAATCCTAATGTTCTACAGCAGTCAAATAAATATTAATGAATTTTCAAACTAAACAAAGAGTTTTCATCTTTGAAAAATTAACGGTTCCGCTACTTTTCCCTTCCTTTTAACCAGATTTCGATTCTACAAAATATATTTACAAAGATGAAAAACACCCCCAAGCATTGCAATCCATTGAAGATTTTTGCAGAAACGTTAAGGTGTTATATTACACCAGCATTTAATCATTTGAAAAAAACTAATTTGTCATACTTTCTATTTGCTATGCTATTACACTCAGCGGTATAATTTCATAGGTAGGTATCTACAGTATATTGACTTCAAGGACATTTCTTTCAATTTGGCACAGAGGGTTAATTGGACTTAAGGACGAACTGATTGTAATTTAGTGATCAGATGTTGCTGCCATCTCACAAAGTCATTTTTTTTGCATAACTAAGAAATTAACTTGGTAACTATGACAAACTGTTCAGACATGGATGTAGGCTGCAGCTGCACTGGATAGTGGAGATATACCACAGTGAAGCAGCAATTCAAGTTAAACCTGCAACTAAATTTCCAGACAGACAGTGAAGAAGGAGGTGCATAAACCCTATTGGAGGTCCTAATCCAATCAAAGTTGTCTTCTCCTGAGATATTACACAGACTGTTGGTTTTAATTAAAACTGGCCTCCCGCTCCACTCATGTCTGTGCCTCTTTTCTGTCATTGTGCGATAAACAGACAGGTTAAGATGAAGTGGAGAGACAACGAATGAGGCTTGATTCCTGCTTTGTGACAATGACAAGTATTAAACCACTAAACATTTGTCCGCATGAAAATGCTCAAGGGGCTGGAGACCTACGGTCAACATTCATCCAAAGCTCCTCTCGGTCATTAAGAGGCCCCTGCAGAGCAGAAGCTCACTATAATTGGATGCGTTTGTTCTTTCTCCAGGCTTTAAAAATGATCGTCCATTAGTGGAACTATAAATCCTTCCCTGCAGAGTCACTGCTGAGATAATCTTCACCTGTCGTACTACTTCAGGGACCATTTAAAAGTTTGTGGCCAACTGTAGTTTATGCTTTCTGGTGTACAGCAGAGTGATCCTGAAATCTGACAGACCTGGTCGCCATGTTGACATGGTTTAGCTGATCACAAAGTATGTAACGATATGATCAATAACATTACGTCTGAATGCCCTTCAGAGACAAAATGGAGAACATGAAATTATGAGATTTCAAATTGACGTCTTTGGTCGCTTTCACATCTCGTTTTGCCTTCATGTTGAACCATGTCTTGTCCTTATCATGTTTACACCGACTTGTTTGTTGGTTTTGCTCCACAAATAAAGTTTGCTGAGATGTTGTCAATGGTGTTCTGAACAGCTTTAGCTCACTTGCTTAACAAGTGATAATCCTGATTGAAGAAAAAGGCAAAAAAAACAAAAAAACAAAAACTGAGGCACCATGCCAGGGTCATTGGTGTTTGCCAGTACAGTAAACTATGAGAAGAATGTTTCCGATTAAAACAGTCAATGCGCATACACTCAGCACGAAAGCAATTACATACAGCTGCCAACCACAGTGGCCAATATCAACACATCCATCCCACTCACAGAGCAAAACATTTGATACCTGCCAGGGACTGCTGCAGCTGAAGACACATGGAAGAAATTACTTGAATATCCCAGCTGTTTTCTTCAGTGCTCTGGCATTTATTCCTCTGTCTGGCACACGCTACAGTCAAAGTGTACATCTTTGTAATATAGCTGTAGAAACTGCCTCCGATAGATCCCTGCAGTCCTATCTGTAATTACAAAGGCAACGTTTTTCAGAAGCTTCAACTGGGTACTTCAGACAACTTGAATTTGAAGTGTGTCAGCTTTGCATGTGTATTTAGTGCTCAAGTAAGCAAAATTGGAAGTTACATCTAAAAAATACCTTGTGCAAATGCATCATAATGATATTGCTCAGGCCACCACTGTGGCCTAATTGCACTATGGTGGAGGAACATGTAGATCACCATCAGCAGATCTACGATTGTGTCTCGGACCTGAGATTACAGAAAGTGAAGTTTCTAAGTTGCAAAGCTGTTTCATTTTTTATTATCCACAGTAAGATTTATTTAATAAGGTTTATGGTCATATTTGCTGCATTTTCTGGGATATTTAGGACTACGGTGTATTTGACAGTAAATCTATGTTCACTTCAGGCTTCTGGAAGAAAGAAACAGTTACAGTGGTGTGTTACTGGGAAATTTAGATAGAGATTGAAGTATTGATCCCCAAGGTGTTATGTAATGTCTGAAAACTGGTATTTACTCATTGCTCGTCTCGGGGAAGGGGCTGTTTTCTCTAGTTTCAGTTCTTGACAGTTGACTTGAAATCATTTTGATACACTTTTTAAAATTACATTTTCACAGAAATGTGAACATGTTAGCATACAGACATATCTGCATGTCGACATCTTTTACAGCTTGCTTGCTAAATTTGCCAGACAAAGGAAATGCAGATAGGCCTGTTTGCTTATGCTGGTAGTAGGCATTTGCTGATAATAGTTGGATGCATTTCAGTGAAATTTTGTCAGACATTTGTGGGTCCCAGTGTAATAACTGGGCAAAACACCTAGTGATTCCCTGAACTTCCATCTCGTTAGCAGAATGGATGAGTTTGCATCAGTCTCAGCAGTAATTTTTACCCAGTGCAAATTAGTAGTGTTAGCATACTAGCATGCTAAACATCAGTTTGTTAACATTGTGAGTGTTCAGATGTTAGCATATACCTCAAGGTACAATTTTAATACAAAAGCAGAACTTTGGTGAGAGCTAGCATACTCTTATAAACATCTTCAGACTAAAAGATGAATCAGAGTTGATGGCCCAAAACTGTGTCAGTCTTAGTACTTGATGCCACTGACTAGTCCTATTAGGTCAGACGAATGTATAAGCAAATTAAATACACTTAAGTTAGTCCTGGTCAAAGCTAAAGGTTTCTTCTACTTGAGAAATTATATGGATTTCACCCACCCTCTCACATTCCCAGGCACAGTAGCAATTAGCTTACTTTGGCTATGCAAGTTTTATCTTCTCCAAATGTCACAGTAAATCAAAAGACTGCAGGAGAGCTTACAGGTGCCTTCACACAGGCAATTGGCAACTAATGGCTTTGTCAGAACAAAGCACAAGGATGATTTTGAACTGGTAAATAATTGATTTGTTGGTGTGTTCAGAAAGCTTGTAAGTGATGGTGATTGGTTCTGAGGGTTCAAATTAATATTAATAATGCTTATAGGGACAACGGCGCTCAAATTAAGGAGGCTCACACTGGTTTTCACACACATTTGGAAGATTGCAGTCAAACTGAGTGATTCAACAAATTCAGCCCTTTCCAACGACCTTATTACAGAGAACTGTAGTTCTTAATGCACAATGTAACAAATTACTATTTCAAGTTTAACAATGTGGCTGGACAGTGGATCAATGGGTGGCAATTTTGCAGCTATAAGACCCCTGGTTCATGTCCCGGCCTTCCTGGGATCTTTCTGCATGGAGTTTGCATGTTCTCCCTGTGCATGCGTTGGTTTTCTCCGGGTACTCCGGCTGTCTCCTACAGTCCAAAAACATACTCCGGTTAATCGGTAACTCTAAACTGTCTGTAGGTATGAAAGGGAGTGTGATTGTTTGTCTCTATATGTAGCCCTGTGATAGACTGGTGACCTGTCCAGGGTGTCCCCTGCCTTCACCCTAAGTCAGCTGGGATAGACTCCAGCACCTTCTGCGACCCTAGTGAGGATTGAGTGGCATATAGATAATGGATGAATGGAAGTTTAACAATGTCTCTTAGAAATACAGCTTACGTTCAGCTGAAAATGAAGGAAAAGTTGATGGCCTCATGTTTGGCTAATACTGGCAATTACCTATGACAGTCTGGGTCAGTTTATTCTTCTCATCAGCCTTAAACTGGTCGTCTCAGATAAATCTGGAAGTATGTGGATCAGACAAACTATTCCGACTGCTGACAGCGTAGCCAGTAGAGTATATTCTGTGTAGAGTTCTGTCAAGATCACCACGTTAAAGATAGTCTGTGTGCCTCAACATGCCATTAGCCACAGACAGACAGGGAGATCAGAAAGCTACATTTAGACAATCAGATCACTGCAAGATGTAAACACATGGGACTTTGCTTTTGATATGTCAAGCCAAAACAGTTTGAACAAGACATTATTATTTTAGAAAAATAATCCGTATTTCCACACTTTGTATAAGAACAGTCCTAAATTCAGTACCTGTTACTTAAACCAGTAACAATACTGAAAATATAAGGCATTTTCACCACCATACACAGAATTTCCAGCAACATGCAGACAGTGTAACTTAGGACAGCAACTTGAAGAAGAAGCAGGGTCATATAAGGAGTATTGAGATGAACAATAATCCTCCAGATATGATGGCACACTTCTGTCTCATGGCATACAGCCCAGTTGTACTGTTTTACACATCTGTGATCCCTCCAATACATCCTGCTGACAGTTGGCATAACTACTGGACCTGTGTGTTTAGATTCCTCTGCAGTAAAGCAGGGGATAGTGTGCAGAAACAAGGGCTGCCAACTGACTTTGGAGCTGCCAACGAAATATCAATAAAAAAAATTATTAATTGACAACTTGTTTTTCTCCATAACAACAAAATTGAAAGTACATAAAAAGTACTATTTCATAGGACTGTCAAAGACTAGTATTTTTCTGTCAATTAATCTAGATAATCATTTTATTATCTTTTTTTAAACAAAAATTTACTCCAAAAACGTAGCCATTACTATTATTTTTACAAAGAAAACAAAGGTTATATATTAAAATGTAGAACTGTGAAGTTAATCTGGAAACTCCAGTACGCTAAAAAAATTAAAATTAATTAATTAAAGTGAAGTCTCCAGTCTCTGGATCTATGAAATCCCTTAAAGTAAATCAAAGCCGCCTTCTTTCTCTTGTTTGCGGTGAGATTGTCAGAGGCTGAGCAGCAGCTTGGAGGTTAGTGCTGGTTAAAATGTAGTCATAATGAGCCAAATTTCAGTCACCATTTCAAATTTATTCCATTGTCTGACAACACAGACAGAAAAATATCAGCGGAACAGCTTTATCAGGAATTCAGCTGTATTGAAACACAGTGTTATGAGCACAGGGAGTAGGAGAGAAGCAAACAAATGTAAAATGCCTCTGCTCAGTATAACCCCTAAGTTTTTCTTCAGGTATTCATGCTTTGCAATGTGCTGTTCTGATAAGCCATCCAAACTCTGCACAATGTATAAACCAATCTTTGTTCTTTAATAATGGGAAGTGTTCCCTTACTTTCAAAGCCTTGGGAAGATTGTACACAAAACCATATCTTTTCAGCAGTGACATTATGGCAACTAATCACAACAACTCTAATATTTAAAGACAAGAACTATTAGAATTTTTCAGACATTAGACATGAAGTATGGACAGATGAACTAATGACTTTTTAAATGTTAAGCATCATTCAATGACTAGCAGCATCTATGGAATCACACTAGCTCGGTCTTGATTAATCAAAGTTTCCTCCACCACACAAAGTGTCTGCTATTGGTGACATTGTGTATTTGCAAGTAGTGGTATCTGACATTACCTGATCTTGGAAAAAGCTCATTTATGAACATAATTTAATGACAAATGGATATGAAGCAACAACAAAACAGCCGAATAATCCCACATTGTTACGATGCTCCTCCTGCCACCAGTCTTCAGTCTCTTTTATCATGTCCTGAAACCAAGTATATTTAAAGAAAACTAATTCAAATTAAATATTACAGACAGATTATTCAAAGGACTTGCTCTGTCTTCTGCTTTATAATCAAGACATTCAGCTGATGATCACACTACATCACAGGCATCTCATTTGCATAGTGAAATGAAATGACAGTGTAATAAACTTTGTTCTTAAAAGACAACCTAAGTGGATGGACTTTGACAGGATCTAAAGGCAGCCTTGGAAAATTCTTTTTAAAGAAATGTCAGAAGAAACCGATATTAGTCAACTCCCTCAAGATGTGTTCAGATTGTACTTTGCACCTTGGCTAATGTGTGCAGAGATACCTGTCAACACTCATTCCAGTGGATTTTTACCCGCACATGCAGATAACTTTTACAGCACTATTTTAATTGTCTCAGAACTAGGAAAACGTCAGCACTGAATGACAGGGGTAAACTACAAGCTGTAAATAAATATATAATTATAATGTTTAGATGAAAATTTATACATATACACACACAAATATATATATATATATATATATATATATATATATATATATATATATATATATGTAGCCTTAATTCGGTCTCTGGAGGTCTGATGATGATTCCTGACAATGAGTGAATGGTCATCTTGTGGCCACGACCAATTTGGTTGTTCCAAATTCAGCTTGTTGTTTTTTTTCTTGGTGTAATGTACGGCTGTCTTGAAGATCTGCAGTTTTTCTGCCACCTGTCTCTCACTCATGCTAATTTCCAACAGTGCCAAGATGACTGCCTTTGTGGCTTCACACAGTTGTTTTTTTAGCCATTAAGTGAGAGCTGACAGCTTCTGAATTGTGCTTCTGTTTGAATGTAAGCAGGAAACCACTTTAGACCTTTGTATGCACAGTGGTGCCTTTGACATGAAATGCCCTCCTATGTACCCTGGGAATACAATGAAGCTTAAGCATGGCAAATGGGACATAAAGTATTAAGGAATCCGCTGCTTTTTTTCTTATGTTCATTGTACTCTTCAGGTAATGTACCTTTAGTGGTACCAGGCATTTAAATGAACAAGGTATTGAAGAAAACAAAGGTGCATGGTCTAATAATTTTTCCATGGCTGTATATCAAACTATGGTGCATTATTATCAGCATAGTAAAAGGTCTAGCTTCGGGTGCTGAAAAAGCACCTCGTTATTGAGATAATAATTGGAGGCTATTCGCATAAACGCTGCAAGCGATCCATTTTTTTCTGTCTCTCTTTTTGAGCTCTACACTATGAGGATCTGGAGTGGAGGCTCCATCACCGGAGTGTTGGACTAATTTGCTAATTCACACCTACTCTGTTCTCACACAGCAGGATTACAGCCAGCCGATGCTATTACCAAGACACATATGCACATTAGGTTTCACACAAATTCATGCATGCCATACTGCATACACATCATTAGAGCCATTGATTTGACATCAGAATGACTTATGAGCTGGAAGAGTAGAGGCCTGCATTTGACTGCATCAGTTTATTGACAAAAACCTGGCAGTAGCAGCTCCACATTGACCGAGTTATTATCTTCTGGCTGTCTATTGGCTTTTGAATGAAAAATATCTGCGACGAACAGAAGGTAATTGGAATCCACCACAAAATCCTGTGCTTTTACTGTTCAGTGGATTATTGCAAAATGTCTGAGCCATCATCTTTTCTTTGCCCTCTCCAAAAACGCGCCGTCCTTAGATGCATAATGAACAATAGACGTCTGACACAATACTTGAATTTTCAAGGCAAAAGTACAAAGACTTGTGTCAACAATAACTGTAGCATTTTTTTCAGCAAACAGCATGTTCTTTATATGGCTATCTATATTCATAGACCAAATGCTGTACTTTCTGAAGAGCAATCGGGAAAAAAATCTGTTTGTGTCACTCTCTTCACCCTAGAATAGCAATCTGTGTTTAAGTTCTGTAGGTAGATGTGGCAGATAGGAACATGGAGCATGTTCAGTTTGCTGTAGAAACATCTTACAGCATGTTTTGGGTTCCAACCAAACCTGAATGCAAAGTATTAGTAGTTTGACTAAAAGCATACTGCTGAATTGTAAAGGCTCAGTTCAAAGAAAATCATTTTCTCTGCTACTGGATTTTCTGCAAACAGCATTTCTTTGCAGAATGTTTTTTTTTTTCTTGAAACTGCACATATATTGTGGCGAGAAAACCACAATCTACTTAATAGCCCATCTTCAGTTAAGAACAGGGGGAGTTTTTAAACCCAATCCTTGAACATGTTTTCATCTATTTTTGCATAATAGGAACTGGCTTGTTGTCCCAATAAAGATGGCATGCCCTCATAATGTGACTGTGTAAATGCATTAATTTCCCCACAACAAATGTAATATCCAACCGTGTACACACACACACAGATCAGTTAGTGCCTGGAAATTTTATGAATATGGGGAAACAGCACAATTGGTGAGCCGAATAATCTAGCTGAATAATAAGAGATAGAGGTTGTGGTGAGACCCCTGGTATACTGCAAACATCTACAGCAGCACCTCCACATGACTGCACACCACTGGCTGAGAACAGATAAGAGGATTTAATCAATTCTCTTTTTTCCTTTAAAACTCACTCAAAGCCCAGAGAGTTAAATCTGTAGCTGCTGATGGTGAATATATGAGGCGAGAGGCAGTTAAATCCAGCCGGAAAAAAACAGCGCTGGTGTCAATGTAATGTGTGGAGGTGATGTTCTCAATCAATCAGAATTTATTTATATAGCTCTTTACAACAGCCCACAGGGTGACCAAAGTGCCTCGCAGTGAAAACAAGAGAATAACTTAAAAACAATACAATAACTGAAAACAGAGACGGCAGTAAAATATATATTAAAACAATAAAAATAAACAGCAATAAAACACTAAAATGTACATCTAAAAATTAGTACATAAAAAAATGAAATAAAATGTCACCATGCCGCTAGGTATTACAAGCCATTTTAAACAGAAAGGTTTTGAGCTTTGATTTGAAAAGACCCAGGTCAGTGATGGTGCGTATGTAGGGGGGGAGCTTGTTCCAGAACCTGGGTGCAGCTACATTGAACACCCAGTCACCCCAGTGTTTCCATTTTGACTTAGCTACTTCAAGCAGCTGCTGATCAGATGACCTCAGGGCTCTTTTTTGGTTCTGTAAAGTTAACAGCTCGGATGAAAATGATGGTGCAAGACCGTTAAGAACTTTAAAATCCGACATTAAAAGTTTAAAAACAATTCTAGACTGGATTGGAAGGCGATGGAAAGTGTAAAGGACAGGAGTGATGGGCTCATGTCCTTGAGCGTTTATTGAAAGTGCTGTGGTATTTTGCATGAGTTGCAGGAGGCTGATGGAAGACTGGGAGATGTCAACACAGAATGTTGTCTGGGCATAAAGGATGCTCGCTGCGAGAGACGAGTTATGAAGGACCCTGAGTCTAGTGATCACCCCAGGAAGACTATTTTCTGCACAGGAGATGTTACGTCTACTAAATGTGTTAAAATTACATATTTTCTTGGATACTGGAAAGCTCCTTTGAGAGATTCAATACAAAAACTATACAAGTGTTTTTCTCTAACTGAGCAGAAGGCTGCTTCACAAGACTAGAGTCTGGAGTGTAAAATTGGTGAGGTAACACCATAACATTTACACAATCTGCCTGTGTTCACAAAAACAGACTGAAAATAAGTGGTTTGTGGTAAAAGTTCCCAAGTTATGAACTCTGGGACTTGGACGGTAGCTGCTCCTTTGGGTATAAAACATATTTATGGAATGTGAGCTTGCTAAAAGAATAAAATGCTCTCATTTCCAGATAATTGAATTTAATGGTGACAATTTTACCTAAAAGAGCTTAAATAGATTCAGTGACACAAAGTAGTTACAAAAAATAAAAGCGCAAATTGCCAATCAAATCCACATCAGTAAAAGACAGGACAGGACCGGATACTGTGATAGCAGCCAGGAGAAATGATTATCAGCCAGCTGATGAGAGATGAAATCCATCAACAGCAGATTCACATGTTTTATTCAACTCGCAGCACAAAGGAGATACTATTGGTGACGCAGCATTTACACGCTTTATCATAATGGATGAATATTAAGAGCACAGCGTATCGAGAGTATGTGATATAACGCATGCTACCCTACATGTGCACGGGCAGCTTATGATGAGAAACTAGTCTTTTCTCTGCATGTGGAAAATAATCCTTGTGAAAGGACTACAGGTCTGACAGTAGTTCTAGACACCCAGAAGACAGAGAGAGTTTGATAAGAGCAAGAGGGAAACTTTATAAAAAAATATCTGGTAAGCATTAAATTATTATGCTTTCATCTTCAGTTAATGCTTAAAGAAACATAAATCATGCATCTATTAAGCTACTGGTGTTATGCACTGGATGTTCAAATTTTCATTTATATATTCTTTCTAAAGCTACATAAACATGGATTTTGATACAAACAATTAATCATATGATTATGCAATGCCAGTTATGCTGATACTGAGAATAAGCAGTCCGGTCTCCACCTTGAGCATATTCTCTGACCCACATTGTTCAGTCTCTGTGGCTCCCACTTGCCCTTGTCACAGTGTACACTCACAATATAAACGCAACACTTTTGTTTTTTCTCCCATTTTTTATGAAATGAGCTCAAAGATCTAAAACTTTTTCCACATACACAATATCACCATTTCTCTCAAATATTGTTCACAAATCTGTCTAAATCTGTGATAGTGAGCACTTCTCCTTTGCTGAGATGATCCATCCCACCTCACAGGTGTGCCATATCAAGATGCTGATTAGACACCATGATTAGTGCACAGGTGTGCCTCAGACTGCCCACAATAAAAGGCCACTCTGAAATGTGCAGTTTTATCACATAGCACAGTGCCACAGATGTGGCAAGATTTGAGGGAGCGTGCAATTGGCATGCTGACAGCAGGAATGTCAACCAGAGCTGTTGCTGGTGTATTGAATGTTCATTTCTCTACCATAAGCCGTCTCCAAAGGCGTTTCAGAGAATTTGGCAGTACATCCAAGCAGCCTCACAACCGCAGACCATGTGTAACCACACCAGCCCAGGACCTTCACATCCAGCATGTTCACCTCCAAAATGGTCTGAGACCAGCCACTCGGACAGCTGCTGAAACAATCGGTTTGCATAACCAAAGAATTTCTGCACACACTGTCAGAAACCATCTCAGGGAAGCTCATCTGCATGCTCGTCATCCTCATTGGGGTCTCGACCTGACTCCAGTTCCTCGTTGTAACAGACTTGAGTGGGCAAATGCTCACATTCAATGGCGTCTGGCACATTGGAGCGGTGTTCTCTTCACAGATGAAGCCCGGTTTACACTATTCAGGGCAGATGGCAGACAGCGTGTGTGGCGTCGTGTGGTTGAGCGGTTTTCTGATGTCAGTGTTGTGGATGGAGTGGCCCATGGTGGCGGTGGGGTTATGGTATTGGCAGGCGTCTGTTATGGACGAAGAACACAGGTGCATTTTATTGATGGCATTTTGAATGCACAGAGATACCGTGATGAGATCCTGAGGCCCATTGTTGTGCCATACATCCAAGAACATCAGCTCATGTTGCAGCAGGATAATGCACGGCCCCATGTTGCAAGGATCTGTACACAATTCTTGGAAGCTGAAAATGTCCCAGTTCTTGCATGGCCAGCATACTCACCGGACATGTCACCCATTGAGCATGTTTGGGATGCTCTGGATCGGCGTATACGACAGCGTGTACCAGTTCCCGCCAATATCCAACAACTTCACACAGCCATTGAAGAGGAGTGGACCCCCCCCCCCCCCAAAACAAAAGTGAACCCTTCAGAGTGGCCTTTTATTGTGGGCAGTCTAAGGCACACCTGTGCACTAATCATGGTGTCTAATCAGCATCTTGATATGGCACACCTGTGAGGTGGGATGATTATCTCAGCAAAAGGAGAAGTGCTCACTATCACAGATTTAGACAGATTTGTAAAGAATATTTGAGAGAAATGGTGACATTGTGTATGTGGAAAAAGTTTTAGATCTTTGAGTTCATCTCATAAAAAATGTGAGCAAAAACAAAAGTGTTGCGTTTATATTTTTGTTGAGTTTAATTAACACCTACCAAGACAAACAGATTGTGACATTTTTACTCAGGCCAGGGAGAGGACATTAGCTCCATACCTGCTAAATGTGGAGTAATTCTTCACCACCTGTCTTTTCCTTAACAGCACTTAACTTGGAGTACAGCAACACTACAGTAAAGGACAGTGTTATGGCCTCTGGTGGCCCTGTGGTTGTGAATTCTGTCCCGAAGCAATAAATTGCTTCACCTAACCGAAGAAATGTGGTTGCTTTTGTTACACCCAGCCAGAGACAAAGAAAGACCATGAAAGAAATTTGGGGCAGGTAATTTCTTATATGAGGTTATCATATAGCATCAAATCGAAGAGACAAGTCCACACTTGATCACACCAAGAAAAAACCTCCACACTCCTGCTTTGCCCCTTTGTCTCTACTTCACAAATGTACTTCAGGGTCTATTTCCGATCAAGCTTTGTTATTTCTCTCCACTCCAGGGTCTGAAAACAAAACATTTAGTCTCCTATATCTGCCCAATGAGCTTTCACTTATTTATTGTATTATGCAGTTCTTCTTAAACAAATTGAAAAAATATTTTAGATTAATAGAGATAAAAATTTCCTTCAGAAATCATCGAAAGTCTGCATCCATTACAAGTGGCCCCGTGAAATTTTGCCTAACATGCTTACAAAAGGTATGAAGTATGATATCCACTAAGACAGACAAAGAAAGTAACACGACAAAATCAAAGTGTCTAACAGGAAACACAAAAGAAATAAGACCACCACTCATGTCGCTGGTTGTAACCGACCAGAGAAATGAGTGAAATGAGCACTTCACATCAGCCATGGGGACACTAGCGCACAGAAAATGAAGATGTCACAAATTAACCATCTTCATTTAAAGGCTTACTCTAAGCTGAACTTGGATCTAAAACTTGACCCGATACCTACAAGTTACCTTAACCCTTAAATCGAGTCTTAACACGCAAGCAGCCTTTTGACATTGTTTCAAAGTGTAAACGAGCCAAAATGTTATCATATTTTGATAACACACATGTAAACTCAAATTGGCCTTCACGTAGATTGTTCAAATGTACAAATACACACATATATACATAGGGGTGTTCTTCCTGTTAACCTGAGCAATGTTCCCTGCTCTAATGTATGTTCTGAAAATGTTCCGTCGAAAGAAACCTAACTGTGTTTGCCTGCAAAGCCATTGCTCTCACATTCACCTTTTTTATTCATCACCTCCATCACCAAAAACACAGACACACACTCACAGTGAGAGTAGAGCCCTCCATTTGTATATATAGCAAGGCTTGCCTGTCCAACAAATACCTTGGCACAATTGAGGCAAGGCCTGATAAACAAGCAAGACTTCCAAGTACACTGTCTATGTGTGTTCATCCACCATTTATAGAGGGTCAGTGCAGTAGTATCATACTGAAATCTGAAGTTTCCAGACAACAGATATGTTTCTTTATCTTTGTCAACAGCTTCATGCCTGCTCTCATTTTGCTTAAAAGCTACTAATCACTGCTGAGACATTCTTGGCCTGTTCCATAAAGACCCTGCAGCAGCGTCTCACACACACTTGAACGTACAAAACACCTTCATCAGTGTTCTATATTTAAGTGTGTTCTGTTTGAATGAGGAGAATTCATGGAGATTTTGAGCTGTCAACACGTCCTCTGTACATGAGGATTGCTCATACTTAAATATTCAGAGCAGACTTGGTGCAGACAGACACTGGTCTCACTGAAAAGGACAGGAAGGCATGAACTTTCTCCTCCGAACATAAACCCCCCTTTTAAAAAAATAGTGTTACAAAGCATTTCCCCAGCATTTAACCCTGCATTAACACACACCAACTCCTCACTTACTACAGGTGTGTTCCCCGCTCCATTTGAGCAAGCTGGAGTCACTCCAATACTCCCAGCCCAGGTCCAAAAACTACAGAACAGTTTCACTCCTACCCTTCCTGTCTAAAATACTTGAGCAAACTGTCTTCAACCAAGCCTCTGCTTTCCTCTAAAAACAACCTGTTTGACCCAAATCAGTGTGGTTTTAAACAGGGTCACTCCACCAAGACTGCACTCCTATCTGTAGCAGAATCACTACATTCTGCTAAGAGCTTGGATTAGCAGGTCATTGAAATTGGTCATTGAAATTCAGAAAGTTGCAAACAGCAAGACTGCAGTCCAAGCAATCGCCACTATTCAACGAGCACTGCACTAGTATAGATAAGGTTAAGGCTCTTAAGTGCTGTTCATTACAAAAAATAAAACGAAAGAACATAAAATAGAAACATATCAATAATATCTAATCCATGTATGTCCTGAGAAAGGTAACTAACGGCAGCATTGATATCTAGCACCTGCATCCACAACCAGGTCCTTAAGTGCTCAAACATAGATGCTATTATTTTCTAAATAATTGGCTGTAATTTTCAAAGCCTTAACTGTACTTCTTTGTGGATACGCAGAAAGACAGCTGCAGACACCACAGTGTACTATTGCACTTGTAGCTTAGTGCAATATATTTCCAGAAGACATATAATAAATCTGTGAAGGAACCAAAATGCACGTTTGTTTTTTGTGACAAAGACGTATGGTTATCAATGGTTCCATCATAGAAAATTAAGAGATATAATAGTCATTGGAAACTCAAGTCTGCCATGACATACACCATCAGGCATAACATTTTGATCACTGACAGGTGAAATGAATAATACTGAATATCTCTTCATGGGACCTCTTAGTCGATTGGATATATTAGGCACTAATTGAATATTTTATCTTCAAAGTTGATGTGCTCGAAGCAGAAAAACTGGGAAAGTGTAAGGATTTGAGCGAGTTTGACAGGGACCAAACTGATGGACAGACGACTGGGTCACACTGGGTTTCTCCAAAACTGCAGCTCTTGTGGGGTGTTCCTGGTCTGCAGTGGTCAGTATCTATCAAAAATGGTCCATGGAATGGTCAGTGGTGAACCGATGGCAGGGTCATGAGTGGCCAAGGCTCATTGATACACGTAGAAAGCGAAGGCTGGCCCACGTTCCAATCCAACAGACGAGCTACTATCATTCAAATTGCTAAAGAACCTAATGCTGGTTCTGATAGAAAGGTATCAGAATACACAGTGCATTGCAGTTTGTTGTGTATGGGGCTGCATAGCCACAGACCAGTCAGGGAGCCCATGCTGACCTCCGTGCCCTGCCGTAAGCACCAACAATGGGCACGTGAGCATCAGAAGTGGACCACAGAGCAATGGAAGAAGGTAGAATGGTCAGATGAATCACATTTTCTTTTAACGTCATGTAAATGGCCGGATGTGTGTGCTGCTTACCTGGGGAACACATGGCACCAGGATGCATTATGGGAAGAAGGCAAGTCGTTGGTGGCAGTGTGATGCTTTGGGCAATGTTCTGCTGGGACACCTTGTGGATGTTACTTTGACATGGACCATCTACCTAAGCATTGTTGCAGAGCATGTACACCCTTTCATGAAAACAGTATTCCCTGATGACTGTGACCTCATTCAGCAAGATAATGTGCTGTGCCACA
The DNA here is from genome assembly GCF_021347895.1 of Acanthochromis polyacanthus. Classification (NCBI taxonomy): domain Eukaryota; kingdom Metazoa; phylum Chordata; class Actinopteri; family Pomacentridae; genus Acanthochromis; species Acanthochromis polyacanthus. The sequence continues at coordinate 36,089,115 of NC_067114.1, read as the reverse complement.
AAGTGAAAATGGTTAAGGAATGATTTGAGGACCACAACAGTGAGTCTGAGGTGTTCACCTGGCCTCCAAATTCCCCAGACCTCAGTCCAATGGAGCATCTGTGGGATATGCAGGACAAACAAGTCTGATCCATGGAGGCCCCATCTCACAACTCACAGGACTTAAAGGATCTGCCGCAAACATTTCGGTGCTAGATACAACATCACACCTTCAGGGGTCCAGTGGCGTCCATGTCTCGACAGGTCAGGGCTGTTTTGGCAGCAACAGAGGGACCAACACAATATTAGGCAGGTGATCATAATGTTATGTCTGATCGGTGTACATGGTCTTTACAAGTGTATGTCAACTTTTGTTCAAAACTGTACAAACTCAACTCTACACATTGAGAACAGGTGCCAGTTTGTGGCAAGATTTTTCTTCCTTTCTGTTGCTCTATAACACCATCTGCATGCCAAGCTCTTGCTGTTTAGCAATGTGCTTACAATATGCTCTTGATATCCAGGATACATTCTCAAGTCTTGTCTTCATCTGCAAACGTGGTCAGTTCAACTACTGCAAATCAAAAAGCAGATAAACAGAAATCCCATTGGGTGTATACCACACTACACCCTTTTCCAGTCCTTTGATCTAAATTGGACGCTTGGGATCCAAACAAAACATGCTTTGGAGTATATGGCTTTGTTTTTTGAATTTAATGTCAGCTTTTAAGCAGCTACTGTATTCAAGCTTTAAACAGCTGCAAGGGCATGTGGACAGGCAGGTAGAGTTGAATATCTATTTTAGAATTGGATAAATACTTTATTTATCCTTTTCAGAAAACTATTTTGTTACAGCAGCATATTAACATGCAGACAACCCACCGTCCTGACAGAACACCAACATAACTTAGAAAAAAATGGAAAAGTCAAAACATAGGCAATGTGTTAATGTGAATTAATGTGCATCAAAAAGCCTGGTTGCAGCTGGTAGAAAGGACTTCCTGCTGTGCTCAGACCTGCACTGAGGCTGAAGATGCTTTGCCTAAACACCTCCAGATTGTGCAGTGGGTGAGAAACATTGCTCACAATAGAGTTCAGTTTCTTGAGCATTCTCACCTCAGTCACTGCTGGGAACTTGGTGGATTTTCGGCAATTCACAGGGCCAATAATCTGGCTTTTCATGTAGTGCTCACCCCAGCCACCAGTTGTGACACTTGCCCTCTTGACCAGCTTATTCAGCTGGTTTCTGTCCCTAGAGTGAGCCCCGTCCCCCCAACACACAACCCCAAAGGATAAAGCACTGGCCACAACAGTCAGGTACAATGCACATAGAAGAGTCCTGCTGATGTTAAAAGACGGAGGATGGAGGTAGAAGTTTGGGTTGTAGGAGGAGGTGGTCGAGCTGGAGAATGGAAGACTGAGCACTACAGGGAGCTGAGAAGATGAGGCAGTGATGTGGAATCTATTGAAGAAGGCATTCACACCATCAGTCAGGTCCTGGTCTCTGTCTGGCAGCGGTCCACCCTTCCGCTCAAAGCCAGAGATTGTCCTCATAGCGGACCATGCCTGGTTCATGCTATCTTGCCTCAGCTGATGTTCTAGTTTCAGCCTGTAGGCTTCTACACCCCCCCCCCCAATCTTCCTCTTAAGTTCTCTTTGCAGTGCCTTTACTTTGCCAGTGTCACCCACCCTGAAAGCTGTTCTTCTGGTTTAGCAGGCCTTTCAGGCTGCTAGTGACCCAAGGTTTGTTGTTGGTCTATTGTCTGCCTCGATTACGGCAAGCTCAAAAAAATACCACACTTCCACCCAAAGAAAGCGCAGCTGTCTGTTGTGGTGCCATGGCAGTACCTGTAATCAATTTACACCCAGCGTGTTGTGCGAGTGCCTTATTGCTATGGGATTTCATTAATTAAGAACATGGAACGGGTGGAGTTGAGTTTGCCACCAGGTTGGCCCAGCTTCTGTTGCAGTGTAGCAAGTACAGACAGGAAAAAAAGTGGTATTTACAATTCCACAGTCCATGAAGGATTTGATGAATGGGTTAAAAAAGCAGAAAAGATGACGAGATTCCATCTAGCCTGCCTCATGCACGATAATATAGTTATTCTCCACAGCAAAGGAGAGGAGAAAGCAGAAAGTAGCCTGCAGCTGACAGGCCTGCCTAGCGGGCTGAGAAATTTTCCTCTTTCAGCTGAGGTTAGAGAGCTGATGGTTTCCTCACGTAAACTGTGGCCTTTGGCTGCCGACCCAGTCATCCACGATGGCAGCTCTCTCCCACTGTCTCTGACTATGTGTGGATGTGTGTGTGGAAACTCCAGCCTGCCCTGGAAAGTAAATGCTTTCACTCTGCCAAGAGTTGTGTTCCTCAGTATGGGAAAAAAAAATGTTTTCAACCAATACAATAGAAGAAATGCCAAATGTTTAGGGTGCGCTGTAATTTTGTTTGTGTGTGTGTGTGTGTGTGTGTGGACGCATGCATCTGGCGTTCCATCCATAGCTTTACCTTGTCCCACTTGCTACGCTTAAAATTGTGGGTAGATTTTTAAAACAAAAGTATGTACAACTTTACACTAGTAACCAGACAAAGGTATGTAAGCTTAAAAATACATTTACATCAGTATTTTCTTCATAGTTGGATTTTATTTTGAAATTTGTGTACAGTACTGGTGTCAAACACTGAGCTAAATGCTTAAGGCTGCAAAAACTGATTTATTGTTTTTTTTTTTTAATCATTTATGGACAAATAAGGTTAAAAAAATAAAACGGGACCATGATTTGCAGATTTTGCTAAACGTAAGTGTCTGTGTAAATTCTTCCTTTAATACACCTCTAGCAAACCCTGGTATCTATAGCTGTGATGTTGTCTGCTCAATGAATGAAAGTTCAGTAACAACTTGCTTAGCTGTGGTAATCTATACCAACTCTTGAGACTGTTAACACTTGATGACAGCAGAAAAGCTAAAAAGCTCAACCAACACAGTAGTTGTATTTGTTTCTATTGTTAGCAGACCAGCATAGTAAACACTTTCTGTGAAGCAGCAAGAATACTTTACTTTGAAATACCAAAACAAAATTCTAAATGATTTTGAAATTAAGTTACATCTCTCACACTACAGGATATTATTCAGATTGTCATCTCCAAAGCAGCAGTGTTGCACCTCATGGGATCTCAGTGGGAAGCAGGTGCAAACAAAACAGAAATTGTGATGCAACAACACAGTGGAACCACAATAAAAACTTCATAGTAAGAAAAAGACAAAAGATTCACATTCAGACTAAACAAGTCTGAATGTGATCATTTTTGGAAAGATACAGTGCTAGCCCACCTCTGAGTGGCTCAAAAAGCACAAAATAAAGGTTTTGGAGTGGCCAAGTCAAAGTCTGGACTTGAATCCAATTGAGATGCTGTGACAAGACCTTTAAAGGACAGTCCGTGCTGGAAACTATCCAATGTGGTCAAATTCAAATTATTCTGTACAAAACAGTGGGCCAAAATTCCTTGATGGCGATGTAAAAGACTAATCACGAACTATCACAAACATTTAATTGCAGTTGTTCCCTGCCAAGGCTGGAATAAACCAATGATTAGATTTAGAGGGGCGACTACTTTTTCACAGCATTGTTCAACACAGGTTGTGTATTCTTCAGGAAGAATTGCAGTTGAGAGTTTAGCTATTAGTTTTAAAATCTGTGGGAAGGGTTAGGCTGAAAGGCTAGAATGTTGAATGTTGCTAGGCAATAATGCCTGCTGCTCCGGGGAGTAACATATATAATCGTAACCATCCCAATAAAAAGTAAAAATAATTTAGACTTATTGAATGACTTACTGCACTGCACCTTGTCATATCTGTGTATGCGTGGTTGTCACAGTCACTGATATGTCCTACTCTTCATGTCTTTTTAATTGTCCCTCAGGGATGAATAGAGCGTTTTGAACTGAACTGAACTGAACAAAAACCATGCTATCAGGGCAGCTCAGATGAATTAGGCCAATGTGTCCACACTTTGACTATGCAGTCAGAACAAAAAGAATATTTCTCAGGCCCATAAACACAAGACCACTGGTGTCAAATGACTCGGGTAACATACGTTCACTGCAAGCCCACTTTACTGAAATACCCACAACACTTACTTCAAAAAGGTGAAAACTTTTGTACTATCCAGGCTTATGCTCAAACTCATTATCTTTGACAGAGCACCCTATCCATCAAGACTGAAGTAGGAACGTCGCTAACTATAACTGTCACTAAAGGTGGAGCTAGCTAATTATGATCCTGCAAGGATAACTGATGTCTCATAAAATAATTAAAAAAGAACAACAGCCACATCACATGGCCTAAATAGCTAAAGTCTGCAGTCAGATCTTACATGATTCAGACAAATTATTTGGCAGCCGCCACAATGCGTTGGTCTAGGCTTTATGTTTATTATCCGTCTTGTGGACAGATTGCTATTTGATAATTTATTTTTACTTTGTACACTGATCATTTTTGGGATTCTACATTCTTAAAGCACCACAGAAACATTGACAGTATTAAGTACTAATTGCACAAAAGTTTAAAGACAATAATCACATTTGTTACAGTACAGTCATGGACGAAAGCATTGGCACTCCTGGAATTTTTCCAGAAAACACACCATTTCTACATTTTTTTTTTTTAGTTTTATCTTCTGCTGTTTTTGTATTTTTCCAATGCACATCAAGGAAATCAAAAACATTTGTAGTTGCAACAATTTCTAAGAGAAATGGTGTAATTTCTGGAAAAATTCCAGGGGTGCCAATCATTTTGTCTATGATTCTAATATTAACAATATATTTTAAGGTGCTTTGTATTTCCCTGTGACTGATACTTAGGTCTATTATTATTATTGCTTAGGTCCAGTATATTTTTAAGCAACTGAAGCAGTTTGCTTTCAATCGCTGCAAATTGTGCATTTTATTATAGTTGTAATGAAGTGTGCAGGTACAGGTGTACATTTATGTTGTTTGAAGCAGAATACCGTGAGACGTGTATGAGATGTTCTGTTATAACAGCTATGAATGTATTTTGTGGAAAAGAGTGAGACTGATACATACCTTTGCCTGAACTCCAGATTAAGTGCTCTCGGTCTCTATAGGAGCTACATTTAACCTGTATTTTTCAAGATGTCTTTACTGTTGCTGTGCTAGCAGGCCTGGGACCTATACCACTGCAGTGATGCTGGGCAAGGTTCATCTTTAGCAAACTAACATCAGGTTTTAATTCGGGGATGACGCATTCTAATTAACTCAACCACAGCTTTGCTCATTCACATCATTCATTCTGAATACCCCACCATATTGAAAATTTTCAGACACACAATGTTGTGGCCACAACAGTAATTTGTGGAAGGTTTTGAAAGATTGTTCCCCTCAGAGCAACAAATGTCAAAGCTTTTATGAAACACACACAGTCTCATCAGTCAGTTTTGGAGGGAAGTAACATTTTGATTTATGGCAAACAAGAAATATAGACTAACTTTTGCTGGACACCTGCCACCATGGTCACAAGTGGCTACAGGGTAACTGGTGAGTTTCCATTAATTTTCCAAGAATCTTTAAGTTATGTTCTTTAATTATATAATTAGGCAACTGGAAATTGATCCTCTTTTCACCTCATGTTGGAAATGTGTTTGCATTTGGAAAAGACAAACACATTCATTAATATTTATAGTGCAGGTGTAATGCAAGCAGAGCAGCCAGACCACATCAGAGGAGGTGATCTCAGCCGCCAGTGAATTTAATCTGTACACTGTCAGAACGTTCATCCACTCAACTTGCTGAAAGGTAATTTAATTCCACATTTCCCCACTAACTGAAGCTTTTAGTCAAAAGGATACTGATGAGTCCTTCCCCAGAAAAGTAAAATAGGCAGAATCAAAACAGCAGCATCACTGCAGGAAACTCAAAGGGCTCCTATATCATGCAAGATGAGGGTCATGTGACTGCTAATGGGTAGCTGCTGATTACTATCTTACAGTGAGTCAAGCAAGCTTTCAGCATCCTTACTTAGATAGTGACAAATTCATTTAGCTTAACATCGTCATTACAATGGGAGCAAATCAGGAGGACAGGTATTCCAGTGCCACAGACAGATTGCAGTGGATGGGTGAATCAACAAAATATCAGGCTTTAACAGAGCAAACCATTTCCCATTTCCGACAGCGAGTCAACCTAGTAAATGTTATACTGCCTTTGATAGACCGAGTCTGTGTGCAGCAGCCAAAGTCAGAGCAGTCACAGCAGATCAGACACATTAGAGCAGCTGCAGATTCATAAGTGATGTGAGCCTATAATAAGAAAAATCTCTCAGCTTCTTACTGACACACTCACGCACGCCAGCTTGTTCATTTGCAAGTCAGCTGCAGATGAAAGGAAATGGAACCGCACCTTAGCCTGTGTAATCCTCACCCCAGCTTCACACCCTAACACACAGAGCTTTATATTCTGTTTTCAACCTCATCAACGCAGCACTCCAGACTGACAACCTGTTCTTTCTAGTTATGACTTTTAGTTTAACCTCAACTGGTTGTTTAGCTTCTCTTTTTTTTCCGTTGTAACGGAGCGGGTTACTCAACACACATTTTTTTCCCCTGAGAGTACTGATCAGTGCTGCTCCTACTGCCTGTCCTTGTTTTACTCTTAGACATCATCTTTCCATCAACCCAAGCACAGATTCCACTTGAGCCACACATTTTGCAGTCAAAACCACAGAATCAGTCTCAGTGACCAGAAGGTTAGAAGATTGCAAATGAGAGTACAAATGAGTGTTTCAAAGGCAGAAGGGACACATGTTAAGACAGCAGGCAGGTAAGCAACCAAATAACAGTAACACTAATAATCAGAATGTTATAGTGACAGACTGACATCCAGACAGCTACATAATGCACCGGGCAACTGTAAAATGAATAAAATTGTTTGAAAATGTAATCATTTTTATATGGGAGTAAGAAAATCTTCTTGTTGGAACATGCTTGAAAGAATTATCGCTAAACAGTAATTAATATTAGAATACATGATGCATTTACTGTACATAGTCAAAGTGATCTGAGACTTGATCACTGTACAGTCATACAGAAATCATGAGCTTTAACACTTGATATTTAAAAACTGCTCATTCTAAGTGTGATAACAGTTATCAAAAGTGTATTTTTTCTAAAAATCGACATATGTGGAGAAGTTTGGGGATGTGGTGTACCAAGGAATGTTTAACTCTTGACCTCAGCAGGCTAAAATTGTGGTTACAACCACGAAGCAGACCTGCACAGACAACAACACTGGCAAGAGTCATCCCTGCAGATATTATGGAGGAAGACGGGCACTAACCTGTTGAAGGAGACTGCTCTGGTTTCCTCGGGAACACAACAACAGCGGGGTTTCCGCCGAACACGCTTCACACAACGAGACTCTAAACGCGCAGGAACCATTTGTTGGTAAACAGCAGCTGAGGCCGAAGATGTCCAGTTGTGAGAAAAGCACGTCTCCTAAATCAAGCTCACGCTCTTATTTGTTAGGGTCTGTCAGCCTAAAGCCTACATGTGGTCTATCGCTCTGCCTATGAAAATGATGCGTTCTGGCAACATCTCGAGGTACATCTACACAGAGCAGCAGGGCTCCCCTCTGGATCCTGGCAGATACATCATGCCCAGGATCTTTACAACGCTTCCCGCACGCCACTTATACCGATGCACGCACATTTCGACGTGTTTGTTAACTGTTGAGGACAAGAGTGCGTCTGCAGAAAATGCCGCGGAGCAATCAGCGCCAACTGTGAGTTCACTTACCGTTGTCCCTAAAGTAGACAGGACAGGCGGCGCAAGTTCAGCAGTCCAGCCCGCTATCAGCGTGGAGATGTGCGGCCGCCACCGTCCTCACTGTCTCCGTGACCGCTTTCCTCAGCAACACGAGACACGGTACCTCTCCTCCTGCACACCTGTGGCTCGCAACGGCCAAATGATGCCCCCGATGTACCCTCTCTCAATGCACCACAGTATCAACACACGCAAACACACACGCTACGCCCCGACAACAGGAGTTAAAGAGTCCACGGAGACCTACCGATCTGTGGCGGATAATTCGTGGCAGGTCCGTGAGACGCGCAGCCCAGGTCCGTGCAGCGATGGAGCGGAGCGCTGCTCATGTGTCAGCCGGTGTCGGAGCGCAGAGACACGGCCATTCCCTGTCCGTGGTGCCGCCTCTATTTACTCCAGCTGGCCGAAAGACACGCCCACAATGTGTGTGTGTGTGTGTGTGTGTGTGTGTGTGTGTGTGTGTGTATTACATGTGTTGTGGGGACATAAAGCTATATACACAGTCTCATTGTAGGGACTAGACAAACTAATGGGGATAGAAAGACCCCAAATTGCACATCTGTAATGACAGGCTTTATGTCAGTGTCTCCAGGAAATGAGTGCAAGTCAGTGTAATGTCCTTATAAATAACGGAAACATAACTGGGTTTGTGTGTCTGAGGATGTTTTTCTTTTGATATCCTGGTGGGACTTCTGATGTCTGTCATCTTGCGGTACAGGCTGGTTTCTGAAGGTTAAAACTTGGTGTTAGGGTTAGAGTTAGGTCAGGGCAACCTTAAGAGTCCCTCAAGTGTCCCCATGGGGATAGTGAAATAAATTCCCTCCCTCTCTCTCGCTCTCTCTCTCTCTCTCTCTCTCTCTCTCTCTGTGTGTGTGTGTGTGTGTGTGTGTGTGTACACTGATGTCAAATCCTGACCATTAAAATAAGTACATCAGTTAAGAAATGAATATGATAAGCACAGAATAACAATAACATACAATAAAAATCCAATCAGTTTATCAGTTGCACAGTGCCAGTGTGTTTTGAAAGCTTTGCCAAGACATTGAAAAGGAAATTATTTGGAGTCATGTGATGCTGGCGGTGGAGATTCCTGCCTTAAGCTTTTAATTATCTCCACAAAGGCCCAAAGGTTCGAGGCTACACGCACTTTTCTGGCAAGGTAAAGCAAGTTGCCCTAGGGAGGCCAAAAGAAATCTGAAGATTCAAAGATATTCTTTCACCACAGTTAAGATGAGGGCTAGTGAGCAAGCTAACAAGGTTAACAGCACAGACATGCCATTAACTAGCAACGAAGCACCTGTTGCTACCGACCGTGAGGAGGCGAGGTAGCTCTTCAGACTATCAAAACTTATTACAGACACATTTGAGGCCCATGATAAGAAGCTGGATGACATTAAGCGATCTGCGCTGGTCACAGAAGAAAAGCTGACTGAAATTTTTGAGCCTCTGAACCACGTCAAGGGATGTCTAGCATTCTTGGAAGAAGCTAACCAGTGGCTCTGTGAGAGCCATCCCGCCACTAGAGAGGAGATACAGCGGCTCGGACAGAAACTCGATGACATTGAAAACCGGGAGAGGAGGAACAACTTATGCTTTGTTGGCTTTCCGGAGGAGTGTGACAACAATGATGCACGATCGTTCCTGGGTGAAGTTATTCCAGAGATTTGGGGAATCAATTTCCCAGACCAGCATACAGGATCGGGGCTAGGAGGCCATCAGCACCAGACCAGAACCAGTGGCATCAAATCATCGCCAGGTTTCTGAGGTACCAGGAGCAGGAGCAGCCCGCAAGGACAAAGTGTCCTGGGACAGCCATGTCATAATGATGTTTCCAGACTACTGCAACAGCGTGATTGACAGGAGCTTCCACTTTATCAAGGGCAAGAAACTGCTCCATGACTGTCACATGAGGTTCCTCTTGGTGTATCCAGCCTGGCTCATCATCCAGTCACCGGAGAGCAGTCGTGAATTCAGGGATCCAAAGAAAGCACTCGATTACATACGTGAATTGTATTAATTCAGCCAGCTCTTGGAATCGGGCGTCCTCTCCATGGGGATCCCACACTTGAACTCATTCACTTTTGTGTTCTAGAAATAACTGTATTTTACGCTGGGACTCGAGCAGTCTTGAACTGATCTGTCTTTAATATTTTGCTTTTATTTCTCACACCCTGAGACCGTTGACTGGTTTCTACACACATTTATTCTACATCATGCACCATACTGGTTTGGAATAATTGCTTCTCTTGTTTACCTTTTCACCTGCTAAAAAACAGTAAGAGTGCTTATAGTTTTTATCAGAATGTTATTTTACATCGGAACAGTCTGAGTTGTTTGAGGGGTCATGTTTGGTGAGTGCTGGGTGGTTTGTGCCCGGTCTCTCTTATTTCTGGAAAATTCAACTGTAATGTGTATTCCTAATATTTCTATCTGATCTTTGCTTTGTTCACCAAATGCCGTTCCTGCCTTCGGAGCGCTGTGGGGTGGATTGGGTTTCGTCCTGGTCTCTGTTCCTTGCACTGCGGGGTGTTAATGGCAGTAACAGTGCAAGGTGGCGGTCAAGTTACAGTCACGGACCTGTTAGTTTGTGTTTTGACATCCAGTTAAAAGATGTCAGTTGATGACTGAGTGTCATCTAAAGTTATGTTTCTATGTGGTTCCGCTTACCCATTTCTGTATAAGGATATGTGCATGTATGTCTAGTTGTATAATTTGGTGCACTTGGTGATACATCTTCCAGAGCAACAGCAAATATTTTCATTGAATCTATGGCAGTAGAAATTTAAGCCTTACAGTATGAAATGTGAAGGGCTTTAATCATTCAGTTAAATGGAAAAAGGTGCTAAACTATATTAAATCTAAAAAATAGAGAGAGAGAGTATTCATGCAAGAAACTCAATTATTTGCGGAGGAGTTGAAGAAGCTCCACTGTGATTTATTTATTTATTTTGTTCCTTCCATGAAAGTGGACAACATAAATTGTGAATAAATGCACTCTACATTTTCAGATCAACACCTCCATGGTTGGAAAGGAGCAGCAAGAAGAAAACAATTCTTATATTTGCCTGCCCCCTACTTGAACAAATTGAATTTAAAAATAAAAAAGATGGTCTGACATCACATACAGATCCTTTTCAATAACCTACTCCAACAACACTTTGATTATAACAACAAAACAAAACAAAACAAACCCATACAAGTAAAATTCAAAACAAGCTCAAAACAATTCATCATCATCATCATCATTAACATCCAATTTAAATTTTAAGTACATATTGACAAATTTTCCTTTGTTTGTACATTTTTTAAATCTATAAATATCTGTACAACCTTTTAAATCTTGTAATTGAGAATTCCATATTTTTACACCAACAACCGAAATACACGTTTCATAGTAGTCCGCGCAACTTGGTGCTTAAAATCAAATCTTCTTCTATGATTTTCATCCTCTGTCGTAAACACAAACAACTTTTGCAGGTTTTCTGGTAAAACTCTATTTTGGCTTTGATTGGATTGGTTATGTGGCAGCATCATGTAGAAGTAGGAGTAGTAGTGGTGTTGCTACCTTAGTTCACAAACACTTACAATTTAAGTGTCACACAATTAGTGTGGATGAGGCTGGAAGTACTATTTTAATGCTCTCAGAGATCCAGGAACATAACATTGTATTAGGAAATGTACATGCTCCAAATACAATGGAACCAGCATTTATTGGTAAACTTGAGAGCAAACCTGTCAATCGGAGTGATTTTCCAATAGTGACAGGTGGTGGCTCTAATGAATCGTTGGATCCAATATTCGACCAAAGCCCTAACTGTAAACCGGGGCTGGGTGATGCTCTTCAAGATATGTGTAAATCGTACAGACTGGTGGACATTTGACATTTACACAACCCATCTAAAAAGAACTAAGCATTCCAGACTTCACCTCATAATAGCCTTTCCAGAATTGATGTCATCCTTGTGTCTAACTCTCTGGTATCATCTGCAACAGCGAGTAGCATTGAAAACATCATCATATCAGATCAGACCTGTCCTGCTACATCTCCTTCCATTTAGTAGATTAGACAAGAGTCCCAGGTGGAGACTCAGTTCTACCCTGTTAATGGACACCATCCATACCAGTCTCTTTTTTGCTTTTATTAGAGGGCACTTCATTAAATACGCATCCTTTAAAAAGAAGAAAAACTTGTCTAGACAGACTGACTTGGAAAAGCTGATCAAAACAGCTGAAGCCACCTTTAAACAAAATATGTCCTCAGATAACTTGACAAAGTTTACTAGGTTGAAGTATGAACTTAACAACATACTTTCTGCTAAAGCAGAGTTTATGTTGTTCAGGGCAAGGCAGAGGTACTTTGAGGACAGCAACAAGGCAGGGAAACTACTTGTGAGGTACATTAAACAAGGGAAAACATGGACGCTATTTCGCCGTCAGAGGGGAGGGAGGTAATTTAATTTCCAACAGTAAAGAGATAAATGAGGTATTTAGAACATACTACGCAAAACTCTACCCCTCAAAATTACAAGCCGAGGAACAAAGTTATCTTTCTGCTCTCTTAATCCCCCCTCACTCTCCGCTGAGCAGGTAGAACAACTAGATCAGGGGTCGGCAACCTTTAACACTCAAAGAGCCATTTCGACCCGTTTCCCACAGAAAAGAAAACACCGGGAGCCGCAAAATCCTTTTGGCATTTAAAATGAAGACAACACTGCATTTATCGCTTTTTTTTTTTTTTTACCTCTATGCCCTTGTTAATCAGTCGTGATTAATTAATTACAAAGCCTCTAAATAGATAGATTCATTTTTTAATTGTGTCCTTCCACTAATATTTATCTTACTTGGTTAATGTCATTTTTGCTCCTGGACCTCATATGTTATGTAATGTTAGCTGGAACTCAATATTTTGCCAATGTCTATTTAACTTGTAAAATCTATTTATCTTAAGCTAATAACTTTTCTTCGGTAAGTCGCTGCCCTATTTTTCCAAGACGACACTCCTCTGACTCTCTGACCTGCTGCCTGGATGTGACATCGAGCCGTGTTCTTGCGAGTAACGTGTATTACCCTATCATGAGTACTTTTGACTCAAAGACAAGACGTGTCTTTCTTGGAGTGGAGCTTTAATATACAGGCTTGCCATTCTTGAGTACAAAACGATGTGAAACTACAGGCGTTTCTTCTCCAGGAGTAAAACAAAAAAAAGGCATGAAACGTGTGGGAATCGAAAGCTCCGTGTTGTCTCTCTGCATCAGCTTTGCGCTCTCATGTCACAGGCACAGCACATCCGGTGGAGTGACACGTCAAAGTAAGAGCGGTAATTTCACAATAAAATTCTCTATATTAAAATGCATTGAAACGTGCCTGAAAGGCAGAACAATGTATTTTCCAAAGTTACAGGGAGCCACAACAGAGGGCTGAAAGAGCCGCATGCGGCTCCGGAGCCGCGGGTTGCCGACCCCTGAACTAGATCTTCCAATAACGAAGGAAGAGATAATAGGGGTCTTTAAACACCTATCTTCTGGTAAAGCTCCTGGCATGGATGGTGTCACTGTTGAGTTTTATAAGGCCTACTCTGAGATTCTAGCTCAGTTTCCCCTGGATATGTATAATGAATCACTTGGCAGAGGAAGGTTACCCTCACTTCTCTCTGAGGCTGTCATCTCACTCATTTTGAAAAATGGTAAAGACCCGCTAGAATGCAAAAATTACAGACCCATAAGTTTGACATCATGCAATAGCAAAATTTTTTCAAAAATCCTGACAAATAGATTAGACAACGTATTAACTTCCCTGATCTATCCCTATCAAGTTGGCTTCATCCGACCTTGATCCTTGGCAGACAATGTCAGACGCTTGATTGACATCATGTGGGCGACACAAAACAAAGACCATCTCATTCGATGCCAAGAAGGCTTTTGATAAGGTGGAGTGGGTGTATCTTTTCTCTGCCCTAGAAAACTTCAGATTTGGCAGTAAATTCATTGACTGGATTAGGCTTTCATACACCTTTCTAAAAACGTCAGCTCTCACCAATGGTCTAATATCATCCACTTTTAATCTTGACAGGGGTACAAGACAGGGTTGTCCATTCTATTCTTTGTGCTTGCCCAAGAACCGCTGGCTGAGGCCATTCAAAGGGACCCAGACTTCACAGGCATCCAGATTGCTCAAACAGAGCAAAAAAAAAAAATCATGATATACTTGGACGACATTCTCCTATTTGTCTCTTGTCTTAAAAGTTTCTTACCTTCCATATTTAGAATAATTGATAGTTTCTCTAATATTTCAGGATACAAGGTTAACTGGCAGAAATCAGAGGCCCTTAAGCTTTCATCAAACTGTCCTAAGTCCCTATCTCCATTGGGCAATTTTACCTGGCCAGATAAGGGCTTGACATACTTAGGTATAACTTTCCCCCAACACTGTCTAAGCTGACAAAGTGACAATTTTGAACCTATGTTGTTAAACTTTAAGGCAGATATTAAGTACTGCACCTCACTCTTCCTTTCCCTTTTAATTACATTTTAATTACAAACTACAAGCTTTCCCAATCAAAATTCCTCAAAAACACTTCAAACGGGGGAGATCACATGACCCGGAGCAAGATACCCGCTTAAGATTTTGCTTCGCTCCAGGTTCCAGACAAGTGCTTAACTCTCTCCAAATAAATGTGTCAATTACACTGTAAAGATGCCTAAAAGCAGCATGACAAAGATTTTTACATTTTTACACCTTCCAGCACGTCCTCGTTAAAGAAGAAGGCATCCAACAAAGTTCGGCACAGCGAAGCTAGCTCTTTGGAACGAGCTAGCTCAGCTAATATGAAATAGATTTTAGCCAAGGTAAAATCAGTTGCCTCATATGTGAACGGTATGGATGAAACAGTCAACTGACAGGGCTCTAAATGAAATTAAAACATCCGTCTCCTCATTTGAGAGCTCACTGTCCACTATTCACAAATGAGTGACCGACTTAGAGAAGCATGTGGAGGAAGCTGAGTGCAGGATCTCCGCTACAGAAGACAATGGTAGCAAGTTCAATACCAATTTAAGAGCCATGGAGAAAGAAGACTGCAGAAGTGCTTACTGATCAGCCCAAATCAAGATGGTGCTTCATGAATAGACATGATTCATTATGATTCATTATGGACCAGTCTTGAATCCCTAATATGTTATTCTATTAAACTGGTATCTCTTCCATTTATTCATATAGTTTGGAATTTCATCATTTTTATTATAGCAAAAGAGAAATTCCCTTTTTAAAGTCTGTTTTCAATTATAGTATTCTTCCAAGTTCTCTTTCATAAGGGCATTTTTCATAATAACATGTTGTCATCATAAGGTTTGGTCATGGTTTTCAAACTCACCACTGTTCTGGTTCAGTCATCCAAGTCAGCAACAACCACACAAAATACCAATGTATGTAAATTTACCTGCTAGAGATTAAGCATTGTGGCAATTTACACTGAAGCACTTAAATACAGGTTATGTGGCTGAACAAGAACGTTTGTGCAAAGTCACCCTGCAGATGTCCTCAATGAGCAGGTGCTGCTGGATCCGAGACCTCCCTGCCAGCCACTGTTGTCATATTTCGGTGTAAAGTTATCAGCACAGTTTAGCAGGTTACTAGATAAAATTATTCACGGCGGCTTTAGTAGAGGAGGAAATGCCACACATGCCAGTCTCATCTGCATGAAAATGTACTACCTGTACATGTGGGTCTTTTTCCTCTAACATCACACTGCAGTGAAGTAAGCATGCATAGATGGATGTCAAAACCTCCTGCTGTCATTAATTTGTTTTTTTGCGTAGCCTAGTTCTTCTGCAGTAAAGTTAGACCAATAGATGGCACCAATATTTACTTTTAGTGGATCAATCTATATTTCTGACATTTGTACTTTTGGAATATATATATATATATATATATATATATATATATATATATATATATATATATATATATATATATATATATATGCATAGAGGTGTGGAATTTTAAGATTGAACAAAAGACAAAATCAGACATGTGAATCAAATTTAAGAGCAAACAATGATAAGATTGGAAGACTGTGTCAGAACGTGTCAACTGAAGTTGTGAATACACTAAATAATCCTGTGGGAAGTGGCAACACAACAGAACCCCATGGAGCCCATAAAAGGGAGCCCGATAAGGCAAAAGACCAGAAAAAAGACCAGAAGTGCACGTCCTCTCTTTGTCCTCTCTTTGCACTTGTGTGGTGAAACTTAAGTCACGCTGAGCTAAGCAGAAATAATGCCAACCTAGCTGAAATATATATATATATATATATATATATATATATATATATATATATATATATATATACACAAATCCCCAAAGACTTGCCAAAAATGAGACATTTTGACTAAAAATAAGAAAAATACACTTGGTAAGATTTTGAGTTTTTGCAGTGTAGAAACAGCTCAAAGGAACGAACTGGATTTCTACTCCTGTTAATGTTTTGTGAAGACCCAGATGAGATTCATCACTGGTCCCATTGATCTGACATATTCTGTCTTTTTATCAGTAAAGTTTTATTTTTGTGTACATTTTTATCTGTAACAGATGCTTGTAACATAGATTGTAGGCTAAAGTGAATGAGAATTTTGATAATGAACCGCATCTTTTGCTGTCTCTGATGTTAAACCAATATTGGTGCTGAAATGTGGAAAAATGTCTTCCTCAAATCTTCACACAACTTAAAGTGCATTGCTGTGTGTGGTGCCATTGTGAGTAAAAAATGAGCACCCTGCTGAGACATGAATCTGATACATTCAATTGTAACCAGATTGACAGAAAGGACTATGCATTTGAGAGAGAATTCAGACACTGTTTTGATTAACAGGACTTCATTTGCTCTTTAAAGCTTCCTTCATTGTGACATTGTGAAGGTGTTACATTCTGAGATGGGCCATGAGCTAGAAAGAGCTGTCTGTGTAAAGCGAGCAATGCAAAGTCTTGAAAGCTGATTGCTGTAGAACCAGAGAAGCAAAACTGTGCTAGGCTCAGCAACAAGGGCATTTACTGGGAAGAGAAGTGCATGCGTGAGACAGCAGATATGGTGTGACTGTAAAAGGATGTGAAAATGTTTCTTGTTGCCCATCGAAATATTTTTCTCAGAATGTTTGTTTTGTGACAGGATGATGTGGGGGATTTTTGTGTGGAAGAGAAATGTGAATGTGGCCTCTGTGTGTGTGTGTGTGTGTGTGTGTGTGTGTGTGTGTGTGTGTGTGTGTGTGTGTGTGTGTGTGTGTGTGTGTGTGTGTGTGTGTGTGTGTAAGTGTAAATGAAAGTCAGTGTGTATTTGTGTTAGTTCTTTGCTTTTTGAAAACTTGCATGTTGACTTTTTGTAAATGGTGTTACTTGACCAAGAATACAACTGCTAAATTTGAATTTATTTTTCATCAATTCTAGTTCTCAGGGATTTTTAGTGGTCAGACTTACCAGGAAAATAAGACTTCCTCTACCACGTTTCCTGCTTTTAGAGCCGTTCTAGATGCACTGCCCAAGTGCACAGAGACATTACCATCAACGGCTCCATCAGACACACTGTGAATGTAACATTTTCTTACTGCAGACTACAATATAAGACATCATATCAGAAAATGAACTTTGACTAAACATACATTTCCTGTAAATTCTAAACTTCTTATTAGTTGAATGAGATAGATAAGTTTATGTTACTGAAATGAGATAATCACAAGTGCTGAGTTGCAAATTGTGAGATGAGCAATAAACACCAGCAATGCTGCTTCTGCTGTCCTCTACCAGCCATTACTAATGGGAAGAGGAAGCAGCAAGCGTTTTATAACAGTGTGTTGTCTCCACCAGAGTTCAGAAAGAAGCTTGAACACAGCAGTAGTCAGTTGAGAAGGAGATGAACTCTATGAGCGACTGCTGCTACAGACTTACACTGAGCTCCATTCAGCTCCCACACACTCCTGGAGAGGTTTGCTGTTCCATAGATCAACTTCCTCCAGCAGCCCTTCACAACATGCTGCCATCCACTCACATACACTCACACACATCACTTTCCATCCCTCCAGGGAATACTGCATTGACTTACAATAATTTTCACTTGGATGCAGCGTGTGGGAGAAAGCAAGAGAATCTAAAAGAAGACAAGCAAACAAATGCAGCAGTGAAGTAGTTAGCTATGGACTGCAGGCCAATTAGTTTTGCGGAAGATGTAGGTCTGAGGAACGTTGTAAGGATTGCAAGAAATGACGGCACGTATGAGCCTCAACCTGCATCACTGAAAGTTTTTTTTAATGTGACAATATAAACTGGAACTACAGTCCCCGACGCAGCGGTCATGGGTTCGAGTCCAACTCACTGCCATTTGCTTTTCTCCCCATGTTTCCTGTCACTCTTCACTGTCCTACATATCAAAGCCTCAAAAGGCCAAAAAAGAAGCACAAGCATGGACTTCACAAACTAAAAATTCTTCTCCACAGTCAGTCGCAGCTGTGTACTTTTTTTGTGTTCAACCACTCCACCTCACTTTATCAGGGACAGCTGCTACTTAACATAGACTGTTTTTGCTGCTCCCTGACAAAAGGAAAATGTTTCTGCTGGTACCTGTTAAGAAAAAAAGAACAGATGTATAAATGTTAACTTGTTGTTGCTGGGAATGTTCCTGTTTCAATGTTATGATCATAGCTCTGGGCTCTGAGGGCAACTTGTTTTTCTGTAACAAACCAGATAAACATTAATGCCCTTGTAGTGGCAAAAAGCTTTGGTTTTATTTGATTTAATTACATTTAAATGTTCAGGTTGAGATTCACAAGAAATATTTTAACTGCTACTGTGTAAAGGGAATACTGCTGTTAAAAAACACTTTCTTTCTTTAAAGCATTTTTGCTCATATATCAGTACTTTTAAAATAAAAGTGCAGAATACACTGCTTTTAAATTCATTATTTAATTTTACGCATAACAATGCCATTAATCATAATTAATTGCAGAAAATCATGTGATAAAAATTTTAACCGTTGTCCAGTACTAATCTTCAGTCGTCATACTAAACTATTAACATTGCAGGGACTTGCTCTTTGCCCACACATGGGAGGCTGGCACCAAGGGTTTTTTTCTTTGCTATCTATGTTACAGTGCCTATAAAAAGCTTTCACCCAACTTGTAAACTTTTCCCTTTTTTTTAGTTTTCAACACTGAATCAAGGACAATACTTTGTTTCGATCAGAATTTTTAAACAAAAACTATTTCATGTCAAAGTGAAAACACAGTGCATCATTTTTTAAATTAGTTGACTCCATTCTTAGCCCCTTCATTTGGTCCAACAGGGTTCCCCGGATTTCTAAAGTGCATCTCCAAAAACCCTCCTGGGAGGCTGGTCTCGGTTTGCCTATTCTGAGGCATTACTATTGGGCCTGCAATGCTAGGGCCTTGGTTTTCTGGTGCCAAAATGAGTGATTGCCAAAAGCCATGCTGGCCCGCAATAAAATCCCATAATTGTGAATCCTCTACTGGTGTATCCTTATTGGCTTTATTATTTAGTAAACCCGACATCCCCCTGAAAACATTTAAATATGACTTTGTTTTACACAATTCTCTAAGAATTTTGAAACAAATTAAGAGGATATTGCGTCTTCCAGATCTTTCCATCTTTGTACTTATATGCAAAAATCCAGCATTTAAACCAGCTATATTAGATACTGTGTTTTGGCAGTGGTCAAAGAAAGGTATCATTTCAATTAGGGATCTTTGGTTTCACAATTCGCCAGCCTTTATTCAAAACCAACTTCATCAGATCACGTTAACGAGGCTTGGACAAGAGATGCGGAGGTAGAGATTTCAGCTGATCTATGAGACAGAGCCTTAAGAGGTATAAAATCATGTTCAATAAATGCCAGACTTCAGCTTATGCAGTTTAAAGCTGTACATCGCTTACATTATTCTAAGACTAGGCTTAATAGACCTTTTACTTCTATTTCACCTTTGTGTGACAAATGCAAAGTGAGTAATGGTACATTAGAGCATTTGTTCTTTTTCTGTCCATTGCTTAAAAACTTTTGGTCTGAAATTTTTCAATTGTACAGTACGGTATATAAGAAGACCATAACACCTGATGTTTTAACGGTGATACTTGGCTGTTCAGATCAAACTGTGTCATTCTCCCAGTCAGCTCAGCAAGCCATCGTGTTTGGCATGACTACTGCAAAGAGGGTCATTTTGAGAGAATGGAAGTCCACTATGCCTCCTAGTTATTATAAATGGCTGAATGATATGATGTCTTGTTTATATCCTGAGGAGATTCGGTATGGTCTGTCTGATACACAAGATATATTTCAATCTGGGGTCCTTTTGTTGATCATATCAAGCAGAGGGGGACTCGGCCTGTAACCTCAGGGGACTGAACTGTGGAGTCTGCTCACTCTGGACCACTGGAACTATTGTATTTGCACTGTGTGGATTGTATGCATTCATTTTTATATTTTATGTGAAGATACCTTAGCACTGGCAGTGTTTGTGTTCATGTTTGGAAATTTAAATGTAAAAATTGAATAAAACGTATTATAAAAAAAAGATGAAAACACAGTCTACAAAATAATGTCAAAGAATGAAAAATATAAAGATAAATAAACTGACTGCTTAAGTATTCAACCCCTTCAAGTCAGAATTTAGTAGATGCAAATACAATTTAATGTGAAGCCATGATACAGACATGCAGCATTGACTCTAAGTAGATGGTATTAGCAAGTCCAGCTGTATGCCCATCACATGTCCAATCAATACATCAAATGTCCACTGTTGGGAAACACCAAATAGTAGACCAGCACTATTATGGAAAGAAGTGTTACAAATAATGTTGAAAAATGTGTGATAGAACAGTTTTATAGCACAGTATTGTGTTTGCAATATTGCTGTAAAAGCTGTGCCTCTTTAACCATGGCTTGTTTTGCTGTTGATGTCGATATACAGACTGGCATATTAACAGTGCTCATAAAAATAAGGGGATAAGGTTACCAACAAGGGGGTTAAAGGTTTCAAACTTGACAAAATCAGTGGTGAACCTGAATTCTCGGCCTATGAGATGGGATCAATTCTTTCTTTGACAAAGCTTTAGCTTGTAATTTTTTTGCTGAAGAGCAAGGGATAGTGTTTTTCTTGACTGTCAGTAAAGATTGATGTATAGGATGTGCTTCACACCGTCTGAGCCGTCACAGGAACTCTGATTTTCATTGATAACCTCTGTGCCAAGTCTGAAACCCTTGCCAATCCGTATTTCAGATTTATATGGTGTGACTATCCGCGGCATAGCTTTAATAGGATGACCACTGCAGCTCTGATTAGTGGTACTAAGACTCATTCTGCATCTCCTGATTACTTAGTCCACTTACTTTTAGTCCTATGACATTTCTTTTCTATATGAAGTCATGATACAGACATGCAGATAGTCACAGTCTATAGTTCCAAAGCTGAGGACATTTTGGTCTACACACATCCTTTGATAAACACGTTCATGCAGTTAGCCAATTAGCAATCACAAGTGTACTCAGTTTTGTTGCACTTCCGTTAAATACTGTTGGCTTCAGTATTAGGGTTCACTATCAGGATTATTTACTTCTTTTTTGTTGGTTATAGAGCAAAAATTGTTGGCAGCAGAGATTCCAAACCACATCAAGCCGAGAAAGCTCAACCCAGTACCTCGATGCCTTCTGGTTGTTTCACTTATATTCGGGAAAAACTCGACAATTTAGTTTAACTTTTGAGTATTTTGAGCCTTTTGCTTGTGTTGTTAAAAAAGAGAATCATGTCATCTCAAAGGTTTCAGAGGCACAGTGGCACTCATAATACAGTTCTTTAATCTATTCACCACAGAGAAACAAGATGAGACATATACTTCCATGCATCCTTTATTCCATTATAAGCAGCATAGACTTTGCTGCCTTCTTGCGAGAACCACAATGTACGTTTCACAGCATATTTAAGGCTTATTTCATTGGTTTTGTTTTACACTCTAATACCAATATCTGAATCTACTAGCTTCATCTGCCTTTCATTTGCATATTGTGATTCCAGTGTTAAAATCAATGAGACTTGCCAGCCCTGTGAAAAGGCTAATATGTATAGATAAGATATTGAAGTACACGATTACAGAGGCTTATTATACAAACCAGTTTAAGAGACAGTGTAAATCTATTAACATTTAGACTGGAAAACCTCATAAAAATGTCAGTATCAAAACAATAATCAGATCTAAAGCAGGGTCTTCGTTTCCTTTAAAAAGACAAACTAGAGGAAATATACTAGGGATGATTAAAGGCTTTTTATCCAAAAACAGTATCCCAGCATTAGCTATGATCAGAAAACACTACTATAGAACTGACAAATCACTTCACAGCAATACAGTGATCAAATGATCATTACAAGTTCCTATGCAAATATCCCTCAAACAATTGTTTTCCAAAAACATACTCAGCATTCATATATTTACCTCAATGTGATTGTTTAGCTTAACTGGTTAGTGTTTTACTTCATTTTTTTCCCCACCATTTGCAGGAATCAAAGAACAAATTATTTCAAATACTATTATTAGAAGTTTAAATGTCCACAAATTGTGAAAGGTCATTCGCCAGTGTCGCACATTTCCATCCATGATGCTCCATTTCTCCCTTTGTGGTAGCAACGGTGTTAGAAAAGAGGGCTTCCCTGGACAGTTCCTTGTCACTGCAGGCAGGAACACTTGGCAGACAAAAGAGGATGGCTGTGGTTGGGTTGAATTTGGTTGGAGTACCTTGCTGTCATTGCAGTATTTCTCAAACAGTCTGGCTTTCACAGTGATCGACTGATTCCTCAGATGAATAGCAGCAGTTATCAGTCCCCTGAAGACCACGCGAGCCCTGTTGTAGTCAACAGTTGTCTGGATGAAATGTGTACAGATGTAAGGCTTCATTTTTAGTGTGAAAGGACTGAGGAATACACATGCAAACCCAGCAACAGCATTTTTGTCTTGAACAATTTCACACTATTTAGCTCAAAGTCCTTTCTCTTGTCAGTCATACTTGTCATTTTCAGTCTTTTTTTTTGATATCATATGATCTCCAGTTAACCAAAGCACAGCCTTGATGCCTGCTGCTCTCTCTTCTACTGAGGTAAGGGTCTTTATTATGTGGCATTTGGGACATCATTGCTGTGTTACTAAGTGTCAAATGTATGGTGACAACATTCACAGATGCAGTGAGAATTCTGATATGTATGTAAACACAATGACACTAATTAGACTATGGGTTATCGCTCTTTCTTTACCAAGGCTGGTGAGATGTATTTGTATTCTGCAACATAGGCTGATAAAATCTGTTCAGGTAATCACCTATGGAACCATTTTACAAATCACTTAGGTCCTCTGCATATAGATGATTCACCCATCACAACGTATTAAAATAAACCACTTCGCTTCATGCCTCCCTGTACCTCTGCCTATCATGGTGTCATGTGGACAACAATTGTGAACAAAGTACTAAAGGCATTGTTTGTATGTAGAACATGTCAGGAGCTCCAGTATACTGAAATGGAAATAATTGTCCTCCAGAACTGTGGTTTCACCAGTAAGCAGGTGTACTTTATATCACTAGACTACTCAGTGAACTTTGGAATTATCTTCTCCCTGTACTTGGTGTTATAAAAATGCTTAGGGCCAGTTTGTGTTGGGCACACAAAGACTGCTTTATGGGCATACAGCCTCTGTGAGCAGTAACCGTCACAGCTGGACTATGTTGCACATTTTTGGGAGCACTGGTAGGAGCACATTTGTGATTTTTCCGTGGACCGAGAAGAAAACATTTACTGTGAGGATGTTCCAACCTTCGTGTCGAGAACCATTACTGGCAATAGGTGGGTGTGCAGCTACTACCAGGAAAACAGCAGTAATCATAACATATGAGTCGCAGTGTTTGAGATGACAGAAGAAGCATCAGGTCAGGAGCACACTCACTGTTTTCTTTAACACACAGTTGAAGACAAAATTATTAGCCCCCTTATGATTTTTTTAATATAAATTTCCAAGTGCCGTTAAACAGATCAAGGAAATTTTAGCATAGCTTTTCATTATTAGACCCCTTGACGCTAATAGTCAATTGTGTATCCTTTTTGCAGCTGTTTGTTGTAGTCTGTAACAAGTCTCTGACACCTCCTGAGGAATCCCAGCCCATTTCTCTTTGGCTGATTTCTCAAGCTCTTCCAGATTTGATGGTCTTTTGGGCATGGACCCTGGTCTTCAGTTGACCCCACAGATTTTCAATGAGACTCAAGTCAGGACTTTGTGCAGGCCAGTCAGTATTGTTCACTTTGTTCTTCTGGAGGCAATTCTTCACCAGGAGTGATGTATGTTTTGGGTCGTTGTCATGTTGGAAGGCAAAGCGACGACCCAGAGCCAGTTTTACAGCCGACAGCTTGAGGTTGTCTTTCTAAATCTTCATATATCCTTCTGTCTTCATGATTCCTTCAATCTTGACAAGGTTCCCAGTTCCAGACACACTGAAGCATCCCTGCAGCATAATACTGCCACGGCCGTGTTTAACTGTGGGGACGGTGTTCTTTGGGTTATACGCCTCTCCCTTCTTTCTCCAACCATAAGCAACATCTCTATGGCCAAACAGTTCTAGTTTGGCCTCATGTCAAAAATGGACAAGCTTCCAATATCCATAAACTTTCTCCACATTGTCCGTAGCATACATCAGTCTGGCTTGAAGGTATCTCTTATGTAGAAGTGGAGTTTTTCCTGGCCTGCATCCTCGCAGTCCATTTCTGTTCAGGGAATTGACACTACAATTCCTGACTTGGCCTAGTCATTAACTAGTGTTTTGATGGTTGTTCTTTTGACAGATCTTTAGACACATCTCTCACAAGTTTTCTCTCCAGAGTCTTTGAAATCTTTAATTTCCCACCTCTGCCACAGTTGTTCTGTGCTGTGTGGCTGTCTTTGTACTTGATACTTCACACTCCATTTCTAGACACTTGGAAACACTGTGAGAACTTTGTATACCCTTCTTCTACTTTGTAAGCATCAACCATTATTTTTCTCAAGTCTAAACTGATTTCATTTGTTCTGGGCATGGATTCTTCTAACTTGACTGATTGACTACAAGGTGTGAGCATTATAAAGTTAAAGCACATGATTGCACAACAATGGTTTGTGCTTTGGCTCAATAAAAAAGGTCAGTTTTTAAGGGGGCTAATGTATTTATTTTTCTAAAATTATTCTTTATTGTGTAAAAACAAAAATTAATTCATGCTTTCTGAAGAAAACTAGTACATCTAGAAGTGCTATATTGAAAATCATCTGTTAAAAATTCACCTTGGAGAAGTTTGAAAAAAACTCCACAAAATTCTATAGGGGGCCAAAAATTGTGGCTTCAACTGTACATGTGGTGATGCACCATGAATTTGTTCCTCATGATTGGGCTGTCAAAACAAAGTTGTAGTGTAAAGTCCAGAGTTGTCTGAGGGACAACATTTGAAGCAAACAAACAAACTGAACTGTGGTGAAAATGACATGTGGGTGCTCAAACTGCCCTGTGCACTTGTCATAACATGGTTATTAAGCACAAGTGTTCGGCCATTTGATCCATGTGACTTCTTTTTTCTTCCTCAAAATGAAATTCATGTGAAATAATACACATCTTGTCATAGTTTAAGAGATTCAGCGCTCAAAGCATATGCTGCTTGACATGGTAACACAATGGGACTCCCAGGCACCATTACAAGAGTTGCAGAAGAACTTGCTGAGGCACTGTCTCACTGTACAAGGAGAATACTTCAACAGGGATGGCGGCCAAATGTCAAATAGATACGTTCTTTGATTTTTCTAAGCATAATCTCAGGATTTTTTGTTCACATCTCATAGGAGAGAGTAGCATGCATCATGACTTCAAAGATCACAGCTGCAAAGCCCAGATATGCAGAAGTGAATTGTGGGTAATGGCTTTCAAACACACACCCACCTGAAATTAAACAAAAAACGACCAAACAAAAAAAACATGGAATGCCATTAACAAAAAAAATTAACATACATTTCCAAACACAGGAAAAAAATCTTTACCTGAAAATAGCTGCACATTTAAAGTGCCACTGTCAATCAACCCTGAATGTTAACTTAAAATTACAGAAAAGTAAAAAACTTCAAAAATTGTATCTCACGGTGCAAAATTGATACTTCTTGATCTTGTATAAAAGAATACAAAAATCAGCATTGCAAAGACTATCAGTCAAAAAAAAAGATGCAGGAGCTGATGAGAAAAAAAACAGAGGGAAGAATAAGGAAATGTGAGACAGAAGCTCACAGACAGACACTGATAAAAAAGGAGAGGAGACAGGCTGAGCAGAGGAGGAAAAGAGGTTGAGAGTTGGAGTGGACAATAAACCTAGATTGAATAGCCAGTGCAAACACTGTATAGGCCCTGGGTATCTGGCAATCTGGGTTCATGTGTAGTAGGCACCAGTCAGTTTTATGGACAGTACATGTTATGCCTTCACACCTGGATTGGACTGGCCTACCCTTCAGTTGCACCTCTACAATTTAAAAAAAAAAAAAAAAAAAAAAAAAATACTAAACAAAAACACACCTCCTGTTCCAGTGCACTAAATATTCCCACCTTGAAATGGCTCCAAGGACTGAGAGGAACAGTGTGATGTTGTTCCTCTAGTCATGCTGACCCCTAAAAGAGGAATTTGGGGAATTCTGAAGAAGCTCTTGAGTGTGTTGAGATGAACCTGGGCCTAAGTACTGAGCTCCTCTCAAGAAGTGGCAAGCTCAAAGGAGATAAACTGCTTGAGTCTCTCCAGGTACTGGGCGTACAGTTCAATGTCGTTGTGGCCAGCTCCTTCCACCCAAAGGGGCTCGACTGCACGGGGGCAGCGTTCGTACATGGCCAGTCCGTGGGAGAAGTCAATCACCTCGTCCTCCGTACCATGGATTACCAGCACTGGAGATGCCACCTTAGACACTTTGTCAATACTGTGAAGGGGAAGGAGAGGAAGAGAAATGTTAAGTATAAAAGAAAGATATTAAGCTGGTCTACCAAAGAGAGAATGGCTCGAATCATTAAAATCTTTCAGACACATGCCAGATTAGACTGTACGGGATTTATCCAATGGCTGACCACTGATATTAACCAATGACATAAAACATTATTACTCTGTACCACTGTTGGTAAACTGGTCTTTCACATCACAGAGTATGTTAAGTTTGAACTCTTTGCATGCTTGGGAGCTTAAAGCTGCTGTCCGGAGTTTCCGTTTGTTTTCAATTTGTGTATCATTTTTTAACAAAGCTTAAATGTGTTAGTCTAGTTCGATACTATAATATAAAGTTAGTATAACGCGATATGAAAATTTATTCCTGAGCTCCGCTTTCCTCTCATAGACCCCCATGTTATTCCAAAAAGCACCGGTCGCTGCCGACCAATCAAGTTCGAGCTTCAGCTTTGTCATGCTGTCAATCAACGGTTACGCGCACAGCAAGCAAGCCCATGCAGAGGTGGGCGAGCTACGCACTTCGCAACCGCGAGCACATTTGTTTTGCTTGTGGAGGAGAGAGCATCAGGGCTCAGCAACTTCCAGAAAAGTTACCAATCCCACGGCTTGTCAGGCCAAGAGACTGCAGGACGTTTTTTGGCTCGGGGTGCTCGCGTCGCTCTCCGACCACGGCCTCCATAGCCCGCCTGACGGCTTCGTTTAGATCCCCGACCTCTGGAGGAAGATGTTGGGACGTCTGGGACATACTCTTCGTCAGAGGAGTCATGCAATTCTGAACTCTAGATAGAAATAAATAAACAATGTAACACATATACACGCGTAAATGCACTAAGTTTGATAAACAACGTCATCGAGAGGGATACATGAGTGTAATCACATATTGAAACTTTACTCGTTCGTACTAGCAGATTCATGTTATTTTGGTATTAGGACAAGTTAGACTCAATACAGCATTCTAACGTAATTCCTTTATTATTTACTAAATGTACTAAATGTAGAAGAGTGGAAAACAGCAAAACAGGCAAGATGCTGCAGCACTCCGGGCACCCCTCTCAGGTACTGCGCGCTTGCACAAATAAAGGGGCGAAATCAGAGGGAGGGACCAACAGTGTTTTGGGAGACGCTGCGATTCAAACTCCGGACAGCAGCTTTAAAGTAAAAAATGAAATTTAACTTTGCCATCAGACAAATATTAAACACCAACTCTGAGCTGATCCCAATGCTTGTTTTCCAAGAAGAATGTTACCGTATATTTGAGACAGTTTGGAGACCTCCGACCCACTGTTTTGTACTACCAAAGGGCTACTGAGATCAGACTTTTCTTACGAAAGTGACCAGAGAGGCAAACCAGCTGGTCATCTTCAGAGTTTGCTTCCTGTGTCCAAATATAACATTCTGACCTTGCCCAGTTAGGACGTCAGCAAATATTGTTAACAATTTACCATATATTTATAATTAAAATCTGAATAATTAATGATTACCAGGGAGCATCATAAAACCCCTACTGTTACATGATGTGCTGAAAGATTAACTGTTAAACTCAACTTTGGAGTTGTTATAAATAAGACTTATATGACAGGAGAATATTGGAAATTTTAAAGATCTCCAATTCACTGACAACTTACAAAAAACACCATTTATGAATAATGGAGTTTATTTGGATGAGATGAACATTACCTTGGACCTTGAGCTGAGATTATTTGGACATCTTAAATGTTTTTAAAAGGTGAAGCCGCTACCTCGCCCGGGTTAGGGAAACCGGGGCCTTCCCCTGGAGCCAGGCCTGGGGGGGAGCTCACAAGAGAGCGTTTGGTGGCAGAGCCTTGGGGTCCCGTGGGGCTCGGTCGGGCACAGCCCAAAGAAGTAACACGGGGCCACCGCCCAGTAGGCCCACCTCCTACAGGGCAGGAAGTCGGGGTTGGGTGCTATGTCAACCGGGCAGTAGGCAGGAGCGGGCGCCTGGGTGTGCCGCCCCCTGGTGGCGTAGACTGGTTCTGGGGACGTGGAACGTCACCTCACTGGTGGGGATGGAACCTGAGCTGGTGCGGGAGGTGGAGCGATACCGGCTAGATATAGTTGGGCTCACCTCCACGCACAGCAAGGGTTCTGGAACCAGAATCCTAGAGAGGGGTTGGACTCTCTCCTACTCCGGAGTTGCCCGAAGTGAGAGGCGCCGGGCGGGTGTGGGGATACACACAAGAGTCTGGTTGGCTCGGGGGTCTCCCAAAGCAGCTGACAGGTACCGGTTGGCCAAAAGGGCGGCAGCTGTGGCGGTTGTGGAAGCTAAAACTCGGGTGTGGGAGGAGTTCGGGGAGGCCATGGAGAAGGACTTTCTGTCGTCCTCGGGGAAGTTCTGGCAAACCGTTCGACGCCTCAGGAAGGGGAGGCAGGGCTTTGCTCAGGCTGTGTACAGTCGGAGTGGAGAACTATTGACCCATACTGGGGATATCATCGAGCGGTGGAAAGAGCACTTTGAGGAACTCCTGAACCCGGTAAACAAGTCCTCTATGGAGGAGGCAGAGCCTGAGACTCGGGGGGATCTCCGAGGCAGTTAAGAAGCTCCTCGGTAGCAAGGCGCCAGGTGTGGACGAGATTTGCCCTGAGATGCTGAAGGCTCTGGACATTGTTGGACTGTCTTGGTTGACACGTCTATACAATGTCGCGTGGGCATCGGGTACAGTGCCTGTGGAGTGGCAGACCGGGGTGGTGGTCCCTATTTTCAAAAAGGGGGACCGGAGAGTGTGTGCCAACTACCATGGTATCACACTTCTCACCCTCCCCGGGAAAGTTTACTCTAGGGTGCTGGAAGGGAGGATCTGACCAATAGTCGAACCTCGGATTCAGGAGGAGCAATGCGTATTCCGTCCCGGTTGTGAAACAGCGGACCAGCTCTTTACCCTTGCAGAGCTGCTGAGGGGGTCATGGGAGTATGACCTGCCAGTCTACATGCGTTTTGTGGATTTGGAGAAGATCTATAACCGTGTCCCTTGAGGGGCTTTGTGGGGGGCACTGCGGGAGTATGGGGTTCCGGGCTCGTTGCTACGAGCCGTTCGGTCCCTGTACGACCAAAGTGAGAGCTGTGTCCGCATACTCGGCACTAAGTCAGACACGTTTCCGGTGGGTGTTGGACTCCGCCAGGGCTGCCCCTTGTCTCCAATCCTGTTTGTGGTTTTCGTGGACAGGATTTCAAGGCGCAGTCGTGGTAGGGAGGGTTTTCGGTTTGGGAGCCTCAGGATCACATCTCTGCTTTTTGCGGATGATGTGGTTTTATTGGCATCCTCAGACCGGGACCTTCAGCGCGCACTGGAGCGGTTTGCAGCCGAGTGTGAAGCGGCAGGGATGTGGATCAGCACCTCCAAGTCCGAGGCCATGGTTCTCTATCGGAAACCGGAGGATTGCTCCCTCCGGGTTGGGGGGAGTTGCTTCCCCAAGCGAAGGAGTTTAAGTATCTCGGGATCTTGTTCACGAGTGATGGGAAAATGGAGCGAGAGATGGACAGGCGGATTGGTGCAGCGTCAGCAGTAATACAGGTGTTGTACAGGTCCGTCGTGGTGAAGAAGGAGCTGAGCCATAAGGCGAAGCTCTCGATTTACCAGTCCATCTACGTTCCAACCCTCATCTATGGTCATGAGCTTTGGGTAGTGACCGAAAGAACAAGATCACGGATACAAGCGGCCAAAATGAGCTTCCTCTGTAGGGTGGCTGGGCTCAGCCTTAGAGTTAGGGTGAGGAGCTCAGACATCCGGAGGGAGCTCGGAGTAGAGCCGCTGCTCCTTCGCATCGAAAGGAGCCAGTTGAGGTGGTTTGACCATCTAATTCGGATGCCTCCAGGGAGACTTCCTTTGGAGGTTTTCCTAGCACGTCCGCCTGGGAGGAGACCCCTGGGTAGACCCAGAACTCGCTGGAGGGATTATATATCCCGTCTGGCCTGGGAACGCCTCGGGATCCCCCAGGAAGAGCTGGAAAGCATTGCTGGGGGGAGGGACGTCTGGAACGACCTGCTTCGCCTGCTGCCTCCGCGACCCGGCCCCGGATAAGCGGAAGAAAATGGATGGATGGATGGATCTTAAATTTTAATCTGGTGGCATAATAACCATTAAAAGAAATATTTTTCACTCTTTATCTGCTACAATATCAACATTGATGGCCCCGTATTGATTTTTGTCTTTCCTATTTAAAATGCTATTTCATTATTTGATTTGTGCTCTGCTCTGTCTCACAAAAGTACTGACAACAAACCTCATCTTGGTGCACACTCTGAATGAAAACATGCCTGGGAGAAGGGAACACTGTAGGCTTTTCCCCACAAAGAAGTTCATGAACAGTTAGTATTGTGAATATCTCTGCGTAAATTTGTCCAAAACTTGTGCATTCAACTTAACTCTGATAAATTCTCTTAACACAACACTGTCAATCTCCTGAAACCCAAAATTTCAATCGAGTTAACTTTTTGATGATTATTGTTGGGGTGTATTGTAGTTGTGCATGTGCAGCATGCTACCAAGCAAAACACTGTGAAACCTCAGCAAGATCACAGCAAAGACACAAAGTGTGGAGCTGCATCACCGTCAAGAAAGTATTGCAAATGTTTACAAGTGTTCTTTCATCTTATTATTTCAAGTTGTTTTGTGATCATTTACTATGAAAAGTAACCTTTCCAGAAGCTCATGTCTGGCATGGCCTCTTGCATTTTTTACGGTTCAAGTCTCCTTTGTTCCAGATCTAGTAACATGAATGTATGAATGTGACTGTGTATAAGACACACACACACCAAGTAACGCTATTGATGATCAGGTCTGTCTTCTGGCCCTGACATATTTGCTACAGTACCTACCATGAATACAAATTCCTTACTAATCACCTTTGCCTGTGACTAGAGGCAGCAGCTCAGCCATCATGGTGCTATATTCCATATTCAGTAAACCATTGTTGCCACTAACAAGGTATGCCGGTTAGGACTGAGTGATATAGGTCAAAATAATGTCAGATAAGAGTGTTTTATTTCAGTGGTAACTTATCCTCAGCACTGCAGTATGCTACTCTCTGGGAAATGTCCTTTCACCATTTAATTGTCAGATGGTAGTATTAAGTCCACAATCATCGCTAGATACAATATCATACATTTCATTAAGTTGTGCACCATTATATAAATATTCAAGGGTTAAGGTAAGGTTGGAGAGAGATAAACGTCAAGCTCAGCCATCAAACAGTTTTTTTCTCCAGTATGTGTGTCTGGATACAGCTTCTGCAGGATGTTTCAACAGACTGATCCTCTTTTTGCTCTTACATGCAACTGTCTTGTTACACTTGTTGAAGAAAACACTGTCAATTCTACTGAAGCGTAGCTACACTTTAAAACATTTCTCTCCTCCATCATCGCTTCTAACTGCAGATGAGTGATAAAGCTGCTCCACCCCTTACACAGGCTCTGACACAGAGAATTCCCTCCTGAGTTTGGACAATGACAGTGCATCATAGTCATATGTCTTACGGTGAGAACACAGAATGTGCAGCATGACGTTCGTCTTCATTTGTATCTGCAGCCTAATTCTTGTGTAGCTCAAAAGCTGCACTTAATATTCTTCACCATGCTACTACAGACTACAAATCCGAGGAGACCCAGTAGTCATTAAATTTAATTTTTTCTCGTTGTCTATAATTCTCTCCAACAAGTGGTTTTCCCTTGAGTGAGGTCCAATGACAACACCATCATAATGCCACTGTTTGGTCCTGATGTAGCCCAAGCACAAGTTATTGGTCAAAGGAGAACAGTGGTCCTTGCTGACGCTACAGTCGTGAGAAGCAAGTGATAATAAAAGTTTGTTGTGCTTGCTTAAAACACAGTAAACAGAGCAGGCTCATTGTTAATTTAAATTACTGACTTCCTGAATTCCTACTGATACCACATGAGGCTGCATACAAGACTTCTCAACAGGAAACATAAGACAAACATCAACACAAACTCGTGTTTCAGTCACAGGCCGAGACACGACTGGGATGAATTATTCTTGATCAATCTGAAGGTTTTCAATAACAAGTTGTTTCATGCTGTGTTTCAGTTTGATACTTGCTGCAGATTGTTTTACCTTCCTCGTAATGCCTGTATATTGAGTACAGTGCCGCCATTGAAATATATGTTTTCATAGCTTTTATGGAAAGGCTCTACTAATGCTACATTTTCTAATTTCGCTGCTTCGAAATGGTAGATTAGCATTGTTAGAAATGTGCATGCTATCATTTTTTCCAAGAATGACATGACAAGATGTGTCTCAAGTTTGACTAATGCCTGCCTAATTCTTGGTTCTGACAAAGTACAGATTTATTTGACTAGCAGTTACACAGAAACCTTTGTATAGCCATATATCAAAAGCAATACATTTTTAACATGAGTGCAAGCTGGTGGCTTTTTCAATCATTCCTTAAGAATAAATCTGAAACATGCAATTCGAATCAGATGACCTCTGTTATATACATCTAACCCAACACTATTAATGTCACATAGTTACATGCAAGAAAGGAGTGCATGCAAATGAAACATATCTGCACTTTGTTTGACCACAATATCGTGAGTTAGTAAAAGCCAGAATAGAGATCGGAGTTCAGACCTGTTAGATTAGCTTTTGTCGCAACTAAAACTAGAAAACTAAAACATGGTGATAAAAGTACGAACTTGCAGGGTTGCTATCAAATGATCCACGTTAACCTAACATCAATGTGAAACTTCAGTGTTAGGTTGACTGCAAAAATTTGAATGACCAAAATGTATATTAGAGAAAATCATAAACTTCATAAAGTTTTGAGGTTTGCAATCTTTTATTCTGCTGGTTTAGTATTTGTGTTGTTTGACTGAAGGTGAAGTTCTTCATGTACCAATTCAATCACAGTACACACCAACTCTAATTGCTGTCAAGAACACAAGAATTAGGCTGCACATACAAGACAACTTAGTAAATTTCCTTGACAGGACGTCTGGGCCTCTTTTGGAGCAGAACCACAGCCCCTTCATGTCAAAAGGAGTCTGATTTGGGCATCTGACCAAATCACCTCCCAGACGCCTCCCTGTGAAGATATTTATGGAATGTCTAACTGGAGATAACTGTGGGGCTGACCCACAACACACCAAAGGGACTACATACTCCCCAGTGGATCCTCCAAGAGGAGGTGGAGGATATGGGATAAAAGACATACGGGCTGAGTGTTTAGCCTCTACTGCAGAGATGGACGGAAACTGCAGTCATGCCAGTATGAACATAAAAATACAGATGTTTATTGGAGACTATATGTTTGTGAACAAATCAGCAATGTCTGTTTTACAAATTTTGTAATGTACGCAAAAGGCACCTGTAAATTTAAGACACTTGTAAATGTAAACAAAACCGATGGAAACACTTTGACCTATTTGACAACTGCAGCAACTGGGCTTTACAAAGTTACTTGTTGCCCAGGTTGCTGTTATGTGATTAGTGTTGCTATGTGTTTGTGTCTCACCTGGGGAAGGCATCAAAGCAGTAGGTCTTGCGTGTGTCAGGGAATGCCACCCGTAGCCCTGACATTAGTGGTGAATGCAGGATAACAGCAGCACATTCATAGCGAGCAGCCAGGTCGATGGTGGGCACAGTGCCAATGCTCTGACCATACAAGATGATATTCTCAGGTGTTACACCGTACCTTGAAAGCACAAAAAAGACAGGCCAGATTCATTTACAAAATGATGTTACATTGTATAAACAGGGCAATATGTACTGTCTAAGTGATTAAAACAAGACATGATTGTATATTTTTCCTATTTAGGGAGGCTGTTGGGGAGTGACAGTACAATACAGGAGTAATGCTTGGTCTGTAACAATGTTCACATGTCAAACAGCATACAGACGAATGCCAGGACTGAACGTTTCCCAGCAACACATTGCACTTTAACAAGATCATCAAGATCACCTGTAAGTGGTTCTAATATTGAAACTGATTGGTGTAAACTGCATTTATCTATAGGCCTGTACTATACCAGCTTTAAAACATTCCCTCTAGTGTCAAGCACACTCACAAATACACAGCTTCAAACAGATGTTTACATACACTTGCAAAGACCATGTATATCTTTCAGTGACTCCTAAAAGTCTTAATTTTCAAAGGTGGTATCACTGAAATCAATGCTCCTTGGTCACAACAAACAATTGTGCATTTCAGTTCTTTATTAGATTTTTTAAAGGTCTTCTGGAAATGTGAAAAAAATTGCTGGGTAAACATATACATACAACAATGCTTGTGCTATTTGGTTAAATGTCCCTTGGTCATTTTCACCTGAGCTTTTGGGGTGACCAGTGTAAAACTTTATTTCTAGCCTGATTCAACCATTTCTTTGCCACATCTGACGTGTGTTTGGGGTCATTGTCTTGTTGGAAAGATCCGACTTTCTGGGTGACGATTTTAGGTTTTCCTGAAGACTGTTGAGGTAATCCTCCGTTTATTTGTGTAAAATGCTGTTATAAATTATAATGTTGTCATTAAACACTACGTTTTCAAACTATTGTATTTCTGTGTGACTGTGAACTTGCATAATCCAATGTACTCAGTAAATTTCTATGATTAACTTAGAAAATGAAAATATAACAAACTGGTTTTGCAAGCAGCCGGTTGAAACTGGTTGCTCAAAAACTGATAACACCGAAGCGAAACAAATATCCTGTAACTCATGGTAATGCAACTTGTTTCTGCTCCGGGATAAAAGCTAAACTGTTTCTTTATATTGGCAGTCACTTGTTCAGACTCTGCTCTGTTCAAATGATTCCTTGCGCAAGTAAAACTTTGCTTTCACTTGAGAGACGACCCTGAGTATTAATTTGGAGAAGTCAGGATTCCACTGAAGAATTTTCCTGACAAACACCAAAAAACACCCTACAAGTAGGTATGATCTTCTGATCTATTGTTTCTGATTTAGAAGTGTCTTGATATTAGGAACGTGACAATTGTAGCTCCCTTCCAGAAGACGTCTGTGCTTGGTGGCTCTTGATACACTGACAACAGCCTCAGTCCTTGGGAAGCTCTCCAAAGTTCTTGAATAACCTCTTTTTTTGACAAATTCTCTCAAGGCTGTAGTCATTCCTGTCGTTTGTGCACCTTTTCCTACCACAAAGCCGAGCTTAACAGTTATCATTACTCATAGCTGATTATCTCGTCAGACTCAATGGTGAAAAATCATCTATCACATTTACTAATCGATCGCTCCTTGAATTCTTTAAATCAGTCAACGTGTCTGCCAATGAGACGCTTCACTAATCTGGACGTGTCGGCTCCCTTGGATAGTGTAATTTTAAAGCATGTTTTGCAGATGTGCTTTCTGGAATCATGTGGGCTTTCCCTCCCTGTCACTCACTTAGATGAAATAATTTCATGTTCTACTAGCAGTGGACGGTCAGCATCAGTGCTTGGATTCATAGTTCTGTTTTGAGGCTCTGAAAGCTGCTGGAGAGAAAAAGCAATTGTTACAAAGGCTACACCAGCAGGAAGCAGCACTACAAACACTCAACTGTCCTGCTGTTACACATGGACATTAATGATCAGAAATGTTGCTCTTTGCCAACACTGCAGATCAATTAAAGAATAGTTACTAACAAAAAAGGATTTCGAATTGTTTTTAACAGCAAGATATCACAATATTTTTTATACATTTTACACTAATTTAAATTTGGACACTTAATAGGTTGTGCTCAGTAAGCATTGTGAACAATGACCGGTATTTTCATTGGGACCATTTCTGTTTCTTTGTGAATAAGAAATTCTGGTGAAAGAAAACATTCACAGTCACACTTCCTATTTCACCACCACAAGCTATACAGAGCAAAACACAGAATGAAGCCGATGTCCACAGGCAAGAGATCTCAATACTGTATTAGTATCTGTCAGTAAAGCAGAGGAAGCACAGCCACAAAAATCTAAAATTTGGCTAGTGTCACACCAATGAAACAAAATCATACTCGTATATTTTGGCTTATTGGAATATCCAAATAACTTGGATTCAACTAAACACCCAAATGGTGATGACAGATTACTCTTAATTGTTTTACGGCCTACTCCCTCATTTTTTATTTCCACCCAAACCCATAATTTTTATCCAGTCAAAAAACAGTGATGTTTCAAAACTGTGGTCATTTAAAAAAAAAAAAAGTGGTTTGGGGGCATATTGTGCTTAACAATTTAAGGGAATGCATCTTTCAAGTCTCATGAAGGTACATGTAATTTTAAAGAGGCAAAAAAATTATAATTCACCATGAACTCATTTAACAATTACCAGACTGTCAATCCAACTAATCATTGTGAAATCAGATCTTTATCTTTAAATTCTTTGCAGCTTCTCCAATCCAACAGAGTCCTCAAGGTGAAGAAAGAGAATAATGAAATCATGTTCCAGTTAAAGGCCAAAGACTTAATGATTTTTTTTTTCGCAGAATGTGATTAAAACAATATCGAATAAACATTAGGCTTTCCTCAGGTGCAGAGGTTCGCTGAGAAAAACACAATGAAAAACACATCTTTATGCTTGGGCGGGCTCTCCGAAGTTTATGGGAACAATGACATATTACGTTTATGCTCTGTGGGAAGAAACCTACTTAGTTTGTTTACAGTCCTTTTTAGACCATCTGTCAAATGGAACATAAATCACAGGCATTGTGAGAGTGAGAAATCAAAGGACCTGTTCAATTTTATACACATAGCGATTAGCTTTTTTCCTGTAATGCAACAACAGGATTACAGAATTGGTAGGACTGTCACACTGGTGGTTTTCTATCATTAAAGCTTTATTAACATCGGCAGTATTCAATCCTCTAAAACAAAGCTTGATAATCAAGCATGAAACCACAATGTCTTTGAGATGAGCAACCTACATTCTACTGACTCTGTACTGCACAACTAATTGTTAGCAGCTGAACACAGCAATGAGCGACATAAATCCACGAAGCAATGGTACTTGAAAATAAATCTTAATGGTTTGGCAACATACAAATTTCTGTGCTTCCATGCCGATAAACAAAGAAACAGTTGAGTTACAGCAAATTTATTCTCAGCTTACGTTATACTTCTGTGGTTGTTATTATCTCCACTGTTCAGCTTGGCCGTTAAGTCAACCAAACACTAGAGTAAGCGCCAAGGAGCATTATGAGACATGTAGTTCTATAAAGGAACAAGATGGAGACATGGATGGCCATAAATGGATTAGCTGACGAAATAAATAAATAGCAAGTGCTGTGATATTTAATCATTTTAAGTCATTCGTCTTTTTCTTGTTCAAGCATCAGCAATATGACAAAGTTCTCTTCAATTGTAAGATGAAATTCTTTGGGTAATGACTTGTTCTTGGTTAAAGCAATTGTTTTGAAATTATTTTTGCCATTTCTTGCTATTTTCTAAACCAATGAATGCTTATTGCAATTTGTTAGGATCATATTAAACAATGAAAGCAATTGCAAGTGCAGAAAATGGGAGAGGTTTGATGGTAGATCCACATTGGTTGTACAGATTAACAATGAGTGCAATGACATCTAGTCTGTAGAACTAGGGCTATTTCCATCATAACTAGGGCCGCAGCTATTGATTATTTTAATAATCTAGTATTCTATGGATTATTCTGGCAATTATTGAGCAATCGGATTCCGTGCATGGGATGCATGTATCAGCATCAGAAGTGGACATCCGTGCTGTACAGGGGAATTCAACTAAGATTCAATGAGGTTCAGTCAGAGAAAATGTATTAAAGCAAAGGTCTGGAACATCATAATGTCTAACTGGAGTTAGTGTGATATATTTTAATGTAGCCTAGTTGTATCAATGTCCGCATGTAATCAATAACTCTCAAAAAATATAATAATAATCAGTGTGATTCCACAACATTTTGATAATATTTATTGTACTTAACACTTAAGTATACAGATATATAAGGCTGTAGATATGTATAATGTTCTTCTCTCATCAACTAAAAGAAGGGCTGCATTTAAAAATGAGAAAAATAAATAAAATAGCTTTTGAAAAATTGTGCATCTTAAAATAAAACTCCTAACTTGAGACAAACAAAGCTCAGCAGCAGTTTTTCCCTTTTTCTTTCCCTGACTCGCATCTTGACTGAACAGTCTCAACGAACTTTACAATATATAAATATCCACAAATTACTTCCTGTTTCTACAAATATCCACAAATCAGTTCCTCTTTCTGCCCATCCTATATCCCACTGCCCTGCGTTCTGTTGCTTTGTGAAAGAACTGAGCTGTAGATGGTCCTGCTAGGATTTTAAATGTAGGCCTGAATGGTGTCAGGGTCGATCTCATGCACATGTGAAGCAGCTTACTGGTGAACCTGGAATCATATTTAGTCTGAATTATGTTCATGGCTTAACTTGCACGCAACTGGCCTGTGTGTTTCCAGATGGCTGTACAAGTCAGATTAGTGCGTTAGCAGGTATGTTGAGCATTAAGTCAGAGTTTTCAGTGAAAGCGGCTCTGTTTTAAAGTGCTAGATCACCATGGTAACTGATGTCTCCCTTCAAACTAAGTGTTTCCTGACAAATACGTATTAGTGATACAGATTGTCATGTAATGGAATATGTTTGATCTGTAAACAAGTCAAGCTGTGTATTACTAAAATGACTGAATAAAGCCGTTTAGTTACAGTATCGCACACTGTATTCATTGTGTCAGACCACAGTGAGTATATGACATTTAATATTTCCATTGTGTGACTGTCAATCAGAAATTATCCGCTACACTGATCATTAAAATAAATCTATTATGCATGTTTAACAGTGTTCTACCAGCATTTCTGTCTTGCCTCATTTCCAGTAGCAGCTTTTTATCATCATTTGTTTTATATTTCTCATTGTTCTCCATTAAAACAACCTGTTGACTGAAGCAGCTGAACACAATCAGTTCATTTTGTTCAGAAAACAAGTCAAATGCTGCATTAAACGTTCTTTTTTGTGTGGAGGAGTCTGAAGCAGAAAGTCTGAGTCAACAAAGAAAGTTAATCACCTTCATGATACGTGTTCTCTCTTTTGTTGAGCTGACATACACAAAGAAAACCCAGCCATCTTAAACTTCTCTCATAGTTCAGTCCTCTGATCTGCTAAATGCCGTAAACACTCAAAAAGCTGCGCCAGTTAAAACAGAAGCGTCCCATCAAATTTAAAATCCCCTTATAATTTAATGATTACAGGTCTGGGTCTGTATAAGGAGAAGTTTGGGTCTGGACTCGGGCTGCGGTCCACCAGTTAGTGACCTAAGGTCGAGTATATAGTGGATTAAACAAGTCCTTCAGCCAGAGAATTTTGCCTCAAGACATTTTAGTAATTAAATAACTTGAGGAATGCTTTCAGCAGTCATCATGATGAAAAGTGAAAAAGATTTTTCACAAAGGTGAAAAGGGACCTGGACAGGCTGAAACAGAGCAAAGCCGCTGGTCCTGATGGTATCAGACTGCTGAAGACCGGCTCCACTCAGCTGTGTGACATCCTCACATACCTGTTTAACCTCAGCCTGAATCTGCAGAAGATCTACACACTGTGGGAAACATCCTGCATAGTCAATGTTCCCAAGAGGAGACATCCTACTGATTCCTGTGACTACAGACCCGTAGCTCTCACTTCTTAATCACGAAGGCACTGGTCCTTTCCCATCCCAGGGTGAGGAGGATGTACACAGACCCCCTGCAGTTCACATATCAGCCCAGCACTGTTGTGGATGATACTCTCATCAACTTGCTACAGAGGCCCTATGGACATCTAGAAACTGTAGATCTGACTGTAAGGATCATGTTTTTTGATTTTTTAAGTGCCTTTCATACTATCAAGCCAGCGCAGCTTGGTGACTAGATGAGGATGATGCAGATGGAGTCAGCTCTGACCTGCAGGAAACTGAACTCAATTAGGAACAAAGCTTCTCACCCAGTACACATTCCGAAGGTGTTTCAGGAAAGCACCTTTAGCCATAGATTAATTCCCGATTAGCATAAGTCTGAGTGCAGCAGGAAGTCCTTCCTACCAGCTGCAATCAGGCTTTTCAATTGTCAGTAATTGTTATTAATTAACATTTTAATTTCTGAGTTAAATGCTGTGCATATGTTTTTAACTGTTATAATTGTTCTGGGAATATATTTTTAACTTTTTATATATTTTTTCTAACTAATATAGATATATGGCTATTAGATAATTATTTAGACTATTAGTGTTGGTGTTCTGTCAGGTTGTGGGTTGTCTATGTGTCAAATGCTGCTGATACAATTAATCTACTTTGTAAGAATCAGTAAAGTATATGTTCTATTCTATTCGTAATGCACTTTTTGGAACTATGGCATCAACCAATATGGGTTTTTCAGGGCCCATGCTGATTATCGTTAATCAAGAATGATGGACAACCAATATTTTGTACCAGCATATGTTGCATGTTTCGGCGTAATCACTGGCTGACTCCTAACTTAGTTACTATCCGTTAGCATAGTCTCAGCCACTGTAAAAGTAGTTAATTTACTAATTTTTGGGGACTGTGTTTCTTGTTCAGTTTATCCACATTGTGTCTCTGCTAGAGAGATGTGTCAGTCAGAACAGATTGCTAAAGTTAACTTTACTTGAAATGTTACAGTAAACAGTGGCTGCCACAGAGGAATAGGTACAGCAAGCATCTTTACTAATAGCCAGCGTCTAGCACCATCAGCAAAATAAGTTCCAGCTGCATCACTTGTTGACATCTACCAGTACAATTTTGGAGCCTTTTATGTGTAAGAGGCACATTAGGCAGGCTTGTGGAAGACTCTTCGAGTTTACTACAACTTCAGCACCATGTGCTACCTCACCCGCCAAACACAGCTCCTCGAGCCCAGCTCTGGAGATGCCTGGTCTGGCTGTAATCAATGACTTTCAGTGACTGGCTGTTACTCATGACATGTAACAACCAATAATAAAGTGTCGTGTGTGGGGCATTGCTTGAGACCACAGAGGGTTCATCATCTCCACCACTAATTTCAGCCTCATCCTCTCCTCAGTCCTTTAGCCCATGGCCCAGACAGGGAAAAAGAACCGAAGAGAGAAGTCAAGGAAAGGAATCGAGGATGCGCAACGAGTGAAGTGGGTAAGGGAGGAATGTCTGCAGAAAAAGAGAGCTGGCTGCATCAGAGCCCAAGTAGTACCTTTAGTTTATTTTGAAGCAACTGGTCAATAAATATCACAGTACCAACAAAACTGTAAATATGGGCATCAATAAGCAGTCATGCCGACAGCTAGTCAATCCCGAGTTGGGACATACTAAATCTTACTCTGACATACTGTTTATGGCAGTGTGGATAATGGAACTCACTCTTATTCTTTTGTTTGTTTTTTTTACCACACATTACACATCAGCTGATGTATTGTCTGGGTCAATATATAATTGCGTGACTTTTTGTAACATAGTTGACAGATATAGTTGATAAATTTACTGTTTTCAGGCCTAAAATCAACATGTTGGCCAACAACCAAACACCACATGGCATTTTTACAGAAAGATTCTTCTAAATATTCTACATAAAACTGAGAAAAATGGAAAGATATTATAAAGATACTGTAGTAAGCCTGTTGACATGCAATAAATCCACATTTGACTCACACGCTACTTTATATGAAATAACTCGGAAAGCCTTGGAGTCTTGACAGTCTTTTCTTCAGGAGGAAATGACAAAATGTGGAGCAGGTCATGTGACTTAGAATCAACACACTTCCTTGAGAGGTGTTTTTGTAATGATTAACCTGGTGGAAAGCAACTTCTGACACAGAAACAATTTGTTATTTTCCATATAAAACTTGATATACTGTCAAAAAAATAAAGATCTGTCATGATTATATCAACTTAATAAAAAGAACCCAATCAAAACTATTTTTGAACATGCTCATTTTTATTATTGTTAAGTTAATTAGAAGGTGCTTGTTATTAAATCTGGACGGTTATTTAGTTGACATTTTAGTGATATCCAGTCATTTCATTCCAGTCACTATGCAAGATATTTCCCATGGACTTCAAAAGTCCTTCAATTATATATCGGCCCATCTAATCTCACATGAGTGATTAAAAAAAAGGATACATACTGTACAATGTGTATCCTTTTTGGCTCTCTCCATTTGCGGTGAATGAAGGAAGTTAAGGTAAAGTGACAACGTCTAAATGACAGAATGCTTTACCAGACTGATGAAACCAGTAATGTCATGCATCCCATGGTTGAAATGGGATGTCCATATTCACTGGGCCTGCTTTTTCATGAGGTCTAGAACGTACTTGATACTGTTATGTATTGGAGCAACACTAATACATGGGTCATACTCACTTGTTCCTCAGAACCTGCCAGGCCGCCTCTATGTCCGCATACAGGTTCTTCTCTGAGGGCTTCCCGGTGCTGACTCCGTAGCCCGAATAATCGTATGAGAACACGTTGCAGTTTATCCTGGAGCCGAGGCCGATGTAAAAACTGCACATCTGTCCCAGGTCCACGGCGTTACCGTGGGAAAACAGCAGTGTGTACCGACTGTTCGGGGCGCAACGCACAAACATGCATCCAACCCGGTTCCCCCGGCTACTTCTGGTGCTAAATACTTCCACTGCATCGAGCTCCCGCTGCGAGTACTGCCAGTCCGCCCGCTCGGTTAAATGTAAGCTAGTTACCCCGTTAGCATCGGAGTGTATCGAGTAGGTCGGCTCCGGTGGAAGGAAGGCTAGCTTAGCCGCGATGCGACTAGGACAGGGCGGGCAACAGAACAGCCAGCACAGCTCGCCGATAGAAAATCCATTCATCCTTGGGCCTTGTTCGGGCATTTAGCCGCGGGGTTACTCGGTTTACTAACTTATATTGACGTGAAAAATAGTTCGCTTCCTGGTTTAAGATCCAGCTGACCGTGAACAGATTGTTAAAGCGGCTAGCGGTGTTCGATGACAGGCTGACCGGGGTCTCGGCTGGCAGCTTACGCGCTAG
Organism: Acanthochromis polyacanthus; assembly: GCF_021347895.1. Classification (NCBI taxonomy): domain Eukaryota; kingdom Metazoa; phylum Chordata; class Actinopteri; family Pomacentridae; genus Acanthochromis; species Acanthochromis polyacanthus. The sequence continues at coordinate 36,045,320 of NC_067114.1, read as the reverse complement.
CAGGTAGACAGGTGGCTAACAAGAGGACTACACGGTACCAACAACGTAGCATTTCAGTTCATACTATTACACAGCACTAAACCGTGTGGCGACCGGTTTCCATAAAACAATATTGCCCTTAGAACACACGTGTGGCTGTAAGTGGAGGTCTGTAGCAGCAGAAGTGTAGACAGAGGGCAGCCATGCTGCACCGACACCAGCCAATAGCGTGTCTGCAGAGCCGGAAGCTGCACTCACAGGGCTGCACCGAGAGGGCTGCACATTTAGAGCTTTTTTAAAGACCGCTATCACAATAGGTGATCACTGAAGTACACAATTTACGATTTAAATGCACAACTTACGCTTTTAAAGGATGGTTTCACTCACAATACACTTACAATTAAAAAGATTTATTCAAGGAGTATTCCACTTTTATTTTGACCCCAGTAAGTTTGTCTACTACTTCATATCGTACACGATTTTAAAAGTTTAATTTACCCAAATAGCACTTATTACAATATCTTAACTTGGTTGCTAAGACTTGCATTTGGACAAATTGTGTAGCCTAATTGTTAGGTAAAATAATAACAGAATCATCTGTAATGGCCTTTGTGGTGTCTAGATTTCGAACAGCACAGTCTGAAAGATTGGAAAGAGGCAGAATACATGGAGGCAGATATATATCTATTTTATACAATAATAATGAATAAAAATAAAAGGTAAACGCACAAAGGTAGATTAGCTCCATGACTCCCGCAGTGAAATCTCTGATCTTAGTACCTCCTGATAGAGAGACAGACATTAACATGCATAAGTACATATAGCACTGATATATCTGATAAACTGTACATATTTTATTTTTTTTATCTTAGTTAAATATATTGTATTTTTAACATTTCATGCCACTATGCTCCTGTCTGAAGTGAGCACCACTTCCCAACTGAATTGTCTTCCTTCTGCCTTCAACTCTTTTTCCAACCCTTCACAAAATTCCTCCACTTCACTGAAATAGTAGACAGACGACATTACCATTGGAGGTTCACAGAAATACTGGTAACACTTAAAACGAGGACATTCACTGACACTGGTGCTTTGATACCAGACCATTGAAGTAGACCTTTTCAGCCTCCTGTAAGGACAAATGTTCCTGCACAGACAGGCCATTAGTGATGGCCTACCAATAGAAAATTAAGATTAAAGCTGCTGTCCGGAGTTTGAATCGCAGCGTCTCCCAAAACACTGGTGGTCCCACCCTCCCTCCCTCCCTCTGATTTCGCCCCTTTATTTGTGCACGCGCGCAGTACATGAGAGAAGTGCCCGGAGTGCTGCAGCATCTCGCCTGTTTTGCTGTTTTCCCCTCTTCTACATTTAGTACATTTAGTAAATAATAAAGGAATTACGTTAGAATGCTGTATTGAGTCTAACTTGTCCTAATACCAAAATAACATGAATCTGCTAGGACGAACGAGTAAAGTTTCAATATGTGATTACACTCGTGTATCCCTCTCGATGACGTCGTTTATCAAACTTAGTGCATTTACGCGTGTATATGTGTTAGATTGTTTATTTATTTCTATCTAGAGTTCAGAATTGCATGACTCCTCTGACGAAGAGTATGTCCCAGACGCCCCAACATCTTCCTCCAGAGGTCGGGCATCTAAACGAAGCCGTCAGACGGGCTATGGAGGCCGTGGTCGGGGTGCTCGCCTCGCTCCCCGACCACGGCATCTAAACGAAGCCGTCAGCTGGGCTATGGAGGCCGTGGTCGGGGAGCAACGCGAGCACCTCGAGCCAAAAAACGTCCTGCAGTCTCTTGGCCTGACAAGCCGTGGGATTGGTAACTTTTCTGGAAGTTGCTGAGCCCTGATGCTCTCTCCTCCACAAGCAAAACAAATGTGCGCGCGGTTCCGTAGTGCGTAGCTCGCCCACCTCTGCATGGGCTTGCTTGCTGTGCGCGTAACCGTTGATTGACAGCATGACAAAGCAGAAGCTCGAACTTGATTGGTCGGCAGCGACCGGTGCTTTTTGGAATAACATGGGGGTCTATGAGAGGAAGGCGGAGCTCAGGAATAAATTTTCATATCACGTTATACTAACTTTATATTATAGTATCGAACTAGACTAACACATTTAAGCTTTGTTAAAAAATGATACATAAATTGAAAACAAACGGAAACTCCGGACAGCAGCTTTAACTATGAGGAACATGTATTTTCACTGTTCAGCCTTTTTCACAGCAGACATTTGGACTTGTCAGAGGTGGAACAGCTGGTGAATGAGGTCCACAAAGGTTCTCTGTCATAAAAAAAAAACCTTTATTGACCTCATAAACAACACCAGCAGCTCTAATAGGAATCCAGCATTAATACACCCCTGATTTGAAATGAGACCAGTTCAACTACCTGCAACTTTACTAACATCATTAAACCTGTAAAATTATTAATACTAAACATTCACAATAAAGGTTGCTGCTGCTTAATGTAGTTGACAGACAGATCATTCCATGTTTCTATCATCTGATGAAGGAATAATTAAGATGCTGTCTGGAGTTAATTATCATCATCTCGAGCTGCACTGACAAAATCTGGCTAGGACTCAACTAAACAAATCAGCAAACAAGTTATGTTGGTTTTACAGTAGCTGTCACTATATAAAAGTGGTCGTTTTCACTGCTTAATGACCAGTTTAAACATGGTTTGTTTCTCACAGTTTACCAGGTTAACAGCAGCTTTGCTGCACAAATAAACACAGCAGGAATGTTTATAACGTTAAACAGATAAAACCTTTTATAATGTTACTAATAAAAGAAGTTCTCACATTGTGGCAGTCTTCCATCATGGTGATAAATGCTGCTATTTCGTTTGGCATCAACTCAGCAGGAAACACAAACATCGGAGTCCTGGAGAAAGCAGGCAGACCTCTCGGTGCAGCTTCCAGCTCTGCAGACATACTCTTCTCACACCAGCTCGGGCTCTGTTCCACCTGGACTTCCTGTTTGGCTCCGTCCATCTGCTGCTCCTGGTCGGTGGACTTTTGGTAGTCACAGGGCTCTGTCCTGGTAGTCACAGGGCCCTGAGCAGGTGGATGTTCCTCAGAACTACATGCAGGACGTGGTCTCTCTAATCATTAACTAACACAACTATCAAATGAAAACAGAGCTTATTGCGTTATTGTCATAAGTTAACATTAGGCTAATCATGGGCTGAATTTTTGAGTTTTTGTTGTTAACATAACAGTGGATTTGCAACTCTTTCCAAGGCTATGAGGGGTCAGTGACCCAAATAACAATCCAAAAAATATTTTCGAACAATTAAAATGAGTATGCAATTTTTTTTTTTTTACTAATTTGATAAACCATCTCACTTCAGCTGGTAGCTATCAGTTGGCAACCCTGGTGTAGTGAAGTGGTGGAAAATTCAGACTTCTGTGTAGGGATACAGAAATTTGTCATGCAGAAGAATTTATTATATATATATATATATATATATATATATATATATATATATTTATGAGCTGTCTCTGCCACTCCAAATGTGAGTAATCAGCAATAAGCAGTCTGGGCCTGGTTTAAAGTCTACCAACACACTGCTGAAGAATAAGGGATGCCATTTTGTTCAATATTAAACAAATGAATGCATAAATGTATACTTCTATGAAATAACTAAATATGGGTGTGAAATAAATTCAAAATTAATTTAATATCAATCAGTCTTTATTTGTATAGCACTTTTCATCTGATGAAATCGCACCACAAAGGGCTTCACAAAATTAAAACATTGCAATAAAAAAAAAAAAAATCTCTCTCCCACCCTGGGTATGTACATAATATCCACACACACACACTAAGTGTGTGTGCAGAGTGTGCTCAATGGCTAAGTTCATCATGCTCTACAGCTTTGATCTGAATCTGTGGCATAATCACATTTGGATACAAAATGGTAATTTAAAAAGCTGTGAAATAATTGTAGCATCATTAAATAAATGTCCGCTGAAATGAATAATAAATGAATAGATAATTGTAACATCATGAAATAAAAATTCCTTCAAAAAAATGAAAACAATCCTTGTCTGTCTTAAAAATCTAAATATATATACAGGTAAAAGCCAGAAAATTAGAATATTTTCATAAACTTGATTTATTTCCATAATTGCGAACAAAAGGTATAACTTTTACATTATATGTAATCATTGCACGCAGACTGATGCACTTCAAATGTTTATTTATTTAATTTTGATGATCATAGGTGGCAACAAATGAAAATCCGACATTCCGTGGGTCAGAAAATTAGAATATTGTGAAATGGGTCAAGTTTGAAGACACCTGGTGCCACCCACTAACCAGCTGATTAACTCAAAACACCTGCAAAGGGCTTTAAATGGTCTCTCAGTCCAGTTCTGAAGCTTACACAAACATGGGGAAGACTTCAGATTTGACAGCTGTCCAAAAGGCAACCATTGACACATTGCACAAGGAGGGCAAGACTCAAAAGGTTATCGCTGAAAAGGTTGGCTGTTCTCAAAGCTCTGTGTCCAAACACATTAATGGAGAGGCAAAGGGTAGGAAAAACTGTGGTAGGAAAAAGTGTACAAGCGACAGGGATCACCGCGCCCTGGTGAAGATTGTGAAAAAAAACCCATTCAAAAATGTGGGGGAGATTCACAAGGACTGGACTGCTGCAGGAGTCAGTGCTTCAAAATCCACCACCAAGAGACGCATGAAAGACATGGGTTTCAACTGCCGCATACCTCGTGTCAAGCCTCTTTTGAACAAGAAACAGCGCGCAAAGCGTCTCACCTGGGCTAAGGAAAAAAAGAGCTGGACTGCAGCTGAGTGGTCCAAAGTTATGTTTTCTGATGAAAGCAAATTTTGCATTGCCTTTGGAAATCGAGGTCCCAGAGTCTGGAGGAGGACAGGAGAGGCACAGGATCCACGTTGCCTGAAGTAGTGTGAAGTTTCCACCATCAGTGATGGTTTGGGGTGCCATGTCATCTGCTGGTGTCGGTCCACTCTGTTTCCTGAGATCCAAGGTCAACGCAGCCGTCTACCAGCAAGTTTTAGAGCACTTCATGCTTCCTGCTGCTGACCTGCTTTATGGAGGTGGGGATTTTATGTTCCAACAGGACTTGGCGCCTGCACACAGTGCCAAATCTACCAGTGCCTGGTTTAAGGACCATGATATTTCTGTACTCAATTGGCCAGCCAACTCGCCCGACCTTAGCCCCATCGAAAATCTGTGGGGTATTGTTAAGAGGAAGATGCAGAATGCCAGACCCAAAATGCAGAAGAGCTGAAGGCCACTATCAAAGCAACCTGGGCTCTCATAACACCTGAGCAGTGCCAGAAACTGATCGACTCCATGCCACGCCGCATTAATGCAGTCATTGAGGCAAAAGGAGCTCCAACCAAGTATTGAGTACTGTACATGCTCATATTTTTCACGTTCATACTTTTCAGTTGGCCAACATTTCTACAAATCCTGTTTTTGTATTGGCCTCAGGTAATATTCTAATTTTCTGACCCACGGAATGTCGGATTTTCATTTGTTGCCACCTATGATCATCAAAATTAAATAAATAAACATTTGAAGTGCATCAGTCTGCGTGCAATGATTACATATAATGTAAAAGTTATACCTTTTGTTCGCAATTACGGAAATAAATCAAGTTTATGAAAATATTCTAATTTTCTGGCTTTTACCTGTATGTGTGTGTGTGTGTGTGTGTGTGTGTGTGTGTGTGTACACACACACATATATATATATTGGATTGGGGTGGAGATAGCAGATGGAGAACAGACAAACAATATGTAAGAAAACAATGAACGATTTGAAGGTCAGTGAGGTCAGAAACTGCAAATCAGAGGCACGATGCCCCAGAGACCTGCAGAGAGAACATAAAACAAACTACAAGAGAGACAAGACAGAAAGTTAGTGACAAGCATTGGTGGTGTATAACCATGGAAGAGACAGAGAGAAGAGGAGCCCAGTGCATCATGGGAATCCCCCAGAAGTCTAAACCTATGGCAGCATGACTAAGGAACAGCTCAGGTGATCCTGAGCAGCCCTAACTATCAGCTTTAACAAAGAGGAACGTTTGAAGCCAAATCTTAAAAGTAAAGAGGGTGTCTGCCTCCTGAACCCAAACTGGGAGCTGATTCCACAACAGAGGAGCTGATAAGTGAAGGATCTGATAAGTGAAGGATCTGCCTCCCATTCTGCTTCTGGAAACTCTGGGAACCACAAGTAAACCTGCAGTCTGAGAGTGTAGGGCTCTGTTAGGATGATATGGTTCAATAAGGTCTGTAAGATAAGATGGAGGTTGGCCATTAAGAGTTTTATATGTTAGAAGCAGAAATTTAAATTCTATCCTGAATTTTGCAGGTAGCCAATGAAGAGAAGCTAAAATGGGAGACATATGATCTCTGGTACTGGTTTCAGTCAGAACTCTGGCTGCAGCATTTTGTATCAGCTGGAGGTTTTTAAGAGAATTATTGGGACACCCTGATAATAAAAAATTACAACAGTCCAGCCTAGAAGTTACAAATGCATGACCATCCTACAGATGTGCATTATATGTAATCGAATGTAAAGGACATATTCTGGTCAAAAATAACTAATAGAATTGGAGGCCAAGGCATTGCCATCCACAGTACAACACATGCTCCAAAGACAAGTCTTTTTGCTTGTCTGACTGTTTCATAAGGCAAACAACATAGCGATGTTTTGTGTGTGTATGTATCTATGAGTCAGAATACACAGTGGACTGTTTATATTCAAAAACCACACATTGCAAACCCTTTGGATAATATTACATCTGATGTCATCAGTCTTACAAATACAGGTTCAAGTTCCGTTCCCAACACTTTACTAACAGTAAGTGGTAATATGATTTTTATTTTTATCAACAATGTTGAAACAATGTTAGGCTGATGCTAATAGTCCTCGGTCACATAATGGCGACGACGACACTGAAGAAGAGGAGCCGTCACTCTTCTCCGTGGTCAGGCTCATTAGATCCTTTCAGAAGAAGACTCGCGCATCAATGGGCACTCTCTAGTCCACAAGTGACTCATTCGCCTCTTCACTTCAAGATACTGATGGCAGGGTCACAGAGTTCGAGGCTAAATGTGAGATGCTGAGCAAAAACAACACAATGCTTGTGTCCAAAACTGAAGACTTGGAGTTGAGAAGCAGACGACCAAATTTGAGGGTTTAGGGATTCCCGGAAAACACAGAAGAACCTCAGACAACTTTATTGATGTCTGACTATTTTGCCTAGCTGCTGGGCATCGACAACTCTGGAGCCTCTCCATTGCTAGATATACAGTAGCCCTCTGCTAACTGGCCCCCGAACTCAAATCAAGAGCTCCTTTGCGCCCAATGATCGTCAAGGTCCATCACTTTCAGGCTAAACAGCGGATCCCTTTTGTGTGGTTAAAAATTGGTTCAGTGTTAAAAGTTCAGTGAATAACAATTCTTACGTCAGCTGAAAATTACATTATATCAGTTTCTAAATCTTGTATCACCAATGGATTGGCGGCTTATATTTGTTCATAAACAGAAGAATAAACAATTTGCAAATGTTGCAAAAGGAGATTGTTTAAAAAAACATTCTGGAGAGATTTTAAATCTAAGATGAACATCCTGTATGATAAAATCAACAACCAGGGCAAAAACATAAACATCCAGGGTGACAAAATAAACCTCCAGTGAGAGAAAATAAACAACCAGTGAGACAAAATAAAGAACCAGTGAGACAAAATAAGCATTCAGTGCAACAAAAAAACAGCAAGTGCAACAAAATAAACAAGAAAATAAACATCAAGTGCGACAAAATAAATAGCCAGTGCGACAAAATGAACCAGTGCCACAAAATAAACAACAAAATAAACAACCAGTGCGATGAAATAAACAACCAGTGCGACAAAACAACAAAATAAACAACCAGTGCGACAACATAAACAACCAGTGCGAGAAAATAAACAACAAAATAAACAGCCAGTGCGACAAAATAAACAACCAGTGCGATGAAATAAACATTCAGTGAGACAAAATAAACAACAAAATAAACAGCCAGTGTGACAAAATAGACATCCAGTGCGACGAAATAAACAACAAAATAAACAGCGCAACAAAAATAAACAGCCAGTGCGACAAAATAAACATCCAGTGCGACAAAATAAACATGCAATGCGACAAAATAAACATGCAGTGCGACGAAACAAATAGCCAGTGCGACGAAATAAACAGCCAGTGCGATGAAATAAACAGCCAGTGCGACGAAATAAACATCAAATGCAATGAAATAAACAGCCAGTGCGACAAAATAAACATCCAGTGCGACAAAATAAACATCCAGTGCGACAAAATAAACATGCAGTGTGACAAAATAAACATGCAGTGTGACGAAACAAATAGCCAGTGCGGCGAAATAAACAGCCAGTGCGATGAAATAAACAGCCAGTGCGACGAAATAAACATCCAATGCAATGAAATAAACAGCCAGTGCGACGAAATAAACAACCAGTGCGACAAAATAAACAACAAAATAAACAGCCAGTGCGACAAAATAAACAACCAGTGCGATGAAATAAACATCCAGTGAGACAAAATAAACAACAAAATAAACAGCCAGTGTGACCAAATAGGCATCCAGTGCGACGAAATACACAACAAAATAAACAGTGCAACAAAATAAACATCCAGTGCGATAAAATAAACGACCAGTTTGACAAAATAAAAAGCCAGTGCAACAAAATAAACAACCAGTGCGACAAAATAAAGATTCAGTGAGACAAAATAAACAACAAAATAAACAGTGCAACAAAATAAACATCCAGTGCGACAAAATAAACAGCCAGTGTGACGAAATAAACATCCAGTGCGACGAAATAAACAGCCAGTGCGACGAAATATACAACCAGTGACACGGAATAAACAACCAGTGCGATGAAATAAACAGCCAGTGCGATGTAATAAACAGCCAGTGCGACGAAATAAACAGCTATTGAGACGAAATAAACAACAAAAATAAACAGTGCGATGAAATAAACAGCCAGTGCGATGAAATAAACAGCCAGTGCGACGAAATAAACATCCAGTGCGATAAAATAAACAGCCAGTGCAACAAAATAAACAACCAGTGCAACAAAATAAACAACAAAATAAACAGCCAGTGTGACAAAATAGGCATCCAGTGCGACAAAATAAACAATAAAATAAACAGTGCAACAAAAATAAACAGCCAGTACGACAAACTAAACATCAAGTGCGACAAAATAAACATCCAGTGCGACAAAATAAACAGCCAGTGCGATGAAATAAACAGCCAGTGAGACGAAATAAACAACTAGTACGACAAAATAAACGACAAAATAAACAGTGCAACAAAATAAACAGCCAGTGTGACATAATAAACAGCCAGTGTGACAAAATAAACAGCCAGTGCGACGAAATAAACAGCCAGTGCGACGAAAAAAACAACCAGTGAGACGGAATAAACATCCAGTGCGACGAAATAAACAGCCAGTGCGATGAAATAAACAGCCAGTACGACAAACTAAACATCAAGTGCGACGAAATAAACAGCCAGTGAGACGGAATAAACAACAAAAACAAACAGTGTGACGAAATAAACAGCCAGTGCGATGAAATAAACAGCCAGTGCGACGAAATAAACATCCAGTGCGATAAAATAAACAGCCAGTGCAACAAAATAAACAACCAGTGCAACAAACTAAACAACAAAATAAACATCCAGTGCGACAAAATAAACAACCAGTGCGATGAAATAAACAGCCAGTGAGACAAAATAAACAACAAAATAAACAGTCAGTGTGGAAAAAATAGGCATCCAGTGCGATGAAATAAAAAATGAAATAAACAACCATCCATCCTCTATACACCGCTTTATCCTCATTAGGGTAATAAAATAAACAGTGCAACAAAAATTAACAGCCAGTGCGACAAGATAAACAGCCAGTGCGACTAAATAAACAGCCAGTGCGACTAAATAAACAGCCAGTGCGATGAAATAAACAACAAAAATAAAGAGTGCAACAAAATAAACAACCAGTGCGATGAAATAAACAACCACTGCGATGAAATGAACAACCAGTGCGACAAAATAAACAGCCCATGCGACGAAATAAACAGCCAGTGCGACAAAATAAACAACAAAATAAACATCCAGTGCGACAAAATAAACATCCAGTGCGACGAAATAAACATCCGGTGAGACAAAATAAACAACAAAATAAACAGCCAGTGTGAAAAAATACACATCCAGTGCGATGAAATAAAAAATAAAATAAACAACCATCCATCCTCTATACACCGCTTTATCCTCATTAGGGTAATAAAATAAACAGTGCAACAAAAATAAACAGCCAGTGCGACGAAATAAACAGCCAGTGCGACGAAATAAACAGCCAGTGCGACGAAATAAACAGCCAGTGCAACAAAATAAACAACAAAATAAACATCCAGTGCGACAAAATAAACAACCAGTGCGATGAAATAAACATCCGGTGAGACAAAATAAACAACAAAATAAACAGCCAGTGTGAAAAAATACACATCCAGTGCGATGAAATAAAAAATAAAATAAACAACCATCCATCCTCTATACACCGCTTTATCCTCATTAGGGTAATAAAATAAACAGTGCAACAAAAATAAACAGCCAGTGCGACGAAATAAACAGCCAGTGCGACGAAATAAACAGCCAGTGCGACGAAATAAACAGCCAGTGCAACAAAATAAACAACAAAATAAACATCCAGTGCGACAAAATAAACAACCAGTGCGATGAAATAAACATCCGGTGAGACAAAATAAACAACAAAATAAACAGCCAGTGTGAAAAAATACACATCCAGTGCGATGAAATAAAAAATAAAATAAACAACCATCCATCCTCTATACACCGCTTTATCCTCATTAGGGTAATAAAATAAACAGTGCAACAAAAATAAACAGCCAGTGCGACAAAATAAACAGCCAGTGCGACGAAATAAACAGCCAGTGCGACGAAATAAACAGCCAGTGCAACAAAATAAACAACAAAATAAACATCCAGTGCGACAAAATAAACAACCAGTGCGATGAAATAAACATCCGGTGAGACAAAATAAACAACAAAATAAACAGCCAGTGTGAAAAAATACACATCCAGTGCGATGAAATAAAAAATAAAATAAACAACCATCCATCCTCTATACACCGCTTTATCCTCATTAGGGTAATAAAATAAACAGTGCAACAAAAATAAACAGCCAGTGCGACAAAATAAACAGCCAGTGCGACAAAATAAACAGCCAGTGCGACTAAATAAACAGCCAGTGCGACTAAATAAACAGCCAGTGCGATGAAATAAACAACAAAAATAAAGAGTGCAACAAAATAAACAACCAGTGCGATGAAATAAACAACCACTGCGATGAAATGAACAACCAGTGCGACAAAATAAACAGCCCATGCGACGAAATAAACAGCCAGTGCGACAAAATAAACAACAAAATAAACATCCAGTGCGACAAATAAACATCCAGTGCGACGAAATAAACAGCCAGTGCGACAAAATAAACAACAAAATAAACAGTGCGACGAAATGAACAGCCAGTGCGTAAAAAAAACATCCAGTGCGACGAAATAAACAGCCAGTGCGACGGAATAAACAGCCAGTGCGACGGAATAAACAGCCAGTGCGACGAAATAAACAACCGGTGAGACGAAATAAACATCCAGTGCAAGGAAATAAACAGCCAGTGCGACGAAATAAGCAGCCAGTGCGACAAAATAAACAGCCCATGCGACGAAATAAACAGCCAGTGCGACAAAATAAACAACAAAATAAACATCCAGTGCGACAAATAAACATCCAGTGCGACGAAATAAACAGCCAGTGCGACAAAATAAACAACAAAATAAACAGTGCGACGAAATGAACAGCCAGTGCGTAAAAAAAACATCCAGTGCGACGAACTAAACAGCCAGTGCGACGGAATAAACAGCCAGTGCGACGGAATAAACAGCCAGTGCGACGAAATAAACAACCGGTGAGACGAAATAAACATCCAGTGCAACGAAATAAACAGCCAGTGCGACGAAATAAACAGCCAGTGCGACGAAATAAACAAAAATAAACTGTGCGACGGAATAAACAGCCAGTGCGACGAAATAAACAACCGGTGAGACGAAATAAACATCCAGTGCAACGAAATAAACAGCCAGTGCGACGAAATAAGCAGCCAGTGCGACGAAATAAACAGCCAGTGCGACGAAATAAACAACCAGTCAGACGAAATAAACAACCAGTGACACGGAAAAAACAGCCAGTGAGACGAAATAAACAGCCAGTGCGACGAAATAAGCAGCCAGTGCGACAAAATAAACAGCCAGTGCGACAAAATAAACAGCCAGTGCGACGAAATAAACAACCAGTGAGACGAAATAAACAACCAGTGCGATGAAATAAACAGCCAGTGCGACGAAATAAACAGCCAGTGCGACGAAATAAACAGCCAGTCAGACAAACTAAACATCAAGTGCGACGAAATAAACAGCCAGTGAGACGGAATAAACAGCCAGTGCGACGAAATAAACAGCCAGTGCAACGAAATAAACAACCAGTGCAATGAAATAAACAGCCAGTGAAAAAACTAAACATCAAGTGCGACGAAATAAACAACCGGTGAGACGAAATAAACATCCAGTGCAACGAAATAAACAGCCAGTGCGACGAAATAAGCAGCCAGTGCGACGAAATAAACAGCCAGTGCGACGAAATAAACAAAAATAAACTGTGCGACGGAATAAACAGCCAGTGCGACGAAATAAACAACCGGTGAGACGAAATAAACATCCAGTGCAACGAAATAAACAGCCAGTGCGACGAAATAAGCAGCCAGTGCGACGAAATAAACAGCCAGTGCGACGAAATAAACAACCAGTCAGACGAAATAAACAACCAGTGACACGGAAAAAACAGCCAGTGAGACGAAATAAACAACCAGTGCGACGAAATAAACAACCAGTCAGACGAAATAAACAACCAGTGAGACGAAATAAACCGCCAGTGAGACGAAATAAACAGCCAGTGAGACGAAATAAACAGCCAGTGCGACGAAATAAACAGCCAGTGCGATGAAATAAACAGCCAGTGCGATGAAATAAACAACCAGTGCGACGAAATAAACAACCAGTGCGACGAAATAAACAACCAGTGCGACGAAATAAACAACCAGTCAGACGAAATAAACAACCAGTGAGACGAAATAAACCGCCAGTGAGACGAAATAAACAGCCAGTGAGACGAAACAAACAGCCAGTGCGACGAAATAAACAGCCAGTGCGATGAAATAAACAGTCAGTGCGATGAAATAAACATCCAGTGCAAAAAAAATGAACATCCAGTGCGACTAAATAAACAGCCAGTGAGACGAAATAAACAACCAGTGCCACAACATAAACAACCAGTGCGACAAAATAAACAACAAAATAAACAGTGCAACAAAATAAACATCCAGTGCGATGAAATAAACAACCAGTGTAACAAAATAAACAGCCCGTGCGGCGAAATAAACAGCCAGTGCGACAAAATAAACAACAAAATAAGCATCCAGTGCTGATCTTCCTAAATTTCACCGTAGATGTCACGAAACACAGAATTGCATTCACCTGCATCAAGCAGAAACTCCAACCTACTGAGGTCAGATATGGCCTCTTCTTTCCCGCACGACTGCAGCTCACATTCACCAATGAGAAGTACAGCTTCAACACTAAAGAGGCCAGCAAAAAACACGATGAGGAAAAGAGTGCCCCATTCCGGCCACTCCAAGATGGGACCTGCCCCAAATGGTTACATTTTTTTTCTCTCTATTCAGGGTCCATGTTGGCCAGGTAGAAATTTGTGGACTTAATGTTTGGGACTGAGACTTCTGCTTCAGGGTGAGATACATCTTTAAACATTGCAGGTTTCACAAATTGAATTGCTTAATAAACTGGCTCCACAAAGCATTCGTTTTGCCGTATGACGTTCAGGACTCTGGCGGCTGTATTTGTTACATGGCAATCAATATTTGTGCTTTAACTGTCATGTAGTGGGCCATGGTTTGTTTTTCTTTTTAAAATAAGCCTAACAGTTTGCACTGCTTGATGACTTGTCATTCCAAACTGTTTTAGGTGCCACCATGGGGGCCTGTCAGGATATTGTTTCTCTTCTTTGTTTATATTTTTACAGTTAAATTACATGTGTTAAATTATTCCTCATATTGTAATTTTGCACATGTATGCATCTGGAGTACTGGTTTAGTGCACAGTTTATGTACAGTTGTAGCTTAGGATTTTGGTGCTTCGTTTGGGGAAGTACTGAGGGGGTTGGGGCAGGTTTTATTTTTATTACTTGGGTTTTATCTCCCACATGTGTGTTGTTTTTTTCCCCCCATTTGTTTATTTCTAGATTGTCCGATCTCCAGCAATTTCTCCAATTTGACATTGGGGGGTTAAACATATTTCTGTGAAGATCTCAGGCATGCATTAGTCTGTTCCAATTTGTTTGATTACGGTTGATAACTCAACAGTGAAACTCTGCTCAAGGAATGTACACGGGATCCAGAGCCCTGTCAAACAGAAGAAAGTTCTTAATTTGTTAAAGAAGGAAAAGGTACAAACAACTTTCACACAGGAGTCTCACCTGAGTAATGAAGAGCACCAAGAAATAAAGAGAGATTAGGTTGGCTAGATATTTTATTCCTCTTTTTCCACTGAGGAGCAGAGGGGTTGCAATTCTGATCAATAAAGCCTTTGTTAGGATTGGGGGGGTGTGGTGAGCCCAGGCGCAGACATCACAGACAGAACACTAGGCATAGTTAAAAGAATTCATTAACAAAATCAAAAACCTTTACAAACTGGAAGCGAGACTGAGTGAACAAAAAAAATAAACTAGACAGAGGCAAAATGGCAGACTGAGAAGGGGGGACAGAAACTAACTAGACAAAGGCAAAACGGCAGACTAAAGAGGTACTTACATAAGGAGAACAAATGACTAACGCAAGAGCAAACAAGAGTCCAAATAACAAGTCGAGTCCAAAAGAGGTTATCCAGAAAAGGGTGAAAAATGACGAAGTCCAACAAACTGATAATCCAGCGGTGGAGGGGAAAGCGGGGAGTGAAGAGAGAAGCTGCATGTAGATCCAACTATACGCCAGCAAAGACTGAGGGGAATGGCAGAGTTTAAATAACAGGGAAGAGAACCAGGTGGATTGAATTGAGCTGATTGCTACAGGTGAGGGTGATGAACTAATCAGATGACAGAGCCAGGGGATGAGCGAGACAGAAGGTGAAAACACAGCCAGAGGGAGACAGAGACACACAAGCAAAAACACACACAGAAGGGCAACCAACACGGAAGGAACAAACAACAGAATCTAAAAGGTTAAATTCAAACGAGGGGACTAAAGGTGGAAGAAGGAACAAAGAGGCAGCAATAGGGCAGAATCCTGACAGCCTTACTCCTTATTGAAGTGAAGGTCAAGAGTGATAAACTTGGACATTTTGTAATGATCTTAGGGACACTATATTGTGATAGCGTTTCTGTCTATGTTCCACCAATATGTCCTCCTGACTTCCACACCAAAGTATGCTGCCTGTTTTTCGGATTGGGTTGTTGAATCCTCGTTAGTTGCAAGTGATTTTATTTGCCGTCTCAATCCCCGCCTAGATAAATCACATACTGGGTCGAGATCTCGTGTCAGTACTAGTCAGACTCTTTTAGACTGCTGCAGAGATTTAGATCCCATCGATAACTGGAGGACCCTCCACCCTACAGACAAACTAAATTCATTCTATTCTAAGGTCCACAAATCCTCCTCGAGGATTGA
The DNA here is from genome assembly GCF_021347895.1 of Acanthochromis polyacanthus. Classification (NCBI taxonomy): domain Eukaryota; kingdom Metazoa; phylum Chordata; class Actinopteri; family Pomacentridae; genus Acanthochromis; species Acanthochromis polyacanthus. The sequence continues at coordinate 36,029,461 of NC_067114.1, read as the reverse complement.
TTATTTTTTTACACCTAGTCATGCCCTTCAAAAAGTGATCTCATGCTCAATTGGTAATATTATCTCAGATCATTCCCCATTGTTTTTGGTCATGTTAAGTAAAAAGCAACGTTCTCCGCCACAGTGGTGATTTAACAACTATCTTCTTATAAACCCAGATTTCATACAATATTTTACAGAGCAGTTCAAGCTCTTTTTGGCTGAGAATGATACCCCAAAAGCCTCTTTTAATGTGCTCTGGGAGACTGATAAAGCTGTGTTGAGGGGCTTTACAATATCTTTTTCAGAACATCTCAAACATACGGAGGCAGAACAGCAGAATTAATTAAAGAAGCTTCAGAGAGAAGCTGATATTAACCCTTCCAGTGACTTGAGATCTCAATTCGATACCACAACAGCAGCTCTGGATACACTCATGTCATCAGAGGCTCAGAAATCTCGATTTCTTGCTAAACACAGAATGTATGAGTTTGGGAATAAGTCCAATACATGCTTAGCAAATTTAATTAGGAGTAGGTCTGACTCACAGGTTATTTCAGCGATAAAAATAGTCCATTATGGCAAGGATATCAACAGATGCGTTCAGGTGTTTTATGAATCTTCATATAAATCTGAAACTGAGGGTTAGTCTGAGGCCCTGATGAAAAATTTTGTCAGCCATCAATCTACCTCAGACTTCTCAGACCCAGAAAGATCTGTTAAACAGTCCCATCTCATGAGAGGAAGTCATTGCTGCTATTAATGAATTGCAAAATAAGAAGCCCCCATGGCCTGATGGTCAGACTCCTGGGTTTTTAATAACCTTCTCAGAACCTGTCAGCTGATCCTCTGCTTAAATGTTATCCCACTCATTTAATTTTGGCCACCTCCCCTATACTATGATGGGTACCAACATTTCACTGATTCTGAAGAAGGGCACACTATTAGAGGATTGCTCCTCATACAGGCCGATTGCTTTGCTTGATGTAGACAGAAAACTTATCGCAAAAATTTTAGCTAGAAGATTAGAGCATGTCCTTCCTGACCTTATTTCGATGGACCAGACCGGTTTTATTTTAGCATGTAACTCGTGTAATAACATTAGGAGGCTTCTGAGTATTATTCAGTGTGGGACAAATTTGAAAGCTAAAGCTGTCATAGTCTCTCTTGATGCCAAGGAGGCTTTCGACTGAGTTGAGTGGCCATATTTGCTAAGGGTCCTCTCTAAATTTAATTTCGGAGATAGAATCATCAAACTGATTTCTCTCTTATATGATTGCCATTGCACATCCATCATTTCAAATGGTTGGAAATCTTCCACATTTCCAGTTACACGTGGCACTCACCAAGGCTGTCCAGTCTCTCCTCTCCTGTTTGCGCTCACCATTGAGCCCTTAGTGGAGATGATAAGGAGTGATCCTCAGATGGCTGGCATTGCTATAGGTCCCCAAAGGCACACCATTTGGCTTTATGACGTGTTGCTCTTTCTAAGTAAGCCTGAAGTCTCTACTGTCAGAATTGTTAAAATAGTTAAAACTTTCAGTCAGTTTTCGGCCTACAAGATTAATTATTAAAGTCAGAGACTATGCCCCTAACCCCTTATTCCCCCTGGACCTATTCTGTGCTACCCCTTTTCAATGGTCACCTTCTGGGCTCATCTGTCTTGGTATACATATAACTCCCTCCCTCTCTGGTCTTTATAAAGCCAATTTTATACCTTTAATTTGTAAAAGAAGAGAGGATCTGGCACACTGGACCAGTCTTCCATTGTCTCTTATAAATAGGGAAAATCTGAACATACTTCCTTGTCTGCTTTACATGTTCCAAATGGTCCCAGTTCTTCTGACTAGAAGGTTACTCTCCATCCTAAATAGTTAATTATCTTTAGGGATGTCCGATAATATTGGCCCACCGATATTGGCAGTCAATATCGTTATCGATTTTTTTGCCTATCATGAAAACCGATAAAATAATGCCTGGATTTCGCTGGCACACAAAGGAAGACATCAAACTGCATCATGAAGCATGTAAACAAGTGTGGCTACAGTAACAAGCTTGCTGTGCTTGACAAACAATATGTCAGTGGTTTGGAATTATTTCCAAGTGTCTCCTTCGGATTTTAAACTTGCGACTTGCAATACCTGCAAAGCATGTGAGGCGGAACCAAGGCTTCTTCCTTCAGTACTTCATTTAATCTCCCACCTCAGGATGAATCATTCAAAGAGATAGACAGCATTTGTTCCGCAAAGTAATGAGAAGAAGCAACAGGGACAGGCAGCACAGAAAAAAAACAACAGTCAGTTGATGCTTAAAGAGTCAACTGAGAAAAAACAAAATACAATAAGGACCACCTCAGGGTGAAAGCCATCAATCAGAAAATCATGGAGTGTATCGCACTGGAAAACTAGCCCTTTTCTATCGTGCTAGACTCTTGATCCCCCAATCTTATGGAGTTCCTCGAGCCACGTTTTGCCATGTCCAATTACATGTATTTCTCAGATGTTTCCCTACCTGAGTTGTACAATGTTTTGCAGCCACATCAAGAAGCTAATTACTGATGCTGTATCCATTAGCTTCACAACAGATATCTGGTCTTCAAGCATTAGCCAGGTTAGCATGTTGAGCTAGACTGCTCAATGGCTAGTTAAAGGTTTTTTTGCTGAGAAGGTGTGTGCTACATTCCCACGAGTGTCGTGAGTCTCATACGGCAGAAGAAATTGCATCTGCTTTTGAACGGATGTTTGAGACGTGAAAATTCCAAAGGAGAATGTACATGTAGTGGTCAGAGAGAACACACGCAACATGGCCAAAGCTACCTTGGCATTTGGTGTCCCAAATTTCTCCTGTATGGTGCATACCTTGCTCTGGCTTTGAGGAGTCGTTTTGAGGACACACAAAAAGAACTCAACATGCCCATGAAAAAGCTGCAGCAAGAAGTCCCTACCAGGTGGAATTCCATGTGCCGTGTTATGTGATGCAGAGCCTGATGGAGCAGAAGAGGGCTTTAAGTGAATATGCTGTTGATTGTTAACTCCCTACAACATGGACAACAACTCAGTGGGGAATTATGGAGAAGATGATCACCCTACTAGAACCATTTGAGCAGCTAACCAGGGACATCAGCTCACCAGGCCACTGCTGCAGATGTCATCCCTGGTGTGGTATCCCTGACACAGCTGCTTGCCAAGATGGCTGAATCAGACAAAGGTGTGCAAACAGTCAAACACACTCTATTGTAAGCTGTCGGTAAATGCTTTAATGTTGTGCAAAGTGAACCTCTTTGTGCAGTGGCAACCGTGCAGCATGGAATATACTGCTGAATGTTGTGGATAAAATGGCCAGTGAGGGCAATGATCAGAAAGAAGAAGCTGCTGGGAAAAAAAAAAAAAAAGAAGCTACTGGTGCAGATGAGGACCAGGAGGACCAGGACCCCCCATCTAAGAGCGACCGAACTCGTAGCCTGCAGGACATGTACCAAGAAATCCTTGCAGAGAAAGATGTCACCAAACAAGCAAGTACAGGCGAAACAGTATCACAGATCAGTAAATAACAAAATTTATCAGCAAACTTATTTTATTTGCTGAGTGCGTCACATGAAAATGTACATAGAGCAAATGAAATTAACATTCGGTTGTCAGTGCTTTGAAGAAAAGTAAGTAGAATTAATTTTGTTATTCTTTGAAGACGGCATGTCATAATTCAGTGGATCTCTGATAAACCTCCTAAGCTCTCACAGTGGAGAAGCAGATCTTGGTGGTAGTAGCAAATATTCAAACGAGATCCATAGGTTTACAAACCTGAACTTATTCCCCTGGAAGCAATGACCTACTAGCTTAAGGACACACCTCTGTTATTTTATAAAACTTGGAACCTGTTTTTAAATTCTATCAGTATGGAGAGTGTGCAGACCCTGCAGAAGGGCCTCTATGGACTTATCTGGTCAGACATTTCTAGAAAAAACCACATGTGAGTTTTGGTAAGAACCAAACACCTTATAGTAATACCGTAACACCTGGATATCTGCTTATGTATCCCTTCAACTGTCAATTTGAGATTTCAGTGCTGTTGCATGTTAGTTTTTTCTTTTTTCTTTCCTTATGTTGTTACATATTCCCATTCTTCATATTAATCTTTTGTGAATTTATTTTTACTTATTAGGCTTATTCTGTTTGTTTTCACTGTGTGGGAGTTGTTGTTCACCATGTTCTGTGTAGTATGAAGCGCTTTTAGGTTTTTATGTAATGCTTTTCTTGTATAAACTGGAAAATAATAAAGATATCTTTAAAATACAACAACAACAGTGTTTTCATTATTCATTAAACAGTCCCTGTGTGACTTCAGACCAGCTTCAAGAAGTCCGTTTTGAACTGTCCTTGCCGGACAAGTCACATTTCTCCACAGTGCCCCCTTTTTCTTAAGGTCTGAGGACGATTCCTGACACAGGAACGGATGAGTGCACAGTCATCTCGTGAGGTAGAAAGGTGATTCCTGCCGCAACCAGCTAGCAGTTTGGTAGTACAATGTCCGACTTGTTTTTTTCTTGATGTAATGAATGACTGTCTTTGAGATCTTCAGTATATTCACTACCTGTCTCTCACTCATGTCAATTTCCAGCAGTGCCAAGATGGCTGCCTTTGTTGCTTCACATTATCCTTTTGTTTTTGGCATTATGTGACAGCTGACAATTTCTGAGTTGTGCTATAGTGTGAATGTAAGCATGAACCCACTCTAGGCCTTTGCATATGCAGGGCTGCTTATGACACACTGCACATCAAAGGGTTAAGAGCAGGATGATTCTCTGGGGAATGGCATCCCTTATCCTTTGGTTTGTCACTATTGTTTCAAAGGGGGCCTTACCATTGTGTCTTTAGGGTTGAGATATACCCAGTCCATTCAAGGTTTGTGTTGATGGCTTCCTGCAAATGAAAATCACTAGAGAATCAAGCTGCCTGGAAACAAGTGTGTCTCAGAGATTCATGTTATAATAAAGCAAATGAATGGAGTCAGTAACACTGGGTGTGATTGGATGCCTAAAGAGTAGTCATTTTAACATGCACTTCCCACAGCTTTGAAGCAGACATTAGAACAAAATGAGTAAGACCAGCCGTGACTGCTTCTATTCTCAGAAATCATCGGTCCCCTGACAGGAGTACTGTTCACAGTCAATTAGCACGTAAAGCCCTGGGAGACAGAAAAACAAAAAACTTCAGTTTTAGTCAACAGGCTTCTGCACTACATTAGCTGCACTTTGTGATAGCATAATTGCTATCATTCAGTCGAGGCATGTCCAGCTCTGCATGTACTGTCACAAATGGCTCACAGGCTTTTCATGTCTAATCACAGATTTCAAAGCTAATTGCTGCTGCAAGTAGAAAATGCTAAGAATAGAGAAGAGTTGACAGCAGGACTACACTATTACTATAATTTAACATCTAAATGAGCAGCTGTTGTGGAACTTTTAGTAGGTACTGAGCACTATATACTGATGTACTGATACCTACCTACACCTATCAGTGGTTCTGTTGGCACTGATTGGTCCAGACAAAGAGCAATTGTAAATTTAAATCAAGTATATCCATTCTTTACACCGATCAGGAATAACATTATAATCACCTGCCCAGTATTGTCTTGGTCCCCATTTTGCTGCCAAAACAGCCCTGACCTGTAAACAGCAGGTAAACGTGTTGCTATGCTCCTCAAAACACTCCTGAACCGTTTTTGCTTTGTGGCAAAGAAAGAAGCCACAGCCATCAGGGAATACTGTTTCCATGAAAGGGTGTACATGGTCTGTAACAATGCTTAGGTAGGTGGTACGCGTCAAAGCAGCATCCACATGGATGACAGGACCCAAGGTTTCCCATCAGAGCATTGCCCAAAGCATCACACTGCCTCCATCAGCTTCCCATCTTCCCATAATGCATCCTGGTGTCATATGTTCCCCAGGGAAGCGACACACACAAACCTGGCCATCCAAGTCATGTAAAAGAAAATGTGATTCATCAGAACAGGCCACCTTCTTCCATTGCTCTGTGGTCCACTTCTGATGCTCACATGCCCACTGTTGGTGCTTACGGCAATGCACAGGGGTCAGCATGGGCACCCTGACTGGTCTGTGGCTATGCAGCCCCATACACAACAAACTGATGAACTGTGTATTCTGACATCTTTCAATCAGAATCAGCAATCTGAGCAACAATATTCTGTTGGATTGGAACACATGGGCCAGCCTTCACGCCCCACGTCCATCAGTGAACTTCGGCCATCCATGATCCTGTCGCCAGTTCACCAGTGTTCCTTCCTTGGACTACTTTTGATAGATACTCTCCGCTGCAGACCAGGAACACCCCACAAGAGCTGCAGATTCGGAGATGCTCTGACCCTGTCATCTATCCATCATAATTTGGCCCTTGTCAAACTCGCTCAAATCCTTATGCTTGCCCATTTTTCCTGCTTCTAACTCATCGACTTTGAGGACAAAATGTTCGCTTGCTGCCTGATTTTTCCAAGCCACTAACGGGTGTCACGGTGATGAGACAATCAGTGTTATTCACTTCATCTGTCAGTGGTCTGAATGTTATTCTGATCAGTGAATGTGTGTTTTATGTCAGTTGCATACATTAACAGTTTATCAATATGAAACAATTCTTTGTTTTTTTGCCATTTAAATGTCCTGTTCTAAAGAGAAGAAGCTGTTACCGACACAAAGAACATTCCCATTTCCTGCATGGTATCAAACCCATGATCAGCTGATTTGCTGAGGGGTCATTCTATCTCAGATCATCAGGAGCCCTCAGCTCAATCATCTCTCTTCTGCTCATTTCGTTGTTTTGTTTTTTTTATCTCTGTAAAACTTTAGGTTTAAATGTCAAACACTCCACGATGTTTTTAAGTTACTCTTTGAGCCATTTGCAGCACAATTTTTTTACACATTGAAATCTGAGGCTATGTTTGGATGACAATATCAGAAATCAATAATGATAAAAGCTTGATTTTCAGTTATCCTTTATTGTACCATTGGTTCAGAATCTGCAAAATTTGAAAATGTCTGAAAATATAAGATAGGCCAACATTAAAAAAGTAGTTCCTAGTTATATTTAGAGAGTCATTTTGAAAGCAGAACTTTGTTCTACTTGGCTCAGACTATTTACCATTATGTTTGTTTTTATTTTACAGCTTGTCCTATCTTCTCGATAAGTAATAACACTTAGACAAAAAATATCTTTGTGTTTTACTTTTTTTCATATTAAGAAGCAAGTTTATTCTCTGATCATTATGGATACAGTTTCATAGGATTAAATGGACTCCCTTGCTTTGTGTTCCACTGGGAATAAACCTGGCTTTCAGGAACAATGTCACAAAGTGGTGTCTATGGCTAAAGCTTTTAGAGTTTACCTTCAAGCATCTCTTCCAATAGGTAGGTGAATTAGGTAAGTATAATAGGTAACAGTTTAGTCTGTTTCTCCAGCCAGTCGGGGACAAAAAAAAATGTGCCCATAACATTTTTTTTCTTTTTATGGTACAACTTGTCCTTCTTGCTTAATCAGTAATGAAACTCCAATAAAATAGCTTTTCTCAGTTTTGATGGCCAAGTATTTCATATTTAAAAATATTCTATACATTTAAGTTTGTGTCTTTGTGACATGCGTCTACATGTGGTCCAGAAAACATCAGTAGATAACTTCTGCATCGTCATTTTATTTGTGTTTTTTGTTACTGTGTGTCTTTTCATTACAGCATTTTTTCCCCCCACATTTCAACTCGCCCTTAATCAGAACTGATCTGCCAAATATTTCCAATTCAAATGAATCAAAGAGCAATAACATTGAATATATTTGGTCTCTGACATACTGCGGTTCAAACATAGCCTCAAGTCTAGTGAAGCAGAAATTGTTCAAGAGATGTAATGATCTGAAATAGAATGACTGCTTGTGGTCTCCAGACTTATGATCAGGCATATTACACTCAGCTTTCATGTCCAGTTGACTTAACTGTCCAAACTCAAGGAGAAATTTAAATGGAGGATGGAGATGGGTGGGAAATTCTAAAGTTAGGTTGACTGTGGGACTGCAGGTAAACATATAGCAAGTGTTTATGGGCACAATAGGTTGTTTTTTTTTTGTTCCCTGTGGCTTGAATATGATTGCCAGTGTATTTGGAGGCGATTCACAGCAGCATGATTTATGATAGACCTGTCAGCATGGAGACATGCTGACTGCAGACAAGAATGCAGCTATGCTCCGCCAACCACAGAGAACACACATACTGCATAACATCTCAGTGGTTTATGCAAATTGAGCATTATCTCAAATACACACCCACTCCAAGACATGCAGCACAGCACAGTGTCTCTGTGATGGTTTCAGGGCCAGATGAAAGATGCCATTCAAACACTATGCACCACTTGGGTTGGGACTTTTTCCAAGCAGGCACCGTCTATTTAGCACTTATCAGCTGATTACAATCCAGCAGGAGATGTGGATTGCAGCCAGACAACAGCAACATGTAGATGCAAAGTGAAGACATCCTGAGAATGAAATTCTCTTCTCTCCTCACTCCCTGCCAGTCCTTCACAAGTGCTGTCAAGCTTAGCAAATGTCAGAGGGGAATTTAGGAGGGTAATCGTAGTGCGTGTCGTGTCAGGAAAGAATGTGGGAAGCAATTTCTTTTTAAATCACTTACTAGTTTGTTCAAGAGGCGAGAATGAAGAAAGGTGTTAAAGTGCCAAGCGGGAGAGGTGCCAAGAGCTGCAGTTTGTGTTCAGAAATATACGTCTGAGCTTTGGCATCCCATACACACTGTAGGCAGGTTTTAGAAAAGTTTTCATGGCTTATGTGGGGCTCATATGGTAAGTGGGAAGCTGAAATGCTATGGGATATTTGAAATGCACAAGTTATGTTTGAGAACATCTGGTGCTGTTTGGGTGAAAACCAAAGCTAAAAGTAACTCGTGGCACCTGCTTATCCATAGGTTTACTATTTCATCACCTTCATTGCATGTTAGCAGATCAAGCTGTTTTTGCCAGAGCAACCAGAGCAGGCTTTCATGTGTTTTAGGACTGATTGTTGAGCAGTGTCATGCTCAGGCCTTCAGTTACATCATTGCAGGAAAAATGATTTGTGTGAGATTGCCAGGCATTTGAATTCCTGTCTTGAATTCCCTGACTGAAGAAGAGCTGGGAGTGGTTGTTGTTGAGGACCTGGTTAGAAAGTCTTCAAGTTTCAGTATCTGCAGAATCCCCTGGTTTGGTCGTGGCAGCAGCACCCTTAGGTGAAGACTTCTTTACTCCGGTAGAGATAACTTAAAAGAAGCTTTTTAATCTTCCTCCCAAAGTACAAAGCAGTGAAGAAAAGACAGCTACACTGCCACAGTTTCATACATTTTGTCTGTAGTCATCTCATGGTTTGTGGTTGGGCATTTATTTGTGTGTTTAGTGCATCTTCAGTTGGACAAAGAGGACATTCTGAAAGTTTCAGCTCTGCAGGGACTTGGAGTTTGAGAAATTCCAGACAGAGAAGCCACAGAGTTGGAGTTCAGAAAAACCGCAGTAAGAGTTGCTGTTCAGGTTCAGTTTGTCCTACTTGTACACAGGTCCCCTCAGGTTCTACTCTTACATCTGACATAAGTAAAAACACTTATTTTTTATGAGGTGTTCATAAAGTGCTTTGGTCAGTTGTTGGGTCACCATGAAGTGTAAGAACACTTTAAATGGGCCTTGGCATTGATTCCTAAAGTCTCTGGAAGTCCACTGGAGGGATGGAACACCATTTTTCCAGAAGATTTTGCCTCATTCTGTGTTTTGATGATGGTGTTGAAGAGCGTTGACAAGTGAAACCAAAACACGCAAGGAAAATTCACCGCACCATCACTGCAGAGATCAAAGGTTAGGCTTTTTCCTTTAAATTGTCATCTGTCTCTATACTGACTTTACTAGAAAGAAAGGGGTCCTCTTTGATAGACAGTGCTTGCAGCCTACCTCCAGCATCTAGCATGAGCTAATTTTGTTGGAGTTAAAAAGCCTTGTCTCAATGTACACACGTGGACAAAATTGTTGGTACCCCTCAGTTAAAGAAGGAAAAACCCACAATTCTCACTGAAATCACTTGAAACTCTCAAAAGTAACAATAAGTAAAAATTTATTGAAAATTAAATAATCAAAATCAGCCATCACTTTTGAATTGTTGATTAACATAATTATTTAAAAAAACAAACTAATGAAATAGGGCTGGACAAAAATGATGATACCCATAACTTAATATTTTGTTGCACAACCTTTTGAGGCAATCACTGCAATTAAACAATTTCTGTATTTGTCAATGAGCGTTCTGCAGCTGTCAACAGGTATTTTGGCCCACTCCTCATGAGCAAACAGCTCCAGTTGTCTCAGGTTTGATGGGTGTCTTCTCCAAATGGCATGTTTCAGCTCCTTCCACATATGTTCAATGGGATTCAGATCTGGGCTCATAGAAGGCCACTTTAGAATAGTCCAACGCTTTTCTCTCAGCCATTCTTGGGTGTTTTTGGCTGTGTGTTTTGGATCGTTGTCCTGTTGGAAGACCCATGACCTGCGACTGAGACCAAGCTTTCTGACACTAGGCAGCACATTTCTCTCCAGAATGCCTTGATAGTCTTCAGATTTCATCGTACCTTGCACACTTTCAAGACACCCTGTGCCAGATGCAGCAAAGCAGCCCCAAAACATTACTGAGCCTCCTCCATGTTTCACCGTAGGGACAGTGTTCTTTTCTTCGTATGCTTGGTTTTTGAGTCTATGAACATAGAGTTGATGTGCCTTACCAAAAAGCTCCAGTTTGGTCTCATCTGTCCAAAGGACATTCTCCCAGAAGCTTTGTGGCTTGTCAACATGCATTTTTGCAAATTCCAGTCTGGCTTTTTTATGAGTTTTTTTCAGCAGTGGTGTCCTCCTTGGTCGTCTCCCACGAAGTCCACTTTGGCTCAAACAACGACGAATGGTGCGATCTGACACTGATGTACCTTGGCCTTGGAGTTCACCTTTAATTTCTTTGGAGGTTGCTCTGGGCTCTTTGGATACAATTCCAACGATCCGTCTCTTCAATTTGTCATCAATTTTCCTCTTGCGGCCACGTCCAGGGAGGTTGGCTACTGTCCTGTGGGTCTTGAACTTCTGAATAATATGAGCCACTGTTGTCACAGGAACTTCAAGCTGTTTAGAGATGGTCTTATAGCCTTTACCTTTAAGATGTTTGTCTCTAATTTTTTTCGGATGTCCTGGGACAATTCTCTCCTTCGCTTTCTGTTGTCCATGTTCAGTGTGGTACACACCTTTTCACCAAACAGCAGGGTGACTACTTGTCTCCCTTTAAATAGGCAGACTGACTGATTATGAGTTTGGAAACACCTGTGATGTCAATTAAATGACACACCTGAGTTAATCATGTCACTCTGGTCAAATAGTTTTCAATCTTTTATAGAGGTACCATCATTTTTGTCCAGGCCTGTTTCATTAGTTTGTTTTTTTAAATAATTATGTTAATCAACAATTCAAAAGTAATGGCTGTTTTTGATTATTTAATTTTCAATAAATTTTTATTTATTGTTACTTTTGTGAGTTTCAAGTGATTTCAGTGAGAATTGTGGGGTTTTCCTTCTTTAACTGAGGGGTACCAACAATTTTGTCCACGTGTGTATACTTTCCTACTGAAATAAATGGATTTGTGATTTTTTTTTTAAAGCTTGTGATATGCAACTCACACTTTCTGCTGTTTCCTAAGGGGGGAAAAGTTTCTCTGACTTTAAGTTTGGATACTGACTTGCTGAGTGTGAAACAGCAGGTGAGAGCTCCAAAGCAGGAAGGGGTGAAGTTAATTAAAACCGTGTCTTCCACTAACCAGTTTGCTGCTGCTAAAGTATCTGATGCTTGTTTTAAGCTGTTCATCTTCAAGGGATCTGTGCGTCCTTCAAGGAAGGCTGAGGACCAGAAACCTATCACAATGCTGCAAAATAGCAGTGGTTTGCCATCCTTCATCCTTTACAATGTCTACTTTTTCATAGTAAGTTACCCAAGATGTGACTGCCACTGCGAGAGAAATTCAAATTAATTCTGCTATTTACTGTATTCATGTGCAATCTAAACTGGTAACTGGTTTCATCCTGGTGGTTGCTTATCCTCTTCTTCCTATTGATGGTTTGGACTTCACCACTGGGAAATAGCATCGCTAGTAGCAAAACGCATCCTTCCCCTGAGGTTATTGATTTGCACGATCCTGAGTTTGAATCCAGTGACTTGGGTAAGAGACATCCAGATATGCTTCCAATCTAATTTCTGATTTGAGCTCAGACCAAGAAGCAGTGCCTGGTGGTTGACCTGTTTGACTGTTTGCTGCTGTTCTGTCTGAGGGTAGGTCGCCACCTGTAGGCATATTAGAGAACTGCACTGAAAAGGAGCTCGGCTGAGTCAGTTAGTACTCCTGCAGCGTGCTGCCACTGACCTGCCAAATGCACATCGGCTCCAAGAACAGCATTCTGTCTACAGCAAAAGTCCACGATGGGATGAAGAAGACGCATATTGTAAAGTTACACGTAGTAGCGGATCACTCACACACACACAGCATGCCAGCACTATGTCCATGACAGAGAACAACAGTGCAGATCTGTGTAAACAAAATAAAATCACTAAAAACACAGAATCAGTGGTTAGACCTGAGTATGTTTTAATAGATTTTTCAGTTCTGTCTTCAAGATTCTGATTCACCAGCAACAGTTTATGTTGTCCAGGAGGATGTCCTCAGAGTTGTTAGAGAGAACAGTGATTGCCAGCATAACTTACTTTATTGTTTATTATTCTGTATCCTCACAGTAAATGTCTTATATTTTGCTTATTTGCAGTGGTACCATGTGACCACGTTCTATAAAAAGCAACTGAACACACCGTGAGAGTCTTGTCTGTTCTGTCCTCCAGTGATGTGACTCACCTTTCTGCAGTGATGTTCAGGTGTATTCTTGGAACACGTTACATCACTGTTGGCTGTGTCTATTAGTGATTCCCACACCGGCTCAAAGAATATCACCAGGACTGAGGCCATGCACAGGTTGTAGTTGAAACGAATGCTATTTGGCATTAAATGAAAACTAACACAACTGAGTGGAATTAAGACAAAAACAAGAGTGAGGTGTAAACCAGCAAAGATCAGTAACGCAAGCATTGATGTGTGTGGTGTGCTGTGGAGGTGACAAATGTGCAAAAGCCAACGAAGGTGGTGCAAGCCGAATAATAGAAGAAAGAGAGAAGCAGCACATCAGCTAGCACCACCACCTGTAGCCATGCTTATTTTTATGCACCGGTGATTGCCTTGGTGCCAAACTGTCCACTGGACATCCGCATATGCAATAGAGAAGGACCACTCCTCCTCCCCCACAGATCTGTGGACAAACAGAAGTATATCTACAGCTGGACTGAACACAGCTGAAAAACACTGTCTGATGTTCAAATATTTGTCCTTAAACATGATAAATGTCACATAAATCCAACAACATAACAGCAAGTCACTTTAATGGAGAAATAGCATCAAGGCAGCTCTGTTGTGTAGCTCTATTACGGTAGTTGTGACTGCTGAAAACTGATTAGAGGGAGCTTGTCTCAGTATTTACTGAACAAAAGGCAACACCACAGATAGATCAGTGCTTTACACAGACATACATTCAATATTTGCCTGTAAGAGCTTCTGTCTTTATGCATCCATCTCTAAACATGTTACTACATACATTCATATGTTCACATTTAGTAAGTCTGCTGGGTGCTTTTATCATCTTAAACAGAATGATTCATGTTCTGACACAAATTCCAGTTAAACTGAACTTTTAAGGACAGTTTCACATAGTTCATGACTGATGGACATCTCCTGAACAATGTTCTAGTGATGGGAAATATGTTGTTAAGCTGCCTTGGTATCGCTCTAAATTCTCTAAATTACAGCTTAGTGTTTTGTTTGGATATTCTACTGTCTTTATTTATGAACGGATTTGCTGCTGTTTTGGTCTGGAACAGTACACAAACTACATCGTGGCTTTTGGGGAAGCAATTAAAAAAAACTTTTTCACTACCAAAAAACAGCCTATTTATTCACATACATACAATATTATGAAGCATCTAATTTAACTTTTATGTATCATTATTCCTATGAATGAGGATATGAAAAACAGGAGTGAGAGAAATGAAAAGTGTCTGCTGTCTGCCTGCTGCCAGCTATCTGCCTCACTTACAAACCACACATCAATAATAGTTAAATATGTGGGCTCCATGTTGATGAAGATACAGAAAGATAGAAGTCCATTCATCCATTTATTAGCGATGCATCTTTAATCCTGTGGGGGTTTACAGTGAAGTTAAAGATTCTCTCAGCTGGCTAAAGGCACAGGCAGGGTACAACTCCATCAGTCCATCACAGGACCAGAAAAATAATAAAGAACAACAAATTAGAAGAATGTCAATATTTAGGAGGTCTGAAAATTTTAAATGGATTTGCTCTTATATAGCGCTTTTCTACTCATCAGAGTACTCAAAGCACTTTTACAACAATTGCTCCCATTCACCCAGACATTCACACACTAATGTGCAGGTTGCTAATCAAACTGCAACATCAGTCAGTATACATTCATACACCAGTGGAACAGTCACTGGTAGGCACTTCAGGGTTCAGAATCTTGCCCAAGGAAACTTCAGCATGCAGCACATGACTAGGCGAGAGCGAGAATCGAACCACTGACCCTTCGATCATTGGACGACCCGCTCTACCACCTGAGCCACAGCTCAATCACAGTGGAGTAGTGGTTAGCACTTCTGCCTTGCAGTGAGAACATCCCCGGTTCAAATCCCAGCCTGGGATCTTTCTGCATGGAGTTTGCATGTTCTCTCTGTGCATGTGTGGGTTTTCTCCGGGCACTCCGGCTTCCTCCCACAGTCCAAAAACATGCTGAGGTTAGTTGGTTACTCTAAATTGCCCGTAGGTGTGAATGTGAGTGTGATTGTGTGTCTGTATATGTAGCCCTGCCACAGACTGGCGACCTGTCCAGGGTGTCTCCTGCCTTCGCTCGAGTCAGCTGGGATAGGCTCCAACACCCCCGCGACCCTCGTGAGGATAAAGCGGTGTATAGAGGATGGATGGATGGATAGATGTTTTGAGAGGAGCTCATGTCTTATTACGAGGAGCCCAGCTGGCCCCGGCTCTCCACCCCACATCCATGTCCACCTGAACTCATAATGCCCATGAACACACCAGTTTCCCATAAAGTGCTGCATGCTCTGCTGTCAGTCACTACAACATGATTTCCTCTTGTGGGCCCCTGCAGAATGATATTATTAAAACCCTTCCAATCATAATACATGGGCCCCTTAACCAGTCTGTGTTTTCAATTCTCATTCATTTGAAAACAAAAAAGAACAGTGTCAAAGAGACCAAAAAGGTCTCAAACAACCCAGAAGTTCTGTGAATGAAGTTGGCTGAGCTGTACAGCATCAGTAAATAGTTTGATATTCAGAAGCAAAGCCAGTAGACCGGGGTTTCCCCATTAGGAAGGTACTATTTTATTTTACTCATTTATTTTTATTTTTTAATCATGACCACAATCATTACCAAACATTATCTAAACAGTTTTATTGCTTTATCAAACCTAAGTTGTTAATATTAAGGCCCATATGAATCATTTTGGCTGCACAGTGGCTCACAGCTAGAAGATCCCCGGTTTGTGTCCAAGCATGGGATCTTTCTGCATAGAGTTTACATGTTCTCCTTGTGCATGCATGAGTTTTCACCAGGTTCTCTGACTTCCTCCCATAGTCCAAAAACATGCTGAGGTTAATCGGTGATTCTAAATTATTTGTAGGTGTAAATGTGAGAGTGATTGTTTGTCTCTATATGTAGCCCTATGATAGACTGGTGACCTGTTCAGGGGGTCTCCTGCCTTCACCTTAAGTCAGCTGGGATAGACTCCAGCCCCCCATGACCCTAATGAGGATTAAGCGGTGGATAAATAATGGATGGATAAATAAATCATTTTTCCAACAGTCATGAGTTTTTTGGAAGTTGACAATCATTTAGACTTCTGTCCTCTCAGCTCTTTCTGTCACATCACAGTCGTATTTGTATCATTTCAGAGGACATTACACTGACTTATTCATTTCCTGCACTCACCAATACATTTCTGATCACCAGTACTTACTTTTTTCCTAACTCTTATCCTTTTTTTTGTTTTACCTTAATTGAAGTATTTGTATTAAATTGAATTGTAGGAGTAACAATTAGTATTATTAATAATAAAGTAATAATAATAATACTATTAACTACTTACAGCTATACTTGCTTTTCTTTCTAAATGAAGTCAGGCCCAGAATGTGAAAATATTAACAGGTCATTTTACACACAAAATCAAGCCTACAGGCTGTCACTGATAGATCATGGGTAACAGTGGCTCCAAGGTGGGTTCATTTCATTAGGGTCAACAGAGTCTTTACATACTGATGGCAATTAGAGTGAGAGACAGGTAGCAAAAAAACTGAAGATCTCCAGAACAGCCATTCAAGTACTGATTCCTGTGTGTATCGTGACTAAAACAGACAGAAAAGAAAACATAGAATGTGTGAAAGCACTGTTTTTAGCAGGACAATGCCATATATTGTGATGTAAGGACTTAAGTGATTTTGGTTATCATCAAGAAAAGCAAGGAAAATGGCGAGATATCAGCTCTTAAATTAAACTCTGATGAGCTATTTTTGTCATATTTGTCCAAACAAATGCACCTTTAGTAGTTTAAGGGTGATCTAATAATGTTATCCATGACTGTACAGTAAAACACAGACAATTTAGAATTAATTTTGATGTAATTTAAGCATACTGAAACTTTCAAAATGTGCTTATGTTTGCCCACTGGTCATATACCACGTATGTTACACTGTGGTTCAAGTCTCATCCATAACATGTTCTGAACAAAAAGTGAGTTTTGAAGCGAGTCTGAACTTACTTCTACAATGGATTGTGAATCTATGGAGTTCTGCTGGTTGTTTGTGTTGTGAATGTTTTGTGTCTATAACTGTTGCTGCTGTGCATAAAAAAACATGATATATTGAAAGATTTTACTTCATAAAGTTCTGATAGTCAAATATGTCTGAATAATAGAAGACTAAACTTTGAATGGAAGCCACATAACCAAAAAGAATTTATTGTCACAAGCACAATTTGTTACACAAAAGTAATGGGTCACATTTACACAATTTATACAAGTCTAGAACTCAATGTACAATTAATCATCTAACTAAATACCAATCGTTAAATACGTACTCACATTGCACACCATATCGTTAAAACTACACAAAAAGTACTGTGTGAAATTAACACGAGTTGACATAAAAATCACATTATTTACAAAAAAACATCAATTTGAGATCTTTAGCAAAAGGACTCCAATGTCTGAAGGTTCTCTCATCTGTCAGAGACATTATACAATCTATCATGTAAAAGCTCCCCAACTAGAAAGTATTATTCAGTCTCTTAATTGTTGAAAAGATTAGAAAGTAATAAAGTCAAGTAGCGAGAGCTGAAGAACACCAAATATACTAGTAAATACTGCGCTTTGCTTGGACGGTATGGCAGTTCTTCCCTTTTAAAGCAGGCTGGTGTGATTAGCGGTTAGCTTCATGAAGTGCACTTTAAGCCTTAGCTTAGCAACTGTCTGCAATGACTTTTTTGAAAAAAAGAAGGTTGTTTCATTTATACATAGAATCCTTCTATACTCGCTTAAAGTTATTTTCTAGAGTTCAGGACATTACTACATATAGGTTACACAATAAGGTTGATGGACAGAGATATGACAGCAGCAGGTGGAGATGAGCGGCTTCTCCTCTCCTGCTGCTGCTTAGCGCTCGATGATGGTGTGCAAAAAGCGGCACCAGACACATGGAGGTGTACATCTGGAACACTTACATATATCTTACTGTGTGTTCATGCCAACGGGTAGTGTTGGTACTTTGTGTAAATTTACATCAATAGTGTTGTTAATTGGTGCTCTCTACAGTCAGTCCAGGTGGGAACCAGAGAGTGACCGCTCACCTGCTGGTCTAAGATCAGGCAAGAGCCACGCCGTCGAAATAAAAACCAGGACCTCAAATCTAAAAATAGAACTGTGCATACAGTCTTTGACCAGCGTTGTTGCGGGTCCACTTTGCCTCAGTTACAAATGGGTGTCAACGTGACTGAACACAAACTTTTCTTGTTAGTTGAAAACATTTTCCTGATGCCTAAAAGCAAACTTTGTGTCACATAAAATGTCAAAACATGCAAGCTGTGACGGCCCTCATGGATATTAGCAGGTCAAATGTGCCACCTCATGTATGTTATTTCCTGCAGTCTAAACTACATGTCCATCTACTATCCTCTGCCCTCACACCAGGGTTCTCGCCAGCGCATTTCAGCGTAACGGCCCGTTACGCTGTCATAACAGCCCGTTACACTGTCTAACGGGCCGTTACGCAGTCTTAACAGCCCATTACGCTCAGTTTAAAAGATTACGCTGTGATTAGGGCCGCTACGCCAGCGCATTTCAAAGATTACGCTGTTGTTATGAGAGTGTGTGGCTCCGTCATGAGAGAGGGAGAGAGAGCAGCGTGTGTGTGTGGGAGAGAGGGGGAGAGCGAGATGTCCAAGCTACCTTGAATGCAGCCCGAGACGGCAGTCAGTAGAGGTGGAGAGGTGTGTAGTTCCTGGGTTGGCGGTACTGTGCGGTTCAGCCACTGTTGATAGACAATAAAGGCTGCAGTGTTCTTCGATGCGGCTGGGCTCCTGTGTCTTTGCCTCTACGGCTGCTGAGGAAGTGAAGGGGGTTAACCCCGGGCTTCCTGACCACGGGCTGAACAGGAAGGGTTAACACTGTGATTAGGGCCGCTGCGCTGTTATTTTGACAGATAACGCCATGTGCGTTTGTTTTAAATCGACTGGGTGCCTATCTAGGTTAATTTATGTCTCCCCACCTCAGCCGTACTTTCCTGTCGATTGACCCGTTCCCGTCTATTGCGCATGCGCGTTCCCGTTTATTGCGCGTGCGTGCAGGAGGACCTGCCGTTACGCTGAAAAAAAATCCTGGCGAGAACCCTGCACACTACAATATAATCACGCTAGAATGTAAAAGGGCCGTTAGTGCAGCAGTTATTACAGTGTGATGATCACTGAACAGGACTGTGAGTCTGTGATGAGGCCTATAGCAGCATGTGGGTGATCTCAGGTCTGTAGGATTGTGTCCAAAGTGTAGAGATACACATATTGTCCTTAGAATGGTCTGCAAAAACAAACAAGCAAAGAAACAAACAAAAAAAACCAAATAATCTTCCACTTGCCCAGAGCCTGCCAATGGCTACAATAATTCTGGACAACTGTAAGTGGAGTAGTGCTATTCCTTCATTATATAAATTATGAATAATCTCCATAGTTTTACCTTCTCTGGCTAAAACTGCAGCATGCTTCCACTGTCCAAAGCCATTATGGAGCTAAAACAATCACATGAAAAGGATCTGACACTCAAAATGTCACACGAAAGTCAGGTTGAATTAACTGATGTTAGGAAATTAATGCAATCCAGCAACTCTACATTTATGATAAAACCACCGTGTTACATAAAATGTAACAAAGGTTCCACCTGTGGTGTTGAAAGCAGTTTATGCTTTACTTAGTTTTTGCTCAGATGTACTCGTTCTTGCCTGAAAACAAAACCTTGCTTTCTATCACTGGCTACTCCTCATGCACATTTGGCACAGACAGTCATAAATAATGTGAATACTGTAGGTGTAGGAACGCATCTGAAAAAGTTTTGTTCGATCAAATCTTAAAGAGAGGAAGAGTAAAATGATAATACTGACCTTAGTCTATGCATACACTGACAGAAAATGCTGTAATGACCCGGCTGGTCTTGCTGATGCCGACCGCAGAGAGCAGCCTCCCTGGCCTAAATGTCACAGACTGCTTCATTTGTTCAGAGAGCTTCAAACAACGCCCGTTAAAACAAAGAGCTGATAACAGCAGACTGATGGTGGTCCTTCCACATGGAGCCTTCGTCTTGGCAGTGATGAGGTATGTGCATGCTCACAGATACATACTGCAGGCCTTGGAGCCCAAACATGAGTGCACTGTGTGTTTGTATGTGCGCAAATGATGAGTTCACCCAGACATTCACCGTGCTGCACATGGATGTGTGTTGGTGATGCAGCTATACATAAAACGAGACAGAACATGAGAGATAAATGCAAACATCAGTCCAGTTTTGAAAGGGAGAGTGACGGAGAGAGGAAGTTATTACTCAGAGAAGGGTGGGAACATGCCGAGGTCGGCAAAGTCCTCAATGTTATAGTTAGCTGTTCCCTGTGTGGGATCTCCAGCCATGGGTAACATGTCCTGCAGAGACACAGAGAGGGGGATGGAGGGGTCAGAACGGTCAGCTGGAAGATGCTCTGACATACTAAACAGATGAGAAGCAGCAGAGTGTTTGTCAGTGTCCATCATACCTGAAAGACTTCTGTCTGGCTGGGGTTGGGGTGTGTGTGTTGTTCTCCGGCCTGCTGAGAGTGATGCTGGTTCTGCCACTGGGACCAGACCTCACTGGGACGACCCTGGAACTGGGCTCCACTTTGACTGCTTTCCCCCGACACATCTGGAAACATACAATCATTCCTGAAAACAGCTCTTCAGAAAAAAGATTTCACAATAATAAAAAAATATCTTAAATATAAACAGCACAGCCACCGACATCAGTTTTCTGATCTCCATCTGAGCATCTAATCAACACGGTTTTATGGATCGTTAACATCATTATCTGCAGCTCACACACTACTACTGTTATCCTGTTTCAAATTACAATTATTTATGATGTGTGTCTTCATTAGTTTTTTTTAAAGCATTTTTTGCCCTTTATAATAGAGACAAGAAACATGGAGAGAAGAGTGGGGGCAAAACCTGCAGTAAATGGTCATTGGTTGGACATGAAGTCATGACTGCTGCATCAGACACTATAGTCCCTGTTAAGCTACAGGGGTGCCCTGTCGTTATCAGCTTGTACATGAAACTTTTTATTGAACTAAATTAAATAATTAGGATAATCTCAGTTACTTGTGATGTTTAAAGCATGATTATTTGATCAACTCCTTTTTGCAAAGGGCAACATTTCTCATGTTTTCTGCTGTAAAAGAGTCAGACGGTTCCTTAGTTCTTCACTTAATATTCAGCACTGGTTTCCAGAAGTCTCATGTGCTTAATTTTAAAGTAAGGAAAGTAAAATTCTGAACTAGTTCAAAACATCAAACACTTCATATAATGACTTTAACTATCTGAGGCTACCAATCATTTTAGTGTGACCCTAATAGCAGAAGAATCAGCAGTTGAGGCAGTTTTATAGTGGGTTTTAATGGGACGTCCATTCTGTAATTACCATAATGCTTTTTCCACAGAAGCATCTTTCCTTAACCAAATGGGAAAAAAGGCAATTTACTGTAACTGTACTAAGTGGAATGAGTGTCTCTGTAGACACAGTCATAGTCTATAGAAAAAATAATAATCTCACTGCATTCCACGTCTTCTGCTGCCTGCTGTCTGGAAGTGTTGCAGCTGCAGAATTTTTACAACATTTTTAATAACATCAAGTGTCACTGGTTCATAGTAAAGAGATGAAGATGAGATGAAGGCACACAGATGAAGAAAGCACTACCACGCCTTATAAAAATGGCTTAATGATAACTAGTATTACTGTCTGATGTGGAATCCTGGCTTGATGATACAATCAGATGACTGCTGTCATTTTACATGACTGATTCCAAGACAATTAGAATTTGGGATCAACTCATCACTCAGACTTTTTTATATACTGATCCAAAGATTTGCATAATTTAAATAATGAAATATGTTTGATTATTTCAAATCCCATTTTTGATTCACATTTTTGTACTGTGATATACAGTAAAATGTATTTTTATTAACATAGTGTTTTTTACCAGTCTCAATACTTTTCTTCTACAGAACAGAATCTGTCCTGATTTATTAACTTGCAGTTAATTCCGTTTTGTTATCAAAGACAGAGAGAGAATGACACAGAGACATCTGCACCAAATATCAGTGTAACACTCCCCATACCACACAGGTGGGATGTTACAACAGATTACCCAGTATTAATTAAAAAGAGGGAAAGACAGCAGAGGAGGGCTCACCAAAAGCTGTGCTGCGGTTTGTCAGTCCCGAGTAGGCGTTGCCACTGGGGGAGGAAGTGGCTGGTGATGACAAGGGACTGTAGGAGGCCGGGTCAGTCTGGTAGCTGTGGCCAGAACCAATACCAAATGGACTGGACTGGGCTTTGTTGGACTGGAGAACACAGACACAGAAAAATTATGCAGCATTATGAGTGTAAGAAATGTAGAATATTTATGCTTTCTGCAAACATGAAATAAGTAAAAAAAAAACAAATTATACATTTTTAACTAGTTTGAACTTTCTCTCCAACAACATGAATTAAGTGAATGTCCTTCATCCAACTTATTATTTTCATGGGTTTTGAGGGAAACTGCAGTCAAACTTGCTTCATCAAAGGAAGAGAGTAAACATATTAAAGAGAATTTAAAATAGTTCATCGATCTAAAACCACAGCAGATATAAAGATTAAACATTCTGCAACTATTTTAATTCTAAATGCTGAAAAGGCATTTGTTCAGGTAGGCCAGCCTTTCCCCTTTACATCCTTGACTTTTTCAAGTGGATTAAGACTCTGTGTACCATGCCCTTAGGAACTGACAATTGTTTACCCTAAACAGAAGTACAAGACAAGGATGCCCATCATCACAGTTACTTGAAACCTTTTCCATAAAAGCACTCACCTCAGCCATGTGACACAACAACATGTCACATTCTGTCTCTAAGCTGTTCTGACTGGGATGCTGAGTTTGGTGACGCAACAAAACTCTATGCATTAATCCCTAAGAACATATGTGTCGAAAAACCAAAAACACTTTAAAATTAAATTTTACCCCTTTACTACATGCCATGAAAGAAGATCTGGATAGATAAAATGAACTCACACTCTCTTAAATTGGTTGCATTGACAACATCAAAATTTTAATGCTGTTGAAAATCTGTTCACTATGTTTTTGAAATGACCCATGTTAATCTAACCCCGGGTTCCTTCTCCTTGCCATATTTTATTAGAAAAGCAAAAGATCAGGGATCAAAATAACTTCACTCCAAAAACCCAAACAATCAGTCTGATTCAGGTCACCCAATTTTTACCATTACTTCCACTCCCCTTTAGTACATCCACCACTGGACAAACAATTCACTTAAACTGCTACTACACTACCTTCTGTTTGACTCAAAAAATACTATCACAGATTTACAAACTCTTCTTGACATACACGATTCAATACAGTGTATCATATTTTCTACATAGACAGAAAGACCCTCAACCTCTACATCCCCTATCTCCCCGTCTCCCCTCTGATGATCTCGCTTTAGGTCCAGATCTCTACAGTTGAGTGAGGATCTTTGATATTTACAGTCCCACAACATCTCCAAACTTTATTTGAATCACATTGAGTATGACCAAAAAAAACACATTACTCAACTGGAAAGTCCGGACTAAGTCATCAGCAATCCACTGGCTCAGTCAGTCAACAGACGGCACAATGCCAGAAAAGCTCACATCAAGTCTAAAGGACAAACTAATCCCATTCCATAACACCTTCTTTCCTGAAGTTCATTCAGAAATGACTGTACCCCACTCCGTCCACTCAGACAACATGACAACCCTATCCCAACAAACACTGCCCATCAGGACCGATACCATCCATCCATCCATTCTCTATACACCGCTTTATAGGGGATAGGGGTGCTGGAGCCTATCCCAGCTGACTCGGGTGAGGGCAGGGGACACCCTGGACAGGTCGCCAGTCTGTCACAGGGCTACATATACAGACAAACAATCACACTCACATTCACACCTACGGACAATTTAGAGTGATCAATTAACCTCAGCATATTTTTGGACTGTGGGAGGAAGCCAGAGTACCCAGAGAAATCCCATGCATGCACAGGAGAACATGCAAACTCCATGCAGAAAGATCCCAGACCCAAGCTGGGATTTAAATTGGGCTCTTCTTGCTGCAAGGCGAAAGCGCTAACCACTACTCCACTGTGCAGCCCTAGGACCGATACCTCCACCTGTAAATATGTTTGTATGGTAAAAAGTAAAACAGGAGTTACACAATAGCTGTAGCTTAGAAATGGCCATAGGGATGAACTTACTTTTGATTTACTTACATGAATTCAGTCATTCATTATTTATCTATTAATTAATTGCGTTAATATGCATTTGGGGTTGCTGCTGTTAGAGACTGATGCACCTTTACTCCTGCAAAGAAAGCATTAAGCTGCTGCAAGCAAATGAAGGCTTGTCATTTTCAAACACAACCTGGTGATATCGTTTCACAGCCATGTGCACCAATGTCCTAATTATGTGTTCTCACCACAGTTGAGACAAAGCATTTACATTAAAAAAGGAAATATTTGTTGTGCCTTATTCATATCTCCATGTACATCATGATTGTCATAATGGAGTTCTGTGACCCCGGGCAGAAAGAAAATTTCTGTATTAGTGGAGCACCCTCTTAGTGTCTGTATGATACAGTTCAACTATTCATGACAGCCAATAAAGCAGCAGTTTGAGAACTAGTCCAGTTCATAATGAGGGCAGCATACGGCGGGGCTTTGGGGAATGTTGGTTACTCGTTTCAGTTTAAGGGATGGAAGCAGAGCCACAAAAGTTCTATGTATGTTCTGTCGCAGTTTGGAGGCTATGAGGCACTTCATAAAAATCAACAACTATAAAGAAGCCATCTAGATGGTTTATGTTTCTCTTTGTCACTTTTCTGAAGTTGTGCCTGCATAGGTAGTTGGCAGTAGTCCTAAACGGGGATACAATGTATACATGCAACAGCATCCTGGCAAAAAAAAGAGTTTTCTAAACCTGAGATGAGGACTTATTGAGGTTTCTGAAATCAGGATATGATGTTTACTTGCTTAAACAAAAATAGAACACTTTAACTGAATCATAGTCAGGATACTCAAGTCTATGTAAACACAGTTACTGTTTTCAACAACACTGTCAGCAAATTGGATTTTTCATTATGGGGCAACGGCACATTGAATAACTTTATGTTATCCGGGTTTTTCAGGGCATGTGGAAACCCAGTGTTTACAGTGTTGAAAACATTCAAGCAGCTTTTCCACTCATATCATCTGGCTCTATTTATTTTGATAATTTAGGGGTTACTAAACAAAGAACTTGAAGAATTCAGTTGAGTGGAATGACCTGATAAGTGGTGCAGTGTGTGTAGAAGACAGATGAGCCTGTTCAGAAACACATGCCGTGCACATTCCCCGAGCAAGTTTGTAAAACAGACACACCAAACATGGCAAGCATGACAGGTCCATCTGTTAACAGGCACCAGAGATCGGACAAAATTGGACAAAAACGAGTTTGAAATCAGCAAAACCATAGTGTATGTGTGTGTGTCTGTATGTGTGTGTGTCTGTATGTGTTACCTGTCCAGAGAAGGGGGGTCGGTTGCCTGACCATGCCACTTGGCCTGGGTTAAGCTGTCTTGAGATTTGAGCTAGATTCTGATTAGATGAGCCAGCTGGCTGGATGTCGTTCACACCAGGGACATGGATCACAGAGGAACTACACACACACACACACACACACACACACACACCACCACCACCACCACCACCACCACCACCACCACCACCACCACCACCAAACATAAAGGAAAGAGTGAAAGATGCAGCTCAGTCAGCCTTCACTTTTCTCAAGAGGCTATCACAACATTCAGTTACGGCTGAAAGCTGCTGTAATTTAATCATGTAATTACATGCACTAACACACATCTCTGACATTTACCTGAAACTTTTGCCAGAGTGTCCCTGCTGGAAGGGAGAGCTCTGAGAGTAGATCTGCTGGCCTCCAGCTGTAGAGGAGGGAACCATCATCTTTTTGTCTCCCGCTATACACACAAGTACACACAGCAGGGTCAGAAATGCAGAAAAAAACAGCTGGTGAAAGAGAGAAATATAAAGTTAAACAAGCAACTCTGAGTACAGATATTCTTTGTGTGTGTGTGTGTGTGTGTGTGTGTGTGTGTGTGTGTGTGTGTGTGTGTGTGTGTGTGTGTGTGTGTGTGTGTGTGTGTGTGTGTGTGTGTGTGTGTGTGCGTGTGTCATACATCCAGAAATGCTGGTGTACATCTCAGCAAAGCGTGGGTCTCTCTCCTGGGAGAACAGGGCTTCTGTCTTGTCGATGTTCTTCCCTGCTTCATGGACTCCACTGCTGACGCTGGCCACAGGTACCTGAGGTTTGGGGTAAATTTTGATGTTGGAAGAGGAGATGACTACATATTAAAACATACAATCTGCACATGTGCCTACATACAAAATAAACAGATGTCTCACAAGCTGGACACAAATCTAAATAATTCCCATGTGGATTGGAAGGGTCAGTCAAGAAGCCAAGTCAAAAGGATAAAATGAAATTGCCAGCTCAGAGTGCTTCTGTCAACCCAGTAAGAGGCAATTTGCATCCACGTCTCTCCAGACTCATATAATAAATATGCTGAAGACTATGAATGTGTAAGTTGATTAAAAGAAACGGCAGAGTCAGATTTCTTGTATGTGTTTACAACCTTGACCAATATGACAATGGACGAAACTTTAAATATGGATGGTGTTTTATTACAACTTTGGGACTCTGACTCATTGGAAAACGATTGTGTTCAACGTTAAACTCCTGAAAAATCTACATCATGTGAAAGTATCAAGAACAGCACTGATATCTACTGTGTTTTGCTTCACACCAACTCCTGGTATACACTAATACATTGTCATTCAATACACAAGAAAAATCTTTTCATGAATACAAGAAACACAAGTATGATGTACATCAACTTCAAAGTTGTTGATTTTTTTCATAATTCTATCAAATTATTTCAGCTGAAATTCCATAGATTCTGCAAATACCTTCCAAGACAGTTAATTTGACTTGTGGAGTAGTTGTAAAGGACAAGGTTACCTGGGAAAGATCGTACGCAGTCAGCCCATCTCTCTGGTGAACCTCTAGCTCTGCCTGCTGCTGCTGCAACTGCCTGCAAAGCAAATACACCACATGCATGATCAGCACCTCCGACTACAAACAGACATAAGCAGCGCTTTACTGAACTGAAGCTCCTGTAAACATAAATTCAATATATGGAGAAAACCAATACAACGAATAGGGAATTAGTTCGACTGAATTTATATGACAAAAATAATGACAGATGGGTATAAACAGGAAGTAGTAGCTGTACAACGGTGAGCAGGGGCAGTGTAGCCATCAAAAGAACCATCAATCTATTAAGGCATGTACACATTTGTGTGTAATGCAAATACACTAAATGTAATTCACATGAAATCAAAAAATTCTGTAATATGTCCGCATTGGGGCAATGACAGAGAATGGGCTGCACAAAGTGTTGTTTAAAGGCAAACAGTAATACTCCAAAGTAGGATGAAGTCTCTGCTATCACCAAGAGAAGAGAGATGTGATGAATCTTAGAGATGGAGGCATTGGCCCTTTAATAGAAAAAAAAGGAGGGAGGGCCTAGTTTTAACATGTCAACAGGCATAAAGTCATGAAGTAGAAATTCAACACAGAAGAAGCATAACCTGGGCTAGCTGAATAGCACGTTTCTTGCAATTTGATAGAGAGCAGTGCGGGCTGAGGAGCATGTTGCCACGGCAGGTCAGGTCTATCGACTAATACTCTTGGTCAGTGATGCCACAACAAATTTTGCAACACGTCCAGAACCTGTCAGTTGTGTTCAGCTGCTGCATAAAGGCAGCACAGGAGAGGCATCGGACCTTTCAGCAGAAATACCTCAGATTCCAAGTTCTCAAATCAACAGCTAGCTAACTGCCTTTCTAATTATCATTTGGATTAGCGTATTAGGAGTAAACTGTAGCTGAAGTGGCAATTTAAATGTAGAGGCTGTTAAAGTGGCTGGGGAGAAAAAAACACTGCTATTTCAGAGCAGGTGGGGCATGTCTGTGGTGAATTTATGTCACTTTAAAATTAATTTAAAAAACACGGTAGACAGATGACAACATTTTGAAGCGGAAAGATAAGATGGAAGGTTTGAAAAAAATCTGAGCAATTTAGGAAGAGCAACAAAGTACTGCAAACATGATGAAATGTGACATACTTTGCCAATTATACTTTAACTTCTCAGTCATATTTAAAAGGAAACAGCAAAAGAATTATGCAAAACAATTTGTCAGTCCATGGCCAAAAACACTTTGGTGGGTTGTCTCTAAAAAAATATCTATAAAAATAGCTTTTGAGTCCGATTATAGTGCCAACAATATACAACAGTATATGTAACAATAACTAAATATTAACACAGTGCTAGGGACAAGTGCATAACTTGGCAATCACTAGAATCACTGTTTCTTTTGCATATGCATTCAAGTATGCAAGTATCATAACTGTTACTGAAGACTCTCAAAGAGTGCAACACACTGAGGCTATGGATCTCATTTAGAATACTTCTGCTTCCACTTCCACACAAGTTATGTACATATTCATGATTACTAGCACTACTGATGCATCTGATTACCTGCCAATATAAAAGTAATCAGTGGTACATACATATTTTATGAATCAGATGGAAGTTCTTCACTTATTCAGTTTTTTACCTTTTTGTACTTTTACTATTTTTTCAAATTTCCTACTGTTCCCTAAACAAACATGTGCCTAAAAGCTATGAGCTGTATGTTGATACTGCTAATTGGCTGAGCTCATGGCAGTCCTTATTACGATGAGTTCATCCAGGTGGAACAGTATATATGGTTGGAGTGTGTAAGCCTCTGAACTCATGTTGATCGGTGCTCAGATGAAGGGCTGTGTCTATTCACTTAATGTGCACCTAAGTCCCTCAACTGAATCAACAGTGAGCCCTCTGCCTCTACTGTCAAACACCTCTGTGTGCTGCTGGTTGTTTACACATCTGTGCCAACAATCCCATAACCAATTACATATGAAGTGGATTTAATTCCAGTGCACATAGGTACTATTTATTTCATGGTAATAAAGCTCCACGTTCACCGTATAATACTGCATTAACACACCAACCTTCCCTCTGAGCCTCCCTGCATCTTTTCCCTGCTGATTAAAGGTGTCAGTGTTTAATGAGATGGTACTGTAGGCTTCATATGACCGCAACATCAACACTGGCTGGATGCCCTTTTCAACAAGGAAGAGGCAATCATATTTTGTATAATTAACTTCACCTGATTCTGTTAAGTCTGTTTTCTAACTTGAGTCACCAAATGTTTATGTTTGAACTTCTTGTACTGTTTATAGCAAATCCCAATAACACTTATAGTACAAAGTTATTATTTGTTTAGCAGGTTACAAAATAATGACAGAAAAGCCTTCTAAACTCTGTGATATTAAATATGGCTAACCACAATCAGTCTGTTTCGCCTAAGAGTCTTGTTATTTTATCTCCACTACTGCAGATGGTTTACACTTGCTGACGTGAATAAATTTGATATTTAATCAAGTTTCGCACAGTGTGTCCCATGTTGGAAATCTCAAAAAATAAATAAAAGTCAGAAGTCATCATGAAAGTATTCACTTGCATTCTTTGTCAACCAGTGTGGCAGCTGCTCAAAGCAGCGAGAACAAAATAAATACATAAAGACAAAAAATGTGACGTATGGAAGACCTACTTGACATTGGTGTTGGTGCAGATGATGTACTCTATCTCATCAGAGTATGGGTTCTGGAAGGTGAAACTGCTGGTTCGGATTAGCATCCACTCCCTGTTTTTCATCCGGAAACGATACATCACTGACAGGACCTGACCCTTCAATTTCACCACCTGCAGAGGCAGAAAAAGCACTGAATATTACCTTTATATTATGTCTTAATGATCCAGTTAAGTCTTAATGTGTTTTCCTTTGTATTATTCTAAGATTTTATTCAAATTTCTCAATAAGTCCAATACACACTTCCCACATTAGCAAAACTAATGAACACTCTATATAACTTAAAAAAAAGGTTGATGCTACAGGTACGGACCCGTACCTGTAGCATCTGTACTAGAGGTACGGACCCGTTAAGGTCACTGAAGAGCTGGCGCCGGTTAACTACTATTTGCTGCACATTACAGGCAGTTTATATGAATGACTTTGACGGCGAACATTGTATAATTTAACCAAAAATACACCGTCTCCTCTCACACTTTAGACATTGCAGTTTTTACGCTTTTAGACGCCGTGTATAAATTGTTTGAAGTCCAGTTCCTATTAATTAGTTTACCGCGTTCAGTGGTGGAAGCGGCTGACGAACTCCATTGCAAATGTTCCCATTTAATTTCGGACGCTAATTTACAAGATAAAATTAAGGATGTCGAATATGAAACAAACACTCGTGAATGGTGAGGAGCAGCTCTTTAATTCGGCATGAATTAAAAAAAAAACCACAAACTTGATTTACTGTGATATTGTGAGATTTGTTTGTGGTGATGTAACTTAGCCATTCAACAGAGTCCGCTAACATTAAAGTGACTGTGACAGGGTCTGTGTTGACAGACGCAGAAAATACGTCAGGGTTTTGTTTAGGTTGTTAATATGTAATAGTCTGTCGCTACTTTTGAAGGTAAAAAATACTTTTCGTTTGCTGGCTGTTAGTTCCGCCATTTGTTTTGTTTGCTGTTTGTGCTTTATTAGAACAGGGTCACGTGAATAAAAAGTTTTGCTATTTTTAATAGTAGTGCTGATTTCAACCCCCAAATTGCTGTCCGTGAAAAAGTCAGATAATGATATTTATAAGACATTATACATGATAGAAAAGAGAACAGCAGATGACTGACATGACAGGCTCGGCACGCAGATTCACCTCGAATCACGGAAGCGCCTTCATCACTCGGATTACCAAGCCGGCTCATTAATATTTATGTACGTCGGATTACCAGCCAATCACAAAGCGCGTTCATCAGCCGGCTCATTAATATTCATGTACGTCTCATTAATATTTATGTTAAGGGAAAGTGCCGTATCCGTAGGCCACAGGCTACGGGTCCGTATCTGTAGACACTACCTAAAAAAAAAGCAAAATATGGAGCAAATCTTACAAATTTTGCTATTTCCAGAAAGTATGGATTTACAAATCTGCAATCCCACATTAAAACGATTCCCTGACATATCTTAACCAAATTTAATAACTTAATCTCTTTAATAATAATTTATGTATATTATTGTATATATTAAATAAATCCACATTTTCATTGACCATAATAACTTTCATTAAATCCCATAAATCTCTTTCCTGAAATCTTGGATCCACAAAGGTACTCTACATTGCACAAATGATGATTTATGCAGAATCCAGTAAAGGTTACCTGTTAGTTTATTTCCTGCTTTTGAATTAAAAGTAATTTCGTCTAAAATGCTGTCTCTCAATTGATACTTTCTCTGCTCACTGCAGAAACCTCTGGCTGTCATCCAGATAACACAGTCTGCTGTCTAAATGATTAGAGTTTTTTAAAAAAAAACAAAAAAAACTTATCATAAATCCAGAAAATTCTTCATCAGACTGACCAAATTTATTTTGCAGATCGGTTACATTTTTATTTATTAAATCATTAACAAGTTCTACACTTCGTTCTCTGAGGTGCTGATATTCAAGGATTCTTTACCAGCCAGATCAAATGGACCAGATAATCAGATCAAATTAACTACAGAAAAATTCAAGATAAACCCTGTACCTTGATCAAATGAGATAAATCTACTAAACTAGATACCTACATAAAAATCAACATCCAAAATCAATTAAAGTAGTTGGCCAGATTTAATAAACCAAATGCAGAAACCAAATAAAGCTGAGACTAAAATATGTGCTTCACTCCCATATATTACAGAGTTCATCTGGATTTAAAACTCACTTTAAAGATAAAGGCTATTTTAATTCTTTGTAAAACTCTATGCTCTCTAACACTCTTTTTAACAGAGATGATTTCTAACCTTGGTTAGACCACAAATGTAACTAAGGATTTGAAAAAAAAAGCACCGCACCACAGAATATCGAAACAAGATGAATCCCAAAATCTTTCTTACTTGTCCTTATCTCAACAAACGCTCCCCATAAGTACAGGGACAAAGGTGTGTTTGCAAATGACCTGCGTGATCATTGCCCCATTGTAGCTTTGCCAGCTACCTTTCCAACAGAACGCAATGTGTTCAGGTGGCTGGAACTTCCTCTTCTTTTCTGGACACTACCAAAGGGATGCCCCAAGGTTCAGTGCTGGATCCATTTTATTTTCAATCTACATAAACAATCTCTGTAGCAACCTGTCAAATGCAAGGTGTTATTTTTATGTAGACGACACTAATATTTATTGCTGTTCAACTTCACTCAGGCTTTTGAGTTTTTACAAGATGTTTTTCATGTTATCTAGTCTTGTTTGTATAATCTTCAAGTGGTTTTAAACACAAACAAAACCAAGGGCATGTTTTTTTATACAAGATTGCCACCACAGAACATTCCAAATATTGTAACATCAAAAGGAAACCCTATAGAGCTGCTTTTAAATTACAAGTACTCTGGTTTTATTCTTGATTGGGAGCTTTCATTTAAAGCCCATATTAACACCTTGGTCACTAAACCTAGGATGAAGCTCAGGTTCAAGTTCAGAAATAAAAACCTGCTTGAATTGATTATGGACACGTGCGTTATTTGAGTGCTTCATCAAAATGTCTCCAGTCCTTGAACACTGTTTTTCACTTGATGCTGAGTTCTGTTACAAGCTGTAGTCGTCTCACCAACCATTGTGAACTGAATGTTAAATCGCACTTGCCTTCTCTAAGTGTAAACAGATAAACACACATTGGCCGATTCTAATTTATAAGGCTCTTTCAGGCTTAATTCTTCTCTGTTTGTGCACTTTATTACAAAGAACAAACAGTTGCTATACATTCCTACACTACTCTTGTTTTATCTGTAACTCATGTAAGAACTGAATTTGGAAAAAGAGCTTTCAGCTTTGCTATCCCCTCAGCATGGAATACCTTACAGACTGAACAAACTGTTTGAATTTATTCCACTTGGAGCCTTCCATTCTCTCCTGAGGGATAGACAGTGTGAGACCACTGGACAGTGCATGTGCTTTTAAATCGAAAACTGTTGTTTGTTGTCTGTGGTACAGCTCTCGCACTTTTTTTTATTGTAAAACACTTTTGTACCTTAAAAATTGCATGTTTTAACTTATACTGTCACCTCCTTGTAATTGTTTTTATGATGTGTCCTGCTAACCTATTGGCCAGGCCACTCTTGTCACAGAGATCCTGATATCAATGGGTTTAATCTGATTAAATAAAGATTTTTTTTTTTTTTTTTAAAAAGCCTGCTCTCAAAAGCTTCCTCTGCTGATGTGAAACAAATACAGGAGAATGTCTAACTGGACCTTACTGAAATCATATGTAAGGATATTTCCCAAAGTCGAATTGGAAATGTCCAGATTTCCAAAGGTGAGATGCAAAGCCAATAGGATGCTGCGTTCCTTTGTTTTACAAACATACGAGCAAGCTTTCCTTCTTATGACACTGAACAAGAGAAAATAACTTTCTGTCACTCCTGTGTAGCAATTTAAATCTCCACAACAAGACTTACACCTGAGATGACAGCAGTTTTTCAGTTTGCTTTATTATTTTTCTCCTCTATATTTTAACCCCATGGTCTGTGCAGTTGTCAACTTTTCGACTTCCACCATTAACCTTAAATTAATGGCTCAAGTCCAGTCTTACCTGTTGGAAACTTTCTCTCAGGTGACTCTGGTCCTCAGGATGGCAGAACTCTAAAATATCTTTCCCCAGTAAGTCCTGCAAGACAAGACAACGGTTCAATGATGAGAACTTATCATTGTCAAATAAAGGATTGTATATGATAAGCAATATTAAGCATACCAGATATATACAAAAATAAAACAAACATATTTCATACTATACATTTAATCCTGTAGTCAGACTGCATGTCCACAAATTAGTTTCTTCTGTTAAATAAATTGTGATGTCCAAAAGGATGTTAGTAAAGCAACAGCTGGTGCATTTAGACTTGATACACAGGTAAATAGCTACTCTATTCATTCCCTTGGGGATATCAGGTGTCCAGTAGCTCACAACAAGCAATCAACAACACATGACAATACATCACACAATAGGCAATACAGGCACAGTACACAGAATACATCACAAAACGGGTAATGTAATTGGCTATAAGAAAAGTAGTATTTGAGCATAACTGCACAGATGATAGTTCAGTTTAGGTGTGCTGTAGCTCACAGTGCATATTAGCTGAGATCCCCTAGTGTAGCTGAGAAAAAAAGTGCCAAGAGCTAAAATTACAACGCACTGGTGTTTTTAGGGAATGAAGTAGTCCACTGTCCTCTCAAAACATATGAATGTCCATCTTTTTTTTTTCAGCAAACACTCTTAGTAGCACAGACAGGGCCTGCAGGGGACTTCCTCTCCAATCCTCTGTAGAAATGTGGAGTACCAAATGGTTGTCGATGCTAACAAAGTCATGGACATATAACGACAACAAGAGCTACAGAGAGTTTTTTATATCAGTTTTTAGCAGGCCTCTTCCCTTTACTATGTTTCTGCTGAACATACTGTTTGCACTTAAAGTTAATCCATCGAAAACACAGACAACCTGGCAACCCTGAGATCCAGCTTCATTTTGGGAGTCACTGAAATTTTACAGAAGAACACTCAGAACTAAAACAGACCAACCAACTTGATATAACTGAAGCACTCACTGACTCAAATAACTTCAGTTTTAGTACACTGAAATCACAAATCGATCTCTTTAGCAGATTAAAAATCCTAGAATCAGTGGCTAAAGACAATAAAAACCCTTGAGATTATCACATCATTGAAGATGAGCTACTGGCTAAAATCCTGGCCCTAAAACAATGGAAAACCAGTAGTTCTGATAGTATTTTAAATAAATTGCTAAAATTCAGCAGCCATAGGTTTATAAGACCATAGACTTATATAGGACCAGTGTAGCATGTAGCATTTTTCTTCGCAGGACAGTCAACAAGCTGCAAAAAGCTGTTCAGGTGGGAGGTTAGGGTTGCCTAATTGAATTCCTTTAAAATGTTCGAAATACTGCAATGAATGGATCAGGGCAGAGGGTCTCTATTCTCCCAACAGCCTCATAAATAAAGTCACATGCTAATAGAGCAGCTCTCCATAGCGGAATGTAAACAACGATGACAACATGGTCAGAACTCTCTCGGTACATAGCAAGGTCTGAAAGCTCAATATCTGGACAGCAGATCATCTCCTTCACTGTAATTGAAGGGATTACACCATGTACTGTTCATAAATTTAAACCAGAACCCCTACCTTTGTTTTAGCTACTTGCTCTCGCAACTCTGTTCTCATACCACATAAGCCATGCACATTCACACAGGAGCAGAAGCAGGAGTAGCATGTTGTTAATCATGCAGTAAAGCAAGACTACACTCCTCTGTGGTTCTTCACAAATGCCTCAAGCCCCTTCTTTATCTGGGCTTGACACTACCCATGAGGACTGACAGTGACTCTGGCCCTACGTCCACGATATCAACTCTGGATCTGTTCCATTGCAACATGATGAGGCGCTCCCTTGTGTGCACTCTTTTCCTTCACAGTTCTATTCATCAGCACTTACTCAATAAAAATAATCAAAAATATACTCCAAAACAAAACTGAGGCCAAAATGCTACAAACACACTTAACATGTTGCCAAATCAAAATGAGTGTAGACAGAACTCTCTTGGTACACACAAATGCGCTCTTCAAGTACAGGGGGTCTTCGACCTGCCTCGGAGTTCCTTTCCTAGGGATCAATGTAAGTCAGTTTTCACCACAAGTAGGAACTCCGGCAAAAATATGTAAACAAAGCTGTTACATGCATCACGATATCAATCAGTTCTTTAGAAAAGTCATAAATGCCAATGACTTCCATGCATGTATGAATCATTTTACAAGAAAATAACAGAAAATTCTAACGGACTGATATTGTTGTTGATGTTGTTTCAAATTTTATTGTTCAGTTCGAGATTTACCTAATGTCGGTGAACATGTTAGTTAGCTCACCTCTGATTGGCTGAGAGTCAGCAGTAGTGTGTGTGTGTGTGTGTGTGTGTGTGTGTGTGTGTGTGTGTGTGTGTTGCTCCGTGCAGCGCTGATGCGTGTGTCCAGCGAGAGAGAGAGAGCTGGGAACGGAGGCTAACTCTGGAGCTAATTTATAGGGTGTTTGTAGTTATTTTGGTGTTGGCTACGGTTCACAGAAGCCTGTGTGAAGGATACAGGATAAAGTCTGACTCATTCATTTCAGTGGGTCGCTAAAATATGTTGCACTGTTTTAACACCCTGACCGATGTTCGTTGGCACTTCGCTCTGTTCCGGGCATTTTATTATATATAATTTCCCTTTCATGAAGATGACTTTCCTTTTCTTTACAGCGCTGCCATCATAAGAGTTTGACTAAAGCTTGGGAGCCATAATGAAGGGCAAAAAGATAGTAAATGTAGCACAATCCAAGGTGGCATACCACCAGCGACTGTAAACAAAGCTGTCCTATAGCGCCGCATGAAGACTTATTTGTCTGCGCCACTCGCCAACTAGTTCCATGTAACCAGTTCCGACACAACGATAAAACGCTGTAGATTGATGACCCTGTAAACTGAGGAACTCCTGTATATACCAACAAATTCTGAAACAAGACAAACAAATGCTGAACACAGATAATGCTGCAGAGTTTTGTCAAAACGGAATGTAATTTTATGGTTGATCAACAACCATGAGTTCCAAATCATTGGTTTTATATATTCCTGAGTGTTTTTTGAAACTGTGAATCATCTGTCAAGACACTGAATGCAGGAAAAGGTGATTCAAACATTTTTCCTTAAAAATGAGAGGTACTTGCAGATGGTATAATGTGAGTGATGTAATAAACTGGAGACCAGATATTTAATTTGAAAATAAAGAAAAAGTTGATACAATAAAAGACAAAAAAGGCCCTGTAGGAATATAACAAGTATAGTCAGAGTAGTATTTTCAAACGCAATGTACTTGTTCTAGGTTAAAATAACAAAAATATGACTTAGAATTTAGCAAAGCAGAAGCTTACAGGCCACAGGAATGTGTTTAAAAAAACTAGTGCAGCCAACCAGTGTTTTCCATCTTAGTCTAATTATTTCCGTTTTGAACTCAAAAACTCCAATCTGTAACTGATTTCGCAAAGTACTGCAGAGCCATTGCATATCCTCATCTGAAAACATAGTATGACTGGGATATTGCAACAATAATAGAAAACAAGTATTTAAAATTAATACAAAAATAACTGAAAACCAGGCAGTTTATCCCTCTAGAGAATTAAAACCTTTTTGTCCACATTTTTTAAAACCTTCAGGCACAATATATGTTGATATTTATCTAAAATAGTGTGGGACGCATACTACACAAACTTTAAACATTTACGGTGTGGCAAAATTTGTCTACAGACAGACAGACAATGAAATGCCTGCCTACCCCAACAAAACTAATCAAATCAGTGTTATTTTTTTCAGTTGATATTATAGATACTCTAGATTTACAAGACAGCCAAAGATAGCTGTATAACCAGAGATATCAAAGAATCATAAGACTGTAAATACTTAAGTCACAGTTGTGAAGCAATGCAACACATTTTTAACAACAGTGGTAGAAGGCAACATTTCAATTTGTAGTTTTGCTTCATTGTACTTTGACATTGCTGTCCCATTGTATACATAAGTGTGTTGAACTGGCTTACTGTCATATTAACGTGATGGTGCGGCTGCTGCAACTAGGTTTAATTTAGAACAGCACTTTCTTTAATTCTGTATGGGTGTGATAACAAGAGCTCTGCACATTCAGATGTACCTGAGGCTGCTCATGATGAGGGATTGGTTTCTGTGTCTTTAATGAATTAGCTCATGTAAAACACAAAGGAAAATATAAACATGGGGTGCACAATAGAACTGACCAATTGCAGTAAAAGGCAGAATAAAGGCATCTTGCATAGTTAATACAACTGCAGTACTTCCGCTTCTATAAAGGCATGAGAGGCTGAATGTCCAAGTTAGGATGTTGAAAACAAGTCGATGACACTTGTATCCATATCTCCAAATTTTAAGGATATTCACAATACAAAGTCTTTAATTAGCCTGGCTGACCTGAGGCTGATAACCAATGACGTTGATGCAGCGCGGGTCGACAAAAGTGATGACACCATCCGAGTTGTGACGTGAGAGGAACTCTGTGGGAACCGACAGACCATTCATATCCATGGAAACTGGAGAGCTGGTTACCTGAGGGAGGCACAGCAATATTCAAAATGCAGCATTTAGGCACAATGAAGAAGGTATTGTGGAGGGTAAATGGAGAAAATAGTCAGTGTTTCACACAAATAGGTACTGTTGTCTGTACGACTGGCAATTGTTGGAATTTATTGATAATATTATATCCCTTGTTGATTTGTTGACTAATTAAACTGGTGCTGTCAAAAAATATTAGTTATGTTCTGTAATAGACATCAAAACAGACATAGTAAGTCATGCTGTGTCCAAACTTATGGCCATGGCTGTATATGGTTGATATCAGTACTTTACCTTTGTTAGATTATATTTACGAGTTAAAGTGCTCCTCGTTTCTTGTTTGTGTTTTAATAAAATGTAATTCAAAAAGAAAATCAATTTTAATCAAGATATGAGTGGGGAAAAAACAAATTTACAAATGAAGCAAGGCTGTTCATAACTACTGATTTTTATTTATTTGAACTTCATTAGAAATTTAGCCCATTTAGGTCACTGCACACAACACAAGCTGAAAACATACAGTAACCATGTCAGTGTCACCCCCTTGTCCCCCACTGTTCTCATGGCAGCTAGCTTGTCTCTCTGTCTCGATTATCCAAGTGGAAAATCCTTAAAAGTATGTGGAAATTTTCCAGAGACATTGTTGCATGAAAAATTCTCTGCCAGTTTCTGCATCCCACAGGGATTCTGTGGATTTCCCTTTGGACCTGAAAACTCCAGCAAGGATAAGAACCCCAAAGTAAGCATGTAAATGGTTTTGGTCAATCTCCTTCCACCTCTTTCCAAAAACACACCTTCCTTCTAAATTAGTTCAATACAGAATCATTTTCTGGATGGAATCTGGGATGAAAAGCTCAAAAGAAGACTTGATGTCCTCTACATGAGTCACTGCCATGTGTGTTGGCCCTGCTTACATCCCTATCACATCAGCAGCGATGGCTCATTTCTTGGGCAAGAAGACCACTCAGTTTCACCATTTTTGACATCAAAATTTAATCACCTGCTTGCTGCTGATAGGCTGGTCCTGTGATCATCTTCATTTTGGAACTAGCTGATGCTCAACCTCATCCTCTTCTTCAAAGTCACTGTCAGACCCTGAATTTTCAGAAATACGATCCTCACATTCTGAAATCTCTGCCTCTACATCATCATCAAAAGCTTCCCTCTCTTCCAAAATAAATTGCAAGGCCCTCTGAGCAGGCAATCTTTTGGCCATCTTGATCAGCTGCGAGAAGGAACCACACTGGCAAAGCTATATGTATGTGAATTTGCAGTACGCGTAAATAAAGATTGATTCCCGCAAAACAGAGGGTAAGATGTGAGGGAATGTGAGAGCAGACAGTGTCGGTGCTTCAATTTTGCAACAATGCTGCAACCTTGTGGTTTTTGTTGTGGTATTGTTTTAATATGTGTATCAGTTTATTTAGGCATCAAGGTCAGCATTTTGGTCAAGTTAGACATGTTTGTGATGCGACAGACATGCGGAATAGCAAATACATATTTGAAATAAAAGAGAGAAAACACAGTAACTCAATCTGCTATTCAAAGCTAATATATTTCTTGATTCCGGTACACACAAACACGCTCAGAGATATTTTGCTCATCTCTTCAGTTGATCAAAATGGATAAAATTACTGTATTACCACATACCTGCAGTCTCCCAATAGCCACTAGGCAGTATTTTCCC
This sequence comes from Acanthochromis polyacanthus, assembly GCF_021347895.1. Lineage (NCBI taxonomy): Eukaryota > Metazoa > Chordata > Actinopteri > Pomacentridae > Acanthochromis > Acanthochromis polyacanthus. Next base: position 35,989,319 of record NC_067114.1, on the reverse strand, counting down.
GTCTGACCTGCCTCTGTGTCTTCTTCTGGTATAGTCATGCCTGAGTAAAAGAGAGACAAAGAAAGTATGAAACAAAAAGTAATTTTTCATGACATGTAAACACCTATTTGTTTATAGATTTGTTACTTGAACACGGCAGTAAGAGATAATTTACTGGCTGCCACCGCTCCTCTACAATGACATATAAATTGTCTTTTCACCATTAAGCCTCCCCAGTGTGCAAGTTATATTTCAGACACAACATCAAATGCTGCCAGCATATTTTGACAAATGCTGGCTCCACTGTGCTACTACAAATAACTCAGTCAAAGAGAAATAAAGACCAGAAAAACACACAGACAAATCAATACAATTTTAATAGCACTGTATTTTTAACCATACTAAGAATTTTAAGGCTCTTTTCAGGTGTTTTGAATTAATTAGATGATTAGAACTCTTCTCAGGACTGTGTGAGTTCTAAGAGACCTGATTTTCATGTCTGTGGCCCACTATGGAATATTCCAATATTCTGAGACTCATTTTTGAGGGGGTCCATGAGCTGTAAGCTGTAATCATCAAAGTTAAAACGATAAAAGCTTGAAATACTTCAGTTTATGTGTAATGAGTCTAGAATATATTAGATTTTCACTGTGAGAAATGTCTGATGAAAACTACTGAACAGTTCTCCATATTCAAAGGACAAGAGATGCACCTGTATAGAACATTAATTACACTTCAAGAGCAAACACTTTTCACACTGAAATGTAATTACAATTTTGTTTTCAAGAAAACTCTGTAGGGTACAACAACAAAAAATTACACTTTATACCATTATTGTACTATTTTTCGTGCTTTGGATTAGATTGGTTTGTTTTCTCCCTGCTCCTCTCCCCTCCTCCCCTCCTCCCTTTTGTCTGATGAGGTTCACCTGCAGCTCCTTTCCTCAACTCCATAAAACTCAGGGCTTTCCTTCACTGCTTTGCCACATCATTTCACACCTTTGGTACAACAGTTACTCTCTGGCTTCTACAATGATTCAGCTGAGTATTCTACTTCTCGTGACCTTGACATTACTGCTTTCCTTACCACTTGCTTGTATCTATGCCATTATGCAAATATTCTGTCAAATGTTTTTAACCCATTTTCTAACAATCTTACAATGACTTCAAAAAATCTATAGCTTAAACAAAGGCTGGAAAATCTTAAAGATACCATCTGAACAAACATCACATGGAAGAGTCTGGAGATTATAAAAAAATGGCCCACAATCACATCCAGATATGTGTTCCTTTTAAAATGTAGTAATAACAGAGCAGAAATTCCCTGCTAGTTAACAAGAACAGTTTACGATGAAATTCAAAGAGATGAGCTGCCATCAGCGCTTCTCCACACGTAACACTTTATCCTCATTCCTGGCTACATTCTTTCCTTCTTACACTTCAGTCAGCACCAAATACACAGGAACCCAACGTGCAAAATATCTGTGTTCGTAACTCGTGTCTGTCTGTTATCCATCTGCAATTTATGAGTCGATGTGCGTGTGTCTAGCCTGATGGCCCTTGCCGGCAGTATTATGTCCAGAACATTCCAAAGGAGTATTTTTAGTGCAAGGAAGTGAGCCATGTGTAAATGAACTGAAAACACATGTGGTGGGTATGTGTGTTTGTGTTCTACCTGGAAATATTCCAGCGTGACCTCAAAGTTCAAAGAGGCAATTTAGCTGTGTTTGCTTGATGTTGTTCAGTTTCATCACCTTACTTTAACATCAGCATTTAGACACCTGGTTTGAGATCAAGGCAGCGCATTCCAGTCTTTTCCTTTATAAACACTGCACAGCGGTTGTCTGTATGCATTTGTGTGTGCGTGTGCATCTGGCATGAGATCTTGCATAATCTCAGATCCACTGCATAAAATAGCTACACTGATTAACAGCATAAGGTGTTAGTCAGACATTAACATATAGAAGACTTACAGATGTTGTATAAATCACTGAGGGCAGGGTTCAGAAATAGGTACAATAGATGTAGATTTTCTTATTCTCAACAACTTCAAAACAATAAAAATAAACAATGCACTGCTCCATTTATCAATACTTTATGCCTTCCTCACTTGCTCTTGAACTGTTTGCCCCAAGCCCACCAGTTCCTACTGAAAATGTCAATCTGATATATAGTTTCTGTTGTTTGTTTTTAACCAAAGATTACTAAAACAAGAAGAAATAGTGCACTTGTTAGAGACTGTTTTCAAGAACAGAATGATCCACATTTGGTGCTTTTGTGACTTATTTCCAAAAGCAGGATGTATGACCCCAATCAATGTAGAATCGAGTCATAACAAACAACAGTGTGTGCTCATAGTAATGAAGGAAAGTGTCACGCAGTGAAATAGTCTGATTCATTGAGGTGCAATAATTTTTAGACAGCAATGAAGCTTTGCTGCACATAAGATACATCATATCTTTCCACGTGACTCTTCAAAGAGGTTCTAAAGAAATTGATTTAGCTTAAAATTTTCTGCCTGCTAAAGTGAGTTCATTGACAGTGGTGTCACAACACCACCCAAAACAGCAAGAAAGGTAAGAAATGTGACAGTGAAAGTGTAGCTTTTTGTCCAGGATTTGAGTCATTAGGGTGCTGAGTTTTTTAGCTTGGCTTTGTTTCAGCATGTCAGGAGGACAAGTCTATGAAATGGTTAGACTCAGACCAAAAGAGCTTTGATTAATATCTGTGGATCGATTTCTAATTGGACTGCGTTGTGGCTTGTTTGGTAGCACTGTCGCCTCACAGCTAGAAGATCTCTGGTTCTTATCCCAGCCTGGGATCTTTCCGTTTGTCTCTATGTGTAGCCCTGTGATAGATTGGTGACCTGTCCAAGGTGTCATTTGTCTTCACCATAAATCAGTTGGGAGAGACTCCAGCCCCCCGTGACCCAAATGAGGAATAAGCGATGTATAGACAATGAACGGATGGATGATTTCTAATTACAATGAAATTGTGTGGATGGAATAGGGAATAGGAGGAGTATGGGAGCTTTGTATTTTTACAGTTGCACTTTGGCCTGTTAGTTTGGAAATTAATCAGCTAAAAGAAGACTGCAAAAACCTTCCAGCTGTCAATTTCCACATCGATGAAAAGATAAAATACACGCAGCTTTATCTGAGCATCAGCTGGATGGAGAAAATTTTTATGTTAAAAGAGAACAGACTTTCAAAAAAGTCACTCCAGAACCATGCAGGCTGTTGTGAATTTGTGGCTGAATCCAACTCCTGATCCAGAGCTCAACTCATGTCCACAGCTGCTTTACGTTATACCAGACCACACTTATTCTGGGCAGGGACCCATGCAGGGAAGTGCAGTGTGGGTTAAGCATGGACATACATTGATCAGACACAACATTATAAACATTGACAGGTGAAAGAATGACAATAATCATCTCATGAAATGAAATGTTCTGCTTGGAAACCTTGGATCCTGGTAGTCATGTGAATGTTTCTTAGACACGTACCATCCACTTAATAACTGTGCAGATCAAGCTAAACCTCCCATTGGAAATACCACTTCTTGACGGCAGTAGCCAAGCAGGACAATGTGCCCAACGAACCATAAAAACTGCTCAGGAACCGCCTACGGAACACCCAAAAGAGACCAAAACATTGACCAGATCTCCAAATTCATAAATCCCCATTTGATTGAGCATCTATAGGTTGCGCCGAAACAAATCTGATCAACAGAGGCACCAAACTGCAACCCACAGAACGCAAATCATCCACTGCCAATGTCAGAGTCCCAGACAACACAGGACCGTCCCAGAGGCCTGTGTCCATGCTCTGATGGGTCTTAGCTGTTTAGTGGCCCAAGGGGGGACCAACACACAACTAGCAAGGGATTGTAATGTTGTGTCTGTTGAGTGTACATAAGCAAATCGAGCTAAAATATGATGTGTATGAAATTGCTTACCTGCAGGGGGCCAGGCTTTGATGTAGCCAGTACAATGCACTACAGAGTACTGAGCTTCTCCTTCTTTTGAGGGACCAAGGCCATTCCTGATCATCAAACACACACAGATGTAGCAGTATGTTAGATACACAGACATCAGTATGGAAGAACTCAAAAACAATACAGACCTCAAACATATGGTACTGACTATCTTCTGTACAAGTAAGAGCTTGTAGACGTAAAACTGTTTTACAAACGTTCTACACAGCAGAGTCAGTGTATGGTCTTTGAAACCCTGAATCAAACTGTTTTAATTCAGACTGGATCACAATTACTGTAGGAGAAGAATGCCTGTACCTGTATCTCTTCCTCATGTTAGACAGGCGATTTAGGGAGATATGATCCAAAGGAGCACTGCCGCACCTAAAAACAGTTACATAATAAAGACAACCGCATACATTACATTCAATCAATCAAGCAAAGTTTATTTATATAGCCATTTACAGCAGCCCAAAGGGTGACCAAAGTGCCTCACAGTAAAAAAAAAAAAAAGAAAATAACTACACTACAGTACCTTAAAACAGAACAAACAATCACACTCACACCTACGGGCAAATTTAGAATAATCAATTAACCTCAGCATATTTTTGGACTGTGGGAGGAAACCCACACAAGCACAGGGAGAAAATGCAAACTCCATGTAGAAAGACCCCGGGAAGGCTGGGACACAAACCAGGGATCTTCTAGCTGCAAGACGAGAAGTGCTAACCACCACGCCACTGTTTAGCCTATGTATACTATATAATAAAATAATACAATAAACAGCAATAAAACAGCATGGAATATAACATCTAAAAGAAATTCATGATGTTGGCCAGTATCTACTAATCACAGTAGTGTAATAGAGTAATAGTGTAATTATCTCATGCTTTTCAAAATTTACACCCTGATACAATAGTAGAATTAATCCAGTGATTGTTATATTGTTATGTAATTCAAGAATAGCTGATGTGAGTTTTGGAAGTGAAATTGACTAAAAACCTCCAGCTGTTCCAAAATGCTGCAGTCAGAGTTCTGCTAAGAACTAGCAAGAAGGTTCATTACTGCCCTTATCCTTGTCTCTCACCCCAACCGGATAAGACAGATGGCTGCCCTCCCTGAGTCTGTTTCTGTTGGAGATTTCTTCCTGTTAAAAGGGTTTTGTTTTCTTTCTGGTGTTGCCAAACACCATGCTCAAAGGGAAGTGTGGGGATTTGTTAATACCCTCTGTATAAAATAATTTGCAAAGTCTTACTCTGTTAAGTGCACTGGCATGACTTAAGTTGTGAATTTATTTATATTGAGTTAAATAGTGTAGCCTTCCATACCATACTTATGTCAGGTGCTGAAGTAGATAATCAGTGAAAACAAATGTAGAGAAGCACACTGGAGGCCTCAAAAAAGTACTATACTGGTGGATCTTCATTAGATGTTGCCTTTTTAGTGCATTATATTTTAGGAGATGTAAACAAGTGTACAGATACCCTGTTTCAGCATTTTTCTGTAAAATATGATTTAATTCATTTAAAATAGTTCTTCTGTCACAAGGCAAAGACTAAACTTACCTTAGCAGTATGAAAGTGGTGGAAAGAGGAACAAATGCGCTACACTACACAACAACGTATACGCAACCTCACTGCCATCTATTAACTCACTTAACTACAAGAGAAGATTTGTTCCACTCCAGAGACTACTAGTTTGAGTGAAGCAATCTGATCTGATATTAGGAGAAATCTAAAGAAAAACAAAGAATTCTGAGAAAAATACATCATATAATCCAGTTTGGTCTGAACATAATCAAACTTCAGTGTGTTTTTGAAAATGTTTTCGTAGGTTTGGGATACCAATGATTCAAAAATTCAGGATTACTCTGATCCCAGCAAAAGACGAAATTTTAAGAAGAAAAATGTAGTAAAATATGTTGCTGTCCCATTTAAATAGGATAATCTTGAGAAGTTTGTTTCACATCAGGGTGCTCCAATCCAATGTTGGATCCAAATCAAAATTTCTTCATGGTTCTTTTAGAATTGGAATTTTGGAACCACTTCTAAATTGGAACCAACTCTCAATGCCCAACTCTTTTCCTAAGTAAAATAATTTTCATATTACAAGTTTGTATTGTAGTGGTGACAGTTACAAGACAATAACAAGGTCCTTATAAACAGTTCTTTCTCTGTTTGGATTTCTCCATAGTTTGCCGGAATCATGAGTGAGTAACCATACTTTGCAAAGTTTTGTTCATCGCTGTTTGTCCTTTTTGTGCTGCAGCCAGAAAGAGGCCTGATTCCAGTCAACCCTGCTCAGTATATGGAATGTAACCGTGAGTCAAATAGCTCACAGCCTTCAGTTGAGGTATCCTGAAGGCTAATGCACAGTGGGTGTTTTTCTGTGGAAAGGCTAGTTGTGTGACTGAACATTACATAAGCGAGTCTGGTTTTAATAATAGCTTCCCTGTAATGTTAGCCTGCTGATCATGCCATGTTCTTTTCTACGATGTTTATGTACGTGTCACAGAAGGGCTTGTGTTTCACTGTTTGCTTGCAGTCTCTTTCAGACTGTCCCAGCAGCATAACGTTTGAGTTATGCAGAGCCTGAGTAGCAACATAAAAAATGTCAACCCCTCAGATTTCTAACAACATAACACACCGTGGCTTTCGTGCAACTCTCACATCTTTTAGACAGATCCATGGCAAACAAGCCTAAAAGAGCACATGATGCTTCTACACACTAGCACAACCACAGAGAATCACAAAAATTTGAAAAAGGTATGTTATTTTGTTAAACTAAACACACGCTCTTACAAGCCCTTGAGGGAGTCAAAGCTCCTTTGATGTAGTTTGTAGCCAATGAGAAAAGAAATATGTGGGGTAAACTGTGTCATATGCTGACATGGAACAGGACAAAGAAAGAGACAAATTTAGCAATGGGTTTGCAGAGGGTCTGAGGCTGCAGAGTAGAGATACAGTGATCCAACGGACGGCAACAATTACTATAACATACGTAGCTGGCAAGCCTGCTAAGTCTAATTATACGTGAACTATGGAAACATCAGTCACTGAACCAAGAGCCTCAGGAGAGGCAAAATATTAATGCTATTACATCAGGGTAGAAAGCCATATGGCTTGAGGTCATGTGGTGTGAAATAGGTTATGGGTCCATGAACATCTCAATTTAAAAAACAGGTCAAGTTGTTCTCATAGCTGCACTTGTACTTTAAATGTGTGGCATTAAAGAGTGCAGTGTGTGCACTCTGTCACAGCTGTCTAGGTTCAAAGCCAGTGTTATAAAACAAGAATTTTCCTGTCCATCACATTTGAACTCTATCATGTTTTTGACAAAGTACAGACACCTTCGAAAAGAGTTTGAACAAAAGACAACAAAATTCTACCATCTACCATAATAACACCTCAACAAGTAGTTTCTTACTGTTAGTACAGTTGTTATATGTGATCTATGTATCCTTAATTGTTCCTCACACACATTGCCTCAAGCCACAATCAGCCCATGTCTGCTTGCTGAGTATGTTGTTTTGTGAATGTGCTTTAAACAGATATTTAAAAAAAAATCAACTGCAGCATCTCTTTCCAGAAGCAAAGTTACTCTTACTCTCAACAATTACCATCCATAGAACACAATGTGTTATTCTGGAACCAATTCCTGCTAGTAAGTACTAGTTGGCTAAGTAGTCCACTTATTTCAGCTTAAATTTTTCTGGTAGGCTTTCACAATAACATGTTACTGATGACATCCCCACCTCCCCTTTATCACAAGGAAACATTAACCCTGTGCATGTTAAGTCTGGACAACTCTGACAAGGGCAAAAGTGTGATCGCTGAGTGACTGGTTTAGAGCAGCTCTAAAATGACAAGTCCTGAGTGGGGCAGGTATGGAGTGGTTAGTACCTACCGAAAGTGGTCAAAGGAACTATTATTGGTGAACTGACAGCAGGGTAATGGATGCCCAAGGCTGTGGGGAACCAAGGCTGGCTGGCATAGTTCAATAATGTAGCAAAAGCTGCTGAAAACCTAATGCTGCTGTGACTGAAAGGTGTCAGGTATAACAGTGCATAGCAGTTTGCTGCATATGGGGCTGCGTAGACTGATTGGTCCAAGTGTTCATTCCGACTCCTGTCCACTACCAAAAGTGTGCAAAGGCAGAGTGATGCTCTGGGCAATGTTCCAGGTAATGTATAATGAATAAACGTGGAATGATTTTAAATGTAGCACCTAAACATTACGTACATCCCCTCATGGAAGTAGCGTTCTGTTATGGTAGTGGCCTCTTCAGAACACCTTCAGAGGTGCAGCCTGTGTTTATTCTTATGATTTATATTTTATTGTTCAGCCCTACTTTTCACATCAATCAGGACCTTCCATTTAGCTTCCTCCAACTAACCCAGATGGAGCTGCATGGTATGATGGTGTTAAAGGTTTTTGTAATACAGCACTTTGATCTTCACGAACAAAAACTAATGTAATAGTTGTTCATGATTGCTGTTAGGCTAGTTCTGGATGTACAGGACCGAAACAAGAACACACTTAGTCAAACACACCTCATGCGGCAGATAAAAGAGCGTCGAGAGCCCATGCACATCCTCATGGAGGACTGCTGTCCCTCCTTCTTCACTGTTCCTGTCTTCAGGTCCAGAATTCGCCCTGTTGAAATACAAGGAGAGCAGATCAATAGGGTGGCACTAGCCCAAAATAACATCAAGATCAAATTACAAGAAACAGTGTCTAAAGTTGCAGTAAAGAGATGTAACTGATGTAATTTTGCTGAAGAAGGCACTACGGCTAGCCTTTTCTACAATAATAAATAACATGACATTACTGGCAGCACTGGTAACTGCTAATTTATGATTTGTTTTGACCTAGGTGAATAAAGTCTGTTTACAGCTGACAACTTCTGAAATTCCCAGGGCTTTCATTTAAGGTGTATACTGGCACTCTTTTAAGAAAAGCTTAATTCGGATTAGTATTTAGGACTAGTAAAACAAACAAAAAAAATTTCCTGGAAAATTTCATTTATCTTCAATGAAAAACAGCTTATCTTGTAGCCTTTTGGTTATGCCAGGATTATATTCATGCATTGTACATTGTTAACAAATAAAAAAGAATCTGGGTCATGGTAACTCCTTCCATATCCATGTAACTGTAATATCCTCAATGTAAAAGTACTTTAATTTTACAAGAAAAGCGCTCAGAGAGTGCAAACCTCCGCCAAGGATAGAGAGGAAAACAGGAAACCCATGCAGCAAAGGATCATGAGCTGGAATCAAACCTGCGTCTCTGACACAGTTCTGTTTACAAATCACCTTCTTAACCAGTTGAGCTACCTGGACACCTTGTTCCAATTTGTTGGACGACATACAAACCTATGATGTTTTTGTCATATTTTGGACCATATACTAAAACATACTAAAAAATTCAAAGTGATCCAGAATCCAGGATCCTTTCCGGATTGCCACCAAAATTAAATCAGCTCTTCCTCTTACCATAGTCTGCATCCCCTCAAAATTTCATCTGAATCTGCCCAGGCATTTTTGAGTTATCTTGCTAACAGACAGACAGACAGACACACAAACGCCAGGTGTCACATAACCTCCTTGGCGGAGGTAACTAACTCCATCAAAAGTTCATTATGGGTCTAATTTACTATATATATTATTGTTTATTTATCATCACACTGCTATTTTAGACTGTGTCCAAGTGTACAGGAATTTCCTCAAACAATTCTATTTACTGGCAGAGACAGATGTGAACAGAGAAAAATGACTGTGAAGGCCCAATAAGTCAGGTGATTACTCAATTGCAGAAACGATATTCCAACTTAAAAGAAGTCTAAATGCCATAAGGAACATAGAGTTACCCTCAATTTTTGTGTCTTTTGTTCAGTTTTCAGAACTATCAACACTGCTGTGAGGAACCGCAACAGTAAAACAAGACCTTGAACGAACCAAACATTCACACAGTTACTGTGAACATCAGTTGCAACACATAGCTGCAAATGTCAGTTCAGTCTAAGATGCTAGTCCTTACTTGTCAATACCAGTATCACACTTTATAACACTCGTAAGTTAACTCTTCAATATGTGGCCCTTTCTGTGCATGTAGCAAGAAACACAAGCAAATGAACAAAACTTCAACTCACATCGGTACCAGTAACAATGACTTGTACTACAACCATAGTGTTTCTACCAGGAAGACTTCCAGCAGGACTGGAGCTCTCTATGCAATCCATTAATTCTTCTACACTTAATGTGCAGTAAGACACACACTGTCTGTTCCTCCATTTTCTGATACAAAATGTGGATGTTTTGATGTTTCACCATTCGTTTATCCTCCACGGGTATTTGCTTACATTGGAAGCAGTACAAAAACTCTAAAGAGGACAGATAGCTTAAAAGGGCATTCTTCCATCTTTTCCCATGTCACATTCCAGAGGATGTGGGAGACTGTACCACCATAAGGCATGAGACAGAGAGTCGACTTATCTGAAGCTCTGAAGCAATTCCATGCATTATGCAAACACAGTAATACTTGAGTGCACACAACCCTGTTGCTTCATTCAAACATCAAAAGCAACGTAGACCAGATTTTTTGTCCTGGTGATTGATACTGATATCAGGCTACAATCCTACAATTTCATTTAGCAGACACTTTTATCCAAACCGACATACATGTCAGAGTATATAAAACATAAGCAAGGATCTAGTCAGGAGAAAACAACACAGAGAAGTGCCGTAAAACAAGTTCGATTGTGATAATGTGACTATGGTGCCTACAAGCTGTGCAGTCTGTCAAGTGCAACGGCGTTCACTGAAATGCTGGGTTTTAGTCTTCTCTTAAAGACTGAGAGAGGCTCTGCAGATCGAACAGAGATTGGTAACTCCTTCCACCATCGGGGAACCACAGAGGAGAAGAGTCTAGCTATCAACTGGCCCTGTTGTAGTGGTTGGATCAGGCGCCTTCTGCTGGCCGAGCGCAGTGAGCGTCCACCTGAATGAGAGCGTTCAGGAAGCAGGGAGCTGTTTTCATTCTAGTTTTGAATGCAAGTGTCAGAGTTTACTGCCAAGATCAACAACATTGTAAGCATTCAAAAGTAAACAAGAGACATGTTTATAGATGTTCCTCTCTCCAGTTCAACATTTTTGGAAATACACTTATTTGCTTGCTTTGTGAAAGTGGAGTTGGAGTCAACCTTAGCACAAAGACAGAGAGCTAAAAAAAATTAAAAATCTCTCTCCAAATATACATCTATGAATCCCTTTCAGTTTTGTTAGTAACACATTTTATCTTCTTTGTTTATCCTGTAAAAAAAATATATATATATCACCATCAATGTTCCTTGATGAGATATGTGATGGAGCCATTTCTTGTGTACTCCCAAAATGTGTGCTTTCACCTCCGAGCAGTACAAAGATAGGGAGCCTACAAAGTATGTTGGTTTTGTTTGAGTGAATTAAACTCAGGGTCTTCAAAGGCTGGTACAGCACACATTCCGGCATGTGTGCAATGCTTCTGTGTGTGTTTTTATCTTTATATGGAGATTCCTGAGTTATGGGCATTACACTGGTGGGTTAGTGTGGTTCAGAGGGCCTCTGGGGTCAAATAGGCAGACTTACAGACTGAGATACAAACTCAGTGGGTTCACTAAGATTTTGTAGAGTCTGCAGACCACCATTGAAAGAGATGACAAGACAATGGTGCCCTCTAGTGAGTATTATGAGTATGTCATATGTTTTTACAATTAAAGTGGCGCTTTCGCATTCAGAGCCTCAAAACAAAATATTGTACCCTGTATAGAAAGAACTGGCTACTCCTGTCACAACTAACGTTTTCTGTATCACCTGTAGTGAAGCTTAATCATACTTGAGGGTGTTTATTTCTCTCCTACTGATTACTGCAGGTGAGCAACAGAACTGGGAGAAACTGAATTCTGTCTGTTTCTGTCTGTCCTGCAGCTCCAACAGACAGATCTCTGTCTGGAAAACGAGAACGCATCATAGACACATATCTCATGGTGCTGAGAAATAATGTGCAACTCAACGTCATACTCACTTTTTAAAGTACTATTAGCAGAACTGTTACAAAGTACACCACGGTGCTACTTTAATACCAGGACTCGGTACCCATCCCTAGTCAAAACACAGATAGATTTAAGAGAAGTGAAACCATGTATAGATTTTTATGGACTTAAAAATTCGGAATTTCTGCCTGTCTATCTGAAGAAAAGTTGCCAGGATTACATTACTCTTCCAGACAGTATGGGGGGGATAGGGGTAAAGACAAGCAGACCGTGGCTTTCCCCAAGGAGAGAACAATATAGCCACTAGGCCTGAGATTACGGTTTGTCTGTGCTAGAACTTCTCTGCCTGGTAAACGTGTCTTTCAAACTCCATAATACATCTCCAGCAATTTAATAATGCAACATTGTCTAGCTGACATCTTCAACTCTTCAGGTTAAACAAAAATCCCTTCTTACAAATGGTGATTTTGAAGTGGAAAACTTACGTAAAACTTACTAGTGTATGTCAAGAAATGCTTTTTTCAGTTACATCTGACATCAGTTTTGACTTTAAGCCCTCATTATTCAAAAAATTTGGCTCAACAAGATTTGAAAAAAGTTTGAGTGGAGTCAGAACAGGGACCAAACACAGACACAGGAGCCAGATAGGCAGGTGAGGAAAAAAAATGAAAAGAAAAAAGCTGACAGTCTAAAACTAAGTCCAACATTAATCAAAGAGAAATCCAAAAGCAGAACCACACAAGTGAGGAGACTGAAGAAAACAGAGTGGAACGAAGGATACAGAAGCATGCAGAGTGGAACTCAGGCAAAACAACATATTATCACACGAGGAAAGGATTCTTAGCTCTTTACCTGTCATTGAGTTTTCTGAAGTGCTAAGCTGTTCCCTCAGCTTGTCCACATCATCGGGGTGAACCTGTTCATACAGAGTGCTGCCAAACCACTCTGACTGGGGATGGTTCAGCACCGGTGTCACAGAGTCGGACACGTAGATGACCCGGCCGGTCTCGGCAGCAACCACAAACAGGAAGCCATCCGCTGCCTCCAGGATCAGGTGCTTCAGTTCCTACAAGGAGAAAAGATGGTATGAGCATCCAGAAATCAACTTGGAAACATAAGCAAACACACACACATATACAACCAGGAGATATATAAATCAAATAGACAGTAAAAGAGGCAGCTCAAATGTAGAAGGTAGCCTTATAATAATTAGCTGTATGCTGGATTACACTAACTAATTAGCCATATTTAAAATTCTTGGACAGCTGAAAGAGCACTCTACCGCCATCATTTTCAACTCAAAACAAGTCAAATCATAGCTGCAAATTGACAGATACCAAGCCTATTAAATAACAAAATAGGTTGTGTAATATTTGACAGTTTCACATACATTATATTCTACTTTCTCTGTAAAAAAAAATTGCAACATGTGGACATCAGGGTTGATTTGTCTCAGGAGGTGTCTCAAGTCACGCTCTAAATTTACTCCTTAACACTCACTAACAAGCTTTAAAAAAAACCCTGGTTCATATGGGACAGCAAGGCCTGGTTTGGACACGATAAGACCTAAAACTGGTCTAGTCAGGATCAGTTGGTTCAGGAACAGTTTCTACCTATCAGCTGTTATATTCCATTCACATCTAGCACTATAAATAAACAGAAGGCCGCTGATCATACCCACTGTTATTTTGTGTATATTCCCTTCCAAAATGTTGATTTTCATTTTGACATTGAGATATTTGTTGTTGATCAACTGCCGTAATCCCATTTATGATGATGCTCTGGATCTTTGACAGTGCAATACCTGTTCAGTGAGAAAGGAGGGCTTATAGGCCCCATCAGTGGATGTGTTTCCAGTGCCCCTCATGGATTTCATATGGGAGACTGCCATACGCAGGATAGTCAGCTTATCAGGTTTTCGGGCCAGGGCGCTGCAGGTAGGGACCATATCTGACAGCTCAGTGATGTACTGGGTCATTTTGTTGCGTCGGCGTCGCTCGATCTCACTGTGGTTCTCTCTGAAACCGAAAAAAGAACAGTTCACGTTTGGAGGACACAGGCTGGGAACCACAAATAAATTTCTTCTAGCTAGGTTTGCAGCTTCTACAAGTAGAATGCAGCAGGTTTAATAGCTGTTTTTGCAAACTCAGACAGAAGATTTATACTACATGTTTTTCTATGTTTGTAAATACCTATCTATTCATCCTTCTAAAAAATGACAAAGAAAAAATCTGAATATTCTCAAACTATGAAATGTTAAGAGCTAGGAGTTCATATTTTAGTTTAATGTTGGTGAATCCGACTCCCTCATTTACGAAGTAGGAATCCACACGATTTTAAAAATATTGCCTAATGTGCCTATTTCTGCACTTACTGTCCATTAAAATGTTAAAAGGAGAAGAAAAGAACAATAATATTTTCAGATATTTCAAGGGTGTTCTGAGTGTCTTTCTGATAGTTCCAAAGGATGGGTCTAATTCCTGGTGTATGTTACTGTGCGTGTACAGTCGAGCAAAAGCTTCATACACCTGTAAAGACAATCGTGGCAGTCTTGAGTTTCAATGACTCCTGCAACTCTTAATGTTCTGTGATGAACACGATGGGTGAGGCTGGAGGCCAGGTCTGGGGTCAGATGAAACAAAAATTGAGCTACTTGGCCACGATGACCAGAAATATGTTTGGAGAAGAAAAGGAGAGGCCATTGTCCCCAAGAACACCTCCAAGCATGGTGGCACTATTATTATGCACTGGGATTGTTTTGCTGCAAGTGGAACTGGTGCTTTACAAGTAAAGCACCAATGAAAAAGGACAACGAAAACAATGAAAAAGGAGAAAAAATTATGATCATAGGCCAGAAGACTGGGTCTTGGATGCAGTTGGGCGTTTCAACAATGACCCCTAACACATCGAAAGTAATCAAGAAAATGCTGAATCAGGCTAGAACTGAGGTTTTAGACTGCTCTCCCCAAAGTCCTACCTTGAGCCCCTTCAAGAACCTGTAGACTGCATGGAAGGAACAAGTCAGCACCAGAAAGCAAACAAATTTAGTTGAACTGGACCAATTCTGTCAAGAGGAGTGGTCAAAGGTACAACCAGAATCTGTGGAAAGCTACTAAAAAGAAAGAAACAAAGTACAATGTTGTTTTTTGTGACAAAGATGTATGTGAATCAATGATTCCATCGTATATAATCAAAAGCTGTAGAAGTCACTGGAAATTCAAGACTGCCATAATATACATAGTCTTCACAAGTGTACGTACACTTTTGTTTACAACTGTATTTACTTTGCATCTTTTCTTGGACAGTAATGCCTCTGGTGATAAACTGAGTTTGTATTATTTCCTGTCTTTGTTGATGCACATTTCTGTCAGACTTAAAGATTTTCATCATGCTTTTTTTTTTTTTTTTTACTTTGAGGGCTTACTCATCCACTGTGTGTCAGAGTTTTAAGAAGCCAAAGTACTACCACACCACCAGCATCTTTGTTTCCTTATTTATTCAGTAAAGCTCTTGGGTTATGCTGGGTTCTTTCTGGGCAAAAAGATTTTCTTATTCTGATATGTCACTTCTCTTGTCTATCTGACACTGGATGCCAATACAACATCATTATTTATGTTTAGCAAACTCAATCAAACCTACTGTTGGACAAACTGTCTGTTCAAAAAATATTTGCATTCAATTGGGTACAAAGAGGGAAATACCCATCATTTATTAGTAATTGAAGAGTTCATTTGCAAAAACAGATAAGTCCGTTTTGATAAATTTTCAGAAAACTTTTTTTTATTGTTTACTGAAGATAATAATCAAACTAAAGTTGAGTGGATTTGACTCAGTAGAAAAATACATGACAAAATACAGAAAAAATAAATTATCAGTGTTATTATTATTATTATTATCTTAAGTAAACAACAAAAAAATGAGTTTTTTGAAAATTTATAAAACGGAGTTACCTGTTTTTGTAAATGATCTCTTCAATTGTCAAGCAATGACTTCTAAACACCTGTACCAATATTGACATAGTTTGTAGACAAACTAGGTCAGGGCATTAAAACAATAGTTTGTTGTAGTTTATTGTATCTGCCCTCCATCAGATTGAGATTGTTCAAAAAGAATGTTAGATAGTATTATTTCCTGTGGCTGGTAAAGACAGGCTTCACGGCCTAAAAACACAAACAACCTCCACTTAACCAAAGCACTCCCATCAGTCTGCTCTGAGAGCAGACCAACTTTGTTGACAGCAGATGCCGGTGCGGGGTCCTCCCCCCGGTGCTGCTGCTGTGTTGACATTAAAATGCTTACCTTGATAAATAGGTACAAGTGCCAAAATTCAAAATAAATCCCTCTTCTCTTGGTATTTTTTAAAAAATAGGTAATTGAATAAATATCAAATTCATCAACTTAAATAAAAAAAATTTATCACTCAGTCTTAACACAACCACTATCCTGTGTTGTGTTTTTTGCACTTGTTAGTATTTCTCTTTGTTTAGGATCAGAAAAGGGGTAAGTGCTCATGTCGTTGATCTCTGAGTCAAAGGAAAATCCTCTGTGATCCTAGCTGGCTAGGCCTACCTGGCATATCTTTCCTTATCTCCACCAGGAATCTGATCATCATCATACCTACAGGAAAGAGGGCACAGGATGTAACTCAGTGTACACACACAGACGAAAAGTTCAGCATCTTCAGTATCCATATTTAATTCACATGCAATGGTTATCACATATTCGAAATGACTGCAGATGGTTAAAAATTTCATGGTAACATCATGGAGAAAACTGGACACAACAGTCTAGCAATGGCTGATGTATGGTCAAGGACAAAAGTTTACATACACTTGTAAAGACCATGAATATCAAGGTAGTCTTGAGATTTCAGTGATTCCAATGACAGCTCTAAAGCTCTCATTACAAAAAAAAAAAACATACATTGTGGTTATTTCACAGATTTATGACAGGGCTTTTAGAAATACGATAAAAATCTATTGCGTCAAAAATATAGATTCAGCAATGCTAACTTTTGGTGAAATGTTCCTTGGCTGGCTGAACAGTTCAGTGGTTAGCACTGTCACCTTGCAGCTAGAAGGACCCTGGTTCACATCCCGGCCTGGGCCTGGGATCTTTTTGCATGGAGTTTGCATGTTCTCCCTGTGCTTGCATGGGTTTTCAACTCTGGCTTCTTCCCACATGTCCAAAAATATGTTGAGGTTAAGTGCTGATTCTAAATTGTCTGTAGGTATGAATGTAAGTGTGTTTGTCTGTATATGTAGCCTTGTGATAGACTGGTGCCCTGTCCAAGATGTCTTCACCCTAAGTAAGCGGGGAGAGTCTCCAGCCCTCCCGCAATCCTAATGATGGATGTTCCTTGGCCATTTTCATCTGGACTAGGAGCTTTTGGGAGCCATCCACAAGTGTCTGGTTGTATGTTTGACCAGACCTCTTGACAGAATTGGTAAACAAACTAAATTTGTTGGTTTTCTGGAACAGACATTTGTCTTTATTACAGTCCATAGATTCTTGATGGTGGTGAAGAACTTTGGGAAGACCAGTCTAAAACCTTAATTTTAGCCTAATTTAGTTTGTTTGGGGTCATTGTCTGGAACACCTGTTTGTGTTCATGACAGAACTTTCTGGCTGATGATTTTACATTTTCCTAAATAATCCTTTTTTATCATTTAATTTACTTTGCGTAACGTGCCAATACCACTGGCAGCAAAACAGCCCCAGAGCATCATACTACCGCCACCATGCTTGACAGTATGTTTGGTGTTCTTTGGGTTAAAGGCAACACCTTCTTCCCTCTAAACATATTTCTGGTCATTGAGGCCAAAAATCTATTTTTTGCTTCATCTGAACTCAGAACTTTCCTCAGGAAAGCCTTTTCTTTGTCCATGCAATGTGATTCTATGTTGACTCTTGATCTGTAACTGCTTTGAAGTGTTTCCAGGTGACTTTCCTGATTTGTTCCAGCTAATGATTTGATTCTTCAGATCTTTGCTGAACTCCTCAGACTTTCCTATTGCTGTGTTTGAGAGTGTAATGGGATGTATCAAACAGGCCTTATATAAAATGGCTCAGAGAGATCAACAACTATTATCACTCACAAGAAGTTCAGAGGTCATGTCACAAAGTTGCTGTATACATATTTTTGACCCAGCATAATTTCTGATATCCAAAAGCCCTATAATGAATATATGAAATTTTTTGAGACAAAGACACGTGTTTCAATTAGGGATGGGAATTTCAACTAATTTCCCCACCGACTAGCCGCAAATAAAATTTGCGGCTAGTCGACTAGTCTATAAAGCCAGAAAACCTGCAATTTAGCGGCCGGGGCTGGCGGGGGCTGGCGAACCTGGCGACGGGCTCCGTGGTCGGGCAACTGGAGCAGACGGGGCGTCTCGGTCTTGCCGCTGAGAGCCACAGGGGCAGGGCAGCAGAGCGTAAATCAGCACCGGTTGGCAGCATTTTGACGTAGCAGATGACAACAAGGTCGCCTGTCAGCTGTGTAAACTCGCTGACCCCCAATTTCAGAAAATAGACCTGAAGCGAATCTCCAGCGCCGTAGCGCCGGCGCTTCAGGGACGCGGCGCGCTGGCGCTCCGCAGCGTGTGCAGTGGAAATTGTCTGACAGAAGAGAATGGGTTGCAAGTGCTGCGCAGTACGATTCAAGAGCACGGCGCTTTCGCGTTATGTGGAAATTCGGGGTTACGCGGGAGTGTCGCCATCTTCCCACTTTACTTTTCCAAACTTTCTTCCCCAAACTGTGTGGCCCTGCCCCCTGCTATGTGTGCGTGTGAGGGGAGGGGAGGAGGAGCAATTCTCTCCCTGGCTGCTCAGCCCATAGATATATACAAACACTAGATGGCTCATGAGCGCTGTCAGCCTATGGGGAGCAACGTCGCCACATGGCGGCCATCTTGGGACAGGGCTGCTCGATCACTCATAACATTAAAGTCAATGGAGCATGGATTTTAAAATCACTGTAGATTGCTCAATTTTCAACCGATTTTACAACAGCTTGGTTTGTTATAAACGTCAGAGATGTACTTGTTTTACTGCTTACATAAGAATAATTAAAACCATTGAATTCATATAATAATGAACACAGATATCATCTTTTTTCAGCATAAATGGATGTAAATGTAATTTTAATATTTAACATTGCACTTTTTTATTACTATCAGCTTTCTAATGCACAGATAAAAACAAAGCTCAACCAAAATCAATGCACAACAAAAAGAGATGATGTCTTTTCTTTTCATGAACCCGGTGCCTACATTACCCACAATGCATTTCGGCTGCAGGCAAACTAATCCAGGCATAGATGTATACAAACAATAAGTCTAAGGTCTCAATCAGAGTCTCTTAACAAGCAAATAAATACAACCACAACCACAAAGAATGTAATTTCACTTAAAGATTCGGTTCTCAAAAAACGTTGGTCTCAGGAAAACCTAATAATTGAAAATCAGATTGTGAGTAACACCATCTTCAATGTGAGTAGCCAGGCAGAAAAAACACACAACTATGCCGCATTTTTCAAAACGAAAAGCTGCGGTTTCGGAATTGAGCCTGAATCATAGCCACGTTAATAAGGTTTGTAATAAACTAAACCGTTTGTAAATCAATCAAGAATTGAGCGAGTTATGAGTGTTAAAGTGAGGAAATCATCCACCTTACCATTGACTACAGTACAGTGCGCCAGAGCAGTCCCCTGTCCTAAGATGGCTGCCAAGTGACGACGACGCCGACTCCGTCTCGAGACATCTAGTGTTTGTATATATCTATGGCTCAGCCTGTTTACAAAGAAGTCGAGGCAGAGGCGCGAAGAACAAGGTGCATGATGCTTAATGCAGCATTTAACCGACTAGTAAAATACTAAATGTTTAATAAATGAGTAGGTGGTTAAACAATTAAATGACTAGTCGCGCACATCCCTAGTTTCAATGATCCCATACTACAAAATTCAGAATTACTGAAGTTACTGGAAAGTCAAGACTGCCATGATATTCATGGTCTTTACAAGTGTATGTAAACTTTTGTTCATGACTGTAAATGGTGCAGTAATAAAAGTATTCTGCTCCACTGTAGGTAAAGACAGGCCTCAAAACTATGTTTCTTATATTCCAAGTTACTAAATGTACTTCTTGCATTGTTTATATTGCTTACATTGACTCACAAAATAAATTGCTGACATCTTGGGGCTAGGTGAGATCACTGGTCTTGGCTTAGTGAATAAAGCAGCAACAACGGGGGTGGAGACTGTACCCGAATGTAAAGCTTAGTTAATGTTTAATGTTGACAGGTTATTAGGTTACTAAAAGTGGACTGTGGAACTACAGTTAGAACCCAGTGTAACAGGAATGACTGACATCCTATTACTAGCTGTTTTAACATTTACTGGTGTTACAGCGTGAATAGTGTACTACATCCAACACACCACCCCCAAAACATTACAAACTGGATCATCTCTTCTTTCTTTTCCAGTTTAGCCCCTGTAGTCTCTCAACTCCCAAGCTACTGGAGATGGCAGTGAATAATCTATTTAGTAGCAATAGCATATTGACAAAGTGTATAGATGGTGGAAATCATTTCACAAAATGAATTGGAAGCTTTCTTATAATGTGCTCATCAATAAGAGTGCAGTTCCTCGTGTGGTCAGCAGAGAGCAGCTCCTCCTCACAACTGTCACCACTCAACTTGGCAGATACAGATCAACTGCCATCTTGTCAAATCAGAAATAACCACTTACTGTACATCCTATAGAAATACACACAACATGAGAAGGAAGAAAAGGAAAAAAGGTGAGATAAAATAAACGTGAGAGGACAGTTGATGCAGTGACAGAGGAAGATGTGTTGAATACATAACAACAATGTGTTTTTGATGGAGAAAAATAAAACAAGTTATGAGGTGTCCATGTCAGAGCTACAATAGGGTATCTGCAGGGTTTGAAAACACACATTCCAGTGAGTGATTTTTTGATCTTTTTAGTACTTCTGGAATTTAAAAGAGCACTTTAAAACCAACTACATTTTTGTTCCAGTAAGCACCTTCAAATTTTAAACCATAAGTTCACAATCCACCGTTTTTATATGTTTTTGAATAATTCCAATTTATTGTACCCACTGATACCCTGAAACAAGAACTGCATGACTTTTATAAACTAGTCTGAAAACATTTTAGACGGGATTGGTGCTGTCTGTTTTCGGTGTTCTCACCTTGAAAATTTGCTCGGTCCCTCTCCGTCTTCGTCATCAAAGTCCATTCTGAGAAACAAAAACAAGAAACACAGTTACTACTTCTATTACAGTGGGAGCTGGTATCATTCACTTGTGACTTAATTCAATGTATTTCATGTATATCCATTCATTATCTGTACACCACTTTATCCTCTGTAGGGTCACAGGGGGGCTGAAGTCTATCCCAGCTGACTTAGGGTGAAGGCAGGGGACACCTGGACAGGTTGCCAGTCTATCACAAGGTCACGCAGAAAGAATGACAACAAGGCACACACATTTACGGACAATTTCGAATCACCAATGAATTTGACATTAACATGATTTTGGACTGTGGGAGGAAGCCGATGAACTCGGTGAGAGCTCACACAGACACAGGGAAAAATGCAATCGCCACATAAAAAGACCCCAGGCCAAGATTTGAAGCCAGGAATTTGGAGCTATGCCTAAAAGCACTGTTTTTGGCAGCACAATGCCATAGCTATTGATGTAATAATTGAACTGATTTTGGTTAATATCAAGAAAATCATGAAAAATAGCTGCATATCAGCTCTTAAATGAAACTCTGATTAGCTATTTTTTTTATTATATTTGTCCAAACAAATCTGCCTTTAGTAGTACCAGGCATCAAAATTAACAAGAGAAAGAAGAAAACAAGGGTAGTCTAATCATTTTTTCCATGACCGTATGTATATCTACAATAATAACTTTAAACAGCAGCAGACAGCAGACACTGGTTTGGTGTGAAAGTTCTTATTCTTAGATGACTCTGCTGCTATAACAGTAAGTAACCAAGCTGTGCCTGTTGACATAAACCAATGAATCATTTATCTTGCCAGATAAATGTGTTTATCTTTCTAGATTCTTTCATCTTAGCATCTCACCACAGGCACAAGTGACAAGCACTTTCATTGATCAACTGATGGGACCAAATCACCATGGCAATTTGAAATCACATTAATATGTTAACTTGTGATTTATTTGCTGTGCATGTGTTTAAACTTTCATAATTTTTTTCTAACTTACACCACCACTCAAAAGTTTCATGTATTCCATGAAAATTTACTTTAATTCATGTGCTAACATAAATGCACAAGGGTTTTCTAATCACCAATTAGCCTTTCAACACCATTAGCTAACACAATGTAGCATTAGAATACAGGAGTGATGGTTGCTGGAAATGTTCCTCTGTACCTCTATGGAGATATTCCATTAAAATTCCAGCTAGAACAGTCATTTACCACATTAACAATGTCTAGACTGTATTTCTGATTCATTTAATGTTATCTTCATTGAAAAAAAATGTTTTTCCTTTCAAAAATAAGGACATTTCTAGGTGACCCCAAACTTTTGAACAGTAGCATTAGCGTATATACTAAGTATATAGTCATACTGCTGACTATTAGTGTTGGTGTTCTGTTGGGTTTGTAGGTTGTCCGCGTGTAAACATGTAACTGTAACAAAGTCATTTCCTGTAAAGGATCAATAAAACATTGTTCTATTCTATTCTATTCTATTCTATTCTATTCTATAAAAAGCATGGAGTCATGAAGGCACTCTCTTCTAGAAAAGCTGACCCCATATGAGCCTGTTAGCTTTAGGTCCTCAGGTGGGACCCTTTATCTGTTCCAAAGCCAAAGTCTAAACTTAACAATGACTAAACTGTTGCCATCAAGGTCCCTCAGCTTTGAAACAACCTGCCTACAGAGAAAAGGGTTGCAGGTTTGTCTTTAACTAAATCACTTAAAACACTTTAAAAAATAACAATTATTGCCTTATTTATTTTATTTGTTTCCTTTACCCTTGCTTTATGGTTTTATCCTCTGTTTTCTTTAATATATATAGTAATTAATGTAACTATTGTGAAAAATGACCCAAAAAAAGCTATCAGGGACTGTCATGTAATATTTTTATACCTTTCTATAAAAATGTTTTGAAAAAACTTTTGAAAATGGATTTGCCATTGTTGTTTAACATTGCAGGTCAGTAGTGAAGATACAAGATACTCACCCTCCCGATCTTCTTTTGCCCCCACGGCCTTGTACGCCTCCTCCCATCCTGACCTGACCAGACCCAACTGCTCCGGGCATTGCTACGGTCCCTGGCAACTCACTGCCCATTTCTGGAAGACATCAGCAAACAGTGGGTGAGCACTAGCACCAGTTAGTGTCAAGGAAGGGCGGGCGATCTAAAGATCATACATTGTGGACAATTCCTATTTTACAAATGACGTGCTTTTCAGAGGAATTGTACAGATTACTGGGGTCATTAAAGGTCCTATATGTTAAGTATTTTATTTTTTGAAAGTTCAGTCGCTTCTAACCAGCGAGGCCTGTCCCATCTCATGCTTCCCTCCTTGCAGGCTGGCCAGGTCGCTATTGTAGTGTTCTTCCACGTCACTGACATGCCTCTCCAGTGAGTCTCCCAAACTGCGAATAAATTTGCGGCAGTCATCCTTGCTCTGGCCTCCTTTGGGCTGGAGAGTCACTCCAACCAGAACCTGCAGTAGGTGGGGAACTGGGTCATGTGCCGCTACACTAAGTTCGCAAAGGCTCGAGAACAGAAGAAAGACGTAAAGTTAGACTTAAGTTGATCCACGGTGGGATAGTAGCCCGTAGTTGCCATCTGCAGAAGACAAGGCTCACTGGATCGGCAGCTCAGTGAACAACAGTGATCCAGAAGTTTATTTCGTAAACATGAAGAGTGAAGAACAGCAGAGCAAGACCATAAAAGAAGCTTTACAGCAGCAAAGATACCAAACTCTATTTCACCATGTCGAAGCTCTCAGAATTAAATCAGAGTGCAAACAAGATGTAGAGACTGATGACCTGGACTTCAGCCATGAGTTAAGGGGACATTCTTTGTATTAATGTAACCAAATGCATCACTAATTATCTAATCACATTTGTTCAACTAAATCTTCATAGTGAATAGTGATTTATTCCATCCATCCATCCATTTTCTTCAGCTTATCCCGGGCCGGGTCGCGGAGGCAGCAGGCGAAGCAGGTCGTTCCAGACGTCCCTCCCCCCAGCAACACTTTCCAGCTCTTCCTGGAGGATTCCGAGGCGTTCCCAGGCCCGACGAGATATATAATCCCTCCAGCGAGTTCTGGGTCTACCCCGGGGTCTCCTCCCGGACGGACGTGCTCCGAAAACCTCCAAAGGAAGTCTCCCTGGAGGCATCCGAATCAGATGGTCAAACCACCTCAACTGGCTCCTTTCGATGCAAAGGAGCAGCTCTACTCCGAGCTCCCTCCGGATGTCTGAGCTCCTCATCCTATCTCTAAGGCTGAGTCTAGCCACCCTACGGAGGAAACTCATTTCGGCCGCTTGTATCCGCGATCTTGTTCTTTCGGTCACTACCCAAAGCTCATGACCATAGGTGAGGGTTGGAACGTTGATGGACTGGTAAATCGAGAGCTTCGCTTTATGGCTCAGCTCCCTCTTCACCACGACGGTTCGGTAAAACCCCCGCATTACTGCTGACGTCACACCAATCCGCCTGTCCATCTCTCGCTCCATTTTCCCATCACTCGTGAGCAAGATCCCGAGATACTTAAACTCCTTCGCTTGGGGAAGCAACTCCCCTCAACCCGGAGGGAGCAATCCACCGGTTTCCGGCAGAAAACCATGGCCTCGGACTTGGAGGTGCTGATCTGACGTTTCACACTCAGCTGCAAACCACTCCAGTGCGTGCTGGAGGTCACGGTCTGAGGACGCCAACAAAACCACATCATCCGCAAAAAGCAGAGATGCGATCCTGAGGCTCCCAAACCGAAAACCCTCCCCACCACGATTGCGCCTTGAAATCCTGTCCATGAAAACCACAAACAGGATTGGAGACAAGGAGCAGCCCTGGCAGTGTCCAACACCCACCAGAAACGTGTCTGACTTAGTGCCAAGTATGCGGACACAGCTCTCCCTTTGGTCGTACAGGGACCAAACGGCTCGTAGCAACGAGTCCGGGACCCCATACTCCCGCAGTGCCCCCCACAAAGCCCCTCAGGGGACACGGTCATAGGCCTTCTCCAGATCCACAAAACACATGTAGACTGGCAGGTCATACTCTCATGACCCCCTCAGCAGCTCCGCAAGGGTAAAGAGCTGGTCCGCTATTCCACGACTGGGACGGAATCCGCATTGCTCCTCATGAATCCGAGGTTCGACTATCGGTCGGATACTCCCTTCCAGCACCCTAGAGTAAACTTTCCCTGGGAGGCTGAGAAGTGTGATACCGCGGTAGTTGGCACACACTCTCCGATCCCCCTTTTTGAAAATAGGGACCACCACCCCGGTCTGTCAATCCACAGGTACTGTACCCGATGCCCACGCGACATTGTATAGACGTGCCAACCATGACTGTCCAACAATGTCCAGAGCCCTCAACATCTCAGGGCGAATCTCGTCCACACCTGGCACCTTGCCACTGAGGAGCTTCTTAAGTGCCTCGACAACCTCTGCCACGGATATGGACGAAGATCCCCCTGAGTCTTCAGGCTCTGCCTCCTCCATAGAGAACGTGTTTACCGGGTTCAGGAGTTCCGCAAAGTGCTCTTTCCACTACTCGACGATATCCCCTGTATGGGTCAACAGTTCTCCACCCCGACTGTACACTGCCTGAGTGAAGCCCTGCCTCCCCTTCCTGAGGCGTCGAACGGTTTGCCAGAACTTCCCCGAGGCTGACCGAAAGTCCTTCCCCATGGCCTCCCTGAACTCCTCCCACACCCGAGTTTTAGCTTCCACAACTGCCACAGCTGCCGCCCTTTTGGCCAGCTGGTACCTGTCAGCTGCTTCGGGAGACCCCCGAGCCAACCAGGCTCATAAAGTCTCCTTTTTCAGCCTGACGGCCTCCCTCACCACTGGTGTCCACCAGCGGGTCTTTGGGTTGCCGCCGCGACAGGCACCAGTGACCTTCAGACCACAGCTCCTAGCAGCTGCTTCTGCAATGGAGGCTTTGAACATGGACCACTCAGAATCCATGTCCCCAACCTCCCCTGGGATGCAGGAGAAACTCTTCTGGAGGTGGAGTTGAAAACCCAACGGACAGGGTCCTCCGCCAGACGTTCCCAGTTCACCCGCACTACACCTTTGGGTTTACCAGGTCTGTCCGGCAGTCTTCCCCGCCATCGGATCCAACTCACCACCAGGTGGTGATCAGTTGACAGTTCTGCACCTCTCTTCACCCGAGTGTCCAAGACATACGGCCGCAGGTCTGACGTTACGACTATAAAGTCGATCATCGACCTTTGGCTTAAGATGCTCTGGTACCAAGTACACTTATGAGCAACACTTATGAGCAACCTTATGCTCGAACATGGTGTTTGTTATGGACAATCTATGACTAGCACAGAAGTCCAATAAAAACACCACTCGGTTTCAGATCGGGCAGGCCATTCCTCCCAATCACCCCCCTCCAGGTTTCTCCATCGTTGCCCACATGAGCGTTGAAGTCTCCCAGGTGAACTATAGAATCCCCGTGCAATACCCCTTCCAGGACACCACCCAGAGACTCCAAGAAGGCCGAATACTCTGAACTGCTGTTCGGTGCATAAGCACAGACTACAGTCAGAGTTTTCCCCTCTGCAACACGAAGTTGCAGAGAGGCGACCCTCTCGTTCTCCGGGGAGAACGCCAACAAAGCGGCGCTCAGTCGGGGGCTTGTAAATATCCCGACACTCGCCCGGCGCCTCTCACTTTGGGCAACTCTGGAGTAGGAGAGAGTTCAACCCCTCTCTAGGATTCTGGTTCCAGAACCCTTGCTGTGCGTGGAGGTGAGCCCAACTATATCTAGCCGGTATCGCTCCACCTCCCACACCAGCTCAGGTTCCTTCCCCGCCAGTGAGGTGACGTTCCACGTCCCCAGAGCTAGTCTACGCCACCAGGGGGCGGCACGCCCAGGCGCCCGCTCCTGCCTACTGCCCGGTGGACATAGCACCCGACCCCGACTTCCTGCCCTGTAGGTGGTGGGCCAACTGAGCGGTGGCCCTGTGTTACTTCTTCGGGCTGTGCCAAACCGGAGCCATACGGGACCCCAAGGCTCAGCCACCAAACACTCTTCTATGAGCTCCCCACCAGGCCTGACTCCAGGGGAAGGCCCATTAGTGTAAAAGAATAGTGATTTAGACCAGGTTAATTACTGCGCCAAGGAACACGGTGGAGTTATGTGACAATCAGCATTTGTTTGTCTGTCTGTCCGTTCGCAACATTATGTGTAAACTAACGAATGGATTTGGATGAAATTTTCCTGGAAGGTCAGAAATGACACAAGTAAAAAGAACAGTTTGTTTGTGGGTACATTCATATTAAATGGCCACATTCTATGTTGTGGTGATTTCAGATCATCAAAAACGAATGAACAAATGCTGCATTTCTAAAAAAGAAAATTAGTAAATGTTGCATTTCTGACAATCCCATATGGGAGAATGAACAGCCTTGGCAGAATGCTGGACTTTGAGTGCTTTTCTTGGTTAGTTAGTTAATGAATTTAAAATTCTAAAAACAATCTGGCGTTCTTATTGGACCTGCAACTGGAAGAACCATCTGGTCCTTTTGTACTCTGTTTTCAGCAGCATATTTCATCGTCAGACTATTATGTCAGAAACAGTATTCGCACATGTGAGAGGAGGGTTGTGAAACTGTATCTATGTTTGCGTGTATTCTGTAAATGTGTGCAAAATCTGTAAATGTTTAGTCTGATTTGTGAATGTGTGCAGGTATTTGCAAACTTGTATGCAAATTTGTAGAAGTGTGCTGTGTGGTGTGAATGCCAAGGCAGCAGACTAAGTTTTAACATGAATTGCTCTGGAGCGTCCATCCATCCATTCTCTATCCACCGCTTTATCCTCACTAGGGTCGCGGGGGGGGGGGGGACTGACTGGGGACCCTGGACAGGTCGCCAGTCTGTTGCGGGGCTAGATATACAGACACAATCACACTCGCATTCACACCTACGGACAATTTAGAGTAACCAATTAACCTCAGCATGTTTTTGGACTGTGGGAGGAAGCCGGAGTGCCCGGAGAAAACCCACACATGCACAGGGAGAACATGCAAACTCCATGCAGAAAGATTCCAGATTCTTGCTGCAAGGCGAAAGTGCTAACCACTATTCCACTGTGCAGCCCTACTCTGGAGCGTGTAATTTTTGATTTTAGTTGCACACAAGATTGTTTACCAAGACTTTTGGCATCACTTTACTTTTATTTGCTAGCAAGTTAGAAAATAAAAGTAAAGACTATTAGCAGAATGCAACACTGTTAAAGTGCAGAAGGACATTAAAACACAAAATAGACAGGAAAGCAAGTATGAACAAATGTCACTAGTACAGTACTCAGCATGCACATCATCATACAGCTAGGGCTGGACCCAAATATCCTGAATATCTGTTCGCTGCGGTGGTATCCGGATATTAATTTTGGTATCCGAATATTCGGCTATATATATTTTGATTAACTGTTATTGAAAAATGTAGCACAGCAACAAATTCAAACAGACTTGATGTATTAAAATACAACACTGCATAGCAAACTGGAAACTCAAACATGATTTAAAAAAGGGATAAAAAGAGGGCCTATTATTTGATTATTATAATATTTATTATTATCAGCAGTGCAACTCCAAAAACATGCACGTTTCTATGAAGCCCCTTAACGAAGTGAAAAAGTTTGGTGTGTATCTTAAACAACATGGATTATGGACACAGTGGAAATTTTACAAAACACCCATCAGCTAGATCACATCCTTTTCTCCTATTGTGCACCTGTTCCTAAACTTTGGTATGAAAATATATGCACAAATTAATATGTACAGCAGTTCTCTTTACCTTGGGTTATGAGTTTGTAAAATCAAGGTTTTAATGATGCAGAACAGCAGTTTGCTCAACATTTAATCTCAATAAGCCATGTTTCTGTCATTATTGTGTACTTGCTCCATTGTCTGAAACTGAAACTATTCAAATGAGAAAAGCATTATTGGGAATATAGCTGCATTAAAATACAATATATGTGAACACAGAGGGAAGACTACAGATGTAAAGTGCCTCCTGTGTGTTTTTCTTCAGATGTACGTGTGTGTGCTGTGCTGCAGTGTTCTGCAATCCAAATTCTGCAGTATGGAAACCACCTTTATGCTAGGATCATTTATCTCCATACTCTCAAATCCTTGGGTCTTTGTAAACTTTTACACTGAACCAAGTCAAACCCTGCTGCCACCACCATTGTCTTCAACTGTAGCACTCACTGCAGCTGACCAATGGGTTTCGCTAAAAACGACTGGCATCATTATATAACTATTCACTGATACCAAAGAGCATTGGTTGAAATGAAGTGAAGTTTAAAGGAAACATGCATTCATAAAAAATATTGACAGTCTCTATGCATTTTCAGCACTGATGACATTTAATATGCTGATTAATCACTGGAGCCCTGAACTGCAGCAATTCAACGTTATGGCCTACCACAAACGGCAGAAGCAGCTGTGAGTCAAAGCCTTGGAAACAGCAATGCATTGTTAGGAGCAGGTAGCAGGGGCTCACGGAGCTCAGAGAAGAGAGAAGGAGCCCACAGAGAGTAGCACAGCAGTCAGATAACAATCATTGATCTGCAATGTAACACAGAATATAAAATATGACCAAAACTGTTGCACTCAACATATGTAAAAAAAAATCTGTTAGCTTCTACACAAACATGGAAATTAACTCCCCTGAGGCTAAAGGCTCATGCTAGGAGGCTGCATAATGCTCAACCTGCAATTTCACAACTACCACAACATCTCCAAGATCTGTACAGCCGTCAGTCGACACACACCGACATGCACTATGCTGTGGCTATGCCGAATACCAATTTCTATCTACGATGATTTTTTTTGAAATACACACATATGTTCATGCACACAATTCCCTTTAAAACCTTTTATTCAATTTCAATGTGAATAAAGACTATTCATACTGGCTGTCCAAATGAATATCAAGTTACTTTGCTGTGTGTCATTACAGCTGAGAGGGATTATACCGCATGCAAATTTATTGTCCATTTTCCTTTCATATTTACCTCCCTTTATTAAAGCAATATTTTCTTTCTGGCTCATCCACAAGTCAATTCTGTTTGCCTTGCTGTTTGCCTATCTATCTTTCCGCTCCATTCACTCACTCACTCATTCATTCATTTAGTCAGATGCAATGGATAGACCAAACAAACCCTCTGGTATGCTCCAGTGCACCAAGTAACATAGTTAATATTTGATACCGTGTGCATTCCCCTTAGGCATCTTTGCCTTCATAAAAACACACACATTCACAGAGCAGTGAAGGACCTTCCAAGGAGTAGTACTCCATGATGCATACAAGTGGGTGCTGCATTGCTCTGAACTAGCGTCATCAGATGAAGACTGTTATGACTGGTCGTGTACGTGTAGTTTTCCTATGCTCTGTGGTCTTCCTCTTTGTGCCAATCTAATATACAAATAGAGCTTCGCTGTACCACCAATGAGGATGGATGTCAGGATATTGGGTCGGCACAGAATTGGTCGGGCTGCCAACGAAAACCTGGAAATAAGGCGAAAGGATGACGTGCCATCCAACCTTCACTGATGCCAACCAGCACACACAACCAGAGTAACTTGTTCTATGTTTAGTAGTCTGTTATTGATGGTAACGTATAGCAGGAGTGAGCAATTCGACATAACTTCATCTGACAATCAGTGCACTTATTTAGCTTAGAAGGAACAGTGTGTGCACACACACTCTCACACACACATACATACTGTATTGTCACCCTTTCACTGAAAGTCTGAACAGGAATAGGTACTGATAATAGACAAACCATTCTGAAGGTTTTCATTCAAAATGTAAAGCTTGGGTCTTAAAAAATGACTTGCAGAGACAGTACCGATGGTCATCACTTGTAACATATTATGATAAAATTAAGCCAGCATAACTACTTAAAGTAATTTTAGGTCTTATTTCATTCATTACATACTTGTTTCCACTGGGTCAAATCATCCAAAGGCACAATGTATCTGTTCACTGCTATGCAGACGACATGCAGATATATCTTACAGTGAGACCAGTGAGATGAAAGTCTGCAAGATTTACATTGTGTCAGTCGGCTCGACAAAAACTAAAGCCTCTGTCAGAGTCAGCACATATCACAAAGGTGGTTTTCAATTTTCTTTAACTCAGACTTTCTGCTTCAGAATCTGTGTCCATTCACATAAAAGTGAACGGTTAACACGTCATCTGACTCTTTTGCACAAAATGAACTGATCATGCGCAGGTGCTTCAGTCAACAGGTTGTTTTAATGGGGGGGGGCTGAAAAAGAAACAAAAACATAATAATACTCGACTTGTTTAAGTCAGGGCTATTTTTAGATCTATCAGATGCTGTATTCTAACCCACCAATTACTGCAGTAAGTCTGTTTTTTTCCTTTGTAACAGGCTGTTGCTAGGAACGCTAGATTCATAACATCGAATTTTAAACAAAAAATTGTCTCAGATTAGTGATTTCACTGGTAAGCAGCTGTGTAATACACAGGATGATGTAGAGAGCTGGTTAGATCATGGGTAGAAGCCAGACACGGAGCTGATGGCATTCTATCCGTCTTGTCAGTGTTTATTTCACTCTAGCTATGACAACCTGCTAACAATATATTATTCCTTACGTACATCTTACATGTGAAAAGTAATCCCACGAGCTCTTGTTTCCTTACAGCGCTCATTAGAGCATCCATAGGCTGAACAGAAGTCCGGCATCTTTTGCGAAGCTCGTCTGCTGTTTAAATAACTATGCTGGAGTCAGAGAGAGATACTGTGTAGCTTAAGTGTTGAGTGGCAAAACCAGCATTGTAAAAAATATCCGAGCACATTGTATAGTAGCTACACGTGTGACGTTTCTAAAAAAATCAAACAGTTTGGCAATCGGTTCAAAATTCAGCGAATAATTCCACTTTGAGATTCAGCAGTACCTCTTGCCTCGTAGATGTCTATGCACTGCTGCCTCCGCTGGCCCCGTTTCAAGATGGCGGCGCTGAAAGCACGTCTCTCGACAGCCTATGAGGCGTCTACGTATATATGTCTATGGCTGGGCTGTTTACAATCGAATGATAGCTTCAGTGAAAGTCTCGCAGGAGTCTCGCGGACTCCCGCGAGATGTTAACAACGTTAACATCAGCGACAATAAAGTGTTCAAATTTGAAATTAAATCTGTGGAAACCCACGGATCCGCGGAAAATTGCCATCCCTGCATTACTTGTGATACACAACCAGTTAAATAGGGTTGTGGGCAAGATGTTTCTGAAATTGATTTATTTCACTGGAAATTAATTCAGAATTATTGATGGCAATTATCAGATTTCAGGTATTACAACATCCCCACAGCCAGAGCAACATTTGCATTCATTTGGCACTGGATCTCTGGCTGCCTGGCAAATTTCAAGGCTTCACTCATTTGTTACTCTATCATTCTATGTGATCTTCACCAATTCCTAAGGGGAGTATCTGTTTCTTTAGCTGCTAAATATGTCATTACATTCATCAGTCAGTATCACTTGGGCAGCCTGTTCTATTGTACATAATGCTCTGGTTGCATCTCATTATCATTCTGTTACAGGAGAAAAAAAATGTTTTGGCCTCTTTGTGTTTCTTTAAACCAATCATAGTTGTCTGGGGCAACTTCAATGTTTCTTCAAAATGATGACGGGTGGAAATGTGGAGGAACATTTGCACGCAGAGAGACAAGCACTGTCATTAAATGCATAATCCACAAAAAAAAAAAAAAACTAGCAGTGCTGCCAAATCCTTGGCAAAACTTGAAATTTTCAGTCTGTGGTATGTGGCTGTTGTTGTTTTCCATGGTAAAGTGGATTCTGAAAACTGTGCCATGAAGACAGAGGAAGAAGAGGAAAAAGCCACCTGAAATTAGCAGCCAATGGCAGGCTTATACCTGCAGTCTACATGCAGTGAGTTACAGTAGCCAGTAACTAACTCTGCCTGTCTGTCATTTTGTGGGGATGTAATGCAAAGAACTTTTTCTGAAGCAGCTGTGTGCTGCAGCCAGAAACATCATTATGAGCATGGGCATAAACCCAAACAATAACTTTAAAGGACAGATAGATAAACAACAAACTGAAACTCCCTCTAAAGTTCTGCTGAGTGAAACTGAAAATTTTTGTGACAATGCTCTTTCAGTTCACTTTTCCTTTCGCAATGTCATTTAAAACATCCATCCATTATCTCTGCACGGATTAATTTTTGGTAGGATCGAGGGTGGCTGGAGTCTATTCCAGGTGACTTGAGGTGAAGACAGGGGACACAGTGGACAAGTCACCAGTCTCTCACAGGGCTACACATAGAGACAAACAAACATGCTCACATTCACACCTATGGACAATTTAGAATCATCAATGAAACTCAACATGTTTTTGACTATGGGAGGAAGCTGGAGAACCTGGAGAAAGCCCGTGCGGCAGCAGTGAGAACATGCAAACTCCACAGAGAAAGGTCTCAGATCCAGGTCCACATAAAACCAAAAAAAAGTAAAAGCTTCCTATTATTGGATCAACTAACAAACTCTGCATTTCATTACATGTATACAGGGTTCCAGACTGCGACTAAATGGTCGCATTTTGCAACCAAAATTTGAGCGAGTGCGAGTAAATTTACGTTCAGCATTATTTTGAACACAAATTCACCTTTCTGTCCTTCAGTCCTTTCTTGTGTCCATTCCAGCTGCTTATAACTTTAGACACATCCTTTGCTACACAGCAACAGCATGTAACCGTTCTCTTTCATCTTTACGTGGATTTTCGGACTTTTCTGCAGCGTCTTTGTCATGTCAAGAAACCTCTTCTTAGAGAATCACTTCCTGTGCCGGTGACTTGGTCACGAAATAAAAGCCCGTAGCATTAAGAACACGCTTTCAAAAAAAAAAAGCCTTCAAAATAAAAGCCTGGAGGAAACGGTTATTTCAACACTAGCAAAACAAAGGCTTGCCAAAATTGATGAACTGATCAACAGACCTTTATAAGAGTAATTTACATGTGATTCGGTATAAATACATAACGTGCACACGCATAACACATGCCTGTGCTCAGCACAAGGTCATTTTTATTACAGATTTCATCCGTCGGAAATTATACATCAACTGAGCAGCCTTGGTGGAGTACTGCACTCTCTGAGTTCTTTTCTTGTTATGTTGTGTCAACTGCTGCACTATAAAATGTGAATTGAAAACATAGTTTCTGCATTTATTGTGCAAGTATTTATACAGTGAAAATGAGAGGAAATGTGAATATTTACTTTGCAAGTCAATTTTGGTGTGTGCTCCTAAATTTTCTGCTTGTGCTCCTAAAATTTTAAGTTAGGGGCCACTGTGTTCCTAAGAAAAGAACTTAGTCTGGAGCCCTGGTATATACACAACCATTCAAAAGTTTGGGGTCACTCAGACAATTTCAAGTTTTCCATGAGAACTCACATTTTAAATCATGTGCTAACATAACTGCACAAGAGTTTTCTAATCACCAATTAGCCTTTCAACACAAACAGCTAATACAATGTACTATTAGAATGCAGGAGTGATGGTTGCTGGAAATGAGCCTCTATACCCACATTTTAAACGGTAGTGTATATACTATGTATATGATCATACTGATGACTATTTTGTATCTTACAGAGACACAATTACAATCATTCAGTCAGAAGCCTGGTTTTAAATCGGTGGCATATTCATTCTCAGACTGCCCAAAACTAAAGCCCTGGGGTGAAACGCATTAATAAGCCTGTTGGAAGAACAGCCAATAGAAATGTTTCAGATTCTCTTCTTCTTGATCACTGATCTGCCTCAGTCAAGATTGTTTCTATTCTCTCTTTTCCTTGTCACGCTTCACTTGTTCCCACCATTGTCTTTTCCCCAACCTTGAAGTTTACTATAGAGCTTCAGGAAAGTTATTAATAACAATTAATAATTAAATATTATACACACTTGAAAAAAGTACTAACTAGAACCTGGTGCAAAATTAGTAAGTTCAGTTTAACAATTATTAAGCAGTTTGTTTAAATATTTTGTACCATTTTCAGTTTAATTTGACTGAAATAATTTCCTTGTAATCATGGTACTAACTTGGGCCTAAAAAATGTATTTAAGTGGTACTACTGTTTGAGTACTACAGTCAGAATCATAGTACTGATGAGCCCCAGGCCAAGACTAACCATTCGCTGTCTGAAGTATCTAAAATACCTGCTCACATACACTATAATGAGTCCCTGTTCCTAATATGTAAGCCTCTGTCTGAAATTTATGTTGTCTCTACCAACAGCATGTAACTAGCCATCAGTAGAGTGTACACATACTGAACAAATACAACCACAAATCTATTTTCAATTCTCTCTTCCCCCTAGTAAACAGGAATCATTACACAAGCCACACTGAGCACTGGTGCTCTAAGTTATGAATTTAAATCCCATTAAAAACAAAACAATATCCAGGCCAGTATTTCTTTCTGAAATCTGAATTTCCCAGAGTGCAAACATGTTTTATGCCTTTTTGCAACTTAAAGAAAGAAGCCAACAGCTCCAATGCACAAAGATGTGTTCTTCATTAGTCTGGTCACTACTTCTCAAAAGAATTACTTGACTGTTTATTTTGGAAACGTATCAAAAAAACGTGCCAAATGCCCCTCACAATTTCATGGAGGTGCGAGAGACATGTTTGAATGCCGTGTTTTATCTGATTAATAATCAATTTACGGTGAAATAAAACAGACAAGCAGTTCACTCACAACTGACAAGCTGGAATCAATAAATATCTGACAGTTTTCCTTAATAAATGACTTGCAAATTGATCAATATCAGTCAGTATCAACGTAATTGTTAATTTCCAAACTGCAGTTTGAATCAAGAAGGATCTGATCAAAGAACAAATAAACAAAGCTAAGGATGCAATCAAGCATGGTCTGCTACTTTTCAGTCATTTTAGTTCTGTGTTCTGCACTTTGCTGTATTCAGTTCACGACCCTGAATTATATTTGTCCTCACAAAGCACGACACTTATTATGATTCACATGCTCTTACACCAATTGGATCTAAGTGACAGCCAGTTAGCGATAATCCTACAGTGACACAGCATTCCCACATCACTGTGTATCTGCTCTGAGGTCAATGTACCTGATCTACTGTCATGCCAGGGGACAACTGCAAAGCTGATCACAGATCAGTCAGTTCATTTTGTTCTCCTCTGGCTATAGCAGCAACAGCAGTCACGTGACTTAACTCGAACTCACTGTCATCACTGAGCAGAGGAGCTGCACGTAGCTCTCACTGCATGCTTCCATCAGACATCTGAATGATCATTAAATTACAACGAGCACAGCATGTAAAGGATTGCAATTAAAGGTTTAGGTTTGTCCCTGGTCAGGGGAGTTTTCTTTTCTTCCAAGCAAGATGTAAGACTCTCATCTGCAATGACTAACAGAATTTCATTCTTTGACCGAAAGAAACAGGAAGGAATTTTTGGTGCTCTCCAAATGCCCTCCTACTATCTGACAGGACTGTGTTTTCATCTATTGGTTTCTTATTCTAACACACTTCATGTCAACACTCTGTATGCAGCTAAAGTATTAATAACCAGACAATTCTTTATTTATATTTCCTTTTCATTTACATTGTCAATGAAGTGGCACAGAGCGTGAGGCAGAATATGGCTGACCTGTTTTCATATGCAGATCTCAGAAGCTTAGAGTCTCTGCCTTCCACACAAGAATAATTACTTTAGCACCATTTGTAAGTAATCATTTACACGAGCAGATTCAGTCTCAGCAACCAAATGTGGTGGCATCATGCCAGACTCCATTTAAACATTAATTCATTTATATTCCCTTTGCTTGAGTGGAAGCATGCATACCATTAGGCTGATATTTGGAACTTTGGTATCATCCCTTTTAATTACAGATTTTTGCAAAATAAATAAAATGTGCTGCTTCGGTTCTAATTTCAACAGTTCTCTCTCTCTCTGCAGTAACAAACAGGTAATTGACTTAAGAAGGCAGACAATGAAAGCTATTGATTTCAGAGTGGGACTAAGACCAACATTTGCAGAACAAAGGTTGAAAGGTGAGGTAACAGACACTGCTGAATGTTTAAAAAACACTGCAGACTTCAATAAGCATGTCTAGTGTATCTCAGGATCAGCTGTGCCTCTTAATGTGCAGCTAACTCTATCTGGAGTAACTTCAAGATCTTTCTGAAGTAATTTGAACTTTAACACTCTGTTCCAACTGACAGACATGTCTGTCTAGCTGACACGTCCACAAATCAGAACATGAGCTGCTTTCACGTGGCACAGGAGAGCATCTTAGCATCAAATGTCATCAGCCCTATCTCTACAGTACATACTCAGTCAAAACAATCCTTACTTGTAAAGAGGTCTGCTTATATAAATTCAGTAACAGCAA
This sequence comes from Acanthochromis polyacanthus, assembly GCF_021347895.1. Classification (NCBI taxonomy): domain Eukaryota; kingdom Metazoa; phylum Chordata; class Actinopteri; family Pomacentridae; genus Acanthochromis; species Acanthochromis polyacanthus. Next base: position 35,951,659 of record NC_067114.1, on the reverse strand, counting down.
TCCTTATTATGTAGGTAATCCAGTTATGACTGACAGGTTTTCCACTATCAAATGTTGTCAAGATAAAAGTTCTAATGTGCATCGGTTCTAGATATCAGTTACTGCCCTTTTCTTGGCTCCCAATAATCCCTAATCAGTCCCTAAAAAACAGATCAGTCAATCACTAACATCAAATTCTACCACAACAGCCAGCATGTGAATCACTGAGGACCACGTATCTGGATCAAAGTTAACTTTTTTTTATTCTTTTTTTTTACAGTGTGTCCTGGACTGAGTCAACATCATGAGCATGTTTTCTTTAACTTTAAATATTCTTCAAATTCGTGCCACTGCCTTCCATACTGGCCAGTTGTAGAATTGCACAGTGGCTCTAAAGGGATCGCGAAATATTTCATGTTTACTCCAGTATGTCAAGTCAAAAGGAACGCATACATCTTCGATCGGTATATTATTACACAGGCTACGGTTTGGCATTTTCATCTGTCTGTTAACAACTGAGGGCGAACATATCTAAAGCCTTTCTGTGCAATAAAGAACCAACAGGCGAAGAAGAGACAGACCCACACAGAAATGACTGTCCATGCCTGACAACAGATAGACATACAGGCTAACACATGAAGGGCAGAGATGTATGGCAACGATATGCAAAATAACCTTTTGTATCACCGGGTGGGGAAAGCTAGGGGTGACAGAAACGAACATTAAGCTAGCTTTACCGACACGAACAGGAGCAAAAACACGACAACAAACGGGCACAAATACCACTGTCACATAGCATCACATTCGTTTTCGTTTTAGAATGCATAAGTTGAACGCAAAACTGTGAAGGATAGCAGCGGTGTGCAGGTCGGCACTGTGGGGGAAGGGGATGGATGCTGGAGCCAGGCTTCGGCGGCCTGTCGCCGCTTAAGCCCTCTTCAGTCTGAACAAAACCCAGCTCCACGGTGTACGTTACAAATAACATTAGCAAACGGTGCGTCTCCGCCGACAGGCTGAACGGTGACTTACCGGATGGGTTGACCGCAGCGGGAGTTGCCATCTTCCTTTACGGAGAGAAATAACAAAACGGCGGCGATGGAGATGACGCACAATACGGCTGAGAGCCCCGTGAGAGAGCGTCGAAACTCCGCGGGATTGGCACGCGACGCTCGGTTTAACCCCCAATCTCACATCCGTTCACGCGCAGAAAAAAATACAGTGGATTCACACTGTGACACAGTTTCTGAGGAGAGTACGTACACGCATATATTATGTATCTTTAATGAAAAAATCTTCGACTTAATAACATGCAATATGTCTGAATGGTAACACCGCGAGATTTTCGGCTTGCTTGAATAAATTAATGTTCCACACAGAGAGGCTGGTGTGGTGATGGCTGTTGTGTATGGCGCTTTGAATGTCATGTTCCGTGTCGTTCTGGGGGAGCTGACCTTGTTGGGGTGAAGATTTTTTTTCACATTCTACTAATATTCGTTGTCCACTCAGACATTTATGCACTTAGTTTTGCACAATTCCTCTCTGTTAGTATTATATTGTGATTTTTTTAGGACTGGTGAATTAAGATAAGAAAGTGTTTTGAGGTTGTAACAGGTTGAGGTGGACTTTTTTCAGTTTCACTGTTGTAGGCATTTGGGTGGTTTAATTTGTATTCATCACAGTGTAAAGACTAATCATATGCTCAGTATGCAAACACTTCCCAGCAATATGGACAGAAACTAGCCATCAAACAAGGTATAGTGGACACAAAGTGCCATTTATTTTTTTATTTATTCATTTATTTTATCAGGAACCATGCAATTAACGTAGAACACATCTGATGTATTACATATATAGTGGATAACATTAAGCTAATTTTCAACTCCCATCCCAGAATGGGCTTTTCAGTAAAGGCAGTCATAGGAAAAACAGGACTATTAAAAACAGCACAGACAACATTATAAACGTGTAACCCTCTAACCACCCACACACACACACACACACACACACACACACACACACACACACACACACACACACACACAAACTCACACAATGCCACAATCCAGTCAGTCAGCCCTTATAGATGTCAGGCCATTAAAGGATAAGTATCGTCGAATTGTAAGGTACTTTAGTTAGTGTTACTTTACACCAGTGGGCTTCAGTGTTATCAAAATAACTGAACAATGTTCATGTAAAAAGCTTAAAACCTTTACATACATCTATACATCTTTAGTAAATTTTATGTATTCAAATGATCCATCAGTAAAGTAGTACCAACATGCTACAAACCCTTCGTATGGAGGGACAACAGGACTGTATATATGAGATTGATTCAAAATAATTTCATTCAGTGTATGGCAAGAAGGGGACATGTCACCTAAAGGATTCAAATACAGATACAGACACTAAACTGGGGTTCACTTTGGATTCACAGATGATATGTGACAGGATCAAATCATTGTTAGTTTGGATCTTCTTAAGAGATTTGTTGATAATAAGCAAAATCTAAAATATCATCAGACACATAGTTAAATGCAGGTTTAAACTTTACCCTAACTGATCCTAATCTTGGTTTTAAGCTTTGCCCTAAACTGGAAATCTCTTGGCATGTGCATCTTTGTACAAGTAAAGATGAACAACATAAAATTTTGTCATCTCTTTAATCTTTAAGGATTCTTTAGACCAGATACGCATTTCACTGAGGTATTGCACACCTTTAGTTGGCAGTTAAACAAATGTGGTGCCATACAGAATTGCTGCATTTTTCTGTAGACACACATGCAGCTGCACCACACAGGGAATGTGAGTGGAGAAGGAGCAGAGATGTGTACAGCACTCTGCTCTGCTCTGTCTTGTTGGTGGGGCTTCATATGCAGAGATGGGATGCTGCAGCCACCAGTGACTCGTTTTTTCTGCTTTCCACCGATCTGCTCTCATCATCTCATCTGGCCCCCCTTTATTCTGTCTTTCCATTAACCCGTCATCCTACCTCGACTTCATTCTTACCTCCTCCCTTTCGCCCCTCTCTTTCATGGCGGTTCCTCAGTGCAGTGGGGCTGTCCTACTTTCGGCAACTGTGCAGGATGTAGGGGAAGCAGGTAAGAAGCCCTAAGATTCCTGTCTCTGACCGTCTCTCTCTCTCTGTATTTGTCCTGCACAGGCAACAGTTCTCTGTTTAGTGGTGCGTGCTGTGATACGGGCTGGATGATTTCAATCAGAGATGCCTTGATGTGTCTGTCTGAGGTTTTTCTAGCAGCAATCTAAGAGGTTAATGTGCAGTGGAGTGTGAAGTTGTGTGTTAGTATAAGTGATTGTAATTGTAATTTTCAATTCTTGTTTCTTATGTCTAGCTACATCTGGATCTGATCAGTCAGATGTTCCTAAGTTGGAGAACAGTGCAGGGTGCTTATTTTAAAGTGTTATCTTCAGGCAACTTTCTGTTGATTGCTCAGTGCCACTGGGACCTTGGGAAACATTATTTTGCCAAATTGGAATGATTAGTTTATAGAAGGATGAATTACATTCAGAGCTGCTTTTGATCTATCGATATATTGTCCCAATGTCCTTAAAATGCGGATAAAAACAGTTTACAGTCCATGGCATTATGTTCAGTTGTCTGGCTTTGTGTTACCAACAGTCAGAGTCAGATGACTATAAATATTCAGTGACATAAAATGTACACTCCTTAATCATCGCTGCAATTTTTTTGTTTTAAGTTCACCAGCTAGCCTGCCTGCTGTTTAGGGAGTACATGAGACTTTTGTCAGTGGAAACATTTGTTGTTGTTGTGTTGGAAACAAGATTGGTGACAGCAATGAAACTGAACCAATCAGAAAAAATGTGGGCTGTAAAAAAGCTGGAGCTAAAAATGTGCTAAAGAGAGCGTATTCATTTTGGTAAGATGCATTGTTAAAAAAAAATCTGTTTCAAAACTGCAACTTTAAAGTCCGGTTAGGTTTACGCAAATTATATTAAATACTAATAAAGTATGTAGAAAATTCAATATCACAACCTGTGTTGATTCATGTATCCGAACAGCCCATTTTTATTTGAATTGAACAAGCAACACATTTTTTGAAGTGACAAAGATTCACAATTTCTATTGTGTAAACCATTATAAAATATTAATGCCCTCACCAAAAATAATGTAGTGTATACACAGCAAAAGAGGCCCTCTATGGGGGCGCGTACGTGTTCTGACTGTGTGCTGCACGCTGTTTTTACTGTAGGAATCCAATGAACATAATGGTTTTAAGCTCTGATTGTTCTTCAGTTAAAAGGTGGTGCTGGGGTTATTTTTTATAAGTATTTGTGAGACAATAACATGATCCAGGAAGTCGAGTTGAAGTAGCATATTAATGCAATAATGAATGAATGAAAAATAAATGATGGTCCAACTAAACGCAAACTGCATGGGATGGCATCTCGTTGCATGATGCTGTGGTAGCCATCCTGGTTCAATGTGCCTTCAGTTTTAAATAAATCCCCAACAGTGTCACCAGCAAAGCACCCCCACACCATCACGATTCACGCCTCCTCCTTCATGCTTCACGGTGGGAACCATGCATGTAGAGACCATCCGTTCACCTTTTCTGCGTCGCACAAAGACACGGCAGGTGGAACCAAAGATCTCAAATTTGGACTCATCAGACCAAAGCACAGATTTCCACTGGTCTAGTATCCATTCCTTGTGTTTCTTGGCCCAAACAAATATCTTATGCTTGTTTCTTTTCAACATGCACTAACCTCTCAAGCAACATCCTTGGCAATTTAGACACTGACAGCAGTCCTTCCCCACATGTATAGGTGTTTGCTCTCAGCAGCTTTCTCCATGGCAACAATAGCAATGGTGACAACTTGCGCCTTGACTTATCAGAGCTGTTTTGGCGGCGCAAGGGCTACCTACACAATATTAGGTTGGTTTTTAGGTTGTGGATGGTCGGTGTTTAGACTGGTGCTCTAACACACAGGTGTCTGAAATGCTAACATGATATACTCCCTTGACTGATACATGTTAGCTCAGTTTGCCTCAGAAATTAACTTGCTAAGGAAGAGAAGTGCCCTATCAGGGAGGGGAAGCGTTTCTCCCTCCACCCAGGCCATTAGAGCAAAATGAGAAAGAATGGTGTGCAGACCGGCTCTTCTCATCTGCTCTGCCACACACAGAGGCCATGGCAAATTATGTGACACAGATGATGAAAGAGCAAGTGGAGGGTAGACTGACTGGAAATGTGGTCAAAGAGAGCAGGGGATTTAGCTACCAGTACTGAAGGAGTATAATTTGGTCATTAATACTGGTGTTTTTGACCTGCCTACTGTGAACATCTGATTACTAGTGTGAAGGCTGCATTTGCATATAGAGATGTTTTCCATGTTGGTCAGTCAGCCTAAAAGATAAAGCCGAGTTAGACGGTTAATGTGGCTCTCAGCTAATTAATACAATAGTGAAAAGTGATCAGCATGCCCACTTTGCCAGCAGGAAGCAGAGCTGCAAACAATCAGAATGCCTCGCTGTCGCACATCAATGTAAAAGATCAGAAATGTTGTTCTTCATGAACACGGCTGATCAATTAAAGTATCAACACTAATGAAACAGGATTTAGCATCCTTTTTATACAGGCACAACACGAACATTGTTATCATAAATAATATAGATCATTATTACCTTTGAAAGTTGTTATGATGTGGATATCATTTACATATCTAGCAGACACAGAGAACCGCAGGCGTTTATGTTAAGTCATGTTTTTTGCCAGTTTTAATCCAAGTCGCATGTTTATGCTCCTTTCGGGCATCTCTGTTTTTGCCTCTGTCTGCTCTTGAGAAAAATGTCTGACTCTTTATCTGCTCTATGGTAGTTGCCAGTTAGTCTCTCACTGTGTCCGTCTAGCGTTTGGTTATGCACAGGTACCTCACAGTTAGCTTATAAAGGCTTTTTACTGCACGAACTGCAGGCTGCTGCTGCTCATGTCAGGCCTGAAACTAATTTCCTCATGTAGCACAAACCTATAACTCACTGGTAGTCTCCATTGCTGCTGAAAGATTTGAGCAGAATCCCAGCATTATGAAGCCCATTCATCAGTTTAATTAGGAGTTCATGGAAGAGCTATTGTCATTTATTACCCATGACACAAGAGGGGCTCCACTGCTCTTCTGATTTTTCTTCGTTTAGTGCATGCTATACATTACTACACCTGTCTTCTGTACACAATGCTTAAAACTGCTAGTACGAATGCAGCATGACTTACAGGAAGCTATGGAAAGGCTGAAGGATATATTTTCATGAGTAAAATGTCACAGAAATATTTGTAGCACTATTAGTTAACTGCATTTTCTTCAAAATCGCATTGCACAAATAAATGGCCACATTTATTCTAAATTGTAAATACTAAATACTGTATGTATTTTATAATAACTCTGTAGATCTCATCAAATTTAAGTACTGCTAGTTTCCATTTTTCTATTGCCATTATGATGACAATAGACTTACTATCACAGTGTTTTGAGGACAACTAAAAACCTTTGTGTTGATGGTATCTACATCAGTTTGTTCAGCTTTGGTGCACTGAGGTGGACAAACCTTCTCTCTTTCTTCATCCATTCTTATGAAGAAGAGCAATGCCAGATGTATCCATCTGCTGGGTGAGAATAACCTGGAGAATGTCTTAAGTATCAGTCTCATCGCAGCAATGACAGAGGACTGGATCCACCTCCATCTGCAGTATCCAGACCTGAAGATCATCTTCTCTGGCATCACCCAGTGGGGCAGGTGGAAGGCTGGTGCCAATGAAGGTAAGACTGACAGCCCTCAGATGTTTGTGAAGAGTTTATGGCTACAAATGTTCATTGTTTACAGCATCTTTATGAGTCACCCTCAGGTAAGGTTTTACACTCCCAGGCTACTTTTACACAATGCAGTGCATTTCAGCTGAAAAAGGATAGTGACACTAAAGTACTTTTGTCTGACAGTTTGTTTGCAGTGGAAGTTGAATTTTAATAGACTGTATTAGTCCCAAATGTTACCTACTGTATAGTGTCATATCTGATTTAATCAATGATATTAATGTTAATATAGTATGTCTTGAACACATATAGCCATAACACCATTTAATCTGAACAGTTAGGATCTACTTTGTTTTCTCCACCCTCTCCCATTTCCACTGTGTTATTCCCTTGCACCCCAGTCCTACCAGTCCTACCACTGCTTGGTCTTGTTGCGGTGCACCAAGAGCAGCACTTATTCAGAATTTGCTACTGGGGCAACTTAACATTCAAATCCTTTTATTCAGGCTACAACCCTTTCACAATGACATAAGGAAACCAAGAAAGGGAGACTTAAATAGATTTTCAAGCAGCTTCTTAATCCAACTTGTGAGTCTGCCACCTACGAACTCACCAACACCCAGGCAGTTATGTCGGATAATGACTCCTGGATTTTTTTTGCACCTTTCCTTTATTGTTTATGGACTGCTTCAATAGCTTAAGCAACTTTGCATTACAGCCAACCTACAGACTGTTGCACAATGCTTCCTTCTGGCACTTGGCAGTTACATGCCTCGTCCCATCACATACATTAGCGATGCTCCCTCAAGCAAATAAGTTGTGCCACTCCCATTTAGCTCCAGCTCAGCTGCATTCTTTTTCTTACTTCCACATTATTATTTAAAGTGTGTTGACATTATCCTGATGCACTGGGAAAACACATTTGACTCACCTACTAATTCTAAAAAATGGACCTGTTATCTGACAAGAGACTCACATATCCAAATTCAAATTGTTTCTTAAATCCCCAAACAACTGTGAACGATTTCAGTCATGAAGTCATTATGAGATAGATGGGTTCTTAATCAGCTAAGGGGCTTTTTTTTTAATGTGTTTGTTTATTTGTTTGATTGAGATTACAAGAGGTGAAAAGAAATCCACAATAGAACAAAAGTAGTTGCGGTAGAAATACATTTGACTGCTCACCATAGACCAATCAGCCACAATATTAAAACCACTGACAGGTGAAATGAACAACACTGATCATTCCTGTAATACAATGTTCTGCTGGGGAATGTTGAATCCTAACATATGAATGGTACTTTGAGACCTACCGCTTAAACATTGTTCTGAACCAAGCACACTCCCGGTTACAACTACACTCACAGTGATCTCCTCCAGTAGGACATTATCCCCTGCTACACAACAAAAGCTGCACAGGCGCAGCTCAAGAAACACAAAGAGCCCAAGGTTTTGCTTCATCCTCCAAACTCTCCATAGTCCAATCCCACTGAGCGTCTGTGGGATGCAAGTCTAATCCACAAAGGCCGCAACCCACAGAACACAAGGAACCAAAGGATCCGGTGCTGATATCCAGGGGCCACACAGGCAGGTTATTTTAATGTTGTGGCTGTTTAAAGTATTCCGTATATCAGGCACTCAGTAGTGTACTCAGTTAAGAGATACCGTGAATTCTCTAACTCACTTCACATCATCATTTTGCGCTTGAGTTATCCAACTATAATTGAAGGGTTAGAAGCAGAGTGGTCTAACAAACGTGCTGTAGTTTTTGAGAAAAACGGGTTCAACGTTTTGTGTTTTCAGGAGTGGTCTAACATTCAAAGCACCACTGCAATTCTGTATTTGGGTTGTGGGTTAGACCACTTTTCCACTAAAATCTAGACCATAAAGTATTACAGAAATTATACAAAATTCAGTTTGGATTTTTGTGGGTTAAACCACTCTGCTTCTAACCTCCTTAAAAAAATGGAGTGATTTGTTTGCAGAAATGTTAGCAGAAACCTTCTCATTTGCACTGTGTGCTACTGTGTATCTTTCATCAAAGGGCAGTGCCACAAAGCAAGTTTGACATCCTCAAGCTTTCTTTGTAAGCTTAACAAAACCTCAATTTAGAGAAAACAGATATCAATCAGAGGTAAAGGGTATTATGACACATTGATGAGGGCACTTTAGTGCATCATGTGACTTTTCTTCTACATGTAATGAGCCAATATTGTGCCACCCCTTTCAGTCAGAGGAGCAGGTTGTTAGAGTGGAGAACAAAGAAAAATGTAAGCAATTACGATGGTAAACAGTGTAACTTCTACAAACTTCTACAATGGTGGTAAACCATTATCCTGTTTTCATATATTTATTTTAGTGATCAGTGCAGCTGCTTATTGACTGAATAATTTCTGTAATGAATCCAACAGACTAGTCTATTTTAAACTGTTGTGTTAGCTGGAGTAGCAACAGTAGGGGGTCAGTCAACTCGGCCCCATACCAAGTCGGCCCCTAGTCTACTCGGCCCCATTATGACAGCAATTACAGGCAGTTTTTGCAGTTATTGCAGTGACTGCAGTTGTTGCAGATAATGATTGTATTGTTAGTAATACAGGGCTATTATGACAGCAATTACGGCCCCATTATTACAGCAATTACAGGCAGTTTTTGCAGTTGTTGCAGATAATGATTGTATTGTTATATACTGATGTATGTAATGAACTGATATAATGGTAAATGGTCTCTGTTGTTCATATTATAATTCAAGCCGGGAGTAACATACAAAGTTCTGGCCAATTGGATTAAATTAATTAATAAGCTGGCACCTATTCACTGACAGTCAACACTGGCCTCAATTGTGTTTGTGATAAGAGGCCGAGTTTGCATGGGGCCGACTTGACTATGGGTCGACTTGGTCGGGGCCGACTTGACTGTGAACCGCAACAGTATAACAACATATTATTGCATTATGTGCATCACCAACTGAATACATGTAGGTTCCATTGGCAATGCAAAACATCCTGTGTGCAAAGCTGTAGGCCCATTCAGGATTGTTAGTGGATTACAGATGTGATGCAGTCCCTCAGATGAGAACCTGTGTTGCTCATAACAAATCAGTTTCTGAGCAGATGAGTTCTGCAGCATCATTTACCATCGTGATCTGGTAGGTACCTTTGTGACACTGAAAACTCTGACTTTCGGCTCAAAATACATGCGAACCCTTTCGTCTCGCTTCGTAGGACAGGCCTCTGCCTCTTACTCAGAGGTCTTCTATGAGTTTTCTGATTTTTTTTTTAATCTGATTTAGTGCTCAGTGCAGATACAATAAATGCAGTGGGTGACTGCAGCATTCATGTGGATGATGAAAACCATAGCCACAGCACAGCATTTAATTAATTATTAAACTCAATTGGCTTTTCTCAAAATATAGATTAACTTTTCACTTTCAGTCACAGCCACAGTCACTTGCACTGACATATGGCATGAAGAACTGAACATTTAATAGTGTTTGGTCAGGCCATTTTTAATCTTCTGATGCAAAACAAATTAACAACCCTTATAGGTCAATGTGATCTCAAATTGACCAGGCTGATTTTCAGTATTTTCTCACACATAACTGAATGTTTCATTAAAATATATTTGAAGCAAAAATTTGTCATCACCCGGAATTGTCAAATGACATGCATTTAAAATAGTATTTAATCTTATTATTAGGTGAAGAAAAACACTAGAACTCGCTCTTGAGAACAAAAAGAATTGCCTAAGCACACAATCCCAGCTAGGTTAAATAAGGTATGGTGTGCTGAATGTGTGACTTTGGCTGGCTGGGATGTTGGATCACACTGAAAATTCTTCAGCTATTGAAAGAAAAGTTTGTCAGCAGCTAAAAGAAATCAAGTTGGCTGTGTCAGTGACTTCTTTTCAACTCATTATATTGAAAAATCATATATTTCAAACAATGATGAAGATGCTAATAACACTAATAATGCTGGAATAGAGTTTCTCAAATGAAACAACCAACATGCCCTTTGCTCAGTGGTTCATGATGACATGCATGCAGTCAAATCATTACCTTGTGCATTGTTCTTAAGCATAATGTGACTAAATTAGGCCTTTTTTTCTGTCCACCCACATTTCTCTGTCTGCTTTAAGTCCAAATATAACCATTTACGCCCTCTCTATCTGCAGATGGGTCTTCAGAATGGTAGCAGGATATGAGGGCGTGTCTAAGGAGAACAGCAGTAGACAACAGTCATGGAAGTGGAGGGCACTGCGGAGCCAGCTTTCGTGGACGTGGACCAGGGCTTGACTTTGGCCTACATTGCCTTCCTCTGCCTGCTACTGCTGGCCATGATCATCCGCTGTGCTAAGGTCATAATGGACCCATACAGTGCAATCCCTACCTCCACATGGGAGGAACAGCTCTTAGATGACTAACATGTCAGAAGCCACCCATGACAAGGCCACCAAAAGGAAAAGGAAGGTTCTTCATGGATTCTGTATTGTGGTAGTGCAATCCATTCCATTTCACAGGCTGTAAATGACAAGCAAGTAAAATGGTAAATCAACATGAATGTTATTCTTTGTGTATAACTTTAGAGAATTTCAATTTTTCTAAAATGTTGATGCACTTCAGGGTTCCAGTCTTTGAGACAGAAGATACTTTGTCTAGAAGGGATTCTGTCTGCCCAGAAAGCCATTGATGGGGTGATACAATCCCAAAAAAAGCACATAAACTTGGTTGTTTGTACCTAGAGATGTCTTCATGAGCCCTGTGGCAATCATACATTCCTGTTGGCTGACCAAACACAATCAGTAAAAGCAACTGGACAGCAGCCTTGACTGACTGCACTCTCCCTTTACTGTCTGGAATTACAAATTGGCAGGCAATGATGTAGGTCACAAAACATATAAGGTACCAAGGAAATATCAACAGGATTTGCATTTACAACTTGTGTAGATGTGGAAAATAATATAAAAACTCGATGTGCCAGTTTTCTAGTCATGGGGAGTCACATTGTTGAGTTTCTGCTTTCTGTGGCTCTGAAGAAGTTTTGTCAAGATTGGGGAGAGACTACAACCTTGAGATGGCAACTTTATCACAGAACCCACCGGTGTTTTTCATGGAGGATGGAAACATCAAAAGACATTGCCAAATTACATTAAGGGAAGAGTAAGATCCCAGGAGTTTAAGCTTCATCCTCATGAGGGATTAAGACAGGATATGGGCTTCTGTACTTTAGAAGTTCCTCAACCTATGGAAGCAGAATACCAAAATTCTGGAGTGTCCTTTTAATTATGCAGAGAGGTCTTTGTGTATTCCTTTAACTGCAAGACACAAATAGAGATTTTGTATGTTTTATAAATACTTTTAATGGGTATTTGCTTGAGACTATGCCCAGTGAGCATTACTGCTCGGACAGTCTGTAGGCATTTAGCCTTTACAGTAGCAGTTATGCTTGGTTTTGTTTTACTGCCACAGCATGTCTTCTCCTGTTGCTGAGCAAAATGTACACAAGTGCACATCAAGAAAACTATAATGCAGGCATCCAATGCTTAGCAGTGTTATGGCTCAGGTTTGTAACAAACAACACTACTTAATTCCTAATTCTGCCTTATTTGCTTTGGTTGTCTCAGTCTTTAAAAAAGCTTGATGTTCGTGTTGCTTTTAATTGCATATGTGCCTGACTTGTGTATCTGCATTGATGGTATTTATCTTTTTTGACATAATTGTCATTTGCATGGTATGAAGTGCCTATGCTTACAGTAAACAGCAGAGCGATGTAGTCTAGCGCTAAGTCCCTTTATCTTAAATTCTTTGGAAAAATGAACAGTTGGATGTAAAAACAGCACACTGTGTTTCTCCTCATGCAGAAGAGTTTAATAACTGTGCTTCTCATTCATAGCATTTGTTTCGATGTCTCGCTATGGGATATGCCCCCTGCGTTTATCTCATTATGCCAATCCTGACTGGCTGGTGATCACGACGCCTGCATCAGGTGGAGCCACCTACCCTTAAGTAGCCTGCACTACTATGCAGCATCACTCAAACACCTCTTCTCACTCTGTGTAGCAAATCTCAACTTTGTATGTGGCAGCTAGCTGAACAGTTCATATATTGGAGCTAACTTGGCTTGGCTCTGTTGCCGAATGCTAGCTGGCACACCTGTGACCATCCTGCCCTCACCATAGCAAGAGACACTCAACCAGCCACGCCAGCTTCGCTTCTGGAAGACGTACTGGAGTTGGATTATGAGGGTAACGATGAAAATACCTGGGAACTCCTCATATCCGAGGAGGACGAGGGTGAGGAGGACATCCTCATCCTCAGTTTGCCATATGAGGTGCTGTGGCTGCCTTCAAGGATGAGGAGGGAGGCGCGCCCACTTCCTCCTCCACCAGTATGAATATGAAGTCTATGTGCAAATGCGTTGCATCCCGGCTGAACATGCCTTGGGGTAATAACAGAGACCACCAAATCCTGCCTTCCCCCATGGAGCCGTGAACCCCACGCTGCCATCCAAAGCAAACCGCTTCCAGTCCACTGTGACGAAGTCAGCCTACAGGGCAGCAGCGCTGACTGTCAGAGTGCTGAATATCTCTTCCATGTTCACAGTATACCAAACCTGACCCAGCGGTGTGGGGCGAGATTACCGTGATAATGGACATCTGCCTCCATGCACAGCATGGGCAGTCCAAGCCATGGGTACATCTCTGGGAATGGTGGTGTTGCAGGAAAGAGCCAGATGGCTCAACCTGGCCAACTTATCTGACAGAGAGAAGGAGGACATTTTGAACTTGCCAATCATACCAGACGGCATCTTTGGCTCCACTCTCATCTCAATGCTGTAGCGTTACGAGGCGAAAAAGGAGGACTAAGTTCTCCAGCTCTGAGCTGAGCCCACACCTGCCCCAACCCCACACAACAGACTTTAGCACAGGCTAGGACACGACCTCCGTTCGCTCAGTTCAAAATCCTGAAGCAGCCTAAAGCCCATCCTGCCCCTAGTGCTCAAGACTGGAAGTGAAGACCGACTGGCCCAGAAATGCCCCCATGATGACAGCAGGTCTGCCAGTACAGACCGCGCAGACCTGCTGTGCTGGTGATTGATCTGAGTACGGGAGTTTCCATATCCCATAATGAGACATCAAAATGAATGCTAGGAATGAGAACAATAGGTTACTTGCGTAACCCCAGTTCTCACAGTAGCATGAGTGAGATGTCTCACCAGACAGCCCTTCTTACTCGGCAAAGTGAGAAGAGGTGCTTATTTGAGTGGTGCTGTATGTTAGAGCAGTCTACTTAAAGGTTGGTGGTGATCACCAGCCAGTCAGGACTGGCATAATGAGATGAATGCTTCAGAGGCATAGGCAGGGGGCGTATCCCATAGTGAGACATCTCACTCATGCTACCCTGAGAACCGGGGCTACGCAAGTAGCCTATAGCTTTTATTTCCCAGGGATCTCAGATATCTTGAAAACAGCAAAGGTGGTCACAGGGGTGAGTTTGGAAGCCAGCTTTTTACTGGCATGACTATGGGGAGGTTATAAAATAACTGTTAATTAAGCTGCATGAGGCAAAGCACCCTATACAGTCTACTACAACAGAGTGAGGAACATCTATCAGATAGGACTGAGTTACATTCTGGCTCTCCTGTCTTTTCTATGCTATTTTTGTTCTCTGTGTATTTTTGGCTTGAGTAACTCTCTATTCTAAAGCTTGAAATTCATCAAGAATGTCTATAAATGTCTATGTTTACTGACAGTTTGCATTTCATCAACCTTTATTTAATTTAATCTATTTACACTTTGTTTCGAGTTATTCTGCATATGCTGTTTTTGTTCATTTTTCCTAAATAGCCAGTACAAATGATGGTCGGTCCATTTTTTTAATCCTCAATTATTATATTATAATCAGGGTTTTCTTAAACAAAAGTTCAGATGATGACAACAGTATTTGTTTTTAAATATCTCAAAATGCAGTGTTCCAAATTATTAAGCACAACAGAGTTTCAAAGCATTCAATAGGTTATAAAGAACAGAAAATGGAAATCTGTTATATTTTCTGTATTAAGGGATATTTTTTCTCAAAATAAATGCGCTTTCAATCAAAAACATCTTTATAGGTCAAGTTACATGTTAACATAGGAACCTTTCTTGGATATCACCTTCACAACTTCCCTACTTATTGAACTTGTGAGTCCATATATAGTTTCTTCCTGGATTTAATTTGCGTATGCCAGAATTGCCTTCCGGAGGTTTAGTGCTGACAAACAACAAAACTAGCTGTGGCAAACTGTGGTAAGAAGTGACTTTGCTGATCAGTGGTGGTTAATAAAGGCAGGAGGCGATGGCTGATGGCAAATATTATAGACATGAACTGCACATTAAAAATTTGCTCTGGATGATTGCAAAGAAAGAATATAAAATAGATTTGCTTATGTGGGGCAGTAACTGTTGCAAGGGGCAAACCTGTCATCTTAAAAAAAAAAAGCAGCCTCATGACATCAGAGGACAGAAATGAAGAGAAAATATGCATTTAAACATTTGTCTGCATATTATGGACACATTTAGATGTACATATACAAGTGCTAAATATATTAAAGTACAAAGAACCACCCCAAAGCAGATTCACCTGTTTAGAACATGTGATTCTGTCACAGAAAAACAATGGAAATTTGATTCAGTGTGTATCCATGAGGAACAGTTTGCCAACCATGAGGCTTTTTTCATCAGCTGCCTTCTATAATGAGCTAAATGGTAGAAAAAATGTAAATCTTCTAATAGTCAAGGGCATATTGTGCACACTCAAACATCCACAGGGCATTGAAGGTCAAGTTCAAGATACATACAGTATGATAATGCTTGTGACTGTACATTGTGAGAATGTAAAACAGTGATCTCATTTGACTTGACAATTAAACTGTGTCCTGTTTCTCTCTTGCCTTTAACCTTGGCTGTGTGCTGACAGCATTCTTTGTGCTTCATCTCTTTTTCTGTGAAAAGGACTTGCCTCTTATGTTAAACAGCCTTATCGGGGCACAGGGCAACGTTTAAAGCATTTAGTATGCATCTTAGTGTGTGACTCTTGCTTACGTCTCTCTGGCATTTACATCGGAGGTGTTTATTAATAGGTAAAGATGTTACTGTTCTACATTTTTAAAAAAGATATTTTCAAATCAGTTTAATTAAATTGATTTATTTAATTTCAGGTAGCCTCTGGGTTTGAACTTTTGGTCAGATGGGGCTTCGTTGCATGTTGTTGCCCTGTCAATGTGGGAATTCTCTGTATCTCTGGCTTTCTCCCACAGTCCAAAGGCATGCATGGTAGGTTGACTGGTGATTCTAAATTGGGGGGGTTGGAACATGGTTGTTTGTCTCCTTGTGTGAGCCATGCGACAGACTGGTCACCTAACCAGGGTACACTCTGCCTTCACCAGATGTCAGCTGGACAGACTCCAACACCCTGCGGTCCTCTGCAGGAAACAGTGGGAATAGCTGATGGATGAATTCAAGCAGTGTTTAAGTATTAGTGTATTTCCAGAAATATCAATTTTAGATTTATCTGTTAAATGTGGATATCCTCTAATATACAAATTCAGTATATTTAGGTAAAAACAAAACATTAGAATAATTGTTCTACTGAAACACTTTGAATGGACTTGAAACAACAATAGAGCTGTGACACTAGATAGGTCATTCCAGAATTGGATGAGGATTGGGCTTCCAAATTTTTTGAAAAATTACCTTCTCTTTTACAATTTTCTGCTCCTTATTCATCAATAATAGGTAATAAACAATCAAAGGCTTCATAGGCTCAGCTTACACACCAATGGCACCATTTTTATTCCATGTTTAATTTGTTGTTTGCTAACCCTACTCCAATCACAGTAACAGGGTTGCTAATCCATGCTAATGTTAGCTTTTTCTCAGCAGTAGAAGCTAGATATTTAGCTAGCTGTTTCTGCTGACCAAGAGGACAAACTGACTGATGGAAAAAGTAATGAAAAAGGTAAATCCTTATAATATGCATAACAGGATTGCAGGAGGGAGAGTGAGACATTCAGTCAATCTGATAATGTTATGAAAATATGAAAAATAGAAGAGAGAACATAGCTTCGCTTTACCAATTTATTTGGAAAACTGTTTGATGATGTTAATTACAGTGTATCATGTGATTCACTGTGATCTTCTAACTGCTAAAAAGGTTATGGTAGCAGGGTTGCACGAAAAAACGAAAAAACGAACCGTTTCCTGTTTTTTTGTTTTTTGCTCAAAACGAAAAAACGAAAAAACGGCTTGTTTTTTTGTTTCTGCTTGTGTGTTTTACAGCCGGGAATCAAACGGATAAAACGTACCTTGTCCTTGTCCGTTGCATGTTAGTGGACACACGTTCCATGCATAATAATTATTCTTTAAAATATGTTGATTAAATTTTTTTTCCAACAATTACAAGAGACATCAATGAAAAAATAATACCAAAAACAAGATATTTAAATTTTATTTTAACTGTTTTATTTGCAATTCAATTTAGTCATTAGGGGGTTGGGACAAGGGAAAAATGGCAATTTAGGGCGAACTCCAGACTTATTTTGAATTTTAAAAATATTTTCAGACATTGTTTTCTCCTAGATTTTTTTTATAGCTGGGCCAAAACAAATTTACACAACTTCATGTTTTAGTATTTTGTACATGGATTGTTTGAAATTTGATGAGTGGGACGTAAAGTGTCCTCCAATTCTGGAGTGACCCAGATCATGTTGCCTGTTTCAAACATACTTTTACCACACACCATTCAGAATGTTGACATATGTGTTCATAAAAACTAAAGGCAGGACTGTGGTTTTTTTTATGTTTCTATTTCGAAGGTCCATGAAGAATATGTCAGTGTTCGGACAGAGGTGTGTGTTACAAAGCAAGTTCAACACAGTCAGAAATTCCTTGCTTTACTCAGATGTAGTGTGCATCACAACAGTGGTTTTGAATTGTTTAACCCAGGCTTTGTTCAGCAGACTCTTTCATCGAAGAGGGAGTTTGACACTATAGTTGATCCCATTTCCTCACAAAATGTACCAAACACCTGTCACCTACTTCAGTCAGGTCAACAGATTGTTATACTGGAGAGCAATGAGGAATACAAAAATGTATTATGGTAGAAAGCTCTGTTACTGCAAACTATGCAAAAGAGGGATGCTGGTAGAACATTGTTAATCACATAAGTTCAAATATTTACTGTAACTCTCAGTGCAGCTGATTATTTTGTAGATGACAGCTGCACATTAGAGCTCTGAAACTTAAACCACATTCGTTTGAAAGCGATACAAATTTATTATGTGCAGTGAACTTGCACAATAGTCAGACAGTGGTGATAGTCTTACTCTATCCTCACTCACTGCAGTATTAATGCTCAGCATTCATCAACAATTCAGTCATGTCTGGCACGTTGCCCTTAACTGATGGAGCTAATCAGTGGACATTTGGGAGGCGGCCTGAAGCATCTGATTGGTCAAAGTAAATATAATTTACTTTATTAGCTTTGTTTTTAAGTCTGAGACTATTTTAACCAATACACACGTGGACAAAATTGTTGGTACCCCTCAGTTAAAGAAGGAAAAACCCACAATTCTCACTGAAATCACTTGAAACTCACAAAAGTAACAATAAATAAAAATTTATTGAAAATTAAGTAATCAAAATCAGCCATCACTTTTGAATTGTTGATTAACATAATTATTTAAAAAAACAAACTAATGAAATAGGGCTGGACAAAAATGATGGTACCCATAACTTAATATTTTGTTGCACAACCTTTTGAGGCAATCACTGCAATTAAACGATTTCTGTATTTGTCAATGAGCGATCTGCAGCTGTCAACAGGTATTTTGGCCCACTCCTCATGAGCAAACAGCTCCAGTTGTCTCAGGTTTGATGGGTGTCTTCTCCAAATGGCATGTTTCAGCTCCTTCCACATATGTTCAATGGGATTCAGATCTGGGCTCATAGAAGGCCACTTTAGAATAGTCCAACGCTTTTCTCTCAGCCATTCTTGGGTGTTTTTGGCTGTGTGTTTTGGATCGTTGTCCTGTTGGAAGACCCATGACCTGCGACTGAGACCAAGCTTTCTGACACTAGGCAGCACATTTCTCTCCAGAATGCCTTGATAATCTTCAGATTTCATCGTACCTTGCACACTTTCAAGACACCCTGTGCCAGATGCAGCAAAGCAGCCCCAAAACATTACTGAGCCTCCTCCATGTTTCACCGTAGGGACAGTGTTCTTTTCTTCGTATGCTTGGTTTTTGAGTCTATGAACATAGAGTTGATGTGCCTTACCAAAAAGCTCCAGTTTGGTCTCATCTGTCCAAAGGACATTCTCCCAGAAGCTTTGTGGCTTGTCAACATGCATTTTTGCAAATTCCAGTCTGGCTTTTTTATGAGTTTTTTTCAGCAGTGGTGTCCTCCTTGGTCGTCTCCCATGAAGTCCACTTTGGCTCAAACAACGACGAATGGTGCGATCTGACACTGATGTACCTTGGCCTTGGAGTTCACCTTTAATTTCTTTGGAGGTTGCTCTGGGCTCTTTGGATACAATTCCAACGATCCGTCTCTTCAATTTGTCATCAATTTTCCTCTTGCGGCCACGTCCAGGGAGGTTGGCTACTGTCCTGTGGGTCTTGAACTTCTGAATAATATGAGCCACTGTTGTCACAGGAACTTCAAGCTGTTTGGAGATGGTCTTATAGCCTTTACCTTTAGGATGTTTGTCTATAATTTTTTTTCGGATGTCCTGGGACAATTCTCTCCTTCGCTTTCTGTTGTCCATGTTCAGTGTGGTACACACCTTTTCACCAAACAGCAGGGTGACTACTTGTCTCCCTTTAAATAGGCAGACTGACTGATTATGAGTTTGGAAACACCTGTGATGTCAATTAAATGACACACCTGAGTTAATCATGTCACTCTGGTCAAATAGTTTTCAATCTTTTATAGAGGTACCATCATTTTTGTCCAGGCCTGTTTCATTAGTTTGTTTTTTTTAATAATTATGTTAATCAACAATTCAAAAGTAATGGCTGTTTTTGATTATTTAATTTTCAATAAATTTTTATTTATTGTTACTTTTGTGAGTTTCAAGTGATTTCAGTGAGAATTGTGGGTTTTTCCTTCTTTAACTGAGGGGTACCAACAATTTTGTCCACGTGTGTATGTATATCATTTAATAATACTTAAAAATAGCTCATTTATCAGCTTGATATCAACATAGGTATCAATCCATGTATGTATGTATTCATATCTAACAACTCTGGGCTATACAAAGCACTGCATATGTGCAAGAAGTTGCCACTATGCTAAGTGCAAAAATTTATGATTAAAATTATTGCAATTATTGCAAATTTGAGAGCTGTTAATAATTGTTAAATTTATCTGGAGAACTAACAAGTAAAGCATGTGCTTTACTGACAAATACAGAGAGCAGATTTATGGGGCAGAGCTCTCTTTCTTTATCTATGCTACAGATATAAAACTCCAGTTAATGTTAAATACACGTCCAGTACTTGTCTTCTCTCTGGATAGATGAAGCACATGAAGAATGCCCCTGTAGATGCTGAAGACAACCAGAAACTTACCAATGGGCGTGTGTCTGCATAAACAAGGGACAGAAATGTAAGTGGCCACTGTTTTTGCAACATTCCACAGAGGACAGAAACACACTGATTAAATTGTTATCGCTACCTTTTGGATTAAAGTCTAAGCAATACATTGAAAGCCTGTGGGATATGAGGATGGCCTAGCAAGGAAACAGGCATGGTGGAGGCCAGAGAGAATTGAGGCAGAGAGGGAGAGGGTTAGGAAAGTACATAGATGCTGGCTGAATGGGAGTGATGGGGTTTTAGTTGGAGTTCTCCAGCATCTGCAGGAAAACATCGATAGATTAGCAATGGAGATGTCAATATCAGCTGGAGAGATTATGCCATGTTAGGTGGAGAGGTGAGGAGCTATGCTTTATATTTCTGCAACGCCAAAGCGCTGTGGAAATATATTTTTGGAAGTGAGACTGTGTGGGAGTCTGGCTAAAACTTTTCATCATCAAACCTAAAAGAACAACTCACTCTTACTAAGAAGATTTAGGAATACATTCTGATCACAACTGTGATTGAAACAACACACAAACACTTTGAAATTGAAATGGTTGACATCTTTATAAACTGGAAGCCAGTCCATAAACTCATCAGTAACACTGTCTCATGATATGGGAGAATCCCTCTGCTGTATGAATATTTCAGAGGATTTCAGTAACAAGGTCACTTTACAACTCTACAAAGCTCTGAGACTACATTGACTGAATCAAAGAAGAGTTTATCAATTATTAATTAACACTGGTAGCATTAAGAGAACGATGTGAGTGGGGGGGTGGGGATGTGCGTGAGCAGAGTTTGTTGTTGTAGTCTTCAAAGCTGCAGCTGTGTGAGCCTGTATCTTCATTTCTACAAAAATGCCTACAGAAATCGGTAAAAACAGTACGTTTCAGTTTGACAGAGCAGGGAGGATGGTGCCTCGGCAGGATCCAAAGCCCACTCTGTATCCATCTCCTTGACAGTAACCTGGGTAGAGAAAGATAGACAGTAAAAATATCTCATTATGATGATCATTATTGTATTGTGCATGCTTATCCAAAATCATAGAGGTATGGGCTTTTTGCTTTCTAAAAAGTTAGTAAGATTTGCATTTGAATCTGCTACAATGATTTTAATTATAAAAGGCAACCCAGGTCCTCTGACTCTCCAAGGATCTGAGTGTTTGACTGACAGCTGAGTAGGAAGGGGCATAGAGAGGACATAAACAGTATACAACAGAAGTGAGTACAGCCCTATGCAATATCAGTTAAATGTTAAATGATTCAAAACTGTAGTACCTTACAGTGACTGCATTACTTCTGAGTTGAACAGTAGCTCCTATGTAAAATTAAAAATCAGTGTAGATATATTCCGTTAAAAATACAATGTAGGAACAATGTATGTAACACAAGGTAGTACACCTTTCATTCCGGAGATTCAAATATTTTCTTTTTTTTCATTTTACATCTACTCTGTGCTGGTGGGGCTGTGTTGCTCTGTCTTTCTCTTTCAAACACCCCAAACGTGTTCTGTTAGATTCCAGTCTGGTGATAGGCTTCATCTGGTCCGAGTTTTCATTCTCTTCTTCTTTAGAAACTCATCTGGTCAGCCAGTCTTTTTGTATATTTGTAGGTTGTCTATAGGAGTTAAGGTCACACTGAGCCTTTACAGAAATTCTGATTCTCCTGATAACTGCAGTGGCAAGTTTAAAGCACCCGTGCATTTCAGGGCACTGTCCATAGCATCATGTTAAAAGGAAGGCCATTGCAGTTTTGAATAGTGGTACTATGGCACATTCAATACCTCTTATGTACTGCTGGAGCTGGATTTCAGTTGATTTTCAGTTGGTCACTAATCTCCCTGTATGCTTTTCTATTTGCTATTCCTTTTCCATTTTGAGAAGTCTCACAATGAGATAATTTTAAGTTCTTCTGGCAGTTCTTTTCCATGTAAAAGCACGCTGCAGAAAAGCAGACAGACACAGTCTATGATTCACAAGTAAGAACGTTATGGTGTTCTATTTAAAACTATGTTTTTACAGTTGGACTCACTGGGAATCTATATTAATAATTTTGTTATGTCCTAATTATGACAAAGTAATTGCATTTGATAGTTTTGTATTTGATAGTTGATCAGCATAATGCTATATTAAATTCACAATATTCTATAGTCAAGCACTGTCTGAACAAATTATACTCTAATTAGAAAACACATCTGGACATAGGATTAACATAGAATTTTTCAGATAGTTTTCAAGCTACAGGAGACATGGGAAGTAGTAACCAGTTGTGACCCAACATGATTTGAGTTTACAGTACAGTTTTTCTAATGTGCATGAACTGAAAAAGTCAAACTATGTTTGATAAAAGGCAAATAAATCTATTTTCCTCTGAACTCCAAGTGCCCTGTCTCACGCTTATAAAAGCTAATGCAAAAAATAACTTATAAATATAGCTTAATACAGAATGACGTTGGTCTATGTACAGCCTGCATTGTCTCATTAAGCTATTACAGGCCCATGTGTCTAATTAAACCGTAAGTATATCTGAGCATATTTTGGATCTGATATTGTATTGTATTAGATTTCTTAAGACAATGACATTTCAAATAGTGTCTCAGTGTAAACTGCTTTGTTTCCAATTAGGATGTAATATGGTATAATCATGTCTGACTGTAGGATATTTACCATCCTATGTAGGCTCTACTGACAGCATAATTTACATGTACGATGTCTGATAGTATATGACTGGTTGTCTACTATCTAATCAAAAACATATGATTTCAGTTTTTATGTATTTTGATTCAAAGTAAGGCTTGTGATATATTTCCAAATCCCTGTATCTATGGGACACAACAACCACCACACTACTCCTACACACTAAAAATGGCAAGTTACGCTGAGGATTTGGACCAAGCAATAAGGCAGGTCTACTTGGTTCATCGGGTCACTGTGTGTTACAAATTAAATCCAAAAACATGGATAATGTTTATCTCCAAAAGCAGAATTATATGAGGTGCAACCAGACTATTCTATATTGCTGACACAGCTCTATGGAAATATGTCTGGCTATGCAAGTCTAAAATTGTACTCAAGCAAAACATGCAACATGAAAACACTGTAACCCCCATCCAGTCTTCATTTACCTGGTATAAATTGGTGTTGGCATTTAAAAAAAAAATCATTTCTAATGTTCCTCACTCTCTCAGTTTCCACATAGTTCTGACTTATGGGTGTACAATCAAAGCTAATGGTAACATCAAACGCATTAGCCGCATAACGTACTGACACTAAAGATTATCTTAATGTTGTGGGGATAATGCCATCAACAATATAAGTAATTCACTGGGTCCAAAACTGGCAGACAGTGAGGCAGCCACTCATTTGGAGATCATCAATGATTCTTTGCCATATCTGTTTACCTGCCAGGAGCAATGTTCATTGGTTTGACATTCCAACACACATATGATTGATGGAGAGGGAAAGAAACCAGAGGATGATGACTTTGTGAGTCTGGAGACACACTGTGAACATGTAGTTATGTTCACAAAACAATGACAAAAGGGGATTTTGTATAATATTTCAATTTTAAAAAGTTAATTTCTAGACAGGGAGAGTCAAATGAGAGCTGCATCCATGTCTAACTGAAAAGTCTAACTGTTCTTTATTGTTACTCCAATAAATATTATCATACTCTTCCAAATATTCACTCCTCACTGAACTATCGTTTCAGCAAAAAGAATAATTTTAACAGTTTAACCTGTGATAGTGACTTCATCTCCATCATTCAGGAAGGTTCTAGTTTTTCCTCCTCCCAGATCAATGGTCTTGGATCCTCTCCATGATAGCTCGAGCATGGAGCCAAAACTCTCTGGATCCTGTTGAGACACACAAGGTCAGATCCATTGACATTTGATAATTGGAAGTGACAAAGTAGTATACAAGAGAAAGAAAAAGGAAAGAGAAAGGAGAGAGGGGAAGAAGATGAGACGTCACTATGTATAGGCAAGAGATTAAACAGGGAAATTTCAGCATGGAAAATGCATAACGTAAGAAATAAGAAATAAAAGCGACAATAATATCAAATTTGACTTAACCACATTGATTCAGATCCTCTCTGTAACACCTTAAATAGAACCTTTACATAACCTTATGAGTTTAAATTATTATTTGTTTTGTTGTCAAGTATTAATCGTCCTTAGACACTCACAGGGCCACTGATGGTACCAGACGCCAGTAGGTCTCCTGGTCTGACATTGCAGCCATTGACTGTGTGATGGGTGAGCTGCTGCTTCATGGTCCAGTACATGTACTTGAGAGGGCGAGAGCGAGAGACGAGTATAAAAATGAAAGAATATAAGTGAAGACAGACAAAATTTTACACCGGTTTACTATTTTCATACAGAAGGCTACCAGTTATACCTGCCTAAGCAGTCTGTTGATGTCTGAGAGCACTAAGGAGTCTGCAACAGTAATGTCTGTTAAAACTACTAGTGCTATTCTACTGACAGTAACACGCAGCTGCAACCTATTTATCAGGAATTATTGTAACAGTTGTTGGTAAAAGCTGCAGTCCTCAAAATAGGTGTAGTCTGAATACAATAACCTGTCCAAAAACAGTGACTGTAGAAAAATTATAAAAAATTATAGGTGGAAAGATAATATCAGCTTTTTCTTTGAATCCACATAAGCAGTCATTTGCAGAGTGAGGGACCAGGTTAGGAAAGGAGCAGTAGTTTCAGCTTAAAATACATTCCCACTTAAGCACAGTGTCTTTAGGAACAAATATACATAGATAGGAGGTTTTTGGACCAGTCTGAGGAACAGAACGTCATATTAGCAATAAAGTTTACTGCAAGTAAAGGGACATTGTGCAGGAGCTCTCTCTAGTCTTGACTGCCTAATTTACTATTCTACCTTTACAGGCCTAATAAAGGTTTATATTCAAATGCCACATGATGTTGTATATGTATATGCAGTTAGATATGTTTAGGCACATGGCTTCTGTAAAGCATCTTCACACAATCTGAACTGTAACTGGCGCTATATAAATTGAATTGAATGATGTCACAGTATCAAATGCTATGTATTGTATTATTTACTAAACACAATAAGTAGTCCTGATTGTTATTGTGTCTTTGGCTTAGTACACAAGGTTCTTACCTTAAAGTTTGACTTGCAGATGTTTTTGGGCTCGGCCATGTTCTGTCCTTAAAGGGCAAACAGCAAAAGTTACTTGTAGGGACATACACAATGACTTAACATATAACACATTACAGTACTCCTGGCACACAGCGGTAGGTTTAAACCTAATACTCTGCAAATGGCAAGCACAGCATCATCTAATCCAACTCATTTCTGAAGAAAATCTTGAACTTCTATGCAAATTAATGTGATAGCAACTGTATTAGACTGCACGTCCAAAAAAAGTTGCACACTAACATTTTGTTGGACTGCCTTTAGCTTTATGGCACTCATTCACTGTTTCATTATTTCAATAAGCTTCTGCAATGTTACAGCATTTATTTCTGTCCAGAGTTGGACTAATTTTCTGCCAAGATCTTGCATTAATGATGTGAGGGTCGGACAGCTTCTCCAGTACATCATGCTCCCTGAACCATTCATTCACAATGTGAGCCCCATGAATCCTAGCATTGTCATCTCGGAATATGCCCATGACCCATCAGGGAAGAATAACTCTATTGATGGGAAGACCTGGTCAAAGACCTGATGTGCCCATCACATTGGAATAGGGTCAATCTGGACTCATCAGATTGATGCTCCAGAGTCCAATCTTTATGCTCCATAGCATTTTTTTTCGGATAAGCCTTAATGATCAGTGGTTTTCTTAGAGCTACACAGGTGTTTAGTCCCAATCCCTGGAGTTCCCTTCGCCTTTCACATGTGGAAATGCTCTTACTTTCACTATTAAACATAGCTTTGAGTTCTGCTGTTAATTTCTTATATCCATCCATTCTCTATACACCGCTTTATCCTCACTAGGGTCATGGGGGGCGCTGGAGCCTATCCCAGCTGACTCGGGCGAAGGCAGGAGACACCCTGGACAGGTCGCCAGTCTGTCTCATGGCTACATACACAGACAAACAATCACTCTTGAATTCACACCTACAGGCAATTTAGAGTAACCAATTAACCTCAGCATATTTTTGGACTGTGGGACAAAGCCGGAGTGCCCGGAGAAAACCCACGCATGCACAGGGAGAACATGCAAACTCCATGCAGAAAGATCCCAGGCCGGGATTTGAACCGGGGATCTTCTTGCTGCAAGGCGAAAGTGCTAACCACTGTGCAGCCCTAATTTCTTATATGATTTCACCAAACGTTTAAGTGATCTTCGATCACGATCATCCAAGAGTTTGTTCTGACCACATTTGTTCCTCGAAGATGATGGTTTTAATAATGTGTTGGATGGTTCTTAACTCGATTTTAGTAGTTTCAGACGTCTCCTTAGATGTTATCTTTGCTTGATGCAGGCCAATAAGTTGATCCTTCTGAGACAGATTAACATCCTTTCCATGACCACAGGATATGTCTTCCAACATGGTTTAGAAACGAGAAGCTACTCACTGCATTAGTCAGGGTTGTTGCTAGCAGGCTTGTTGCCTGCTGAAGCATATTCATCACCACAGTTATTATCCAATGGAATGTTCTTACCTATTTTCTTAGTTAAATCCAGGTGGCCACTTTTTTTTGGACAGGCAGTGTATTTACTACCACTACAACTGTGCTATGCATCCTGATTACTAAGCTCTCTGTGTGTGTGTATGTGTGTAGCTAGCACCTTGTAGCGACACAAACAGGTTGATGTTGAAAGTGTAAGCATCATGGTGTTGCAGGTATGGGAGGGGTTCCGGATCCTGTCGGAAGGGAACGAATAGAAACAAATTAACAAAATAACTGGAGCTCTATTGTTCACTCTGTAACACCACAATGGAGAGAGACAAAACAGCTGCTATATTCTTAAATGTTTGACACTAGTTAGGCAAAAAAAATCCAGTAATTGCTATGAATGTGCCACCAGAGGGAAGGCCATGTTATCCTCTAAATCAGGGGTGTCAAACTCCGTTCCTGGAGGGCCACTATCCTGCATGTTTTAGATGTTTCCCTCTTCCAGCACAGCTGATTCAAATGATCAGGCTCGTTATCAGGCTTCTGCTGAGCTTGATGATAAGCTGATCATTTGAATCAGGTGTGTTGGAAGAGGGAAAGATCTAAAACATGCAGGATAGTGGCCCTCCAGGAACGGAGTTTGACACCCCTGCTCTAAATCTTAACCCTATCAACAGGCTCGTCAGGTTACTCAGTCTAAGTTTAGAATCGATCAACAGGAACTTGCTTGATATGTTTTGCCAAGGTGGACAGCCACAACATAGACTTACAGTGTAATATGTATTTAAGCAGTTTTCAATGTTTTAAAATAAAGACTTATTGTTTCATTTTTGTCCATTTTGGGCTTGTGAATGCTTGTCTTAGGACCTCTGAGAACTGCACAGATCACCAGTGTATTAACACTATAATTAAGCAACTAAGTATAGACTACTGTATATCACCTATCAGAATAGTAGGCTACATGAAGCAAATATCTACTGTTAAGGTTGTAACATAACTGACAACTGGAATACCTTATTATACATTTTCATTTGTGTAAATGCCACACCATTGCAATAACTTACTTTAGGTTAGTAAGTACATCGAGAAGTAAATAAACATAGAGCATGCTTTTGAATAAGCAGAACTAAAGTAGGAAACTTATCAAATTTGTAGAACTGCTTTACCATCTCTGATTAGCCAAAAAATAAAATTGCTAAACTATGAACAGGTATAAAAATATTTGTTAAATTTTAGCTTGATATTATCAAATATTTGACAAGATTAAATTATTTAAAACCTACACATTGACCCACTTTCAGCACCTTTTGTCTTTGCATTGCATCAAAATTTGAAGTCATGTTTGACTGACAATATCTCAGGAACCAATAAAGATATTTATCATAAGTCAATTGAATAATACAAAAAAGCCATACAGGATACTTTTTAATATAAATTTTTTTTCACAAAAAAGAGAAACAATGGTGAACATTTTCAGGCTTTTATCTTCAAGAGTTCCCGAGATTTTGTCATTCAAACCTTCAAATTTCAATGTCCGAAAAAATGTGCTGCAAGTGGGTCGGTGGGCAGTTAAAAAAAAAGAAAAACTTAGAAAATACTTCATAAATCATTCAGATTCCAGTTGAAATATCAATAGCTTATAATGAATAGTTTCAAACAAATCAGAAATGGTCATGCAAAGGGCCCCTGACGATTTGAGATGGAATGTCACATGTTTTACTTTAAGGATGGTGCTTACTAATGTGGTTTTGCTTGGTCCAAGGAGTGGTTTTAGAATTAGAGGAAAACCTTTCGCAGTGTCCGAACATAGGGATTAGTGAAGCTTGTGGACATATTCTCAAAACTACAGTTTGTTAAAACTTGCTTTTATTTATGACAAAACAAATAAGTTTGGTTCATGACTGGTATGTAATAATCAATACAAAACTTTTGGGGTGCAAAACTATACATAGGCATCGAGTTATTAAAAGATAAAGAAATATATAAGTCAAGGACTGTCAATAGATGATTAAAGATTGAGTCTGAAATAAAGATTGAGTTTGAACTGAGTTTGCTTTCATGGGTCTCACATGTAAAAGTCTGTCAGACCTGTTTTTTGTATTTCTTCATCATGAACTGATGACACAAATCTAACCTCATGAGATGAGATCAGGTTTGGACACTTCTCCTTATTAATACAAGTTGTGACTCCTGTATTACCTGGACTGGGTTAGATTCTGCAAAAGGTAACAGTGCCTCCATGGGAACGACCCAAGGGGAGATGGTTGTCCCGAAGTTCTTCCCCAGGAAAGGTCCCAGTGGAACATACTCCCATGACTGGATATCCCTAGCTGAGAATAAACATCAGTAAGTGTGGAAGTAGGTAAGTTATGCTTCTTACATTACCTTACACAGTGCCATGCAAAAGTATTTGGCCCCCTACAAAAACCTACAATTTTTGCATATTCATGTAATTCGGTCACATTATATGGTCACCAGCATGAACTTTAAGGTCTTGTCACAGCACCTCAATTAGATTCAAAGCTGGACTTTGACTCGACCACTCCAAAACCTTCATTTTGTTCTTTTTGAGCCATTCACAGGTGGACTTGCTTGTGTGGTTTAAGTCATCTTCATGCATAACCCATGAATGTTGAGCTTTAGGTCATGAACTGACAGAGAGCAGCATTCATGGTGCCATCAATTATGACAAGTCGTCCAGGTCCTCAAACCATCACACTACCACCACCGTGTTTCACTGTTGCTATGATGTTCCTCTTGTGGAATGCAATATTAGCTTTACATTAGCTCAACAGTGAGATAACTTGCACTGTAAGAGCTTTATCATCACTCTGCTGTTAGCATCTTCCTCAGTCCTTGCATGAGGACATGGCTCATTAACTGAGCCTACCTATAACACACTATCACACTGACTTCAAAAATGAATTTTAATGAAATTACTGTGCACCTCTGATGGAGAAATGAGGAGAAAGAAAAGACATTTAGCACAGCATGCAGAGAGAATTCTGTACAGACCGATCTCCTGAGGGCATCAGCAGTCAGAACAAAATGAAAGCAACGTCATTTGGCTTTGAGCTGCATATTCAGCAGAAATGTCACAGACTAAAAAAATATCTAATACTGTGCTGTGGGGAGAAAAAATTGAAGCATACTGTGCAGAATTCGGTGTGCACCAGCATGATAGGATGTCCTTGAAACATTTAGAGAGGAAAATGTGTTGATAGTTTCCAGGTAGGAAAACCAGAAACTCTAGATTTACTTGATATTTTGAGGGTAAACTATAAATGAAATGGAAAGGTTTTGTAAAACCTGCTTCCTAAAATAGTTATTTCACATATAATTTTCCCAATACATGTCTGATAAAAATCACTACATATAGTGTCTTAACATGTATGCAATATATATCATACACGTAACTGGATAGCAGGCTCAGAGTTTTTGCTTTGATTACAGAAGTGGAGACCGTTGTGTGGGAGGCTGATTCACCTGCCTTCACTTACCCATATGCTTCCATATAAGCCTGCTATATGGGAGCACGTGTCCACAGTCGTCCACTCATGCCTCACTTCCTGCCTATCTAGGGATGACTATATTGTCAACTACGGTATATAGGGAGCTCTTCACTTTTGGACACTACTTAGGTCTCAGGGCTATTAATTACGTTGCTGCTGGCACCCAGTTATTATGTATCAGATCGATGTCAGCTATGGAAATGAACCAACTGCCACTTATGTGATAAATTCTTATTATACAAAGCATACTTTTCAAAACTGATAAATGAAAAGAAGTTTCTTCTCTGTGTTGTGATCCATCACTCTGCTTCTATTAAACAAAATAATACAACATAATGTTTTTTTTGTCTTGTGTCTGCTTTCATTTCAATTAGCTACGCATACAGAAAAGATATATTCCACAGAAAACACGTCTTATCACTGTAAAATATGTATTAACACTATAACTGTCAGAAATCTGTGCAAATGCCACCAGACCTCAACTGACTTGTCTGCTAATTCTCCTTTGACAATGCATGATGGTACATATCACATGGTTAGTGACCTTCAGCTGTACTAAATATGACTCCTACATATCGCCCTGCTTACACTAAACTTATGCTGGCAGCTGTATTGGGCTCTTTGGTTCTGACTCTGTATTGTTTTCTAAGGCTCACTGTAGAACTCTTTTGGCTTGTTTAGATTTATTGCAGATGTATATGCTTTTGTTGACAGATCTAGTTAGCCTTTGGTTAGCTTTTCTTGACTCAGTCTGTTTGGGCCTTGGCACAACTTTGGACAGCTGTCATAAATTACAGCCTTGTTAGCCATTTTATTCCTTTTGTATGAAGGTGCTCATATGGGTTTATTTTGTAATGAACTGAATGCGACTGCTCAAAACATTCTAAGCTTCCTCTTGAAGTTTCCAGTCTGGAACGGCGAGGCGTTCACTTGGTACTGAATTTTCTTTAAACACTTTTGCATTCAGTTAGTGGCATACATACCGAAAGTGCATTTGAACAGCTTAGTCTCAGAGACATGTTAAAGAACTACATAGAGACTATAAACTTTTGAACTGAACCAGTAGTTTGATATCACATTACAATTCAACATCTCCACCGACATTTCAACATATTACTCAACACAACTATTTCACCAAAATGTACACAGTTTTCATACTCAATAAAAATACACTGTTCTTTCTGCATGCTGTCAGTCCATTCTTTGTCACACTTGTCACATTTGTCTTTGTCACTCTAAGGCAATATCTGCCACACATTAACATGTTCTTTCTCAAAAGAACAATAAAAGAAAACAAAAAGTCGCTTTGCCACTCTGTGCCCTCTACACGGCCTCCTAAATCATAGCCAGTCATGCTGTGGCAGGGTAGAAGTACTTGCAGCAGCTTCAAGTAGCGACCCAAAATGACCCTTTTCTAAATTATTCACACTGCCTTAGATAACAATTGATCCGACCAATAACGGATTCTGCACTCATTCCAAAGCATGCCTCTGAAAATGCATGTTGCTGATTTTCTGTACTGCAGACATCTACAATCTTTTTATTCTAAAGAGGCCCTGGATTTTTTTTGCAAGTAATATGTAGGTTCTGTCATTTCAAACATTAATTAGAATGTAAAACTTTTAATCTGTATTATCAGTTATATACTAGGCTGCATGTCTTTTGTCCATCTTCAGCTCTAATAAAAAGTGACTTACCTCAGCTAACATTCAAATGTGGATATTATATGATGTCAGTGAGAAAACAGATTGCAACTGATTCTGCACATATATAAATTGCCAATATCAGTAGTTTCTCCAAAGCCCAAATTGGAAATCTGTTCACATGTAGCTGTAGTTTACTTGAGTGCATGTCAGGAACTCAAGACCTGGACGAACAAGGAGTCTATAGAATGATCTATAACCTATAATACAGCTAATTAATATTGCTGATTTTGTTACATCAACAAATGTCTAAGTCACTGATGTTTAGAAACTATTTTTGGCTGTTTCAAATTTTCTAAGAATTTTCCATAGCTGAAAGTGGGAACCCTAAAACTATCTACGAGCATGTACAGTAAGGATGATACTGATGTGATGCGTAGAGATTCTTACCACTCCAGTCATTCATGAGTACCATTCCAAAGATGTGCTCATGAGCTTTGTTGATAGGAATGGGTTCCCCCAGACGATTTCCTCCTCCTACAAAGAATGCCTAATCATAGAAGAGAACGTATTCTAAACATAACAGCAATTGGATGATGATTTATGCTACTGACCTACTGAATTCATTTCAAAAACTATACAAACAGCACAAACACATGGACTATTGTATTCAGTAAACATTGTAATCACCATCTCCAGCTCAATGTCCAACTGCTTTGACGGGCCAAACACCGGAGGTTTTGCTAAAATAAAGCAAAATTCAAACATCAACTGTAAGAGAACTTAAAATCTGCTCAGTCACATCATGGAGATTTACATCTGGTTGACACACATCACAAGATAGACTATTAAAAAGTCTAAAGCTACCTTCATTTTTTTTTTTTTTTTTTTTTGGCCAGATGAAGGAACAAGCACTAACACCAAAATAATGACATAATATAAACATGGACAGACAGAATAGACACAGTACTACCTAAAGCACCCACATCTGAATGTAGGTGTGTATGATACAAAGTTCAGAATACTGAACTTATTAGGGTTTATCTGCTAGTTATAAAATGTTCCTGTCAGCCTTTTCACTGTAAATATTTCCCTTCTGGTGCTGGACATCAGAGTTACAAGGACAGAATTTAGCTGTCTGCAAACTATTATTCTGATGCAATGAATTAAGTCTGAAATTGAATGATAAGAAGTGAATGATATAAATAATGTGTCCCAGTACTGGGTGAGCTAAGGATCTTACTTTGGTCAGGTCTTGTTTGGCCTGAGGGGCGGCGGATGGGGGTCCCAGATACAATCACTGACGACGCTCTACCATGGTATCCCACTGGGAGCCTCAGCCTGCGTAACATAACACCCAGGTCAGCACAACAGGAACCCCA
This sequence comes from Acanthochromis polyacanthus, assembly GCF_021347895.1. NCBI lineage: Eukaryota > Metazoa > Chordata > Actinopteri > Pomacentridae > Acanthochromis > Acanthochromis polyacanthus. The sequence continues at coordinate 35,918,134 of NC_067114.1, read as the reverse complement.
TTGAAGAAAATATAGTTAAGTTTGTGCACAAGTTGATGAGCTTGGATCACTGTCACTCTACAAACTGGGTATAAGAAATAGCATATCCTATACAATGGATTTCAGTGACTTTTCACCTTTGGATATAAATTATGATCACTTTATCCTGTTGAATCTGTGTGAAATCTTTTTGTTATAATTAATGTTGGAGTTCTTAAGTCATAGCAAAAATGCTTCTGTGAGGTCACAGTGACCTTGAATTTTGACCACCAAAATCTAATCATCCATGAGTCAAAGCGAACATTTGTGCCAAACTTGAAGAAATCACCTTAACATATATCACATTCATGAGAATGGGATGAGAGAAGTACAGATAGGCGGACAGACGTCCAGACAGATGCACAGGTAACCATAAAATATAATATGTCTGGGCATGGCCGTCACTGGAGAAGCTTAAAAAGGGTGAGGTGACCACGAGAAACGTAGGGAGAAAATGAAATGAATACAGTCATGCCAGCTGCTCTGGAAGCTTTCCTCTCACACTGAACATCCAGCAGGAGTGAGACTGAGCTACTTGAATCCTCTGTGTCACTGTCACCCCGACACTTCCTTTCAAATTCCCAGGTATCCATGACTGATGTCTCCACAACAGGGCAGGGCTCAGTGACGAACATTGAATCCCATCCACTGTAATTTGTCCGGTTTAAATGTTGACTACAGTAATAGCTAACCCTCGATTTTTATTGGTTTATACTTGGGTTCTGGAAGGATTAAACAATACAATGTTGATAAAATACATACATTACTTACAATGCCACTACTCCTCGTCAGTGAGGTTCAAGACATTTTTACTGCTTTGTTTTTATGAAAGGGGAAATGTGGCATCAACTTAGACCAGTTCTTAGAGATTACCAAGATCAGCTGAATGTAACTAAAGTACATTCACTGAAATACTGCATTTGGCCTTGTGTTTTAGTTCCTATGGAGTAAAAACTATACATCTTTAAACTTTGAATGTTAACAAATAACACCACTGCCATGTGGCTGGCAGTCCCATGTGATCACTTGCGAAAAAAATGTCACCATAGGTTACAACATGTGGACCAGATGTGGAAAATAGGCATGGCTAGTTTGCGCCAACACTACAACAGTGTTACAAAACCAAATGCTTCCGTATGAAAAGCCCATATTTCAAATTAAAGTCATGTGATTTTTTAATAAGGGTTGGTCCATCCTCAAAGAACTGTTGCTAGAAGCTTCCCTGATCCCTGAAATTTGACATGTGAAGATACTCTGACAGCCAAGAAAAACAGCCTGCCAATCACTTGCTGAACAAAAGTGCAGCATGCCCGACTCAAGGGGAGCTCAGCCACTTAAGTATTCTTCCCGTGAGAGAATGAGAATAAACGTAGGCTGTGTGTCCTGTGTAACTGAGGGTTTCTGTGGGGATGCTGCTGCAGTGCTTAATTGCCCACCAGTAATCTGAAGCATAAATGCATGAGAGGAACCTTGTAGCTGGCCAATCCATACCACAGTTTACAGAAAGCTGTGAATACCTTCTGTTGGGCTACCTTTCAAAATTAAATGTATCAAAGTTTCTCTGAAAGCATCTTGGCCATTCAATCAAGAGCTCTCAGTGGTTACTGCTGCTTTGATTTATAGTTTACCAGTTTGGCATCAGAGCATTCTCCTTTCCCCGGAACATGATGCCAACATTGGTAGCATGATCTCTTGAGGAGTAGAAGTCGGTGTAGTCACCTGTGAGAATCACAGAGACAAGAGTGGGTAATTCAGTAAAGTTTATTTATACAGTACCTAAAGAAAAGCAAGGTGGGACCATAAAAACAGAAAACAAAACAAAGCAGTACATCCAAAGACAGACAAATAACCATGTTAAAAGAAAAAACATACAGACCAAAAACCCAGATCATAGCTGCTTAAATAAATAAGTTGTAAGCTGCTTTTGAAAAATGGAGATAGAGAGACTATGAGCACAAACCTGACTGGATGAGCCAAGTCTGCACTAACAGACATGTACTATGTGGTTAAACAGTGCCCCCTGGAGGCAGTGTGCCTCAAATCTAATTCATTTTATGAACACTATTTCCTCTATTTATGACTACTTAGTAAATCAGCAAATTACTTTGACACTTATTGTGCATTCCACAGAAGAGTTACAAATGTTGCAGATGTATTCACTGATAATGACTGAACATCATTCTAAATTATAATTGGTGTCACTGAGAGACTGCATACCTCATATAACCAATAGCATATGGATAGGGATATCTATATACTATACATAGTGAAGTTAATTTTTGGGCTTTTTTTTCTGGTTTGTGTCTCTAAAGTTCCTGAGTAGGACAACCAAATGGTACAGCATACAATGATATTTGAGATATTAGTGATCTTCCAACTTAGTATGAACACTGTGTGGTTGATTCTAGAGGACAGTACTGACTGCTTCTGGGATCTTTTTTCTGTGACTGCATGATAACAGTTCAAGGCTATCCCAATATGTGGATGTATTTGTATTTCTTATCAAGATCAGCTGAATGTAGCTAAAGTACATTCACTGAAACACTGTATCTGGTCTTGTGTTTTACATTTGTGAAGGATTCTAGTGTGTTGGTTTGTGATGTAAAACTATCAAAGTCAAGTGACATAACTGTTTTTAGAAAAAATACTGTTACTGTCCCCTGTCCCAGTAGATGCTGACATTAAGACAGAGAGACTTGCCACATTAAACACCTCTGGATGTCAAATGGTTACATAAGCCCTGAAATTAAAGCCCCACTGATAAATAAATGCATTATTCAGTAAGTGTGATGAAAGATCAGTTTTAGAGAGGATGCCAGGGTGGAGGTGAGAATTGTGGGTGGATCATCCAGACCTGAGGGAATGTTCAATAATTTAATCAAACGAAAAGCAAAACACAAGAGAGGCTCACCGATGTCTGCAGGAAGGTGCATGGTGGCTGCACTTTGATGAACAAATGCTCTGCAAAGACAAAATGACAAACTTTGAAATATTTACTTTGTGTGGTTCAGAGAACATGAAATAATACGAGCGTTCCTTAAGTAATGACTAATAAGAGAGACCTTTACATCGACTGGTAAAACCACTTTGTTTATGACAATAATAAAGTCAAATGTGGAACAAATTTTTTGCACAACAACCACGTTTAAAACTGGACTTTCCGTAACCACACACTCAGTATTTGACTGCACTGACGACCCTGACTCTACAGTATAGCTTCTAGCCTCTCTGTGAGGAACAATCCTTAGCAAACTCTTTTCAATTTCCAATAATTTTTCCATTCAAACCTTCAGCCAGATAAACGTTGCTAGTTTTCTGCTTTCCAACACATTATCCTGACTTTTGCTATTTGTAATATTAACATTTTCTATTTTGTTGTATTGTTTTCTGAGCTGGTTTTTCCGATACTGTTTCGTCTTATGTCATTAAATAATTTCCTCTTTATCAGTTGATGGTGCATGTAATTACAACTGTAACTCCTTCACACGATCATATTCCTATACAGAAAAATTATGGGTTATGCAGGTGACTTGATCATCAGCTTTGTGAGGTTCTCCAGAATCATCAAATGTTCTGGTTGTGTGAAGTTTGGGAAACAAACAGCTCAACTCATTCCACACTGAAGCAAAACCTGTCAAGGATGATTGTGCTGTATGTAAAAAGAAAAAAAATGCTATTGACACATTAAAAAACACAAAAACTGTTGACTAGAGCTATAATTTCAGCATCATAAGTGAAAAAAATAATTATCATGACAATTCATAAAACTAAAACACTCGTTGCACATTAAAAACTTCTCTTTTTTTTCTCCCAACAATTCAAGGTTATCCAGAAGATATTGCATGACTTTCTGGACTAAAAAACTGCATAAATTCCCTAATATGTGTGGATCCTGTTAGGTTTGACCAATAGGCATTTTTTGTAGCTTATGCTGACCTCCCATCGTATTTATAATCCAAAATATAACACAGCAACAGCTGTTTAAGAAATATGAGAACAGTGGACTTGTAAATATATTCACACAAAGCAGTATCCTGATGAAAATGCAATCCTGTGCACAGACTGACCTGCTCCGAAGGCTGACGTCATCTTTCAATGTGCTCTCACAGTCTGAAAGCAACACTTGCAAAGTCTTTCTGGTTTCCTTCCAGGCCTCATAACCAAGAGCCATGAAAGCATTCAGCGTGGGCTTGAAAGAAGACAACAATAAAAACATGACACATCAAGGAGTCCTTCCTACACTCATCTGACATATTAGTACAATGCACATTTAAATGAATAACATTTCTAGAAAAATACAACAGTGACTTAGACTACAAACCATGTAAAGAACAGAACGTCTACAGTATTTTCATCCCCGTCCATTACACTGTGGACATACTAAATATGTGATAAAGTGATCATAGTTGATTTTGCTGAAAGTGTGCGTTTAACACAGACTGAGTTATCTGAACTTTAACTAAGTACTTTCCTGCTTATAAATGCTAAACCTCTATTAAACTAACTTAAACCAAAAGTTGTTGTGGATTATACTTCACCACATTATGCAATGCTAAAGTCATGCTTACGGAAGCAAACCCATATAATAATGTATACAAAATATTCTAAGCATTTATTTTGCGGTGCTTTTAGTACATTTTGTCTTTATGTCTGTAGTTTAGTTGAATAAAAAATGCCAACTTTTTCTTGTATGAGTATTTTTCCATCACAGTGTTGCTACTTTTACTAAAACTCAGGTTCTCATAACTCATAACATGAGTGATGATGTCTCAACTTTCATTACTCTTAGAGGTTGAACTTACTTGGTCAAAGACATCCTGATGTTTGGAAATCACAGGTCCACGGAACAAAGACTTTATTACGCTCAGGTCCAGAATCTGGTCTCCAATGGCAACCCCAATGCGATGCTTGGGCTGCAGAAATGCATGCACAAAAAACATGAAACTATACAGAATTCACACTATGCTTCCATTCTTCTCATGATGAGAATGCAAAGGATTTTGAGTTTACTCACCTACACACATTTCTCAGTGTGCTACAACAAACTATACTTTCAATTATGAACAGAAAGTTCCCATCAAAGATCAGCTTTTTCCTCACTGACTCAAATTTAATAAAAAGTTTGAACTTAACCAGAGATCTGTTTGCAGACATTAGAACAAAGCAAACTGCACTTACATTGTCAGAGGTGGAGAATATTCCATAAGGAAGATTGTGAATTGAGAAATCGGAAGTTGCGTCGACTTTTATAAAAGACATCTTCTCTTTGGTAGTGGTATCTCACTTAACCTTACTGAGCAACCAAATGACTGAAAAAAAAAAAAGCATTTCCAGATGTTTAACTTTGGACAGGCCCGCCTCCGACTGCATGGCCAATCACATGCTGCCTCCAGTATCCACCCTAGCCCAGACCTCTGGAAGCTAATGCAAACCAGACCTGAAAATGACTAAGCAAAACTGCAGTTTGGAAATGAAGAATTGGAGGGAAAGGGATGCTTCTAAAATATTAGGTACAACTGCATTCTCAGTGAGGGAACAAGTCATTCACAATAGTCCAATGTATGAGAAGAGAAAACTGAGATGTAAAAGCTGAGGCTAGGTATAAAGCTCTACAAAAGTATAAATTAACACTGAACAATACTTTTTGTAAATTTGAAAGTGCGCAAAATAAACAAGTTTAAAACTAAACAATTTTTTAAAAAAATACATAAGTGAATGTATCTCATTTAAACTAGTGTTTCAAAAAAAAAATTTAAGTATACGCAACTCCCCTGAACAGATGTACAATATATATGAATAGTTGTCACATTTACTCATGGGGTTTATGCCCTTATTAAAGTTTTACACAAGTACACCTTGCAATATCACATATTACCTTTTATTTTACCAAATTTTTCTAACTCAGATAGTCCTCTGAATGAGCATGCACCACACTTCTACTCTTCCTAAATACATTTGGCAACAAAGACTCATAGACAGACAGCGTAAAGTTACAAAGATCTATTCACACTAAGTTAAACTGAACCGAGACACAGAGGAGCTAGAGGCTCGAGGGCCCTCTAGGGGTGCGGCGAGAAAACACAGGTAAACCAGACTACATTCAAAAGCAGCCTAATTTGCAAAACTAGCCCGAACCAAATAACATAAGGGCAGGAGAGTTAAACTGAGCGGTACTATAGCTACAATACGGAGTGGATGCCAAAACGGCTAAACACAAATAACCAGAGATACATTAAAAATACACGCTATACAGAAAGCCCGTGGCTGCAGATGTCAACAAGATTATGGACGCTAGGCTAAACCCTAGGAGAAATACCAAGAAGTACGGATGCTTTCAGCGGCCGCAAAGCGAGAGCTAATGCTTACGAGTTGCATTACACGATGCCAAACGGCGAAGAACAAACCTAGAAAATGCTATATAACAGCTATGCAAAAACTGGGTACGGAAATGTGCACATGAAATTTATAGGCACAGAGTAGGTCCTGACTCATGTCTAAGAGACATGACATTATATGTACGCACTTTGTTCCCGGTTATTATCCACTTTCCTGTAACCTGTCAAGTAAACCCTGTAAAAATATTTGGATCTAACTCAATTCTCATCCTGAATACTAGGATCGGCAGGGCTTAAACAGCACACTACATTGTTTAAATTAGTGGTTCCCAAATAGTGGGTCCTGGCCCAAAGTGAACTAATTGTGTGAGGACTACAGGAATCCACTGATCACGTCTGAAGAGTAGCTAATTTCTGATACAGCACTTATATTTTGAAGAACTTTCTTGCTGCAGAGTGACGAATTTCAGCCTCTGTGTATCTCGAGGATGGAGTCGTGTTTAAATGATGTTGCTTTAACTGAAGCTCTGAGATGAGGATGTCTCACTTTGTTTAAAGCCTGTTGCCCTGACTCATCTCTCTTTGCTAGACTGTGATAAACCTCTGGTGAATTGTAAATAGCAAACATAATTTGAAAGAAAAAGCACATCATCAGCTCCTGTCAGCTGTATGCACAGCTTTAATATTTTGGGAATGCAGGCTTTTCTGTAACCCAAAATCATACAAACTTTTTATTCATTTCAGTTTGGAAACACGGTTTTAAAAGCTGTATGTAAGTCAGAAGGTCATTATGTCAGTCCTCTCTCTGTTCCATCTCATATCTAGCAGCAGATTCTATGTGGTTTGGTGTGCAGCACCACAGATAATAAAATCTGTCTACTCCAGGAACATGAACGAGTTACCCATTATTTGAAAAGTTGCAATCGTTATTTAGAATTTGTCAGTTGCTTTTTCTGCAAGTTTTGTGTGGGTTCCTGCAAATGTTGGAGTTGGTGGTAATGAGAGGACAGATAAAATAAAATTAAAATAAATACCAAATAAAATGTGTTTATTTATTATGAATGAATGAATGAATGAATGAATGAATGAATGAATGAATGAATGATTGAATGAATGAATGAAAAGTACTGGCAGACGGTAGATCTTTGTTTGACACTCCAGATCAGAGGGTGGCGGTAGTGTGCTTGAAATCTGTTTGCCGTCTACAATAAATCTAAAACAGGAAGAAAAAGTAGTAGTCCACGTGCTTGGCTTCGTTCCTGTAGTCCACAGCAGTTCCCAGAAGTTCTTCTTTACTACCCATCATGTGATTGTCAATGTTTAACTTGTGGAAAGTTGCATGAAGCAGAACAGATGTCGAGATCACGTCCTGCACTCCACCGACGTGCAGACACACAGACACAGTGAGCTAGTGGTTAAATCCTCTGTTAAAGCTGATCTGTAGTCAGCCAGCCGATGGCCGCCCTGCGTGCAGCAAAGCAGGCTCTGAGGAGAGAAATCAAAGGACGAGTTGCAGCGCTGAGTGAGGCGGAGAAACGACGACAGTCTCTGGTTGTTTCACAGAAGGTAAGAAAAGGTGCTGTGGACTGGACGCGTCGGCTAATATCGTCTTATGTGGAGCGACCTGTTAGCTTTATTAGCTGCATTCACTTAGACCACATTACAACCCACTGCCGTCGACATGGTTAGAATATGTGCAGGAACTGATCATGTTACTGCATCTTATAAAGTACACATTGTGGCTTGTTTTCCAATCTCACTAGGTCAGACCTAGTTACATTTCCACGTCACTTTTAAGTGGCACAAGTCTGGACTGCATGTTATGAAGTGATTCCACAATCCATCCATCCATCCATTCATTCATTCTCTGTGCACTGCTTCATCCTCATTAGGGTCGTGGGGGGCTGGAGTCTATCCCAGCTGACTTACAGGGAAGATTCACCTGGACAGGTCATCAGGGGCGGCATTGCTCAGTGGGTAGAGTGGCCGTCTTGTAACCGGAGGGTTGCCGGTTCGATCTCATGTCGAAGTGTCCCTGAGCAAGACACCTAACCTCTAATTGCTCCCGATGGGGTCGTGGTTAGCGCCTTGCATGGCAGCTTCTGCCATCAGTGTGTGAATGTGTGTGTGAATGGGTGAGTGTGACGTATTCTGTAAAGCGCTTTGGGTACCTTGCAGGTATAGTAAAGAACTATATAAATACAGACCATTTACCAGGCTATCACAGGGCTACATATAGAGACAAACAATTTAAAATCACCAATTAACCCCAGCATGTTTTTGGACTAAGGCACTGTGCAGCCATGAATTATCCAAATGCATGACAGAGAGAAAAGTACACAGACTGCAGTCAAAATCACCATAAACCTTTGTCATTCTCTTTGCGTTCCACTTTTTATTACAAACTAAAACATCTACAAAAATAAGGCTCAGATTAATAATGCTCTCTGTGTTATTATAACGTTAACAGGATTTGAAATGAAGTTTGTTGCTTCCAGCTGTTTGTTGGGGTGTTTCCTCTGAGTTTATTAAACACCTGCATCAACAGACGGCAATAGGATTCAAAGAGGGAGAGTTGCATACCATGGCTGTCTCCATCTATGTCTGAGTGAAGCCACGGAGAACATTTAGAACATAAAAGTGATCTCTAACTGAATGAAACGGTTGATGCTATCTGTACTAGAGGTACGGACCGTTAAGGTCACCGAAGAGCTGGGGCCGGTTAACTACTATTTGCTGCACATTACAGGCAGTTTATATGAATGACTTTGACGGCGAACATTGTATAATTTAACCAAAAATACATCGTCTCCTCTCATACTTTATACAATGTAGTTTTTATGCTTTTAGACGCGTGTCTAAATTGTTTGAAGTCCAGTTCCTATTAATTAGTTTACCGCGTTCAGTGGTGGAAGCGGCTGACGAACTCCATTGCAAATGTTCCCATTTAATTTCGGACGCTAATTTACAAGATAAAATTAAGGATGTCGAATATGAAACAAACACTGGTGAATGGTGAGGAGCAGCTCTTTAATTCGGCATGAATTTAAAAAACCCACAAACTCGATTTACTGTGATATTGTGAGATTTGTTTGTGGTTATGTAACTTAGCCATTCAACAGAGTCCGCTAAGATTAAAGTGACTGACGTGCAGTGTCTGTGTTGACAGACGTAGAAAATACGTCAGGGTTTTGTTTAGGTTGTTAATATGTAATAGTCTGTCGCTACTTTTGAAGGTAAAAAAATACTTGTAGTTTGCTGGCTGTTAGTTCCGCCATTTGTTTTGTTTGCCGTTTGTGCTTTATTAGAACAGGGTCACGTGAATAAAAAGTTTTGCTATTTTTAATAGTAGTGCTGATTTCAACCCCAAAATCGCTGTCCGTGAAAAAGTCAGATAATGATATTTATAAGACATTATGCATGATAGAAAAGAGAACAGCAGATGACTGATATGACAGGCTCGGCACGCAGATTCACCTCGAATCACGGAAGCGCCTTCATCACTCGGATTACCAAACCGGCTCATTAATATTTATGTACGTCGGATTACCAGCCAATCACAAAGCGCGTTCATCAGCCGGCTCATTAATATTCATGTACGTCTCATTAATATTTATGGTAAGGTAAAGCGCCGTATCCGTAGGCCACAGGCTACGGGTACGGGTCCGTATCTGTAGACACTACCAAATGAAACAATGCCATCACTGCAACAGGCTGATGAAGCAGCACTGATGTGTATCTCACGTCTGAGAAGAGCTTAAGATTGCTGTCATGCTTTTTACAGAAAAATGACAGTGTTCATTCAGACGTGAAGCCCTGACCTTCAGCTGCTGTCAGATTACTGTGAAGGAGTGGCTTTAAGGGACTATAGAATGATTTTGATGTTTAAAATCCAACTTATAGAAAAAATTACATTTATAAAAATTGATGTTTGACATCAATTTAACTCCCTAGTTGTTTAGTATATGCTGATCGTTTAATCTAATGAACCATTATAGTGGGAATGGAGAGTGGTCTTGTGACTGTGGATTCAACACAAACCTGATTGTTCTGTTGATTTGGTGTGGAACATCTCCACTGTGCCAGTTTCAGGTCACAGTCACTAACTCACAAGCTTTTTGTTTAAAAGCTCACCTTTTGTTGTAGTGCTGATACTGTGTTCCTGGTTAGCAGTAATGTCTTGTTACTTTACAACATAACAGCCTAGCTGATAAGAATTATGACCAAAATGAAATATGATGTGAGATGTAGAAAAATGGCTTTGATCTACCTGAAATGTATTTGGGGAAATTGAAGCTAAAACAGTAATGGTAGAAGTATTCAGAGCCTTTATCTAAGTAATGATACTAATACCACAATATGAAAGTGTAGTAAAAGTTCTACATTCAAAAAAGCAAGTCAAAGCATGCAGGTATCATCCAAATGTAGTTAAAATTATCAACCTGGAATGAGTATGGTCAAAGGGCAGACCCAAACCATGGATATGTGGTTACATGACATGCACTGTAAATATTTGGCTGCCAAGGTGCTTTCCAGTGTCTTGGTGTAATGGTGGGCTGTAGATGATATAATCTACCGATAGTTTGAAACTGTTGTTTATGCACTAGAATAGCTTTTAAAAATCTTTCTATTGATCATTGAAAAGAAGATTTCAGAATCTTGATTGATTGAATGGAGTTAAATTGTTGGTATTTTGTGCTCTTTGGCTCTGATCATGTCTTTGATTCTAACTTTCTTTTCCTCTATGTTTTCTTTTAGTTGTTCAGACATCCCAAATATGTGTCCTCTCAGCGGATTGCAGTGTTCCTGAGCATGAACGATGAAGTGTGTACTCAGGAAATCCTCAGAGACGTGTTTAAAAGGGGCAAAACCTGCTTCATCCCCAAATATGAGACCAGCAGCAACCATATGGACATGTTGAAGCTCAACAGTCTGCAAGACATGGAGACACTGCCGCTGACTTCCTGGAACATCCGACAGCCTGCCGACGATGACAGCAGCCGAGACGAAGCGCTGGCCACAGGTCAGCATGTTCTCACATATGTGTACACACACACACAAACACACACACACACACCAACCGCAATCAATATCAAAAATAATGATCCTGAAAATATTCACAGTAATTAATTAGTACCCAGACACTGATGTTTGAAAAAGCAGTCTTGTATTGATAGTAATCATTATTTTTAACATTACTAATGTATGTCATTTTTTAGGGCTAAAGCTGCTTGAACACTGTCGAATCTTTCCGTATGCTTCAGCGGTGGTGAAATATTTTCTTTGGGATGGATGTAGCAAAATCTTTCCCCCAATTTTTTTGCAAGGCTCATGCATAGGGATGTGAACTTTGAACTATTTTTGTAGCTGATCGTCCGCTGCCTTCTAAGTCAATAACCATTTAGTCAGCAACTTGAATTTTACTCGAACACTGTTACCGCAGCAAACACTTGTAGCTCAACTCCTTACATTCAAATCTTTCCCGGTTTTCACTTGTATGTAATTGAAGTGAGTGCATCGCTGTGCAAATCTTCTTAAATGTGTTGAATGATCTGAAATTCAATCACACCTCAAGAACTGCATTATTTTTAAATTGATAAATACAGTATTTCATTTGATGTGCAATTAAAAACAAATCCTGTATTGAAAATAAAGGATCAAAGTAGAAACTGCAACAAAACTGAATATAGGTGATCACTGGTGCACAAGTAATAAAATCCTAAATTAAGTACACCTGTATACCTGTGCACAACCAAACTTTCTTAATTTTATCTCTGTATGTGTGTCGGCATTATGGCTCCACATGAAAAAGATTTTAATTGAAAAATAAGATTACAAAACCTTACAAAGATGGTCAAGGATACAGAAAGATTGGTAACCAACAATTAGAGATGTGCTCCTTACAGAATTTAGCTGTGAAAAACTGACAGGCAGGTTCTTTAAGACTGATGTCACAAACTGGATTATGTGTCAACAGTTAGTGTGAATGCATGTGTATTTATAGTAACTGCTTAAGAGTTTACCTTTAAGCATCTCTTCCAAAGATTATTTATTAAGTGTGATAGGTAGAGGAAGTCATATTCCTCCAGCCTACAAAGTGAGGTCAGAAAATGACAAATATCCATCCATCCATCCATTATCTGTACACCGCTTAATCAGTATTAGGGTTATGGGGGTGCTGGAGTCTATCCCAGCTGACTTAGGGTGAAGGTAGGGACACCCTGGACAGGTCACCAGTCTATCACAGGGCTACACATAGAGACAAACAATCACACTCACATTCACAGCAATGTAAAATTTAGAATCACCACTTAATCTAAGCATGTTTTTGGCCTGTGGGAGGAAGCAGGAGTACCTGGAAAAAACCAAAATGACAAACATGTCCATAGTGAAGCATTTTTTCCTTAGTTATATTTGGAGAACCGTTTTTAACCTCCAGAACTCTGTTCTATTTGGATTAGGCTGTCTCGCAACATTTGTGTTGTTGTGATACAACTTGTCATACCTGCTCAGTCGCTGCAATTTTACTGTCTTTTTTGTTGAAGGAGGATTGGGAGCTAAGGCTTCAGTCCTACTCATCTGGGGACAAATGACCCCACCCTAATGATATAACCAAGATACTCCACCTCTGTCTTGGTCATGTGAAATTGGCATGCGTTGATGATGAGTTCAAGTTTAAGGGTCCGTTGAAGGACATCCGAGAGGATATCACCAAGTCATCAGCATATGCTATCAGCCCCTCACAGAACTTCATCCACCAGCAGCTGAGACATAGCTGGAGCTCCATGCAGTTCGAACAACATTGTTCTGAAATGATGAAGACCACTAGGGACCCTAAGCATTTTTTAGTCTTCAGACGACTCAGTCAGTGGCCTCTGCCAGTACCATTTACAAAGGTCATGTGTTGTGCTTACGTACTTGTGCCCCATCAAATCCTTTGCTCTTGTCATTGGGTAGGCGTCAAAAGCAGAGGCTGCATTCAGTTTCGAGAAATTAACACAAAATCTCTGTTTTGTGTTGTCTTTCCTGGGGACTGCACAACACTGACCTCGAGATGGCTTAGCGATGACCACAGTGAGCATGTCCTTCACCTCCTGCTTCACTGCAGGTATGAGCTTAGCAAATACACTGATGGTGGTTTCCCTGATCCGTCGCTGGTTTGGACAACGGAGACATGTCTCACGTTGAATGAGGTTTATGCAACCTGGCTTGGTGTTGAAGAATTCAACGAGCATGATGGCCTCTTGCTCTTCTTGCTGGTCTGGAGACAGATGACTCAGCTCAGGGACTGGCTACTCATCAAATACAGCAGGAAAAAGCTGCTCATGTGGTTCCTCTTCCTCTACCATGGTGTGAGCCCACCACCGTGTTGATGATGCAGTGGATCTCCAAACATTTTTTAAATATTTTTTCAGCAAATTTACATGAAAAGCAAATTGACTTGAAAAACCTAGTGCTTCTTACGAGTGCTAATGTCCAGTCCCTGGAAAACAAGTTGGATGATCTCAGGGGTCGGATCAGATACCAGCTCACCTGACATGGCTCAGATCTCTGTTGCTGGCCGAGACATCTTGGCCATTGGAGTCTTTTCTGTGTTTTCTTCTGTAGTTGTCCAGTCATCTGGAAGCATCTCCTGACTACCCAGAGCCTGTCTCAACTCCCCCCTGAAAACCATGCAACATTCTTCCTTTTTGGGCTTATGAGTTCTTGTAATCTTGCACGATAGAGGGGACTATTCCTAAATTTAATGTCTTAAATTGTTTGAATGTATTACATTTAAAGTATAAACTCAAAGATATCTGTAGCAATTACAATCTGTATACACACGTGGACAAAATTGTTGGTACCCCTCAGTTAAAGAAGGAAAAACCCACAATTCTCACTGAAATCACTTGAAACTCACAAAAGTAACAATAAATAAAAATTTATTGAAAATTAAATAATCAAAAACAGCCATTACTTTTGAATTGTTGATTAACATAATTATTTAAAAAAACAAACTAATGAAACAGGCCTGGACAAAAATGATGGTACCTCTATAAAAGATTGAAAACTATTTGACCAGAGTGACATGATTAACTCAGGTGTGTCATTTAATTGACATCACAGGTGTTTCCAAACTCATAATCAGTCAGTCTGCCTATTTAAAGGGAGACAAGTAGTCACCCTGCTGTTTGGTGAAAAGGTGTGTACCACACTGAACATGGACAACAGAAAGCGAAGGAGAGAATTGTCCCAGGACATCCGAAAAAAAATGATAGACAAACATCTTAAAGGTAAAGGCTATAAGACCATCTCTAAACAGCTTGAAGTTCCTGTGACAACAGTGGCTCATATTATTCAGAAGTTCAAGACCCACGGGACAGTAGCCAACCTCCCTGGACGTGGCCGCAAGAGGAAAATTGATGACAAATTGAAGAGACGGATCGTTGGAATTGTATCCAAAGAGCCCAGAGCAACCTCCAAAGAAATTAAAGGTGAACTTCAAGGCCAAGGTACATCAGTGTCAGATCGCACCATTCGTCGTTGTTTGAGCCAAAGTGGACTTCGTGGGAGACGACCAAGGAGGACACCACTGCTGAAAAAAACTCATAAAAAAGCCAGACTGGAATTTGCAAAAATGCATGTTGACAAGCCACAAAGCTTCTGGGAGAATGTCCTTTGGACAGATGAGACCAAACTGGAGCTTTTTGGTAAGGCACATCAACTCTATGTTCATAGACTCAAAAACCAAGCATACGAAGAAAAGAACACTGTCCCTACGGTGAAACATGGAGGAGGCTCAGTAATGTTTTGGGGCTGCTTTGCTGCATCTGGCACAGGGTGTCTTGAAAGTGTGCAAGGTACGATGAAATCTGAAGACTATCAAGGCATTCTGGAGAGAAATGTGCTGCCTAGTGTCAGAAAGCTTGGTCTCAGTCGCAGGTCATGGGTCTTCCAACAGGACAACGATCCAAAACACACAGCCAAAAACACCCAAGAATGGCTGAGAGAAAAGTGTTGGACTATTCTAAAGTGGCCTTCTATGAGCCCAGATCTGAATCCCATTGAACATATGTGGAAGGAGCTGAAACATGCCATTTGGAGAAGACACCCATCAAACCTGAGACAACTGGAGCTGTTTGCTCATGAGGAGTGGGCCAAAATACCTGTTGACAGCTGCAGAACGCTCATTGACAAATACAGAAATTGTTTAATTGCAGTGATTGCCTCAAAAGGTTGTGCAACAAAATATTAAGTTATGGGTACCATCATTTTTGTCCAGCCCTATTTCATTAGTTTGTTTTTTAAAATAATTATGTTAATCAACAATTCAAAAGTGATGGCTGATTTTGATTATTTAATTTTCAATAAATTTTTATTTATTGTTACTTTTGTGAGTTTCAAGTGATTTCAGTGAGAATTGTGGGTTTTTCCTTCTTTAACTGAGGGGTACCAACAATTTTGTCCACGTGTGTATAAGAGAGTCACCTCAAATATCCATATATGCACACAAATTTAGACATTTTCCAGATAACATTGACTACACTGTGTACTCTCACTGTCCAGGAGGTCTGGACCTGATCTTGATGCCAGGCCTGGGCTTTGACCGGTTTGGGAAACGTCTGGGAAGAGGGAAGGGCTTCTATGACACCTTCTTGGAGCGATGCGACAAACACCCCAAAGGAAAGCCCTACACCATTGCCTTGGCCTTCAAAGAGCAGATGTGTCAGGAAATCCCTGTTGATGACAATGATGTGTTAATAGATGAAGTCTTGTATGAAGATAAGTAGTTCATCAATCACTGGTGGTGGTCCATGAGCTGAAAAATGGTATAACATGCCCAAGTCAGCCAAATGTTTGTAATGATGTTTCCCTATAACAGCAATAAACTATTTTCAATGTAATAAGTTTGATTTGTTAGAGCAGGAAGACCTAATGACACTAATAAAAACTAATGATGTTTTACTGGAATACAGCCATCATTATTATGGATTTCTATGGCTTCTCTGCTTTGACATCTTTCATCAGAATGTTCAAGATACGCTACTAATGAAAATATTGTATTTATATTTGTTAAAAGATACTGAGACCTCTTATTTTATGCCTCTGCTCTGCTCTTTATAGCCCTTTTCAGATTTGTAGCATGACGGTGATGTTTTCTTAAGCCACCAAAGCCACAAGTTTGTGTCATTCACACATAGGTGACTCTTAAATTTATGGTCTTCAGACATGTCGGACCTTTACTGAAAGAGCCACTGTACATGCACAATATTTAGCATGTAACACGTCCGACAAGACAGTACATGAACTGACATATAATGTATGACCCTTACAGTCCAGTCATCATGTCCTTTGATGAAAAGCAGTTCTTTAAGGATTGTCCAAACTAGAAACTGTCATCCTGACTTACAGAAAAGTCCCCAAGGTACATATTTAGACTGTGACATGTTGAAGTCAGACATCAATTAAACCATAAAAAATCCTATTAATCAGAATTAAACATTTTTCTTTAAATTGCCATTTGATTAACACAAAGAGGTATGTGTGTGAAAGGGGCATATGTCATGCAGAGTTGCCAAAAACAGCAATTACAAAATAGATTTTTATCAAGTACTAAATACCTAAAATGAAGAATTTATGTACAGTGCTCATTAGTATACAATTAAATGACAAATATTATAGTTACATTGGGAGGTGTGTAAAGTTTTTATATACCTCTTCATGGCCCTGGTTGCCTTCACATAGAGGCCTTTTCTTTCCAAATCACCTAACCCTTCCAGGTCATGCCATCCATTTTCTTGTGAAAGTTGTATGAAGTTTTCAGGCCATTCCCAAACCCAAAAATCCTACTCTACAATTTTAGTTATGAGTTTGAAGTTTGGACCTCAGGGTAGCAGTGCATTGAAAAGTCATGATCCCCACTTGGGAATTTTTGCCTTGTATTGCCTTTCAACACTAAATCATGGTCAGGTTAGACTTTTTGGAAAATTACATGCCCCCCCCCCCCCCCCCCCTCCTCCTATTGGAAAATCAAATGAATTTCACATGTCCAAAAACACATTTACACGTGACCATGTCAGGCGGTTTTGCAAATGAGGATTTAATTTTTGAAAACATGCTAAAATCACATGTGAAATGTACTTTTCAAATGGTATATGTGGTTTTGGTACACCTTTATGAAACCCTTCAGATATGTTTCAACATATTTTACACGTGCTTCCATGTGACGTGGTGACATGTTGTCCACATGGGATCACACAGCGAATTCATATTTGTCTCTGTGAGAAAAACAAAAGACTCATGTTATGAACAGATTTCTACAAAGTAATGCCAATTATTTAAATTGAAAATCACAACATAAGAGACTATAAGTGCTGTATAAAAATGTACTGTTATTCAGCCCCTTTAAAGTGGTCTATTTAATTCAACACAGGTGGAGCCAATTGGTGAAGTGAAGATCACTCGACTACAGTGAATGTGTTGCAAGTGATTGCGGTATAAAGGAATCTGTGTCTGGAAGGTACAATTACTGATGAATCAGTACTTCCAGTTATAACTACATCCTTAAGCACAAAAGAACACTCCAAGCCACTCTGTGAAATGGATATTCAGAAGTGTAAATAAGAGATGAATACAAGAAAAATTTCAAGTCACTGAATATTCCGTGGACTACAATTAACTCCAATATTAAAACCGTGTCGATCTGCCTCGAGCAGGCTGTCCTTAAACAATGTGACGGTGCAAGAAAAGAGACGAGTCAGGTCGCTGAACAGGTTGATCGGGCGACTCATAAATGGGGACTATAGTCTCTGATGCATCAGCCATGGGTTCAAGTCCGACCCACGGCCATTTGCTGCATGTCATCCCCCGCTCTTCTGCCCACATTTCCTGTTTCTCTCTCTCCCCTGTCTTATATAATAAAGCCTAAAAAGGCCAAAAGAAAAGAGACAAGTGAGGGAGACTGTGAAGAACCCTATGACTCCTCTGAAGGAGTATTCAAGCTTCAGCATGTTAATGTAGGTTTGCATCTCTGCAGCAAGTCACAGAAGGCCTGTCAGGATAGAGGTTAAAATGAATGCAATATGGAATGAAGTATATTCAAGCCCTGGAGGACAAACTGATGCAATCTGCAAGAGAATAGTTTATGTTTATTGCTGCTATACAGAGAGTGCTAAACTGATTTTCATTGTTTTCTGTAACACTGACAATAAAGACCTATTTTATTCTATTCTAACTGTGACTTGGTAGAAGACTTGTTTTCCAGCAGGACAGTGACCTGAAGCATACAGCCAAAGCAGAAATGGGTTAAAGACAACAAGGTGAATATTCCAGAGTTGTCGAGTCAGAACCCAGTTCTCAATCCAGTTTGTGGCTGAAAAGGATGGTTTGCTCATGACGCTGTGCAACCTGAGTGAGATTTAAAGCAATTAACAGTGTTTCCTATTCACACACACCAACAGTAGCAGAGCTGTCATGCCAGGTGCTCCCCTGCCATTGGGAGGAACTTGGTGTACGCTGTCTTGCCCAAGTACACTTCAGCATATGGAGGGCATTGAACTGCCAGCTTTGTGATAACAGGACAGCCTGCATTACGGCCTACCGTATATAATTCTGTAAATGAGCCTTTTTTCACACTTGAACCATGAACACCAATAAAGCTAAAAATGTAAAAACTTGGTCACAGTGGAATTATAGTGCAGAAAAGAGGCCTTTCAATATCCCAGTATTGCATTATTCCTAAGAAATTTCTACATTATGTTAGTATTTGTTACCGTTTCACTTGTTTTCTAAACATGCACATTTGTGCTACCCTCTAGCCCATGCATTAGATTGCTAGTGCTAGTATGACAGGATTGCTAAGAATACTATAATGCTGTACTGGAGTGAGTCCATTTTTTCATCTATAGTAGCAAAGCTTTATGTTAGATCAGCACAAAAAGCTTGTTTGATTTTTACATGTTCTTAGAGTCCAGGCCATCCAAGACTGAGATGGATGAAGTGGTCGCATTATAACTCATCATTGGTTGCCTCACATCTTCTCTGCTTGGGCCCCCTGCCACCAGAGGATGTGCACTTTAAAACCAGACGTCTCCTGGAAAGCATCCAACCCAGTAAACTGGTGACATGTACAGATTTGACACACTCCTAGATTAGCAGGAGATAGAATTTTTCAGGAGAATAAAATTATATAAATTAATTTCATATATTGTACAAGGGCACCTCATATAATTAGAATATGGTGGAAAAGATTCAGTATTTTTTTCTCAGACACTACTCAAAATTTTAAAAAAAACAACATATTCTCGACTCAGGACTCATAAACTGGAATATTTCAAGCCTTCATTTGTTTTAACTTTCCTGCTAAACGCTTAAAGCTCATGACTCCCCCTAAAAATCTATCTCTAAATATTAGAATATTTTTAAAAGATCAACAACAGTCAACTAAAAAAATAAGCTGGATTTATAAAGCAAAAAAAACTCTGAAAAGTATGTTCAATTATGTTCTGTCAATATTCGGTCGGGGCTCCCTTTGCTTAAGTTACTGCAGCAGTATGGCATGGCATGGAGGCAATCAGCCTGTGGTACTGCTGAGGTGTAAAGGATGCTAAGGTTGCCTTGACAACTGCCTTCAGCTCTTCTTTATTGTTGGGTTTGGTTCGTCCCATTCTCCTCTTGACGAAACACGACAGATTTTCTATGAGGTTGTTGTTCTGGTGAGTTGGCTGGCCAGTCAAGCACTGTATATGCATAGGCTGTGAACCAGAGTCGAGCAAAGTGACGAGATGCCAGGTCCTGCTGGAAGACAAAATCTGCATCTCCAAAAAGCCCTTCAGCTAACAGAAGCATGTAGTGCTCCAAGATCTGCTGGTAGATGGCTACATTGATTTTGTACTTAACTGCACTGATTATTCATAGTGGAACTTCACACTGGACCTCAATCAGCTTTGATTCTGTGGCTCTCCACTCTTCCTCCAGACTCTAGGACCTTGATTTCCAAAAGAAATGCAAATGCATCTGAAAAGAGGACTTTGGACAAATTAGCAATAGGACAATTCTTTCTCTGCTTTTCTCTCTATAAATAAGACATCCATGGAGTGACAGACACATATTTCCACATTTCCATCCTGCAGTGGCACACCAAATACATGACTACTGCAGTGGAAGAGGGCACTTATCAGGATGTAATGTCATACATCTAATATGACAAATTGGCTTTATGTTTTGTCTTTTTCCTCACTCATTCAGTTGCTGGCCTTGATAGATCAGGGCTGGTGCCCAGCTAGGAAAACATCAGTCCCTAGCAGCTGTTGCCTTGGGTGATATCTAATAATAAAGTTGGTGCTTAGCTTGCTGAGTTCAGGCCTAGCTGGCTCTCTTTTTCAGTGTATGTTTCTGAGTTTCAAAGGGAGAGGATCAGTATATACACTTGGGTATTGTAGGTGACTGCAGTGTCCGACTGTTCTTTGGCCAATGACCGCAAAGATCTGTGTCAGAGGGCTGAGGCGGAGCCACAAAGAGCTAAGTCCATTAAAGCGCTGCACACATACTCATAGAAGTGGAGTTGTGCCAACTACTATTTCAGTGTCAAGGTCAGCGTTTGAAATATTAGTACTGTCCCCCCAAAATATTTACATCTACAGTTTCCAAGTTCTTTTGTGCAAAAATTTGTAGCAGCTGTAAAAGAAAAAAACAACAAACATACAAAAACATGACTTTTTTTATATTTTCATTTTTGCATTTTTGGTCATTTCAGTCTACTTAGTGTCAGCTGAGATAGACATAAACTCCAATTGCAGTTCATGATTTAACTCCTAATTTTTTTCCATGACGCTTTATTTATTACAGAAACAAGTCTTGCTTTTCATTTTGTGTGAAACTGGTGGAAACTGGTGAAACAACCTTTTTGCCTGTTATTCACTATGAAGATGTGTTCTGAGTACTGTTCCCTCCTATTTGTCTTATCTTTTAACAAGGAAAAATGGAAGTCATAATCTCCAATCTAAGGATACTCTGCAATTTGTCATCCCCAAAGTACGATCTGAACTGGGCAAGAAAGCATTTAGGTTTTCTGCACCTAATGCTTGGAATAAATTACAATCTCAGCCTCAACTTCAAGCCCTTACTACACTGAATGAGTTTAAAGTTCTGGTGAAATCATTACAGTCTACCTTGTCTGTGTACAAGTGTTATATGTGAGCAAGTTTTAATGTTGTTAATTTGATCTATTGTTTACTGTTTTGTTCTTTTTTAATGTGACTATGGCCCTCTTGGCCAAATCTCCCTTGTAAAGGAGACCTCTGATCTCAGTAGGACCAACCTGGTCAAATAAATGCTAAATTAAAAAAATAAAAACCCCATCACTGACGCAGATAACCATGTTCCCAGAGTCTGGTTCTGCTGGGAGTCTCTTCCTCTCTGCTGCTGCTGAGTGCTTGCTCATATTAAATGCTTTGTTTTGTTGGCCTTTATTTATAGCAATTTGTAGAGTCTAAACTTAATTTTTTTCTCCATTGGCTAATGACAATTAGTGTTATATCTAATATTATCAGGCCTACACCTTAAATTTTAAATAAGTCATGTGATTTGTTGTGGTTTAAAATACTGTTGATTAGCACTGAAATTGAAGTTCTTTTTATTGTAGGGTCCTAGTCTACGTTTTCTCCACTGTAGAGCCTTTTGGCTCAACATCTGTTGTTTTAAACTGCTCTACAAACAACAGTGATTTGACTTAACAGGTGCCATTGTAATGACATAGTGTAATTTACTTCACTTTAAGTGGCTTCAATGATGTAGTTGGTTGTTGTCGATTTTCCAGTAAAACATAATGTGCAAAACAAATTAGTAGTGTGTGCTATAAACAGTATTTCCATGAGTGGGAATTGTTTTTTGGACAGCAATGAGCGCTATTGGAAAGAGAAATATGATTCACAGGCAGTCGCTGAATGAGTGTATTGGTTTGGGTGTTGTCATAATTTGTTGACAATGAGAATGATAAACAATAATAACAGATATCACCAATCTTATCCTTTAACATAAAAGACTAAAGCCTTTGCCATTGGGTATGTTCCATATATGTTTAATGCTGCTTGAGAATGCTCTGGGGACTGCTATGGATCAGATGGTAGAGGGGGCTGTTTACTAACTGCAGGGTTGATGGTTTGATCTCCTGATTCATTTGTCCACAGTCTGAAATGTAAAAGAGCAACAGACAAAAACTGTAAAGCTCTTCATAAACTGCTAAGAAAGAAGAGCACTGTGTAAGTGCTTCCAATTTCCATTTTACGTGATGATTTATTGTTTACATACGAAGTCTGTGGAAACGCTAATGAAGCAACACTGATGATTTTATCACCAACATGCCTCATTAATTAACTCTGGAAGGAAGATGTCTTTGGGGAGCTATAACCTCTCAAAGAAAAATGTTCATTTTGACATTACCCACTGGAGCTTGTTACAAAAGGATCTCCAGCAGCAAGGAAACCATAACCATTGAGTCAAGCGTGGTGAGAAGGAAAGTGATCTCTATATTGCACAGTCTGATGAGCCATAAAGCAGCCTCACAGGAAGCCTTAATGATTCAGAAAGGTCATAGCCTTTTGATTCAGATAACTCGCAATGGGAGGAGAAGCGAGAGGGTGGGTGGCAGCACTGCAGGAGGGCCAAATTGGTGGCAAGACATATTAATAAAGATGGAACACCATGAGCTTCTGGCTACTGTAGCGTTGCAAGAACCTGAATAGAAATGCCAGCAGTGCACAGACATTACACAGCATGTTGCATTTAAATTGAATACCACTTCAGAGCTGACATGGTGGAAAAGATTAAGAAGGAAAGGGAGAGCGAAGCAAGACATAAAGTGCACACAATTTAATGATGTGGGTTGATAAATTGCTTTCGAGAGCTACAACTGAGATATACTGTATTCTTTTAGAATTAAAGCAGTTTTGGCGCATCACATAACCAGAGTTAAGAAACACATGAGATCCCACACAAGTCTCTTCAAGACGACGTGTGACACAGTCTGCTTTGTTGATCTACATTAAAGAAGTAGATCAGGAGCAGCTCTTTGGGATGCTCTCTTCTTTATGTTAAAGGAGATGCAAAGAAAAGATACATGCATTTCCTTCACAGCAGTTCCCAGACTCAGTGATCCAAACTCGTTCTTCACTATAAGACCTAATCATTGAAGCTTCACAGACTACTCTGACATCACTTGGTAAATGAAAGAGTGTGAGAGGCTGCAAATACATAGGAATGGGACAGCACTGAAACATATCACACTACCTTAACATCAAAACATGTTTTATACCTACCCCATACATTTAGGAACTATTGATTTCACATTTTTTTATTTTCTTCAAGGCCAAGACAGTTAAGGGAATGCAAATTATGACTTCATCATCAAGCCAAGAAGAAAGACTGCCTATGAATCATCGCTGAGCTAGCATCCGCCAATCATTTGTTTATGAATAAAGGACCACTCACGGCTGTCTTGGAGACAACAGGATGCCTCCTACCACCACCAGAATCTCATACGGGTCATGAAATATCAACTGTGAGGAAAACCACACCTCTGCAGAAGATTTGCATTCTTCATGGTGACCTTCTGATTTCCAAACCTAACACACACAACTTGGCATGCAGGAATGACTTGAACAGTTTTTAGAAATCAGAACATTAAGGAAATGCAGCATCACTGGAGTGATCGACTCAGTCTCTGATGCCAGGTTGATCAGGACCAGAATGGAAGAAGAAAACATCGAATTTGAAGTGTTTGTGGAGAAGCACACACGATACACAAACGCCCCTTTTCTTTCTGTCACAGACCACAGCCATAACGGCAGACAGAGACTTTTTATTCTAAGCATATTTCTTAGGTCTTGTTATTAGTGAATGTATGTGCTTCTACTGTATGTTTAACCATGTTTTACATTTACTTTCATGAAGCCTAAAGTCTACGATGTGTAAGTTTATTGATATGTTACACCTTTTATTGTTATTTCAGGAACCATATGTGATAAACCTGTCATTCTAATCACTTATTCAGTGTCATTTTAGATCTGTGATTGTAATAGACATTTAACAATTGGATTTGTATATTTAAGAAATGAACTAAAAGTAAGTTCTAAAGTTGTTTTGTTTTTTTGTTTTTTTCTAAAGGTATTTGGCCTCTGTTCTCTCCTGGACAGTAAAGCTCAACACCACCCTTTGGGAGGAACACATCTGTGATTGGTTAGATGCTGATTTGAATTTGGCTGCAAAACTTTCTATACAGAAGAAAACCTCTGGAATGCAATTCTTTTGAGAACAATATCTATGACTATATCTCAAAAACTAAATAGTTTAGACTTAGTGTTGCAGTACAGCCACTGTATGTTTTAGTTCGCCAAAAAACACTTCAATTCACATTTTAGAATACCATCGATTAGCAAAAGGATTTGACAATTTCAAAATAACAGAAATGCTAACTATCACATCATATTTTAAATTTTTTCATGAAAACTGAAAAATATCAAAAGAGTATAAAGGGTGCTATGTGTGCACTTTCAACTGCTTAACTTTAAGTAGATGAAAGTTGTGACTCTTAAAAATGACTCTGAAAAAAGCAAATTGATAATATTTGCAACTTACATCACCTACCAGTAACTTCAGAGTTGAATACCATGACTATGTTGAAGTTTGTAACAGTTGTGGGTAAATTAATAGGCACCAAGCAGTACTGCAAAGATGAATAAAGATGGTTTTGAAGAATTTCAAGGAAGTCCCTTGACAACACACTGTTAGATAATTACCCATGTTCAACGTCTTCTCACAGTGATGGAATGTTTTCACGCATTTCAAATGAATGCAATTTGCAACATGAAAAACACAGATCTGTTAACAGTCGAACAATGAGTTTTTATTATAGTAATGTTTCATTTAACACCTGCTCCCACAATTTACCTTCAATCTGAAACTATTTACATACTCTGACAGTGTGCTGCAGCTCACATTCCCAGTGCTGAAGGCAATCCGACGTAGTAGATGGTTAACCATGAGAGAAAAAGAAACAAAAAACCATATGTTCTGTGCTTACAGCTGGATTCGCTCTCTCGTCATTACAAACGGTGGATTGGTATGGTTTATATTTAACATCTAAACCGGAACCATCTCTACATCATTGTTATGTTTACTGAAAGGCATATGATAAGGATTGGCATGGGTTCAATTTGTACATGGCTTTTAGGGGAAAGTTTCGAAATCATCTCACGTAAACGAAACTATCTTAGCAGTCAGCAAGGACAGCTTTGATGTGCTAGCAGGAGCCTGATAGTATCTTGTCATTTGATGATGATTCTTCAGGCTCAATAGTTGTTCAATACATCACCAAGTCTACAGAGACAGAGTCAATCCAATGGAAAATGACCCACACTGAGCATCAAAGGGTTAATAACCTTAACCCTAACCCTAAACTCAGGGTCGTCTGGGAACCAAATGGGGATAATAATAGTTAAGATAGTTTGGCTATTGAAGTGTTTGGGTTTTTTTGGAAGATACTGTAGTAAGTATAGTGAGGTATTTGAAGTCTATATTTGATAGTGGCAGTGGAAAAATGTATGGAAACAGTTCAGGCATAGAATATGCAGCAAATGGTCACCCCACCCAGGTTTTAAACCAGGGAGTCGCTGCTCAGGGTATTTGTACCTGTGTGATATGTACTCTAACGGCTTGGCTATCAGGCCACCCAGCGAAGTGTTTGGAATTTAATGTATCGTAGGAGACTGCAGCAATGAAAGGATGAAGAAACCCAAAGTGAGCAGGACGTTTTTCACTTCAGTTCCAGCAGTGTGGGAAGATGGTTGAATCAATAGTGTTGAGCCGATGAAATCTTTGCAGGTGAGCCTGGCGAGCTAAAACAGTGGTTTAAAAGTTCAAGTATTCATCAAGCAAACATGTAAAAAGAAATGAAGAAAGCTACTATTTCAGTAAAAGGAGCAGGTATGTGCTGTTGCCTGCATACATTTCGGAAAAACGAGGAGAGAGCAGCAACATTCAAGTTAATTCTCAAGTCATTCCTTTCCACATGTGTTGGCTAGTTTTATCGGTACATTCAGTTTGGCTGTACAGTCATTCTGCATTCTATGTACAAGTATACTTCTACTTCCACTAAGGTACTTAGATATTTCTATTTAGAAAAATGTGTAGCACAAATTTCACTACTCAAAATGCTTGCTGTTATTGATAAAGATAAATTTTACATTCAACCAGACAATTCATCAAAAATAACTTTGATCAAAATACACTGTACAGTAATTATACGAAAAATAAAAATATATACAATATCATACGTCATTGTATGTTGGCTAAAATAATAAAACCAATTTATTTCTGTGACCATCTGTCACAGTAAAGACAGACAGTTTAATCATTGATAGTCCAACTGTCCTAAACAGTTTATAATATCACAATTAACTATAACTGTTAAATGTATAGATAGACATTATATATTATGCACTTGCTGAATTCATACAATAGCTAAGGTAATTATTTTTATATTGGCAAGAGAGACCATCAGAAGTAAATACTGCATTGAAACAAAATACCTCAGACTGACGAGTCCCAACATGTTATCCAGTCAACAATAGAAGTGTTGTATCTGTGGTTTAGAGCCACTCCATCCTGATACTCTCATGACTTCATGGTGCAAATTGGTACAACAATGACGAGGATCACAGTGCAAGTAGCAGCTGCAATCAGTGCTCCAATCTTACATGCCTTAGCCCTCCTGAACTCTGCCTCTTTCCTCTTGAGCAGGGAGTCATACCCTGGTGTGTATACGTCCTCCATCCAGTACTCCAGGTTGTTGGGGTTCAGGGACTCCTGGGTCTGATTAAACAAACAGAAACAATAAGTAAGAGAATGCACAGGTCTCTGAAAAGGTTCCATTTGACTGTAAAGAAATGCAGTTACCATACACGTACACTGTGATTTCAAAATAGTGCTCAGGAACTTAAGCTTTGCCTGCATTTTGACTGGGAAAACCAGGAAATCAAACATAGACAGAGGTCTACTTTGGAGTCAGATGTTCTAGAGATTTCTTATGCACCTCTGCATAAAGTATCTCCTCTGCATTCTTTTATTACATCGATTCAAATATGGAGTGGAACCGCAGTAAACATTAAAAAACACAGCAGAGCACTGAGTTGCTTTGTTGTGTATGAGTTTCAAAATGATCACGAGTAAAAAAGAAATTGAGGAATTACAGCATCTTTAATGTTACTTGTTTGAGTTTTTCATTAAAAATGCTTGTTCTACAGCCATCTTCTTTGAGATAAAATCACTGTACAATACCTTGCTGCAAATTCACATCAATTTAACACCTATTTGGAGGCATTTTGATTTTTTTACCTACTATTTAATATGCATTGTCAGCTGTTTTGCTTGTCAAGAATCCACAGACTCCACTTTTCCTCTTAACGATTCCCAGAAATTCTGCACTTTTTACGGTTCACTGGGTTTAATTGTTTTTTGTTCAAGAAACACGTTCAGTTCTGGAACTGAAGAGAATAATAGCTGAAGAAGGATGTATGAGAGCTGATGTTCTTAGGATGAACAAGACCGGGATAACTGAGAATGCACAAGGAGAATCTCAACATCTGAGCATTAAAAATGCCAGACGGAGCAGAGAGTCTGACTGTGTAATAAAAGGAGGCAGCAGATGGATGAGAAGAGTCAGTGGGACTGGTAATAACTGGCCTCTAATACAACCATACAAACACAATATCTTCATGCATGTCCCAGCACACTGCACCACCAATCATGCTCATTGTGCACTAGTCTAGATAGTCTGCACACACTGGAGATCTATATTTTGATTTAAGAGAGATGAGACAACTTACAACAAAGACCTCCTCAGGAAAGGGAGAATATTGCAAATATGATAAATTCAGCATCTTAAATCCTTGTGCCACTATGATGTCAAAGGCCTGGTTGATTGTTAATTAATTAATGCTCACCGAGTTATATAGTTTTAGTCAAACCATACCACCTCCGCCTTTAGGGGAGAAATGGACATTCTCTAGAGCTTGGATGTGATGAGAACCTAAATATTCAAAGCAAAGAAACTGGACTTGCAACAAATAGATTGATTCTATTTTTCTAATCTCTAAATATAGTGCAGCAGAGATATTCTTCATTACTAGGTTCATGCAAGAGCATATTGATATTTCAGTTGATTCTTGGATATAAAGAGAAAAGAAAAATGTCAAAATGAGCTGAGGTTTCTTCTATAAAGCAGATTTTAAAAACTCAAATTCAACTCAAACTCAATCACCTCAAACAAAACAAGACAAAACAAAAAAAACTATAATGACTGGAGCTCAAATACTATGATAAACCATGGCAATGGGTAAATAAAGAGTAGAGCCTCCATTTTAATCCAGTGGAGGTGGAACTATGAACCATACCGACGTGGACTTGTCAAAAGTGACCATTATTTTCTACATCTTATTCAGCTTCGTCCACTGATTTGTTGAATTTTCCATTTTAGATGGTAAAACCAGAATGTGACTGCAATCCTACCTATTTTACACTCAGTTGTTAAATATATTTACTTAGCTGTCACCTGATGAGGACAAACTACATGTATCAGCAACTGGGGATTGAAATACAGATCAAATAGACAAGACACAGTTTAGTTATGGATCTCAGACTGTAAAATCATGGTCCAACCCAGTTAAGCAAAATCACAAGTTGTTTCAGACCCACCACAATCACGCCCAATCAGAAATCTCTCCATAATCAGAAATCTTAAACATGATGTGCCATCTGTGATAATAATGTATCATGAGTAAAATCAATCACAACATGACAAATGACTGAATGTAAAATGAATCTATAGCTTATTTTAATTATATTGATTATATTGATTGGTATTTACTTTAATTCATTTAATTTCTGAGTATTACAGAAATGTACAGTAACTGTTTCAGTGCTGGGGAAGTGCTGGACAATGTGAGAGCTGCCTTAATGTCCATTAAGTCACAGCATTACAAAGGATGTAAAAATGTAGATTTTATTCTGAGCTGAGGATGAATCTACAATGTGAACAGATTGATGTTTCTGTCCATACATCGATGATAGGTACATCAAAAAAACAATCATTTCAGGATAATCATGTGGAATTATTTAATATCTAACCAGGACTTCAGTGTTTCTGAAGATGTAAAAATATGTGGATTAATGCATAGATTTGTTGGGAATAATATTTCAATAATAGTTTAAATGTTTTTGGGTGTTGCATGTGAAACTGTCTATGCGATGAATGAATATAGTGGTCTGCATAACAGAAGCTGAATAACTGAGTATTTAACTGCTACTAATGCACAATAGCTGCAAAGCATAGCATACAAAACATTAGAAAGGCGAAAGCTTCTGCTTCCCTGCAAGGCTCCACAACAACCTTGACAGGAAAAACAGACAACACTCTGCACATGAACAAGACACCACATCCACCTCACTTGTGAGTTATCAGGTACTCCCATACACAACACGTTCAGTCCTCACAACACAGTAGAAACACCTCTACATTCACACATCATCTTTCAGGGTGAAGATGGTCCGGATTGGCTGAACACAGAATGGGGTTAAAGCTCAACATTGAGATTAAATACAATAACCAGCACATAGTAGCCGGTAGTGCGTTCATTGACTGCATAGGTATAAGCATATATGCTATTTTGTTTCTTGCAAAATACAAAAAAGTTTGAGACACCAAATAGGTGTAACCCCCTTTTGTCTTTAAACTGCAGTCAGTCCTTCACAATTACACTACAGTTCACACTGTACATGCTTACACCATTTTTAAAATGTGACAACGCCGCATTTGCTTTAGTAAGTGGGTAAGTAAGTGACAGATTTACATGTAATGGCAATGCACTCTGGCAAGACATTATTCAACTCAGTGGCTTCACATTTCCATATATATATATATATATATATATATATATATATATATGCGTGTGTGCATGTGTGTGTGTGTTTATTTTTAGTTTTATTCGAGTTTGTGCTGGCTCATCGGGACAAACCGCTTACCTTCTTGCACCGCTTTCTCCCAGATGTGTAATAACCTCTCTGTGGCAGACAGAAAATGCCAGACTCGCATATTTCAAGGTTTCAAGGTCAGGAAAATACCAAAGAGTTGGTGTGCTGCTTGTGGTTGTCATTACACTACCATGAAAATAAGGCCCAGTGTATGCATGTGCTGTACATGCCCACTTCTTGGAAGCTACTGTGCTGTCCATGGTGTTGAACTATTCTATTGCCACAGCAAACAGACCGCCTGATGGGCAACAGCTCTGTGTGATGGTCCTTTAAGAATTACCTGGTTAATAAGCTGTCAATAAAATCACAAACCAGCTGTAGCAACACTACAGTGTTGGTATAATTTTAAGTGTGATTTTAATAAATAGGTGCATTTTGCTTAGCACTGCAAACTTTGATAAAGACAGAAAATATTACATAACCTACAGCAGTAATGGATTAAAAGTGTCAAAAAGTCTTTTCACACTTTGTCAGTAGAGCTCGGCAGGTTTTCCACCAAATTAGGTCTGGTTCTTACACCAGTTGTACTCAAAATTGTTGGAACTGTGTTTGCATCTGAGTGGAACCTTTGTAATCAAGAATGTGTCATCTACAGAGAGCACTTCATGTCCCCTCTTTTCAACTTGTAGAATAGGGTAAACCCACCCTGATGCCATAATAGTTCACACTTTAGACCTATTAAAACCTATTTGTTTTGGTTCCAGCTGAAAACCAGCTTTTTGGGTTTTTAACTACTTTAGTTTTAGTCAAAATGCTCCAAATGGCCCAAATTAGGTATGTGTAAAAAGAATCCATTAAGGAAACTAGTCTAGACATCTGAAGAAGCATTTAAATGGACATGTCAGGGAGAGGAATTGATTTCTGAGCATCTTGTGACTCTGAAGGCCATACAATGGTCATCAATATGTCTCTCTCAAAGCTAAACAGGGTCTCTTTAGCTGCATAAAAACCACACTGAATGCTCAGAGAAAAAGATCCATTAAGTGAAGAATGCACTACAGCATTCATATCTACCTGGTGTTTAAATATATGGTAAGTCACAGCTATGTTCAGTCCCCTCCTGTAAAGTCTGCAGAGTCGAGTACCTGCAGGTCCAGAGCTGTAAGCTGCTTTCCCTTCTCTCCTGACTTGCGCTTATACTCCTCGATGGTCCAGGATGGCTGACAGCGCTTGCCATCTGAAAGGCTGGTGAGCCTTAGATCAGTGTACAGGGGGCTGCCTTTCACATGGGCCTTGATGGAGGGGGTGAAGGGGTGTGACGAAAAAACCTGTTCAACCAGGTAGGACTCCTTTGATGGTTTTGCGGGACGTTGCACCTGTGGGAGCTGATATTGACGCTCTCGCTCTGCCTGGAGAAGGAGAAAATGTAAGAGGACAAAAATGTAATCAGGAATGTTTCCAGCTGTGCATTTTGTAATACCTTGTAGACTTCATTTTTGTGATGTGCTTAGTTTTTAAAGACTTTTACAACTTCAGTCCCAGGCAAAATAATCTATGGAACACAGCATGTATTACAGGGCAGAATTACGTATTTACGTTGACAGTCTGTGGACTGTCAACGTAAATACCTGGGGGGAGACGACTGCTACTGTGCAGATTTGTGAGACAAATGGAGGTAGTCAGCTCTCTGAACCTAGTATCCCATGATGAACATCTGGAGGGCTCAGTGATGTCTATCACCATTAGTAAGATGAATGCAACGTAACATGCAGCTTTGCAGCAGTTCAGACCAGTATGCTGTTGGACTACCACCAATGTAGTAAATTTTACAATCATGGCAGCATTCTGTCTGCTCTGTGCTCACAACATGGCTCTTACACCAACCTCTATAAATCTGCAAATGCTAAATGCTCCACACTCATCTAGCGCCCTAGCTAGATGAGTTGAAGATCATTTTTACTACTACTCCTGGTGCTAGGCTGTACATTACAATAGGTTTCATCATTCAAACACCAATAGTGGCAGAGCTGCCATGTACCTTGAGTTCAGTGTCTTGTCCAATGACATTTCGGCACAGAGAGGGGCCAGAGATCAACCTTTATGACTAGTGGGCAACCCACTCCATGTCTGTGTAATGCTTGCACTGATTGTTACAGAGCATCACTCACTGCCTTATTCAAAAACGTCATTATGAAATAAATGATTCAATGTGATAAAGTGTCCTGTTTGTTTAAAGGGCCACA
Organism: Acanthochromis polyacanthus; assembly: GCF_021347895.1. Classification (NCBI taxonomy): domain Eukaryota; kingdom Metazoa; phylum Chordata; class Actinopteri; family Pomacentridae; genus Acanthochromis; species Acanthochromis polyacanthus. Next base: position 35,885,532 of record NC_067114.1, on the reverse strand, counting down.
AGACAGATGGGCAAGCCATCAGGTTATGACCTACAGGAAGCTGTTTGTGTCCAATGAATAGATCAGGATACATGTCGTGGGACAGATTTAGTTTCAGACTAAGAGTCATGTGGCTACTGACAATTTATGATGTACCTATGCCATCAATGGTAGGATTCAAGAAGGGAATGAGCAAACACCATCACTGGTGGTTTGGAATTGAACCAAGCTTCATATCAGTAGGGCCGTATACTAGGTCTAAACTTGGGAACATTCAACTTCTTGTCTTTAAATGATTTTGGTGTGGTGTTGGCTGCATGCTTCAAGTCATTGTTGCAGCTCTCTTGCAGACTGCCTCAGGTTGTCCTCCAGGATTTTCCTCACTGTGAAACATGGTTTTGGCAGTATTATGATGTGGGGATGCTTCTCTGCAGAGGGCCAGAAAGGCTTGTAAAGGTAGACAATAAAATGAATATAGCAAAGTATAGGATTGCATGTTTGAAAGGATGTGCACTGCCTGGTGTCCACCAAACTCAGTATCTAGTCAAATGGCCAAAGAGCTAAGTTTTGCACTCATCAGAACAAAGGATTTTCTTTTAGTTGATTTCATAGTCTCCCACATACTTTCCATCAAACTCAAGGTTTAATCTGAGCTTTAAACAACTTGTTTTCTTTGCCACACTCCGTAAGGCATTAACTAGTCAAAAACCTAGGCAATAGTTGTTGTATGCACAGTCCTTCCATCTCAGCCACAGAAGCTTGTAACTCCTTCAGAGGAGTCATTAGGTGTCTTGGTAGCCTCCTTCACTAGTCGTTTTCTCTCCCAAAGTGATGCTTTTCAATAACCTTTCATGGAGTTGCTGGAAGTGTTCTTTAGTCTTCATGTTGCAGTTATAGTGAGAAACAGTGATTCACCAGTGACCATATCTTCCAAATACAGGTGTCTTTATACTACAATCACTTGAGACAGTCAGATGATCTCCATTTCACTAATTGTGCACAAAGTACGTATACCTATGTACCCACTATTGTTTCAGTAGCAAAAGGGGTAAACATGAAAGAGAGGAGAGACACAAGGCAGGAGAAACAGAGAAAAATGACAACACCCAAAAACTACATTAAAGTAGCTTCATGTAATGTAAATGGTGTACTCGACCCAACCAAAGGGAGTAAGATGTAAAGTAAGATGAAAAAAGAAGGAGTCGGGGTGATATTGTTACAGGAGACCCACCTGTAACAATATCAGAGGAATGATTACAACCAAATATTCTCTGACTCCTACAAATCAGGACACCGAACAGGGGAGGCTATTTGAATCTCGGGGAGGATTTCATTTGAAAAAATATCTGTGACAAGGGACAAAGAGGGAAGGTTTATCATGGTTAAGGGGAAACTAGAGGGAGACGTGGTAACTTTTCTGAATATCTGTGCTTCACCAGACTCTGACTGGAGATTTTATAGACAGATGCGTGATCTGATGACATCAGAGGCAGACGAGTTTTAATTACTGGAGGTGATCTGAACCAGAGACTTCACTCACAGGTCAGGAGGTGGAATACAAAAAAAGTGTAATAAGTACAAAAATGAAGGGTCTGATGTCTGAACTGGGAATTGTAGACGTACGGAGGGATCTGAATCCCACAAGTAAAGATTATATTTATTACTCGTCATCATACAACATATACTGAAGGATCGATAATTTCTTGATGTATAATAAAGATATGAATAGGGTAGAAAAATGTGATATAGGAATGATGGACCTATCACACCACAGCCGCCTTTATTTAACATTACATCTGGGAAGTGAGGAAAAAAACAATCTGGAGATTAAATTCAAGTATATTAAAAAGACACACGAAGGAAGAAATAGTGAAGGAACTTCATATATATAGAGGACAACAATAATGGTGAGGTGTCCCTGTCTGTGCTGTGGGATGCGTTAAAGGCCATGATGAGAGGGAAAATAACAGCCAAACAGCATCTTTAAAAAGCTAAGACAGTTAAAACTTGACACACTAAAATCAGACCTAAAAAAGCTAGAAAGTGAGCATAAAGACAAATTGAAAGGGCATATAAATGAGGAAATTTTAAAAAGGAGAGTGGAGATGAATGAGATTTATGCGCAGGAGATTAAAAAAAAACTACTGTTCACAAAACAAGGCTAATATGAAGTAGGGGGGGGGGCAAGTCAACAAAATTGTTGACATACAAACTGAAAAAACAGCAGGTAAAAAGCAATATTTAAAAAATAAGGGACCCACATACAAGAACAACAGTGGACAAAACACAGGAAATTCAAAAGTGCTTTCAAGTTTAATATAAAAATCTATATGCTAAACCGAAATCTTGTAATGAAACCCAGATAGATACATTTTTTTGAGAACTTAAATTTACCAAGAGTAACCGAAGAACAGAGGAGGCTCTTACTGCCAGAATTACAGATGAGGAAATAAATAAAGCAATCTCAAATCTTAAGGCCAACAAGTCCCTGGGTGCTGACGGGTACACTGCGTAATAGTACAGATCACTTAAGGTTTAATTAATCCCACTAATCCCTACTTAATCATGACTATAGACTGTTTACACCACGACATTTAGAGATAATTCTGCCAGAAATAAATCACTTAGACCATATGGGATTTACTAAACAAAGACAGACAATATCAGGTGCACCCCACACGTAATGCAACATGTAATCAAAAATCAGATAGAGACTGTAGTGGTGGGAATAGATGCAGAAAAAGCATTTGACTCCATTGGGTGGGGTTTCCCATATAGAGTGCTGGAGCGGGTTCATTTCCACGAGACATTTATTAAGGTCATATAGGCCCTGTATAATAAACTGACAACTAGGATCCAGATCAATGGGAGTCTTTCAAAGTTCATCACATTAAAACGAGGCTGCCATCAGGCTGCTCAGTGAGTGATCTTCTGTCCATCATTTTTCTGGAACCCCTGAGCAGTTTGATAACTCCAAATGAAAATACAACAGGCATAGACATTAGGGGAGGGGTACAAAAAAAGTATTAATGGCAGATGACATATTAATTACAGACTATGGTCATCTATCGGGCTACAAAATAAATATGCAAAAAACTCAGGTTACTACTTTCAACTACAGACCAAACCAAGCAATTATGGACAAGTACAACATCAACTGGGAATTAAAATCAATAAAATATTTGTGAATCAATCTACCTCTAGACTTAGGGCAATTAAAATCCATCAACTGCATTCCGTTGGTCCATAAAATTAAATCTGATATTAGTAAATGGAGTCTGATGCCTTATATAAGCATTACACAAAGGGTGGAGGTGATGTACCGCCGAGGCTGCTGTACCTGTTCCAGAGTCAGCCGGCGGAGGAAACAGAAAATTAATTCAGGGAATGGAATAAAAATGATCTCTAGATAAATATCTGGCAGGAGCAGAGACCGAGTATCAGGTACAGAACGCTGCAGTTACCTAAACAATAAGGAGGGCCAGCACTTCCTTGTCTGAAGAACCGTTATCAAGCTGCACAAATAAAATATTTTTGAGTATATGCAATCCTTCCTACTCAACAAGAAAGAAACTGTGGCCAGCACAACAGATGGGGTTCCTATACAGGCTATAGCAGGGGACCACAACTTGAGAAAACACATTAGAGAAGAGACAAACCCATGGTTGGATATATCACTGAAGCTTTGGTCTGAATTAATTGTGAAAAATGACTTGAGAATACAAAGTAGACTATTAAGATGGATTGGGTATGATTCCAAATTCACATCAAATAGAGCAGATAAGGATTTTTAAAACTGGGACAGGGGATCTATGATATTCTGGGAGCTCTTAAGAAAGAAGGAGATTAAAAGTTTTCACGAGACAAAAGACCAATATAGTCTAACGAATCTGGATCAATACAGGTATGGGCAATTCTAGAGCAGGGGTGTCAAACTCAGTTCCCGGAGGGCCACTATCCTGCATGTTCTAGATGTTTCCCTCTTCCAACACACCTGATTCAAATGATCAGCTTATCATCAAGCTCAGCAGAAGCCTGATAACGAGTCTGATCATTTGCATCAGGTGTGTTGGAAGAGGGAAACATCTAAAACATGCAGGATAGTGGCCCTCCAGGAACGGAGTTTGACACCCCTGATCAAGAGCAAACAATAAGGGGAACCGTTGAGGGAAGGGGGTTACTTCAGCATATGAATTGAAACTGTGGAAAAAGCTAATTTCAAAATTATACAAGGGAGTGGAAGACTTAAAAGGAAAATGACACAGTGTATGTAAAAAAAGAAGTGGGAGAGGGAGGCAAATATTGTCATATCAATGGATGAATGGGAAGAGATAAATGAACAGCAGTGGAGAACATGGAGAGGTTGAAGGACATCATAACATTATTTAGAACACCAGCACAGATAAAGTACCATGACACAAAGTGTTGGAGATTATGTGGAGCTAATAGAGTTGACCATTTCCACATATTCTGGGGTTGTTCCTCCATTGGCAGCTACTGGCAGGAGTTTAAGAAGTATATGGATAAAATACTGAAGGTAGATCTTCCACATACATCTGAGGTACTACACCTGGAGAAACTGGACATAAAACCTCTCTCGATGCACTCTCATTACCTATGTGTTACTATAAAGCATTATCACGTAGCATTCACTTTGTGTCACCCTGTGTCCTTCTCTGAGTGTCCCTGGTCCCAGAGCTGGATGATCTGTTGTTGATGTCCCACCAACTGGCTTCATCATGTCCCCTGTGGGATGCTGCCGCTGTCCTTCCTCCAGCCCACTGCTTCCAGCTGCCCATTTCCACCAATCTAATCTGCATTGCCCTTACTATACATGATATGCTCATCTACACACTGTTTTCATCTTATGACCAACGACATATGTATTATATTTAATGCCAGCGCGTTACACCATAACAGTAAATTCATGAATCAGTTTCAGTGTTAGCTTGTTCTGTCCCCACTCAGTCTGTTTTCATCATGTATCTCATACCATGATGAGTGTATGTTCTGTGGTTATTTGTCCCCCACCCTCCTCTTCTTCCATCCCTCCCTCACCCCCTCTACCTCTTCTGACTTTGTCCCTCACAACCCAGCCAGCCAGCGGCAGATGGGTCGATCCATATGAACTGGATTTTGCTCAGGGTTTCTTTCCATTAAAAGGGAGTTTTTTCTTGCTGCTGTCCCCTTAGGGCTTGCTCTGGGGTTCAGACCATTTGAGTTCTGTAAAGCATCTTGAGACAATCTGAATTGTAACTGGCACTACATAAATAAAACTGAATTGAAACTTAAATGATTTTCAAGATCAAGGGGAGTTTGGACCACAGCTGAAACAATTAGCAACATAGCAAGTATATGCAAATTAATAAAATCTAAAAATGGCAAAGTTCAAAGAGAATCCCATAAATTTTCAGCCTCTTAATGGCATTCTTGTGAAAGTCATTTGTTGGACTGAAACTCTTAAAAACTGACAGCTAAAGGAAAGACTGTGCTTGCTGAGGCACTAATTCGGATTTTTAAAATGCAGGTTAAGAAAAGCTTGACATGGATCACCACTCATATTCACATTCTCACTCAGTAAGAAAAATTGCCACAGAGTGAAACAATCTGTCTCTGCAAATGTGGAGGATGCCTTTTGTTTGCTTTGTTGTTTACATTTTGGAATCATCGAAACGCTTAACCAATTTTATGTGTACACGCAAGAAAATAAGGAGCAGATATTCTGATTCAGAGCACAGTAAACAGGCCAAACTGTGGTTCTGAGAGCGCCCTAAATAGCAGGCTCGTCATGGCGTTACAGCTGGTGGGCGTTACAGTCCATTGGCAGAGAAGCTGCAGCTGAGTCCCAACCTTATCAAGGTTTTTCCATTTCTTCCCCAGATTCCTCTGTCACCCTGACACTGAGACTGAAAAGGTGAGCAAAATCATAAAAGAACCATCAAATTAATGAGCCAGAAAGACAGGCTAACACAGCTATAATATCCTATTAAAAACCACTGATTTGCTTTGCTGTTTTACTGATGGATATTGTGGCTTATTTGATGCACTTTCGTGATGAACAATTTCACCTGACTGACATCCAATATTCAGTGTCAATGTAAAATGTAGTGTGTCCTATTTAAAAGTCACAGGAGGCTGGTGGGGAACATTTCTGACTTTCAGATTTGCTTCCATCTAAATTAAGAAAAACTGCACACTTTTCTAATCTTAAACCACATCACTGAATGAACTGAAGCTCCAAAAGTTTTTATGTCACATGCTCATACAGTATGTGCATGGAAATGCAAAGTGACTGCTCCTCAGTGATTTGCGCTAACAATAAGACATTTTAAAAGAACATTCTTTAAAGACAATAGAAAAGTCACGCCACAGAAAAAAGGAGGTAGAGCTTGTGAAGCTACAGTGACGCGAACATTGTGCAAGAGTGAATGCCATTGTTCTTTTGTGTTTGTATGGTTCTATGCTCACACTAATGATTGAGGCCCTGTCTACACTTCTGCAGGAAGACTACATTATTTCCCCTGTTCTACAGACAATGTAAACTTAAAACCTCCTCCATGCTTACCTGTTGTCTTAGTAAATCATTGTGTAGGTGTAATGTCCATTTCCATAGCACTAAAGTCTCGACTCTATCTTGAAATGATCTGCACTGGGATTTGTGTCAGACTTTGCTTACTGTAAGTGCTCTTTGTTACAGTCTTGTAAGGCAGTATACATTGTTTTAATACGGTTCATTTGATATTATCTTGCCTTCATCAATGTGGTGTCTTAGACATTTCTTTGTGAAACACTTCTGTGCGAAGGCCTGTCCCTCTTTGCAATTACTGTCTTCTTCTTCTTTTCCTTTCGGCTTTTCCCTTCAGGGGTCGCCACAGCGAATCAATTGCCTCCATCTAACCCTGTCTTCTGCATCCTCTTCTCTCACACCAACTACCTTCATGTCCTCTTTAACCACATCCATAAACCTCCTCTTTGGTCTTCCTCTAGGCCTCCTGCCTGGCAGTGGGAAACTCAGCATCCTTCTACCAATATATTCACTCTCTCTCCTCTGGACATGTCCGAACCATCTCAGTCTGGCCTCTCTGACTTTATCTCCAAAGCCTCTAACATGTGCTGTCCCTCTGATGTACTCATTCCTGATCCTATCCATCCTGGTCACTCCCAGAGAGAACCTCAGCATCTTCAGTTCTGCTACCTCCAGCTCTGCCTCCTGTCTTTTCCTCAGGGACACTGTCTCCAGACCAAACAACATGGCTGGTCTCACCACAGTTTTGTAAACCTTTCCTTTCATTTTAGTTGAAACTCTTCTATCACACATCACACCTTTTCTCCAGCCGTTCCAGCCTGCCTGTACACGCTTCTTCTCCTCTTTTCCACACTCTCCATTGCTCTGGACTGTTAACCCTAAGTACTTAAAATCCTCCACCTTCTCGATCTCTTCTCCCTGTAACCTCACTCTTCCACTTGGGTCCCTCTCATTCACACACAGATACTCCGTCTTGCTGCGGCTAACCTTCATTCCTCTCCTTTCCAGGGCAAACCTCCACGCCTCTAGATTCTCCTCCACTTGTTCCCTGCTCTCACTACAGATCACAATGTCATCTGCAAACATCATAGTCCATGGAGACCCCTGTCTAACCTCGTCTGTCATCCTGTCCATCACCATAGCAAACAAGAAGGGGCTCAGAGCTGATCCCTGATGTAGTCTCACCTCCACCTTGAACTCCTCTGTCACACCTACAGTACACCTCACCACTGTCTTACAGTCCTCATACATGTCCTGCACCACTCTAACATACTTCTCTGCCACTCCAGACTTCCTCATACAAAACCACAGTTCCTCTCTGGGCACCCTGTCATAAGCTTTCTCCAGATCTACAAAGACACAATGCAGCTCCTTCTGACCTTCTCTGTACTTCTCTATCAACATCCTCAAAGCAAATATTGCATCTGTTGTACTCTTTCTTGGCATGAAACTGTACTGCTGCTCACAGATGTTCACCTCTGCCCTTAGTCTAGCTTCAACTACTCTTTCCCATAGCTTCATCGTGTGGCTCATCAGCTTTATTCCTCTGTAGTTGCCAAAACTCTGCACATCTCCCTTGTTCTTAAAGATGGGCACCAGCACACTTCTCCATTCCTCAGGCATCTTCTCACTATCTAAGATCCTGTTGAACAACCCAGTCAGAAACTCTACTGCTACCTCTCCGAGACACTTCCATACCTCCACAGGTATGTCATCAGGACCAAGTGCCTTTCCACTCTTCATCCTCTTCAATGCCCTCCTCACTTCATCCTTACTAATCTTTGCTACTTCCTGGTCCACAACAGTCACCTCTTCTACTCTTCGTTCTCTCTCATTTCCCTCATTCATCAACTCTTCAAAGTACTCTTTCTATCTTCCCATCACACTATTGGCACCAGTCAACACACTTCCATCCTTATCCTTTATCACCCTAACCTGCTGCACGTCTTCCCATCTCTGTCTCTCTGCCTTGCCAACCTGTACAGATCAGTCTCTCCCTCCTTACTGTTCAACCTAGAATACAAGTCATTGTAGGCCCCTTGTTTGGCCTTTGCCACCTCTACTTTCACCTTACGCTGCATCTCCCTGTACTCCTGTCTACTCTCTTCAGTCCTCTGTGTCCCACTTCTTCTTAGCTAACCTCTTTCTCTGGATCCACTCCTGCACCTCCTCATTCCACCACCAAGTCTCCTTATCTCCTTTCCTTCCAGATGACACACCAAGTACTCTCCGACCTGTTTCCCTGATCACATTTGCCGTAGTTGTCCAGTCATCTGGAAGCACCTCCTGACCATCCAAAGCCTGCCTCAACTCTTTCCTGAAAGTCATACAACACTCTTCCTTTTTCAGCTTCCACCATTTGGTCCTCTGCTCTGCCTTTGCCCTCTTCATCTTCTTCACCACCAGGGTCATCCTACACACCACCATCCTATGTTGTTTGGCTACACTCTCATCTACCACTACTTTGCAGTCACTGATCTCCTTCAGATTACACCGTCTACACAAGATGTAGTCTACCTGTGTGCTCCTACCTCCACTCTTATAGGTCACTCTATGTTCCTGCCTCTTCTGGAAGAAAGTATTCACTACAGCCATTTCCATCCTTTTTGCAAAGTCAACCACCATCTGTCCTTCTGCGTTCCTCTCCTGGATACCAAACCTGCCCATGACCTCCTCATCATCTCTGTTTCCTGCACCAACATGTCCATTGAAGTCTGCTCCAATGACAACTCTCTCACTTCTAGGGATGCTCTGCATCACTTCATCAAGGTCCAACCAGAATTCCTCCTTCTCCTCCACCTCACATCCTACCTGTGGAGCATACCCACTAACAACATTGAACATCACACCTTCGATTTCTAGCTTCAGGCTCATCACTCGATCTGACACTCTTTTTACCTCCAGGACATTCCTAACAAACTCCTCCTTCAAGATAACTCCTACTCCATTTCTCTTCCTATCTACACCATGATAGAACAACTTGAACCCTGCTCCTAAACTTCTAGCTTTACTACCTTTCCACCTGGTCTCCTGGACACACAGTATGTCCACCTTCCTCCTCTGCATCATGTCAACCAGCTCTCTACCTTTTCCTGTCATAGTCCCAACATTCAAAGTCCCTACTCTCAGTACTAGACTCTTGGTGTTCCTCTTCTCTCTCTTCCTACGAACACACCTTCCTCCCCTCCTTATTTGACCAACAGTTTTTCATTTTCCACCGGCACCCTGTAGGTCGACAGCACCGATGGCGGTCGTTGTTAACCTGGGCCTCGACCGATCCGGTATGGAAGTCATACATTTGATTCACATGTTTGATTTGGCCAAAGCTTTACGTCGGATGCCCTTCCTGACACAACCCTCTGTATTTATCCGGGCTTGGGACCGGCACAATAAGACACTGGCTTGTGTCCCCTTGCGGCTACATTCCTCTTTGCAATTACTGTAATGTCTGAAGAAAAACAAAGCACATGGTTACTGTCTTTAGGCAGTCAAAGCACAGCTCTGATTTGCACCCTATTATTACTTCTGGTGACAATTATATTGCCACTGTCACTGAATACAAGTCATGTTGTTATCAATATCACATTTTTTTTAAGCAGGGTGCGGTGCTATTAAACAGGTTTGACATAGGGTTTTTTTGTGTTGTTGGCTTGAGAAAAGCTAAAGCTATCATGATGGTAGTTAATTTTCTCTATTAATCCAGTCTCTTTTCATCAGATCTGTGTATGCTCTGCAAAGACTGGATCAAGGGCATGTAACCTACTTCAGTAGAGAGGAACAAGAACAGGAGGTATGAAGAGTATAAATACTGATCACAGTAAAGAGGGGTGCCACTGTAAATGCTGCAAGAGAGGAATGGAGGTAGAAAACAGTTAATGGTATAAGTTAATGCACTTTTTTTTACCATTCAGTGACTCAATGCAGCTGCTTATCACTCCACCAAAGAATGCAGCCGAGGTTATGTGATGATCTGCGTTGGTTTGTCTGTCTGTCTGTTAACAACGTTACTCAAAAACTTTGGATAAAATTTTCAGGGAGGGTCATAAATGACATGAGGACCAATTGATTCGATTTTGGCAGTGATGCAGATAGTTTTTTTCTTTTTTTAGATTTATTAAAGATTTTTGCATCATTGCCAGATAACGGCATGGCGTCACTGTAACTATGACAAGTGAACACCACGCCAGCTGCCTGCTGATGAGCACATGATTGCGATCCTACTACAAATCAACCACTGCAGATTTATCGGGACTCATCCGTAGGAAATAATACAAGGAATGAACAGCCTTGGTGGAGTACTGTGTTCTCTGAGTGCTTTTCTAGTTTCTAATTGGACAACTGCATATTGGAGCTCTGAAACATTAAAGTTCATGTATTTAAACTGTCCCATAGTTAGAGGTTACATGAAAATGGCTTTGTGTTTTGACCAAATCAAAGTAAAATTTCTATTTTAAATTAAGTATTCTATGTGACAAATACCAGTGACGTGCAGTCGGGATATTCAGGGTAGGCACTCCCTACCCAAGACTGAAAGGAATAAATGAAATCACTTCATTTTAAAGTTGTTGTTTTTTTCCTCGCCTTTTTTGGCTTTGTTTGATAGGTGCAGTGGAGACTGAAAGGAGAGAGAAGAGTGGGGGGAAGCCATGCAACCAAGGGCCACAAGCAGGAATCAAACCCGGGCCTGTGCGTAGGAGGAAGCCCCTGTACATGGGTCGCCCCAACTTTTTCAATTTAATTTATCATTATTACTTTTTACATATTTTTTTCAAATTATAATTTACAACAGCCTGCAATACATAGCCCAATAAAAAAAATGACTCAACACCACCTTCTCCTACCCAGGATGAGAAGCTACACAAGTAATAACGCATTTAATTGCAGCTTTCTCAGTTCCCTATTTTCTGGCACACCATTAACACTGATGCACGCTCCAGCCCAGTAGGTGGCGGTAATGATGGCTGTCTGTTTGCCATCCGCAAAGAAGATGCACAGGACGCACTGAGTGATGTCAGACCAAATTGAGCTGGTTGACTGTAAAATTTTCTTTTAAAAATCTTCCTGATGGCAGCTGGGCTAAAAGCGTCGTTGTGCCCGTTTTTTCTCGCATGGAAACAAGTTGTGTCTGAATTTCTCTGGCTTGGTGGGCGGGTCACTAGTGGACCACAAGGTGGTCACATAACAGATCTTAATCTGATAGAAGCATGGGACCAACATGGCGTCTTGGTTGCAAATTGAAATATGAAAGCAGTTCAGCAAAAAGTACTTCTGAAAGCATTTGATGCAAGAAATAAGCTGCTGAATCTGTCCTTTTTTTAGGTCAACAATGGCTAGTTTAAACGTTTAGATTGATAGATTGATAGATAGGCCAAGGCAAAAGGTATTTAACAAAAAGAGACGTCCTCACCTCGGAGCATCAGTTTAAAGCGACAATACCAATCGTTTCCAAGCAGCATGTGTTATCATTGTCGTCTGTCCTTTCCTATTTTTTGTATAATTTTGAGTCCTCACACTCTCACACACTCGTGAACTGCAGCTGTGACATCAGTGAGGGCTAAGTACTGAGGCCTCAGATGGAGATGGAGACTGGACTACGTTTTCGGACACACATTATCACACTCTTAATTTTTTGGGTAAGTACATTCATATTCTAACTGTATATAGAGAGTGCTCTGCTTTATTAAAGGTTTTAATAAATGCTTTAAAATACATACTGTATACTCGGCCATTTTACATCAAGGCTACATGTTGTCAACCTCAACTTCAAAATCCTTCAACCTTCACTAGCTGTTACTATGGTAACTTCGGTTGTCATTAATTCATTATTTAGAGTTTGAAATTGATCTTTAACATACTTTAACACACTGATCTATTGGTTTGGTCTTTTTGGCTTCAATTGAAGATGACACCCCATAAGTAACACCTGCAACATTACAAAGATGCTGTCGTGAATTATTATTTGAAATAATAGTTGAACAAACAGGACACTGACCAAATCACATACGCCTCTGGGACTCGCATTAAAAAATGCTGCATAAAGTTATTATTACCCATATTCTATTTTCTGCAGGTGAGAGAAATAACAGCCGAAGAAACATCCAGATAAGTCGTATGGATTGAAAAGCATTTTGTTTTGAAGATACCAGCAGGTTCCACTTTTAAATCTGAGCTGAGAGGAGCTCTGTTGTCATGCCATGTGGTTCCTTTGTTCTACATGGCATCTCTCACAGCCAAGAGATGTATTCAAAGCTATGTAGAGAGAAGGGGAATTAATCCCGTCAAATTAAGGGCATTAAAAAGTGAACAGGATGCATCTGGGTGTTTGAAAACTCTTGGTTTAGGATTGTTCTCCTTCTGTGGCCTGACAAGTAACAGGTAGAGGCAGAAACATCTTCTATCAAAGTGCACTTCAAGAATTTATTTGTTTTTTATTTTTCAAATGAGCCAATAAGATAAAAAACACCATTTTGTTTATTTCTGATTCTTTCTACCAGAAATGCAGTTGCTTGTTTTCAAAAATTGGTATACTAACAATAATTAATACACATATACCTTCAGTAAAATGAAAATAAACAGCTTAGAGAATACTCTTACCATTTCACTTGCAAATTAAGCTGAAATATCTACACTTCAAAGAATAGTTCGGACAGCTTTTTCAGAGGTTCCAGATTAGAGGCCAGTGACTATGACATAGTTGAGGAGTGATGGATGGAAACTGTTTTATTCACACCTCTGACATCTAAGATCTGTTCACTTCGTCATGACAGTGTGTGGTGTCATCATGCCAAGATCTAAACACATCTCTAAAACCTTCTTTAAAAAAAGACTGGGAATACCTTTGAGTCAGGCAAAGAATTTTAAAATGCATCCAAAGAATTTGAAGAAAAAAAATCACTCCACTGTAAATAAAATCATCTACATGTGGCATAGACTTTAAACGACTGCAGTATGTCCGGGACTGTCAAAAAAAGCAAAGTACTTTAAAGAGCAGATTGCTGGATGCACAAAGAAGTCTCCAACAAGTACTGTATCAGAGACAGACACACAAATTTCACCAGCATCAGAGGGAATCTTTGCACTTCAAATACAACAAAGGTTTCTACAGACAGAAGTGTGGCTGCACCATGGGCTCTCCAGTGTCACCCATTGTGGCCAACCTCTACATGGAGGAAGTGGAAAACGGAGCACTAAGCTTGTTTAATGGAACAACTCCTAGCCACTGGTTGAGATGTGTGGACGACACCTGGGTCAAAATCAAACCCCAAGAGGTCGGAGCCTTCACAGAGGACATCATCTCAATGGACAGCAACACTAAGTTCACACAGGGAAGATGTGAAGGATAACCAGCTGCCTTTTTTTGGACTGTGCTATGCACGCTGACGAGGACAGAAGCCTCAACACTGAAATCTACAGAAAACGCACAGACCAATATCGGGTATTCGAATCCCACTGGTGGTCATCAAAATCTTACAGCACTGGGTTGAGAATGTTCCAACGCAGAGGGAAAGGAGAAGCAGCATGCTCCCATTGAGAAGGCATTGAGGTACTGTGGCTACCCCAACTAGATCATCAAATCCACAAAAAGATCAGGTAAACAGTGTATCACAGAAGAACAGAAAAACAGGAGGAACAGCATCATCATGCCATATGTAGCTGGTGTGTCTGAGAAATTCAGATTTTCACAAACCATAGCGTACCAGCGCACTTCAGAGTAACACTCAGAGACCAAAACTGGTTCACACCAAGGATAGAACACCAACACACAAGTAAAGCAGCGTTGTATATGCAGTCCTATGCAGTGAAGAGTGCACAGACTTGTACACAACAGCTTCACAAACATATGGCTCAACAGCTCCTCAGGACCAGACTCAGCATCCACCTGCATCTGAAGGATAAATGACATTCCTGTGAGGACAGCAGTGTCCACATTTTGGACAGGGAAGACAAATGATTTGAGAGACGAGGAAGCCATGAATGTCAAACTGGAATCACTAACCAGAGAAGGGGGTCTATGACACCACTTATCAAACACCTATAACGCAGTGACAAGGTCTCTCCCCAGAAAATTTCCCCATCATTAACATCTCCTGACATGGAAGATTCATAACCTTTGTTGTGTAAACTGGCAGCTTATTGCCATCTTTGCTGTTGGACCTTCTGGTTTTACAACAACTCAAACTTGAAGACAGGTAAGTCTGGGGTCATCCATGGGCCATGTGAGCTGGAGTGATTATAAGCATGTAAAAGTCCCCACCAGTCAGTTCGAACCCAATGTGGGGGTGGGGTGGGCTGGGGGTGTGGATTTTGAGGAGAACAGTCTAAAGCCTTAACTGCAGCCTGACTTAGTCATATTGTTTCCACTTTTGATGTTACGAGGCCATTCTACTCAGAAAATTTTATAAACACAGCTTTCTATATCACCAAAATTGATAATTCAAATTGCTGAATATATTTTTTTTTACCAAACAGAATTTGTCATATTTCCAGAAGACCTACAAACATTCACGAAAGAACCAAAACGCATGATTGTTTTTTGTGACAAAGACATATGGGTTTTAATTATGTCATCACTGAAAATAGTTATAGGAGTAACTGGAAAATCAAGACTGTGATGATGTACATGGGGTACATGGAGATCTGAAGATCTCACCCTTAGAAAGAAAGTAAATAAGTATATTTTTAAAAAATGTTGAACTTTTCTACTTCTCTATATCATGCACAAATTTTTAGCTTTGTCGCTACGTTCCCCAAACAGACCTTATAACTAGGGACAGGCTTCTAAGACATCATGTTGAAATGTTAGTGTCTCAGCAGGTGTTAAACACACTTGTCATTCTCTGTGACCTTTAAGCAGGAAGGTAAATGAAGTCTATATTAGCTGATATGAGTCCTGACCCTGAGCTATGTTTATGCAGTATACTAACCTGTGACTACCACGATCCACCTGTAACATCTTTCTAAAATAAGATTTAAATTTAGCACTCTACTCTAGCTGACAAACATGTGTCTAGTAACATAACATAATCCATCACCACAAATCAGGAAATTAGCAGTTAGGAAGCAGCCACAGATGATCTAGAAACACCGTCTGGAAAACAATAACTAGCAATGCTTTAAGATATGGGTCCTAGTGGGCAATACAAGTTAGAGCAAAGATAAACACAACAAAGAACAGTTGACAGAACTGCAGTAGCAGATGAGTCAAACAGTTATCGATCTCACAGCAAACAGAAGATGATGTCCAGAGACGCTCTGATGACATCACTTCTATTGCTATCATACATATTCATTGACAGTATTCCTTAATGATGAATTAGGGTGGTTATGAATGACAGGCTCCCTGCTATCACATGCTCTTAAAATGTAACATTATATGTATATCAGGTCCAAATATCAGTTATTGGGTTTTCTTTATTACCAGTATTCGGCGTCGGCATCAGAACTGAAAAATCCATGTCTGTTGATCCCCAAGAACCACCACCATAACTGACTCAGAGAAGGGTGTGCTATGGGTTATCTGCACATTTTTTTCTCACCATTATTTTAATAGGAAATGTTCTTTGCTTAATGTGTTCGTAGAACTCTGTTTTCTCCTGGTCATGAAGTCTTTTTTATAGAACATGTATGTTTATATAGTGTTTATTGGGTAATTTCAAAGTCAATGTGCTGAAGCACAGAGCTTAAAGGGGAAAAAATGAATTTTTGAAATATTTGTGACAGTGAACTCAGCCAGATTGTGTTTGCTTGCATTAAACAACACTGGTTGACTCAACTGCCTTGATAGACAGTTTTATCTAAATGTAATTGCTCGCTCAGCTGTGTGCACCATTTGAATGAATCATATCAGAGTGATGTGAAAAATTAAGTAGAGCTGCTGTCTCTCTGATATATTTGGACTAGCAAACATTTGATCCTATTTGATGCAGTGCCTACAGATAAAAGTAATATACCTGTTTGAATAATTTCCAGATGGCTTTACATTATCTTCAAGAACTCTTTTGCATGATGCAGAATTCACGGCTGAATCAACCTGAACTGACTGCAACCTGAAAAAGTAAAAAGCTGGCAGTGGCAGACATCATGAATTCATATGATTTATAAGGATGCTTCCTCTGCTTCTGTTGTTCTCACATGCATGGAAATAGAAAACAAATACTAACATCTTGTGCTTCATTTGTAATTTTTAGCTGTCCTGCAAATAAAATGTGCATTTTTGATTAATATATGCATAATATTTTTAGATTGATCATGTTGATATGAGTCCCAGTGGCCTAGGGTGAATTGTTCAGATTTCTTGTTTGCAGGTTCATTATTTCAAAACTCAAAGATACTGTATTTACAATAATATGAGAGAGGGAGCAGAAAATTAGGAAACTGTTTACGAACATGTTCATCAAAACAGTGTCATAATGTGATGTGTCATTGTCAATTACATATCTATATTACAGATTTAACAAGAAAATCACTCAGAGAGCACAGTACTCCTCCAAGGATGTTCATTCCCCTATATGGCATTGTCAGAAATGCAGCATATTTTTATTAGTTACTGATGATCAGAAATCACAGCAACATAGAATGTGTCCATTTAATATAGATATACCCACAAGCAAAATTACCTTGCGCTGAGCACAGGCGTATGTTATGTACCATATCACATGGCCGAAATATGTAGTGGGTGGCGGGAATTGATGGGACTTGGAAACATCGACTCAGTGTAATCAATTGTTTCTTGTATCATTTCCAACGGATAAATCCAGATAAGTCTGCAGCCGTCGATTTGTAGTAGGATCCCAATCATGTGATCATCAGCAGGCAGCTGACGTTACATTCAGTTGTCATAGTTACAGTGGCGCCGTGCCACTATCTTGCAATGATACGGAAAGCCTTAACAGATCCAGTCTATAAGCCGCATCACTGCCAAAATCTAATGAGGTGGTCCCTGTGTCATTTCTGACCTTCCCTGAAAATTTCATTAATATCTGTTATTCTATTTGTGAGTAATGTTGTGCACAGACAAACGTACGCCAATCATCACATAACTCCGCCACGTTCTTTGCAGAGTGGCAAAACCTACCAGAGGGCATCTAATTACAACTATTAGAATGACCAATTAAAGACCCTTAATTAACTAAATCAGTAAAATAATTAGTACGATTTATAATATCAATAGAGTATACAAGTGAAACTAGGGATGTCCCTGTCACAAAGTATGTATATATATATATATATATATATATATATGTATTAAAATATATATATATTTATATCTACAAAAAATTGTATTTTTGCTTTCCAGCTGATGCTAAATTAAGTGGAGATTGTTAATTTGTCTATTATACACAGAACAGATATATAATAATAATTACAGATATATAATAATTTAAGTTCCACTCTGACAGGTCCTATGAGAAACCAGTGCTCACAAAATGTTCCAAGGTACGTAATGAATATGCACAAACTGGCATTGGGGGAATGGATACACTATCTCAGCTGCAGTCTGCATGAAATGTGGTATGATGAGAGTTTGTGACAATCAAGATCAAGGCGTTAACCATAGCAGACTGAGGTGGGCAAAGCACAGGAAAGAACAACTATTAACACATGATCTGTTCTGATTCCAATCTCAGTAAGCACAACCCATCACTTCACAATCTGTAGAGGCACTCTATTCCCTAAATGCAAGATGCAGAGAAAAATAAACAAAAATAATTAGCTCAATATTGGCAGCTTTAATGGTCAACTTATTGCCATAATAAACAATTAACTGGCTGCAAATAAGACAACTCAAGACATGCCATATTGTTCTGGGGTTGTTACAGGTTGTGTTGCTTTGCACAAACTTTATCATAAAGACTTGTTTAGTGACTTCCCTGTCATTTCATTCCATATTATCAACAACAACATGTTTATGTGCTGCATAAAGTACAGGAGCATCCTATATGTTTTACCAGTCATCCTGTTGTACTGTCAGCTTTATTTTTGTCTTTCTATTTCCATACAGTATTACTATTAATCTATTTTTGATGCTATGGAATGGGCAGCACCTGTTCTGTGACAGCATTTTTTCTGTAACTGTTGACAGTCTCTGTGTTTTATGTCAAATACAGTGTGTTTCTGTCTAATGTAAATGTAAATTAAAAAACGATGTCTGTACCTCTTTGACTTTTCGATGTCTGTCCTTGCCATCTCGGTCTCTGTCATTTTCCCTGCTCTCATCCCCAGGGTGGCAGGAGTAGGACACAGTCCTCCAGTCCCGTGGAGAGTTGGTGATGCTGGCAACCTTTGACTCCGTGGCACTGTTCTCCTCGTTCAGTGAGCGGGACGACCTTCTGATGAACATGTTCTTCTTCAGAGCCTTCATCCTGAGGCTATTGCTACTACACCCATCTGAGCAGCACCACTCCCCAATGTGGCCACTGTCCGTTTTGACATTGTGACCAGTGGTGTGGCACTGGAAAATTTGAGGTGAGAGGGTGATGTCGGAATGTGGATGTGGGTGAGGTGTGTCCTGGGTGGCACTGGGCCCGGATGCTGATGCTGTATCGCCTTGCCTCCCATTGGCCTCGGGCTCCTGGATCTTCTCATCCAGCTTGTTGAGCTTTGAGAGTACTTGGGAGATCTCACTTCGAACCCCTGACAGAGACTCCAGCTTCTTTTCGATCTCACCGATTCTCATCACCAGCTTACACACACTTGATTTGAGCTCATCATCCGTGTTTTCCAGTGAATGGAAAAGGCGATCCAGCTGGACCTTGGCTAGTTTGATAGTGTTGCGTTCGGGGGAGCTGTCACCTTCAGACTTTAGTGTTACCTGAGAGAGAGACCCATTACTGTTGTAACATGATGGCTGGACAATGCCCAAAGAGTCACAAACACTCATATCATCCAGAAAACGGAAAATGTCACTTATGTCATCACTAACAATCTCAGAGTCCTCATCAGAGTGTTTGAAGGCTTGTCTTTCTCTGTCACTGTACTTCGATGGATATTGCTTCAGCTTCTTCTGCTCAGCCTGTTCTGTTTGAGTCCCAACACTAGAAGAACTGTCTCCTCTCTGAAAAGATGCAGTGCTCATTTTTTTGTCCCTAAACATTTTGGCTGCCTCTCTTTTTTCCATACCTGCAGGTCCACTTGCCATCAGTGCTACATCCTTTGTTTTAATTCCATTGCTCTTCTTCGGAAAGCCAGGAGAAGCTACAACCTTTTCCTTTGGGCTGTGAAAATGCTGTCCACTGTCAGTGTCGATGATGCTGATGTTGCAATGGTGGCTTTCTTTGAGTGGTTTTTTGTCCAAAAAAGGCCTCTCAAAGTCTGGCGGTCCTTCATCTGTGTTAAGACTGAGGCTTTTGACAGGCCACGCTGACTGCTTCCCTGCTTTGTTACTGTGCTTTCTGCTGCTGATGCAATTAGAGACTGTGGTTGGACCGAAGTATGTAGATGCCTGTAAGTCATCTAGGCTCTCATGCTTCACCCTCTGTCTGTCTTGAAGTGGAGAGTTGAGAGTTGGTTCAAAATAGGGATTACTGTAGGGCAGCTCGAAGCTGTGGTTGAAAAAGGTAGCAGGCTTGTGCATCTCCCTTCTATGGTAGCTGTCAGCAGCTTTACTGGCCTGTTTTCCCTCAGTGATGACCTACGGCAGTAAACCAGACAAGCCAGCTTTAAACACACTCACGCAGAAAACACAGCTGGAACTGCATACTTACAATAATTATAGGAAATAAAAACTTAGAATAACACAAGACTATCATAATAATCAATAATTCGTGTCATAAAAATATAATACTAGATTGTATGTCCTACGGTATTTTGCTTGTAAAAGATGACTCATCGGCCAGTACAAGCTGTGTATAAATGAGCACATCATTTATATGTGAGGAAGCCATACAGGTCAGGGCATGTGCAGTGAGATATAACTTGAGAATGAATAACTTATGAAAACTGTATAATGACTAACATGGTCTTAGTCCCTTGTGTTCAGTCTATTTATTACAAGATGTGGAATATTTCAGTATTTCCCGTTTCCCCCTTTTGTGCATCATACATATCTTTCAACAAACTAGGATTTCCCTTTCATTGCCCCCAGCTCTTTGTGGTGTTCCCTGACACATTTCTGAGCGCTCTTTGCAGAGTGGTATGACACATTGTGTGGCTGGAGATAGCCACTGGCAGTGTGTGTGGCCTATGACACTGTTTAGGTTGGTGGTACAAGTCAAAGTAAGCTCCACATCCTAGCAGAATGTTGCATTGTAATGACATGATCAATGTGGCCCAATTCACCCATCAGGCACCAGAGAACCCCTCCAGAGGTCCAGAGGTGTCCACAGCCTGACAAATCAGAACTGCTTTCACAGCACAAGGGGGATCTATACAATATAAGTCTATGTTGTGGTTGATTTGTGTATATCAGCTACCAAAGGGATTAACTTCCAACTTGGTACAGTAATTGTCAGCTCAAGGTGTTTTATATTTGTTTCATTTAAGCTTACGTTGATATTTGCAATGTTTACTTTTGCTGCTATAGTTTCTGAGAATTTTAATTTTGTTAAACAGTTACATTTTTTAAAATTTATGTTATGGTCTTACATAAAATCAACCTCTGAAACATTTTTACTTCATTGCGTACTGAAATGCAGTGACACACTGCATCAAAACTACAGTTATTTTAATTTTATTTTCTGAATATTTCTTCAACCCAAATCCTTAATCTGTAATTAATATTTTTAGAATCTAATACAATCTGTGTAACATTGTTTCTAGGACAATGCACACTGTAATGTAATGCAATGTACATTAACAAAAAAATCTAAGTAGCCCTTTCTCTCTTACATCTTTAATAGCATCCTAAAAAACACTGACCTGTGGTGAGAAGGACGCAAAGTGGCGAAAGTCCTCCTTAAAAATGTTCCTCTTCTGGATGCAGGAGTGAACAGAGAAGGGCTCCGGATGGCCTATGTGCTGTAGGGACTCCTGCTCAATAGTGGATTCACTGTCTATGTCCATGGGAAAGTACGTGCTCTGCATTTCACAGGGTGGTGGAGGTGGACTGGTGCCAGAGTACTGAGGCAGATGATGCAGTTTGTCCAGAGAGGCTGCTCTACATGACAGGTCTTTGCTGACACCTAGAAGGAAATTGGGGTCTGAGGTGGGAATAAACTGCTGGCGGTTGTTGCACTCAGATGGTTTGGGACACGGAGGAGCACTCTGAGTCACAGGGTGCTGCTGGGGGTGGTGGTGATGATGATGGTGATGGTGGCCGTCCCTGGGGTCATTCGTGTGCTCAAAACCAATCCCTCTGTCACAGTCTTGATGCTCAAAGGTATCATTGTCAGACGTACACAGCTCCACTGATTGGTTCTTGTGAAACTTGTCTCTGTGCATCATGGGGAGCTTGTCTTTGGCTATTCCTCCATTCATCTGGATCAAGTTAAACATGGTAACAATGTCTGCTGCCACCATAAGCTTCTTGGACTGTGGGTCCTCCATGGAGCAGCGCATCTTGTCCTTGAAGAGGGTGGCTGGGAAGGCAGGATCCAGGCAAGCCATGTAGAACAGCAGGTTGCGGAGCTTGGCCAAGTGCACCAGATCAAAGCGAGCACACAGATACTTGCACAGGTTCTGGTAGGACATGGTGTTCCGCTTAATATCAAGCTCTTCCAGGATCCGGTCAAGGAACACAACATATTCTGAGTGGGGATCCATGGCTACTGGGTGTCAGGAACAGGCCTACAAAGAAGCTCCTACCTCAGGAGAAGGCTGACACCTGGAAATCACACGCCTAAATGTTAATTCAGCACAAATTTGTTGCCTTGTTTCCTAGGCAGAAGATGAATAACGGATCATCTCATATGACCAAGAGGAGGCAGTGACAACAAAGGCAAACCTAAAATGACACTTGGCTGGTTTAATTACGCATAGTCAACGACATTAAAAGCTTCCTGGCAGAAATTCCTCCTTAACAGGCCACCTGCGTTCCAACAGTGAGCGCAGCTGCACGTTTCAGCGTTATTTCAGTTGCATTTGCACATCATCACTTACGCTGAGGTCCTGCCAGCAGAGCGGGGAATCATCAGATCACTCATCAGAGACCCATCAAAAGACTGTATCTACTCAGAGTAACATCGCCATCTGGATCTGAATCCGCAGCGTGCAGCCCTCCAACACAAGCATCCAAGAGGAGTTTAAAGGACAGGCGTTAACTCAGCCAATTATCAGTCGGTTTAAATGGGGGGGAAAAGCATAAAGCAAACCCAGCGCAAGCTCATCTGCACGGGCACGGGTAAATACCGATCAGATAATCCGCTGTCCAGTGTTTGAATGTGGGACACAGATCCATGCTCCTGGACAGTCCCAGCGGTCAGGACTGTCACCATGGCCTGTGTTTGCTCTCCTCCTGGAGGTCTGTCTGTTGGTGTCGTGACGCGGTGGCGACGGAGCTGTCCGGGAAACCAAGCTGCATGCTGCGCTGAAAACCGACGAGTGTCAAGTCAAACACAACGCACACGAACTCTGCCCGTTTCCGCTTTCAACAGAAACGTCTGCTGAAAATCAAAAGATGTATATTTTTCAAGCTAAAAACTGCTAATTGTACGAAATGATGATGAGCAATTACTTAGTTACTAATAAACATGCTGCTTTCTAACTATTGTACTTTGTCATAGAGCTGCTAGTATGACATTGAGTTTATATTTTCATTTTTGTGTTCAGTAACAAATAAACTGTATTTTAACAATTTAATGTTATCCCTGTTTTAAAAAATGGAGCTAATTTTAAATGTTGCATATTGTTTGGTAGAGTAGATCTGCAATGTGCTGCATCTTTTAAGATGAACACTTTTTGCAAATAAAATAGTGCTTTTTAATTAATTTCTAAAAAAGTAATACTGTATATTAGATATAGCAGTTAGTATAATTTTTCTCTGGTAATTAAGTGTAAGCATCTAACTCGAATTTGTATACAGTAAAGCTTTTGGGTCATTTTCCAGAACTATGACTTAGTTTCATGGTTTCATCTTACCTGAAATTCTGAAAACTGACATTTTATATCATGTTTAAACTGTCTAATTTTTTCATGCAATGTACAAGAAGTAGGAACTGACTCTACAGCTACTGTTAACTAAAACTATAACTTATAACCTAACCTAAAACAAATAGCTTTAATCAGCGTGAGTTTGCAGAAAATGTACCCATGTAATAATATATCCCCATCTCAAAACACAGACAAAGCATCTGGACAGCTGTCAAATAGATCAGGCATCACTGTTATGACTTTGAGATAACCGGATAAGTAAATGGCAAGTTGACATTTTTAAGGGAGATTTGAGTACATTTGACAGTAAAGTCAGTTGCATTATTTCTATAGGAATAGAGACTCACATTTCCAATTTAATGTCACATGTTAGTCAAGTCTATCTTAAAATGTTTTAATTTCAAGCAAACCATTTGAAGCACAGTGTAACTCTTGAAAAGTTCTGTCGAAATAAAGAATTGTGGTTGTTGTTAGCGGTAGCAGTAGTGTCGTTTCAGGTTTGCGCTTTTATTGTGAAGGCGTCGCCTCCTATTTCCGGTCAACTCCGGGTGATTTGTGTGACGATGCGGTTCTTTGTTTCCACTTAGAATGACGTAACTCCTCCTACAGCTGGACCCTCTGTCCCGTCACTCTCACAGCCTTGACAATGAAATAATGTTCTGATATGAGTTTGTAGAAGCATATTGTAAGAGCATCAAACTGTTCTACATTAAAGAGATGTCTGTTCATAATTCTCATCACATGTTCTTTTCCTTGATCCTAAGGATGCCAACGTTTTTGTACAGCTGTAAAAAGTAAATCAACCACACCCATATGGTATATGGTGTTGTATTTATTATATATAAATATATATAACGACAGTATTGACCGCAATGATGCTTGTTAGATCTTCCTCAGATTGTATTAATCGCCATCATGTGTCATTGGCAGTGACAGAGTTATAAACGGATTAATTAACATACAGACAAACAGAATACAGTTGCATTAAATTCAAAACCATAGCAAATCTTAGCTTCCTACACATTTGTTCTAAATTGTGGGATGATCACTGCACTTCAGCACATTAGTAAAAGCAGTATTCATGTGGTGTATATCACTTGCTTCTCATCGAATGGACAATAAAGTTGTATTCTGTTCCATTCTAAGGATCGCCTAATTGGCAACATTTGTTTACAAGTTCTACTACACTACACACAACACTGATATACTGTACAGTATACACTATATATCTCTCTATCTATCTCTCTATCTATCTATCTATCTATACACACACACACACACACACACACACACACACACACACACACACACACACACACACACACACACACACATATATACATATATATATATATATATATATATATATATATTGTAATGTAACAAATATTGCCACAAATTTCATGCACATCAGAATGTTCTTCTTGTAACTAATACTTCTTTTGAACACAGAACTTCATTAATGACCGTGGAAATATTGTAATAGTGTCACAAAGTAATACTGACTCAAAGTCAAGTCAGAAAATGTAAGTACCAGGTTACTGTACACAAGGCAAGTCTCAGTACTGTGGCAATAATAATCCATGGATGGTGTGTCACATAGAAAAAGACAGAGTATGTCTTATATTAATAGATAGATAGATAGATAGATAGATAGATAGATAGATAGATAGATAGATAGATAGATAGATAGATAGATAGATAGATAGATAGATAGATAGATAGACTGAGCATAGCTGCATAAAGAAGAAGAGGATCCAATTAGCCAAGAGGAGGTCTGTCACCAACCACTCAAAAAGAACAACACTGTCACTAATGTGTGGAGCAACATTGAAAAGTAAGGTAAAGCTGGCACACTTTACTTTATTTTATTAATAAAGTAAATATTTAGTTGTATTGTGACCTGTACCTGGTACAGCTTTAAGGCTTAACATTTAATCAGTCCTGAGGTGACATGGTGGTTAGTGGTTAGTTTCTGTGTGCTGATGTTTTTAACATAATGGTGCATCCCAGCTGAGTACATGTGGAGGTAATTCTACCGCTATGTTTAGCACAAACTTTTTATTGTCATTTGGAATGGACATGTATTTGGATAAAAGTTAAATTCATTTTTACCTCTCCAGGATGTTCATGGTCTTTCCTTTTATGTCAGCTGGGACAAAGATAAAAAAGAAATTGCATTATTAAAACAGCTGTTGCCATGAAAGACATAGACTTAAAATTGCACATTAAGAACAATGGATATGCAAACATAAAATTAACTTAATTAGAAAATGTCACAGACTGGCATGTCTAATAAGATAAGATAAGATAAGATAATCTTTTATTACTCCCCATGTCAGGGGAAATTTCCCATGTTACAGCATACAGTGAGCAACAAAAAAACAGCAGACGCTACCACAGAGTCATAAAATGTCTGGAGCAGAGTCCTGCACACTCCAAAGGACATCAGTCTCCTCAGCAGGTGGAGACGACTTTGGCCCTTCTTGTACAGGACCTCTGTGTTGTGTGACCAGTCCAGTTTGTTGCTGAGGTGAACACCCAGGATTTTGTATGAGTCCACTATCTCAATGTCCATACCCTGGATGCTCACTGGTGAGGTCTGAGGTGCCCTCCTCCTGCGGAAGTCGATGATCATCTCCTTCGTCTTACAGGTGTTGAGCTACGGATGGTTTCGCTCACACCAATCGACAAAGTCAGAGATGACCGTCCTGTACTCCCGCTCATCCCCATCAGACACACACCCAACAATGGCTGCATCATCAGAGAATTTCTGGAGGTAGCAGCTCCCAGAGTTGTAGTGGAAGTCCGATGGGTACAGGATGAAGAGAAAGGGAGAGAGCACTGTCCCCTGTGGGGCCCCCATGCTGCTGACTACTACATCAGACACACAGTCCTGAAGCCTCACGTACTGTGGTCTGTTGGTGAGGTAGTCGATGATCCAAGCAGCCAGGTGACAGTCTACTCCCGCTCCCTCAAGCTTCGCCCTGAGCAGAGAAGGCTGGATTGTGTTGAAAGCACTGGAGAAGTCAAAGAACATGACCCTCACAGTGCTGCCGGTGTCCTCCAGGTGAGTTAGCGATCTGTGCAGCAGGTAGATGACTGCATCATCCACACCAATGTTCGGTTGGTAAGCGAACTGCAGTGGGTCCAGATGTGGGCTCACCTGAGGTTCCTGAGGATGATCCTCTTCATGGTCTTCAGCAGATGAGAAGTGACGGCCACAGGTCTGGAATGGTTTGGGTCCCTGGGGTTCCTGGGCTTTGAGACAGGAACCAGGCAGGAAGTCTTCCACAACACAGGAACCCTCTCCAGACTCAGGCTCAGGTCAAAGATGCGCATCAGCACCTGACAGAGCTGGTCTGCATAGTCTCTGAGGAGTTTGGAGCCGATTCAATCAGGACCTGCGACTTTCCTGGTCTTGATCTTGTCATGACAACCCCATTGATCAGATTGCAGTCCTCTCATAGGATGACACCTACAGCTTAGGTGATTTGAAATCCTGTGTTGCCCTTAACATGTTAAGCATGTTTGCCCACTACATGTTGGGATACACTAAGTGAACTACAGTCCTGTACAGTAGAAGGATATGAAAAGGATGTTTCTTTCTTCAGATTTTATAAACTGCCCAGTTAGAGTTGCAGAGCAGAGGTGCTTTTAGTCTTCTCGCAAAAATGCTTGACAAAATGACTGGGAAAATCAAGTTCACCACAATAGTCTTACAGTTGTTTTTCTGTACTTTTAAAGATCATATCAGTGGTAATTTTGACACCTGATGTTGTTTAGTTTTGTTGGGGAAAATATGCATAAGGTTTCATTAAACGTTAGTCAGTTAATTTCCATTAGTCGTGACTTAGGCACGTCTTCATTTTTTGTCCATGACCCTAAGTCTAACCCTTAGTCTTATTCATTATATCTTTGATGCATTGTGGGGCTATGGCTGTTGTTAGTTTTGTACATGGTTACCGTGGTTACAGGTGTTATTCTTGCCTAAGTAAATACAGTTCATTTCCAAACTTTGACTTTTTGAAGACATGAATTATTGGTGCTTCTCACCTAGTATTTACATTGGTATTGACATTACCACTGCAAACCAAGTCTAACCTGCAGATATCTGTTCTTTCAAGGGAAGAGCAACAACTCATTCAGAAGATGATTCATTCCTCTTCAGGAGAACAGTCAGCTGAGCTGTGTTGACAACCACTGGATCTACTTTTTCTTATACATCTTCTTTCTTCTTCTTCTGCTGGAGTATGTGGATGCTTGCAGAACCAGGTGCGTTTATGCATGCACAGCGATGTGGAAATGATTGTCCAGCCCTGGGCAAAATTTCTCTAACTGTGAATCGTTTAATGAGAAGACAGAATAATTTCTAAAAGGCACAAAATTAAAATACATTTAAAAAAATCAACCTCATAAGCTACTTTAGAGTAAAAAAAAAAGTATATCCAGACAAAGGTTTCAGCACTGTAAGAGATGTGAACACTTTGATTACTTTTACCAAGGTTTTAGACCATAAGTAGCCTTTAAGGATTATGACCTGTTCCCAGCCATCATGACGTAAAGTCTGGTGATGCAAATTTCAAAGTTTCATGAACACTCTGACTCCTCAAACTTGTCCCAACAACCAACAGTCAGGGACTTCTCTCAGCAGCTGTCTAGCACTCTAAAATATAAATGACTGTTGCCCACAAAGCAGGAGAAGGCTACAAAAAGATGGCAATCATAGTGCCATTTTATTTGTTGCAATTTTAAAATTGCAGCTGGCAAGAACAGTGAAAGTAAAGTTGAGGTCTAGTGAAAAAAGAAAACTTTGAGAGAGAATTGCTTGTAGGATTAGTAGAAAGGCAAATCAAAACAACAGCTTCATTGGAATGGGCTTCAAGAAGATATAACAGACTCTGATGTGGTGGAGCTCAGTCATACTATCCAGCAACACCTGCGCAAATACTACCTTCATGGAAGAGTCATCACATAAAACTTTGTGCTGCATCCTCACCAAAGCATGGTGAGCATCAAATGTTTGCAAAGCAATATTTAAATGAGACTGGTGCCACGGAGCACAAAAGTATTTTGGATAGAAATGGGTGCAGGATTTCATGAACAGAACTCTTCGTCAGTAGTTAAGAACTGAATGAATCAAACATGTTTTGCACCTGGGTTGCAGACAATGGCAGGAGGAAACTTTCATTGTTAGTGGTTAGAATGGAATCAAAATTCATTCATTCAAAATAAATACCAGCAAATTATAGAAGCAAACATCATAGCATCTGTTAAAAAGGTATGCATTGAAAGACAATGGCTTCTACAATAAAATAATTATACTAAGCACATTGAAAAACCCACAATGTTCTTCCTCAATAAGCGCAAGCTGAACGTTTTGCCATGGCCCACATAGTTTCCCAACATATTATTGAAAAATCGTGGATAAACCTCAAAAGAGCAGAGCAGCCAGATAGCCCAAGAACCTGGTAGAATTAGAAAACTTTTGCAAAGAAGAGCGTGCAAAAATCCCCCAAACAATAATTTAAAGACTCCTAGATGCAGTAAAAGCCTTTAAAAGCTGTACTTGCCAGAGGGTGTTTGCTAAGTACTGAGCATGCAGCGTGCCCAAACCTTTGCTCCAAGATCCTTTTTTGCTATTTTGAACCTCCCACAGAGCACCAGGCCTATTAAACATTGAGTAGCTCTCCTGTAGCATTGAATATTCTTAGCTGATTATAGACCACCTGTAGCCCAACCAATTTACCTCATTGTTGCATAATTTATACATCACACAAACATCTTTAAATATCTAAAATCCACATTTAGAGTCCATATATTTCTCAGTGGTACACCTCTTTCAAGTCTGTATATAGTCTTGTTTAAGTCCAACATTATTTAAAACAACAACAACAACAACAACAAAATCCAAAAAACTGTAAATGCCCAGATATGCACAATATACAAATGTAAAATTATTAATTTATTGACTTATATAAGGTTTTGTGGTAGAGGTGGGCGGGTTGATCCACATATTGATAATATCGATACCTGCATTGGTATTGACATTGAATGATACCACTGCAACGAAATCGATACTTTAGTTTCAGTTTCTGTCCTGTATGTCTGAACTGATGCGGCTTCAACAAACCTGGCTGTCAGAGGTCCTCCATCTGAGGAGCAGCAGCTAATCCTCCTCTTGTGACTGGATGTTGTACTGTCACCTGACTCAGCGGCTCCAGACAAACAAGCAAGCAGACTCAGTTATATCATAAATCATAGTGGTGGGAAATATAACTTTAATTTTTTCCATGGCTCTGTCAGTCTGTTCCTGCCTGATGTGTAAAATGAGCTATTTAGCTGTTGTACGTTCCTCAGCCAACACTGAGGAAAGAAGAGGCAGAGAAGGAGTGTGACTGAGACACAGCTGATGATCATGTTACGATACAGGGGGGAATTGAACCCAAAATGAGAGCTACACAGAGCAGGCAGGCAGGTCCAAATTTTAGTTTTCCCTTCAATCAAGTTACTTCAAGTAAGTAAGTAAACGTTATTTCTGCAGCACTTTTCACATAAAAGATTCAGAAAGTGCTTCACAATACATTGCAAAATGACAACAAAATAAACAACACATAAATACACACGACAACATGATACTAAAATACAGTCACCGACTAGTTCATCAACCAAAAGCGTGTCTAAATAGCAGTGTTTTCAGCTGACTTTTAAAAGAGTCGACTAAATCAGCCAGATGCAAGGACCACGGTAAAGCATTTCACAAACGAGGAGCAACAGAATGGAATGCCAAATCATCTCTAGTTTTGTAGCGAGTCTTTGGTACCGTCCAAAACTTTTGTTCAAAAGATCTGAGTGACCGATGAGAAGTGTATGGGATTAAAAGATCACAAATGTATTGTGGAGCTTGACCATGTAATGCTCTAAAAGTAAGGACTATAATTTTGAAATCAATCTGGAAACCATAAAAGAGAGTCGGAGTGGTGGTCTTGTTTTGTCGTTTTAAAGTTAACAACTGATGCTGATGTGATTTTGTGTCTTTTTCATCCTCTGATAAACATTTTGGTTTCTAAAATGAAGAGGAATCATTGACTGTCTTGGATGTTTTGGCGACTTTTTAATGAAAATGTAATTCTTAGGTTGGCAAGTAAACTCCCATTAAGAAAAAAAAACTTGAAAAAAATTATGTTTTGACTTCAAATCATGAGCTAAAATGAGTGTGCCTATTCAATTTCTGTCAGCTGACGTCTTGCTTAAATTACATGAAATGTATAAATTTATAGAAGTCCATTTTATTTTACAAAGCATCATATTTCACAAACCCTTAGCTCAGTTTCCTTTAACATCTCTGAGCTTTTATTTTGAAAGTGTAGCATACTTTCCAGAATCAGTGTTTTTTTGTTTGTTTGTTTGCTTTACTTACCTGTGGACCTAGAGTAAAACTTAAAATAAATTTTTTTTAATTTAGATAACAATAAAGCTATTTGCTAACCTCTGTTACTGGGTGTGGACTCTCATTTTGAAAGTGAACCCAAACATACAGGTTTATCTATTATGTGTGTGAAAATGACACAAGTTCTGCTTTGTGGGTTCCTTTAACATAAGGCAGATTTAATTTTGACAGTCGAGCACAGATGGAAGCCATGAGGTGGTGTTTTATTTTGAAAAGCCATCCTTTCATAGTCCCCGACAATATTCTAAAGCTTTAATTTTGATAGTATACAGTACTTCAGTGCATCCTGTTAAATTTATTCACCTAGCTCAGGGTTTTTACTTTGAAAAGCCCACGTGAACTTTCTTCTCTCAGTCCTGTCAGGACTTTAACAGATTCAATTGTTTTCATATTTGAATTTATTAATCCACATGTTCAATATTTCAGATTCTAAATCAATGACATGATGAGAAATAATGAAAATTTCAGGCTTTTATCATTAACTGTGCATCAGATGTCGTTCAGCCTCATTTTTAAAAAAAACAGTGCTAAAAGTGGGTAACAAGCAATTTTAAAAAATATCTTGTAAAGTATTTGATATATGGAGGTAAAATTCCACACAGATATCATTTTTATCATGAGTTGTTATTGATAACAAAAGATTCAAGCAAATCAGAGCTGATAAAGCAGAAAAAGCATGATGATCTGATGGACTTTTGTAGCTGTTGAAGTTTATGGCAAAGCTGTTTTTTTGGATCGAATTTAAACACACAGGAAAGTGCTTCTTCATCTGAAATATTTTTTTGCTCATGATTAAGAGATTTTTAAAATAAAGAATCAAAATCTATAAAGCAGAAGCAGAGCTATCGTATTTTTTTTTATCCTACCCATCTTTCTTCTTTGTCAAAACTCAATGCCTACATTACCCACAATGCAACAGTTTGCACAATTTGATGTTCCATCAGCATGTCAAATGTCCAACCATAGGGGAAAACAGCTTCTACAGCAGGGGTCGGCAAATAGATGTGGCTTCGGGCCAAAAAGTTTGTAAACAATCGAACAGCGGGCCAACCTGCAGGGGGGGTGCGCTCCGATTCCGCGAGCAGGGGGGCGATACCGCGAGCAGCGGAGCTTCTACAGCTGATCGCTGCTGCTTGGGACACACGTCTCAATTCTGATCACAGATGTATTAAAAAACACTCCCGACACACACACGTTTTGCACACACTGTTGCTCAGTGAAATCTGGCTGGTACAACCGTGTAGCGCGAACGCGGAAATGCCTGGCAGCAGCCGACCACGAGAGTTTCGTGTTGCGGTGACAGACTGGCTTGGCTCCGTGCCAAATCAAATTTTCAAAATCATCTGGTGGGCCAGATATTATTCCTGACGGGCCAGTTTTGGCCCGCGGGCCGCCAGTTGCCAACCACTGTTCTACAGCATTCTGCACTGTGAGGCATTCAGGGAACATTGGTAAATGTCCCACAATAGGCAAATGTTCAGCTCGTGACCTGTAACCAGGTGGGTGCAACGAACTGACAATGTCTGTCACACTTTACTATCAAAGACAACAACAGGGGTGGAGGTGGAGGGAGATCATTTAAAAGATTAGTAACTGTGTAATAAAGTAACTGTGCAAAAAAAAAATCTTGAAAATCTGCTACCGCAAAAATTCGTCTGGTGTATCGGTATCAGCATCGACATCGGCGATACTGGCCGTGTATTTACTCGGCATCGGATCGATACCAAATCTTTCAGTATTGCACACCATTATTTTGTGGAGCACCTACCAAGGTAGGGTTTATGCTTTAATGTATTATTTAGGAATGTTAATTGAATTCCAGCTAAATTATTATTTTTTCCTTATAATTTACAACTTGAATTCTGGAAGTCACACACGGATCATTCACTGACATTTGCTCCTTTGCTCCCTTTGCCAAAGCTCTCGCCCTAACCTGACCCTAACCTTCACCTGCCAGCCAAGTCTAAACTCTCCAACTAGTCTTAAAGGAGGCTCAGAGACTGATGAAATGCACAAAAGTCCTCACTTTTCCAAAGTGTTGTCATTCTGAATGTGTAAAATTTAAAGCGGTCCTCTTAAAGATAGTTGGACAAGTATGTGCGCGCGCACACGCACTCTCTCAAAAAGCTTATTGTGTGCACTCTTTTCTCTACTTGAAACCACGTGTAGGGTTTCAACCCCCGACAGTGACAGACAGCTTCACGGACCGATGAAAAGGCTGGGATTAGGGACTTTTTTCAAAGTTCAGGGATCCGAAGGACCAATCAGACAGCGATGGAGGCGGGCCCGGCCGTGTAGGCGTGTCTTGCGCTCCAAAGTCTTTCCAGCCTGGTCAACTGCAACTTCTACTGCAGGAAAAGTTGCTTTGCTCGTTGCATATTGCTTCTGTTTCCAACAACTAAAACCATCGACCTCTTCCAGTTCTTCTGCCCTGCTTTGGTTTTATCATGCGTGAGAGCCATGTTACCCATCTGCTCCTCTCTCTTCTCTGCATTGGACTGACTGGTGAGTCTTGGAACTGTTATGCATGTTGAGAACGTCTGTTTGGATTTAGGTCAGCTAAAGAAATCTTTGTTCTCAGTTTAAGAACTGGATGTGTTACCAAAGAAATCCCTTGTACGAAGGCGGCTGTCGGTTCTCTCCGACAGCGACTGCAGTGAATAATCGGTAATGACTTGCACGGAGTTTCTAATAGTCACGGGCTGCAGATTTTACAAGCAAACATAGCTGGGCTCTGAAGTTGAACGTGGCGCATTAGAGCAGACAGCTGAGCCAGTTCAGGATAGAGTCAGGATAAGGAGCTGTATTTGTCCCACCGTTAAACGCACGCCGTGTCTCCCTACAGCCCAGTCTGAGCTGGACACAGACCAGGTGGTTCCCAGACTGCTGTCCGGACAGGAGGCGCACCTCTCCTCCGACCACACCGTCCTCACGCTGCAGCGCCGCGGCCAGCGCTCCCTGAACAGCCCGAGGAAAGAACACTCCGACCCAGACAACATCATTCTGTCGCTGCCTGCTTTTGGAAGAAACTTGTATTTAAATCTGACGCGGGACAGCACGTTTCTGTCGAAGGACTTTGTTGTGGAGGAGAGGCACAGTGACCAGAACGCATCAGTCAGCCGCTTATCCACGCAGCAGCTCTGCTTTTATTCCGGCTCCATCATCAACCACACGGACTCTCTGGCATCACTGAGCACCTGCAGCGGTCTGGTAAATCCATCTTCATTTTTGACTTGTTCTTAGCTTCTGTGCCATTCAGTTTAAGCTACTCTGCTCCAGAACATTCTGTATAATACATTTATAAGATATTCTGCAGCTATCCTGCTGAAATGCCTCAGAGTAGGACTGCCAGTTTCTTTTGAACTCATTGAACTGCCACTTTGTCATTCAGCTCAAAGTCATACTGAGCAGCCAAACACAGAACTTTAGATCAAATGCTTGTGAAGACCAAAGAATTTGTGTGGCTGCAATTTATGAAAATGCATTTAAAATCACGTACAAGACATGTATAGTAGCCCTATTGTCATATGATGGAAGAGAGCACCATAATAATATTGGGTAATTTTCTACTATTTTAAGGCTGCTTTTAAGGCGAATGAGATGGGGAAATCTCAGTTTTAACTGCCTCAGGTCACTTGTTTTGTCTGGCTTAAGTTTATGTCTGCATATCACAATGAAAGTCTGTCTCAATGAAAGATGAGCAAGATGGAAATGTACGGCTTTTCCTATCTCCAACATCAATAATGATCTTTTATGCTTTGTGTCAACCAAATGATTAAAAAGTCCATACAAACTAAATGACAGCCAAAACTAGCCAAGATCCTTGTCAAACACCAAATTTTATTCTACAGAGACACCAACTTCCCTACTGTGAGCAATGAAGTTCCACATTAGCTCAGGCATTCTGCTAATGCTGTTATGTAAAGTGACAATGCAGGTAGGGGTTCGGGCTCAGTCCTGGGATCTGAAGCAGAAACAGGTTTGAAGCCACCTCTTACAGGAGACTGTGCTCATGTATTTCCCCCGTATATCCCTTGTGACAGTTAAAACATTTAGCTAACCTATGAATGAGCAGATCATTGCCATGTTGTGTACAGACCCTGTGATACGCATAGTGGATTCATGTGAAAAATCTATGGCAGCTCCCCTGTGATAAACTGGTGACCTGTCCAGGGTCGGCTGGGATAGGCTCCCCAAAACAACTATTAATGCTAGCTAAACTATAAAGAGCTTCTAACTATAATAAAATCTAATGTGATATTTGCACCCTTTGGAAAATCAAAAATACCCAGGTTGCAGGGTCTGTTTTTGGTTGAATCAGCAAACAGAATACCTCACAAATCAAGATGCTTCACCATGCTGAGGCAAATACCACATATCAATAAATTTTTGATGTAAGTTCCACTTATGACTTGCAACATTGCCCTCAATGGCCTACTATACACAGAAATGTGAAAAGATAGCTCTCGAGGCCTTGCAAAGTCTTTGACAACTGACAATTTGATATTTTCTGACATCATCGTATTGCTAAAAGCCCTGTTCATGCTTTCTGTGGTTGCATGTTCACAAGAGTTCTCAAAGTCATGCATGATGTAAATTTTGTCATCTACCGATGAGCATTTTCAGTTCAGTCCACTGAGCTCGATACCTCTTACAAGTAATCACTGACACCAATGTGTAAGCAGCTGCTATATCCTGTCAAAATTACTCTGTGTTTTTCTGTGTTCTACATGAGGTTCAATGTAATTTCCTGTGCAAACCAGCGTGGACCTATTGTACTATGAGCAGAATCACATACATGTCCATAGTCTGCTTTCCAAGTCTGCATCAGTCTGTGCATAAAACACAGAAAGCATAAATTGACCCTCACCTTCTTTTAGATGAGAAACAATAAAAATTGCAACAGCAAAATTGTATTTTAGATCTTGCATCTTCCAAAGTTGCTTTGTATCCTGGGAGCATAGACTGTACATAGTGGACGTAGCATCTGGCTCCAAAATTGAAGCCCACCCGGAAGTGTCAAAAACTTGCAATATCCCGCCGTCCGCTAGGGTTGGCTCCAAAAAGCTTTTGCTCCATAGACCCCAATTCATTTTTGGAAAAAATAAAATTTGATAGACTGATTTTCTACAGCTCAGGATTTTTTCCTGTTAGTTTTCATGGTCAAAATGAGAGATCAGGTGGCCGATCTTAAAATAAATCAATACTGAATTTTAAATAAATCGTTAAAGTTGGCGGAGCCAGGGGGCGTGGCTATACTTGATAGACAGCAACAGAAGCCTCTGCGGTAAAATGTGGGCGGGATAAGAGAGTCTTCAGCCAATCCTGCCCCTAGTTGCTCTCCGGTCCAGCCTGTTTGATGACGCTTTTTACGTCACTGGCTCTAAAAAATCCAAAATGGCGACCAGGAAGTAGCTTCATTTACTCAGCGTTGAAACCAACAGCGGTTAGTTCACGCCTGCCTGGGAGTCATGTTGTCCGTGTGCTTGCTTGCTGTCCACCTTTCTGCATTGTGCATTTTTAGAAATCATATTCTAAAGACATGGTTGTTAATCATCTCCTGTGACATCAGATAATCCTAACCCATGGAGCAGCATTTGAAACTTGGCCTAATACTAGACCCAAACACAAACTGAGATGGATTTGTTTGTATGGAGAAACTGGGTTATTTCAATGTTCCCCTTGTGCCACCAAAACAGCTCTGACCCAACGTGTGTTCTGTGGTGTCTGGCACCAGGACGTTGGCAGCAGATCCTTGGGGTTCTGGGGTGGGGCCTCTGTGGATCGACCTTTTTCTAGTGCCTCCTCCAGAAGCTCGATTGAATTTGGATGTAGGAAGCTTGGAGGCTGGATTGATGCTTTTGACTCTTTCTCGGGTTTCTCAAGCCATTCCAGAGCACTGGTGTGGCAAGGTGCATTATCCTGCTGTCTGCTGTCTGAGAGTGCTGTTGCTGTACTCATGTTTATGTTCACGTACACTGCCAGTCAACAGTTTGGACACACCTTCGCATTCAGCGCTTTATCTTTGTTTTTACAACTTTCTACATTGTATATACATACTGAAGACATCAAAACTATGAAGCAAGATATATGGAACAAGAGCAATCCGAGATTTCTGACCTCCGCCAAGGGAAGATGTGGATGGTAAAGTTGGAAAATCTAAATCCGGATCCAGAATCCAGATCCTTATCTGGATCAACACAAAATTTGAATGGAGTCTTCCCTGGGCCAAGATCCACCTCTGGTGAAAATTTCATGAAGATCCAACAAGTAGTTTCGGAGAAATCCTGTCCACAGACACGCACACAGACAGACAAATAAATAAACGGACCCGATCGCATAACCTCCTTGGCGGAGGTAATTATGTAGCAGACAATTTTGATATACTCGAAATATGTTTTATATTTTAGACTCCTCAAAGTAGCCATCCTTTGCTTTGATGACAGCTTTGCACATTTTTGGCCTTCTCCCAATGAGCTTCGTGAGGTAGTCACCTGAAATGGTTTTCACTTCACAGGTGTGCCTTGTCAAGGTTAATTTGTGGATTTTCTTGCCTTTTTAATGGGGTTGGGGATCATCACGTTGTGTTGTGCGGAAGTCAGGTTGGTACACAGTTGACACCCCTATCTGGCCACTGTTAGAATCCATATTATGGCAAGAACCAATCAGCTAAGTAAAGAGAAATGACAGCCCATCATTACTTTAAGAGCTGAAGGTCAGTCACTTCGGAAAATTGCAAAAACTTAGAATATATCCCCAAATGCAGTCTCAACAACCATCAAGTGCTTTAACAAAACTGGCTCACAAGAAGACTGTCCCAGGAAAGGAAGACTAAGAGTTGCCTCTGCTGCTGGGGATAAGTTCATCTGAGTCACCAACCTCAGAAATGACAAATTAACAGCACCTCAGACGAGAGTCCAGATAAATGCCGCACAGATTTCTAGCAGTAGACACATCTCTACATCAACTGTTCAGAGGAGACTGCTCGAATCAGGCCTTTCTGGTCAAATTGCTGCAAAGAAACTACTTCCAAAGAAAAGCAGCAAGCAGAGGAGATTTGTTTGAGCTAAGAAACACAAGGAATAGACATTAGACCAGTGGAAATCTGTGCTTTGGTTTGATTAGTCCAAATTTGAGATTTTGGCATCCAGTCACTGTGTCTTTGTGCAACGCAGAAAAGGTGAACGGATGGTCTCTACATGCATAGTTCCCACTGTGAAGCATGTAGGAGGAGGTGTGATGATGTGGGGGTGCTTTGCTGGTAACACTGTTGGGGATTTATTCAAAATTCAACGCACACTGAATCAGCATGGCTACCACAGCATCCTGGAGCGACATGCCATCCCATCCAGTTTGCGTTTAGTTGGACAATCAATTATTTCTCAACGGGACAATGAGTCCGAACACACCTACAGGCTGTGACGAAGAAGGAGAGTGATGGAGTGCCCCATCAGCCCCCCTCCATGGTCACCTTACCTAAACCCAACCCAGATGGTTTGAGATGAGATGCACCGTAGAGTGAAGGCAAAAGGGCCAGAAAGTGCTGAGCATCTCTGGGAACTCCTTCAAGACTGTTGGAAAACCATTTCTGGTGACTACCTGAAGCTCACTGAGAGATGGCCAAGAGTGTGCAAAGCAGTGATCAAAGCAAAGGGTGGCTTTTTTGAAGAATCTAAAATAGAAGTCATGTTTTGACTTATTTCATACTATTTAGTTTACTACATGATTCCATATTACAATGTAAATAGTAATGGAAATAAAGACAAACCAATAAATGAGAAGGTGTGTTCAGACTTTTGACTTGTAGTATAAGTGGTATGTTTTAAAACAACATCCACATAAGTTGACCCAACATTGAACAGCAGAACATTGCATTATAATGAGGTGATCAGTGTTATTGACTTCACCTGTCAGTCGTTTTAATGTCATGGCTAATTGGTGTAAATCACACACTTCTAGCTAAAGATGGAAGGGATTTTAAATAACCTCAGATCCCTCAAATTACAACTGTCTTTGCATGGTTATGATATAGCTCAATCTCCAGCTTATGCCTACAACTAGTATCATAGCCCCATGTTTGTGAAGCTGTAGAAATGCTTTAATCCATCATTCAGTCCACATCATGCTTGTTAAAAGCATTTGTTAGCCCAGGGTTTCAGCTGGGAGCGGAATGCTTGCACAAACACTGAAGCAGACTGACTTGCTGTTCTTTTTTTCGGCATACCACACTGCTCTCGTCACAGCAGGCCCGTTTATAGTGGCTGCACCATGACTGCTGTCTGTGCATTGAGTTGTTTACCTAATCAAAATTTTTATCTGTGATTTGTGTTAAATGTTTTGTGTTTTAATAGCCAGTGCATGTTGCAAAAAGACAGCATTTTGCTGGTGTGGAACCATTTCATACTGACAAGATTTTAATATCAAATACAGCCTTACTGATGTATCAGTTCATTGATGTTATTAGTGGCTTGTAAATTGGATTGCATGTTTAAAATGGAGGCCATTGTGACAAACATGAATCGTCCACCTCATATCTGCCTCAATGAGCAATGAAACATCGATGGTGGATGGCTCCTGCACTGCAGGACAGAAAGATTCAGAAAATCTTTATTACCATCAGCAATTAGACTATTTAATTATAAAGTAAAGAGATGAGACTCCAGACAATTGAATTTCCCTTTGGGGATTAATAAAGTTATTGCATTGTTTTGTATTGTATTGTATTGTATGTTGTCCAATATGCTCCAAAATAAAAGCCTTTTTTTCTTAGAGAACATATTGCAGGAGAAGATTGATCAATACATTCATTAGCTCTACTTGCTTCATCCTGTCTATGGTCGTAGGGGGGTAAAACCTGTCCCAGCTGACAATGAATGTGGAGAAGTTGGCAGGTAATTGCAGGGCTGCAAAAAAAAAGGATTCTTCGAGTGCACTCCAGCAGAGAATATTTAGACTATCAGCCTGTACTTTCTCTGTGGAGCTTCCAGCAGCTGACTTTAGTGTCACTGCAGTGTCTCTCAATTCATAGAGGTCCTCTAGTGAAAGCTCTGATGGTTGAGAGGTTAGACTGACCCTCCAAACTCTCACCAATGCAGTGTTCATAAATTGGGCCAGTTCATACTGTTACAAACGCATTTCAAGAAACTGTATCCAAATACAGAGATATGCTGTTCTTGGTTGTTCTGATGTTGATGTTTTTGCCATTTGGCAGATCATTGTCTTAATTACTTCCTTACATGGTCTCTTGTTTCATCAAGCATGAAGACCAGTAACATTAAGCTGAGTGTGGTGATTCTGATATGGATGGTATATGAATATTCTGTCTCAGCTTTGGCTGATTCAGTACCCTCAACAATATTTTCATCTCATTTTAAGTTACTCATCTGGATCACATATTTTGGAAGTTCAAATGAAATTGTGACAGAAATATTAAAATACTAAGTGCTGGACACTATATTTACTGTTTATGAGGTGCATTACTGATTACAATATTTAATGACGGGAAAAAATTGCCCATCAAAAAAGCACCACTCTCTTTAAAAAAAGTGAGCATTTCCTCTCCAGACAGCACAGTAATGTTTTTTGAGGTGCAGTTTACTTTGAATTGCAGCATTTGTTTATTCAGTTCATATGTGTGAAAGTTGCAGGGTTCTTCTGATTTCTTCTGAGTGTCATGACCTTATTGTAAAAAATTCGTACTGCTGTACCACTGCCTGTGTTGTGTGATGTCTGTTTGAATATTTGACTGTAGCAATGACTTTTACAGGTCAGTTAGGCAAACTTGTAGAGGCCAATTCATGTTTTTTATTTTTTTGTCTGCAAGGATCCGCAAAGGTATGCGGTATAAATATTGTCATCTACCCAAGTCAGCGAGGGTAAGCATGAATCTTTGTGTGCAGACTGACATGTACCTATTGTAGCATCAATAGAGGCATGTGCACATCTGCTGTCCACTTTTAAGGTAAGATCTGTACAACTCACAAACCTCTGCATTCTGTTTTCACTCTGATTTCATTCTGAAAGTTTTGGGAAGTAGTGATTTGTATCTCCTACCTGCCACCTGGATGGTCCTATGAGTGGTGGGAACAGTGTTCACAGCAGCCATGTTTATAATCCCCTGCCAAGCTAAGCAGAGACTCCTTCGAGTGAATATTTCCTCCACCTCACTTTCATACTTCAGCTTGTCATTTTTTAACATGTAGAATGGGCATCAGGTATGGTGCCTGTGGAGTGGCAGACCAGCCCTAATTTTCAAAAAGGGGTCCTGGAGAGTGTGTTCCATCTACCAGGGTATTACACTTTTCAGCCTCCCCGACAAAGTTTACTCTAGGATGCTGGAAGGGAGGCTCTGATTGATTGTTGAACCTCGGATTCCGTCCTGGAAAGGTGGATCAGCTCTTTTCTGTTGTGGAGTTTGACCTGCCAGTCTATACAGTATGTATTCTGTGGATCTGTAGATGAACTACAACTGTGTTCCCTGAGGAGCCCTGTGGGGGTGTACTGCCAGAATATGAGACAACGGACTCACTGATACAACCTGTACAACCAAAACGAGAGCTGTATTTGCATACTCAACACAATGTCAGACTTGTTTCCTGTGTGTGTTGGACTCCGCCAGGGCTACCCCTTGTCTCTGATCCTGTTTGTGGTCTTCATGGACAGGATGTCAAGGCGTAGCAGGGGTGAGGATGGTGTCCAGTTTGGGGACCTCAGGATCGCATCTCTGCTTTTTGCAGATGATGTGGTTCTGTTGGCTTCCTCAGACCGTGACCTTCAGCATGCATTGGAGTGGTTTGCAGCTGAACGTGAAGCGGCGGGGATGTGAATCAGCCCCTCCAAGTCCGAGACCATGGTTCTCTGCCGGAAACTGGTGGATTGCTCCTTCTGGTTTGAGGGTGGGGGTGGGGTTTTGGGGGTGGGGTAGAGGGGGGTTGCTTTCTCAAGTGAGGGCATTTAAGTATCTGGGGTTCTTGTTCACGAGTGATGGGAAATTGGAGTGTGAGATGGACAGGTGGATTGGTGTGGCGGCAGCAGTAATGCAGGCGTTGTACCTACCAAACAGTCGTAGTGAAGCTGGAACTGAGCCACACGGAGAAGCTTTCGATTTACCCGTCCATCTACGTTCCAACCCTCACCTATGCTCATGAGCTTTGGGTAGTATATGAAAGAACAAGATCGCGGATGCAAGCGGCTGAAATGAGCTTCCTCCGCAGGGTGGCTGGGCTCAACCTTAGAGATAGAGTGAGAAGCTTGGACATCCGGAGGTAGCTTGGAGTACAGCAGCTGCTCCTTCACATCGAAAGGAGCCAGTTGAAGTGATTTGGACATCTGATTCGGATGCCTCCTGGGAGGCTTCCTTTGGAGGTTATCCAAACACATCTGCCTGGGAGGAGACCCTGGGACAGACCCAGAACTTGCTGGAGGGATTATGTATCTCGTCTAGCCTGGAAACACTTCGGAAACCTCTAGGAAGAGCTGGAAAGCATTGCTGGGGGGATGGACATCTGGAATGACCTGCCGCGGGATAAGAGGAAGAAAATGGATGGATGAAAAATGGATTTTTTTCACACACGTTTTACCTCCCTGTTGACCTCCATTTTTCAGATATAGCACGAGTGTAGAATATTGTTTTCTTTTTGTTGAGAATTTTCTTGAGATGTTTGGTTATCCAAAGTTTGTTGTCAGGGTAGATTGTTACCTTTTCAGTGGGAATGAAATTGTCCACAGTGAAGGAGATGTAGAAGGACAATGTCTGCTTGCTTACTGATGTTGCTGAAGGGTGCCGGGATGTTGTCCCAGTCTGTGGATTTGAAGCTTCCCTGCAGAGTTGCAATGCTACAACCTTCTACCAAGGTGTAGGCTGGTGCCAACAGAATGGCGTGGTGTTCAGTAGAGCCCAGAGGGGGAAGAGCAATAGATCTATATGCATCTGGGACAAATCCATAACATTTATCCAGAGTTGATAACCTATATCAACCCTGTTAAGTGATTGCTTACCTAAACCAATATAACTGGTAAGGCCACCCTTGGCAGCAACAACTGCAGTTAAATGTTTGCAGTATTTTGTGATCAGTCTTACATCACCATGTAGGATATTGGTCCACTCTTCTGTGCAGAATAGTTTTAGCTCAGGCACATAAGATGGTTTTCAATCACGAACTACCCCTTTAAGGTCTTGGCATAGTATCTGAATTTGATCGAAGTCCAGATTTTGACTCAGTCACTCCAAAACCTTAATTTTGTTCTTTTTGAGACACTCAGAGGTGGACTTCCTTGTGTCCTTCAGGTCACTGTCTTGCTGCATAACCCATTTGTACTTCAGTGGTGGTTTGTGCTTTGCAACACTCTCATGGATGCCATTTATAACCCAGTTACTTATTATCTTGGATTCACATAGACTGACCTTAACCGAGGCCAGTGAGGCCTGCAGTTCTTCAGATGTTTGTTTAGGTTTTGTTTTTATTTTACCTCCTGGATGAGATGTTGACACGCTCTTGGAGAAATGTTGGTAGGCCCGCCACTCCTGGGAACGTTCACCGCTGTTTCATGTTTATCTGTTTGTGGATAGTGTCTCTCACTGTGGTTCGTTGGAGTCCCAGAGCCTTAGCAGTGGCTTTGTAACACTTTCCAGACTGAAAAATGTCAGTGACTTTGTTTCACATCTGTTCTTGAATCTCTTGGGAATGTGGCATCACGTGCTGCTTTTGAAACCCTTTAGCTACTTCACAATGCCAGACAGGTTCTATTTAGTGATGTTCAGATTCAACAAGCCTGACAGTAATCATATGTGAGTATGGCTGGTGAGATTGAACTTAATTGC
This sequence comes from Acanthochromis polyacanthus, assembly GCF_021347895.1. Classification (NCBI taxonomy): domain Eukaryota; kingdom Metazoa; phylum Chordata; class Actinopteri; family Pomacentridae; genus Acanthochromis; species Acanthochromis polyacanthus. Next base: position 35,841,732 of record NC_067114.1, on the reverse strand, counting down.
CAAATTTGTTCATTTGGTAGATTGGTAGCTATGGGGACAATTACTTTTTCACATAGAGTATTTGGGGTTAGACCGTATTTTTCCTCCAATCAATGATATTATAATTTAAAAACTACATTTTGTGTGTATGGGGTTATCTTTATCTTGTATCAATATTAGTTTGATGACCTGAAACATTTCAGTGTGACAAATGTGCAAAAATACAACATATATGTAGGGGGGCAAATACTTTTTCACGGCACTGTAAGTTCTCTGTTAACTTGCATTTTTAGTTGTTGATTGGTTAGTTTAGGAAACTAAAGCTACTTGGTTCAGATTAGAATATCATTGTTTAAAACACATCCTGTCGCTAACATTAACCTCATGTCACAAAAGTCTATTTTGTACATTCCAGGGTGATTACTGCATGAGAGATTTTACATGCACTGATAGCACCTTCCTAAGACACCGTGTGTCATTTTTTCCTTCAGTTTGTCACCCATCTGTATTTTTTATTTTGTGCACTAATTGTGATTTTTGTGATAATACAAAAAGAATATACGTCTTTTTAAATGCAGTGTTTCAATAGTGAATATGAGATGATTACCATAGCACTGTTAAAAGCCTAGAAGAATTTGGGTCAGCCCTACTAATTTCCAAGCAAGCTCCATCAGACAGAGATTGTTTTAGAGGAGGGGACATTGAGCTTTGCTTAACAGGCTACAGATTGAATCAGTTTCATATAAATGTGTTATCAATTGTTACTGTGTGCTCATAGCAATATGCTTGTGATTGTTTCCTGGGTTGTGTCCTAGGTTTTGTGCTTTGAGGCTATAGACAGGCTGCTCTACTCCTTTGACTGGCAACACTTTTTAGACTACATGCAGCACCACATTCTGTGCATGCTTTTCAGTTCTAACATTACATTTGTATTGAGGCTTGCAATTTATATTTCTCTATAGAGATATTATCATCGGACATTATTCTAAAAACAAGTGGTAAAGACAGTAGCTGGGTTGTATAAAATCACAGTTTCATGAAACTACACGTGTGAAGGGATAATATTTTGAAGAAATAAGAGGCATTCAGGCACAGTATTGTGTTGAAGTCACCTAGATTTTGGACTAGAAGTGCAGGTCACATTCACAGTCTTTCTTTTAAGATTGATTGGGCACTTTGTCTTTAATTGGCAATTGCAGTATGTAGATGGATATACAAAGAAAATAAGAGAGTGTGCAGGGGAATGGCATGCAGCAAACATCCAACCAACCAGAATTTGAACCAGGGACTTTTTGTTGGAACTAACGATAACATCAGATTTAATGGAAATACAATTGAACTCTGTGCACTTGTTCTCTTTGTTCATATACATTGTAATGGCTGAAGTATTTTCTTTATGCTTGTGTCCAAGAATGATATACATGTGCATTCTCACACAGAAAAGACACCTTGTTATCTGTTCATTCCTTGGAGTTATGCCACCAGTTGGAGCTGGAAAGCACAGGGCAATGTGGAAGTATAGCGAACAACAGGCTATCATGACATAGACTTCTTTAGTGGTTAGTGGCCTCTGGCCTGTTCTCATATACTGAAAATTAGGATAGCATTCCTGCACCCGAATGGCTGATGTAACTCGGGTGGTTTTGCAGAAAATGAGAAATATCTGTGGTTGAAAATGGCTTTATTAGCATATGGAAAATCATAAACTGTATTTGAGCCGTTTTAATTCAAATGATAGTTTTATTGGTTGTTAACGTGGAGAACTACCAGTGAACAAAACTGTTCAAAATTGTACACTGCAGTTCACCTTTTCAAAATTTTGCTTGGCTATGTTTCATTAGTTGTAATCTTTTGTGTCACTGTGTTTCTGTTTTACATTTCCAAGACATTTCTTGTCAGTCAACCAATGTGAACATCTTTGTTCTCAGACCTCTGACAATGAAAGATTTTGCAAAGATAAATTTGTTTTATCCAAACAAAACCATTTGATTTGTCATGGAATTTTTCTTTTAAAAGACTAGACACTGAGTTTCCCATTTCAACTGCAATTTTCACCGATAACTCTTAAAATGAACTAAAAGTTCCCATGTTTGCGAGAAAATACTTAATATTCATTTGAAAACCTTTTTCAGCACTTCCTGCTGGCATTTATGAAAAGTTCTGGTCTGGTTTTAACCCATGCCACAGAACAGAAGGAGCTTGTTTAAGAGTTTTTAAAGATCTTGTTGTCCAGTACATTTTCAACACTCTTCACTTGAGAAGCTCTTGTGATTCTTCTTAGACTACTGTAATTCCTTGTATTTGGGTACAACATGTTCAAAAAAAACTTCAGCTGATTCCACAGCAGTGGAGCTGATAACTAAAGGCTCTGCCTCCCATTCTACCTCTGGAAACTCTGAGAACCACAAGTAAACCTGCAGTCTGAGAGCAAAGTGCTTTGTTCGGATGATATGGCACAATAGGGTCTTTAAGATGAGATGGAACTTGGTCATTGGGAGTTTAATATCTGAAGAGAAGGATTTTAAATTCTATCCTGGATTTTACAAGGAGCCATTGAAGAGAAGCTAGTATGGGAGAAGTATGATTTTTGGCCAAGTACACACACAACATATTGTGAAATTGGTTTCGGCTGTTGGTGTCGCCCTAGGAATAATGAAAGAGAACAATAAAAGACTGTAGAAAGAAAAAGCAAAAAAGTAGTAGTAGTAAAAATAAATAAAGCACAATATATACAGATATTTACAAAGCTAGAAAGGAATATGTAAACACAGTAGTGCAAAATGATAGTTGCTAAAGTGACAATACAATGCAAAAAGGAGACAATGCTGTCCTTAGCGCAAAAATAGGGTACATATACATTGGTATATTGTACAGGTGTGGAGAAATAGCTCAGTTGTTTATTAGGGTAATGGCAGAGGGTAAGAAGCTGTTTTTGTGGTGGTTTTGGTGTACATGGCTCTGTAGCGCCTGCCATATGGAAGGGGGAGAATAGCTTATTTCCGGGATGAGGGGGATCTGTGATGATGTTCCCTGCCCTCTTCCTGGTTCTAGTGTTGAACAGTTCCTGGATAGAGGGCAGGGGGGTTCCAGTGATGCTTCCTGCAGTCTGTACAATGCGCTGTAGTCTGTTTCTGTCCTGCTGTGTGGCTGCTCCAAACCACACAGTGACAGAGGTGTACAGGACAGATTTGATGACTGCAGTGTAGAACTGGATCAACAGCTCCTGTGGCAGGCTGTGTCTCCTCAGCTGTTGCAGGAAATATATCCTCTGCCAAGCCTTTTTTAGGATGGAGCGGATGTACGTCTTCCACTTCAGGTCCTGAGAGATTGTAGTCTCCGGGAGCTTGATGGACTCCACAGTAGACACAGGGCTGCTTGCTGATGGTGAGGGAGAGCAGTAACGGGGGCTGTCTCCTGAAGTCCACTATCACCGCCACAGTCCTGAGCGTGTTCAGCTGCAGATTGTTCTGGCTGCACCAAATCACCAGCCGCTCAACTTCCTGCTGATATGCAGACTCATCACCGTCCTGTATCAGGCCGATGACTGTTTTGTCATCTGCAAACTTAACGAGTTTAACAGCTGGGTACTTGGGGGAGCAGTCAGTGTAGAGGGAGAAGAATAGTGAAGACAGGACACACTCCTGGGGGGTACCAGTGCTGACAGTCCGGGTGGTTGAGGTGACATCTTCCAGCCTCACCTGCTGCCTCCTGTCTGTCAGGAAGCTAGTGATCCATTGACACATGGAAGGAGACACATTGAGGTGACAGAATTTGGTGGTGAGGATTTTAAGGATGATGGTGTTGATTGTCAAGGGAAAATCCATAAAGAGGATCCTTGCATACCTCCCAGGGCTGTCTAGATGTTGCAGGATGTAGTGCAGCCCCAGATTGACTGCATCATCTGCCAACCTGTTTGCATGTTAAGCAGACTGCATGGAGTTCAGCAGGGGTCCTACCATGGATTTCAGATGGCTCAATGGGTTTTCAGTTGTTCAGTCCTGTGATGGCGGGTTTCTTGGGAACTGGGATGATTGGGGAACATTTGAATGTAGAGGGGACTTCACATTGCTCCAGGGAACTGTTGAAAATCCTGGTGAAGATTGGAGCCAGCTGATCAGCACAGGTTTTAAGACAGGAGGGCAACATACCATCTGGTCCTGATGCTGTCCTGGCCTTCTGCCTCTGAAAGAGCCGATTCACTTGCTCTTCGCACAATGAGTGTGACACTGTTAATTTGATCATTTGAATCAGTTTTTTAGACATTTATTTATGATACACAGCATAATCAACACATAAATTAGAGTTTCTTTAAATTTCAATTTATTTCAGTGATTACCATATAGTTTAGTAATATGATTAAATTGGCTATTGTGTAACAACGTGGGAGGTTTTGAATACAAGTCTTGTAATGAAATATGGCTGTTGCTTTTCCCAGGTTTCATAAGGCGTTGTTTCATTGTTTGCTAGCTTTACACTGGCTTGGTCCGAGAGGCTCCTTCTAACTTTGCCTGGACTTCAGCTGAAGACTAAAGTGCCAGGAAGCACTGGGTCTCCTCCTCTGTCCACTGATGCTTACTTTTGCTCTCCATTTTGCTCCACCCCACAAAAACACTAACTGCAGCTACGCCACTGTTTATTTTTTAAAATGGCAGTTCTGCATTTTCGTTGCTGATCGTTGGTCACTGCAACCCCTCCCCCAACCTGTGATGTATTCGGTTCTTAACCCTTTAAGCACCAAAGTCGCAATATTGTGACAAGCAACATTCAAATATAGCTTCAAATATAGTGCTTCATGTAGTTACTACTTTACACGAGGAGATGGTAGACATCTGGAACTTCAATCTGAGCATCATTTGTCGGGCGTGTTTTCATGCAAAGTTTTGGAGTTTGTAGAGTTTGAAAACCGCCGACCAGTCGAGGAGACAAGACTCATAGTCAGAGCGTAACAGAGCACAAGACGGCACATTTTAGAGCGAGAAAACTCACCACACCGAGGGGTCTGGTCAACGCTGACAAAGTACTTTGTCAAGTAATGGCTTCCTCAGATTCTGAAGAGGAATATTCACCCTCTGATGAAGATGTTCAGTCGTCCACTGAGACAGGAAGTGCCGCTGCGTCTTTGCGTAACGGCAGCGGGTCGGTGCGCCATGACAGTCCACAAGCAGCACATACTGGAGCCGATGCTTTGCTTCACGGGGTCCAGGGTGGCAGGAGGGGACGTGGTGGGTGTAGCAGGGGTGGTCAAAACACCGCTAATGGTGAGGGGAATAGTGGGGGTGCAAAAAACTGCTGAAATAGCAGCAGACACAGGAGAAAATGCACTGATAATAACGGTGGAGGCCGCAGTGGCGCTCATGGTCCCGTGGTAAATGACGATGATGATGGCTGGGTTTGCTTGACAGATGAGGAAGAGTTTCACGAGTGGATCAGACATTTTGATGAGCTTGTTGGGTATCGTGGAGACAGGGATCTGACAAATGCTGAGCCATGCCATATTGATCGATAAACATCAATAAAGTTATGTAATCCATATGTCCGCCACCTGGTGATGTCATAATATGCAGATTAGATGAGTGAATTTACTCCCATCACAAACTTTGGGTCATACTGATGTTTTTTCTCATTTACAGTTTACCTTTGTCTTCAACCATTTTCAAGTTACAATCTTTTGAAAAAATGATATCAAAACTGAATATTTTATTGAAAAAAACTCTGGCGCCTAAAAGGTTAACTCTGGCCCAGCAAAGAGTTAGTGCTTGCTAAGCACTGCTTTTTGGAGCCAGAAGCTGGTGCTAAAGCAGTGGAAACAAAACAAACGGATGCAACGTTAGGCTATGGCTCCGAAGTAGCACTGCAACCAGCTTGGTTGAAAAGGGGCCAAAAGGGGGGCATTTCGGGGTGAAGCCTGAGGTGTGACGGAAGTTGGTGGTGTCGTTGTGTGGTGGGTGAGGGGTGTGAATGTGTCCCTTTCAAACTTACAGTAGAAGGTACTGAGGTTGTTGGCCAGGTCTGTGTTTGCCTCAGCAGAGGGGGAGGGTCTGCTGTAGTTGGTGATTTCTCGAAGGCCTCGTCACACTGAAACAGGGTTGTTAGCTGAGAAGGGTTCTTCAGCATCTCAGAGAAGCTCTTCTTAGCCACTCTGATCTCTTTGTTCAATGTGTTCCTGGCCTTCTTAAACAGGTCTCTGTCCCCACTCCTGTAGGCATCCTCCTTGGCATGACAAAGCTGTTGCAGTTTGTTGGTGCACTATGGCTTGTTGTTGAAAGCAGGGATGCACCGATGCTCATTTTTTCACTTCTGATTTGATACCTGAATTTTTGATATCTGCTGATACTGTTGAGCTGAATCACAGGACATCAGACTGAAAACTACACTTCCCAGAATGCACCAATAGCAGAAAAGAGGTGCTGATCAGTGATCACTGATCTAGAGCACCTGAGAAGGACGGGGGGAAGCTGTCATCACTGATTTAAAGCACCTGGGAAGGACTGAAGAGAGCTCAGTCATTCAAACAACCTTCAAAGGAGAAAGAAGTAAGGAAAAGAACAAAGGAGATTGAAGTCGACTCATGGATTCAGCCCAAAGATGCCAATGGTTAGTTGAATGTTTGTTTGCTTTCTTAGTGTTTAAAATTCTTCTTGATATGGTGAAGTTTATGTTAACTGCTGTTGTATTGGTGAATGATAGCATTTGCTTATTTGATTTTATGTTGAGAGTTTGAATTAAGATGTTTCATTTTGAGTTTAAAGTAAAAAATATAGGATATATATATATATATATATGTCCTGTAAAATGTTAAATTTCTAAACTTTGCTAAAATGTTGATTTTTTTTTTTTTTTGTCTTTAAAGGTTTACAACCTATTGCTATTGAAATACTGTGACCAACCAACTGAAAGGAAAATAAAAAGTTTGAGTTGGAATCCTGAATTGAGTTGTCCTTGCGTCTTTTGAACTGAAAGAGAGGTGGACTTGACAGATACTGATACTATGGGAGACGCCAGTGTTTACAAACAGTGACGTCACGTGATTACCGCGCTGGTTGGCAAAAGGAACCAGAGGAACAATGGCTGATGCGAACTATCCTTCCGTGAAATTGTCCGATTATGCTCAATCCTTATCACCTGAGGCCCGACAAATATACGTGAGTAAGCTGAGATATCAGGGAAACGGTAAAACCTTGCCAGATCCCTACAATTTGAAGACTGGGTGGGTTGACGATCCTTCATTTCCTTCACCGACATTTATTTTTACTTGATTGACACCGCTGGGCAGTTCACCCACCCAAAATATATAATTATGAATTAAAAATAATATATCTTCTGTTAATCTTCAACAAGATGTCAAACGTCAAGAAGTTGCTGTATTTTGTCTGCAGTATGGCTTCTATGTAACAGTAACAGACCCACAGCATTGGTGATCGAAAATAGGACAATTCTAAAAAAACGATCGCTAGACGCATACAGAAACACATATGGTTACAAATAGGAGGCTGCTGGCTTAAGGAGATGTTACTGAATATGCTTCATTCGACTTTAGTATAGTTTCATCGCCTAAAAAGCGATCGGTAACACATGACAACACTGAACCAAACCGAAAGTGTAGAGATCGCTTCACACGAAGGATGCGACACTAAATCAATATCTTTTGGTAAATAAGCTCAAAGTTGGACATACTAAACATGCTAAACTATTGAATAGTTTACCTGAAGAAAAGTGGGAGCCAGAAACACAATCTCTGCTGCTTACTGGGGTATAATTTTTCCTGTTGATGGCTGAAGCCACCGCCATCTTCTCTCTCCTGACATCGGTATTCGGTGAAATTCCAAGCTTGATCCCTTCTCAAAACGCTTCGTACAACCAACAACTACACACGCTATTACCATTGTGGTAAATACATGTGCAATTTCATTCATGAAAAGCGATAACTGTACGTATTTGTTTCAAACCCGATACCGTTCTCGTAGCAAGCCGTTATGTTACTGCCAGTTCTTGCCAACCAGTAGCAGTCTTGTACCACGTGACCATAGCAAATGACGACACGCTGGCGTCTCCCATTCTGGTACCAGAGCTCTTTTTGCTGTAGTATTTTTATTAACATTATTGTTGATTTTTATATGAGGCTGTAATAAACTCCTCTCTCCAGACAGGAATGATGTTTATTTGTTGATGCTAGAACACCAAGTATATTTAATTTGCGCTGATCAGATGAATCAGCCCTTTGTATTTTATTTGGAGCAGGGTAGTGTTTTAGATGTTTACCCTTTGTGTGTAATTGTCTTTGGTTTAGTCAAATATTGACAGTCAATTTGAAACCTTTAAGGTACATGTCCACTGGATGTTTTTTTTCCTGCATATAAAATCACATTCTGGCAGATGCGTTGGACCAACGTGGTGGCTCGGCCGCAAACTCTCTGTTTTATCTTGAAACGCACGTAACACATTACTGGACTGGCATGCAGTGGTTTTGAGCTGCGACCTGTATGTTTCCCTGGAGTGGGCTGCAGCTCATTTGCGTAAAGTAAGTTTGACTTGTACTTTATGCAAGTTCGATCCGGCTTTCAGAAATACTTTTTGCTTTAGTGTTTTTGAAGCAAAAGAGTTTGTGGCCGAGCCGCCATGTTGGCCCAATGCATCTGCCAGACTGTCAAGCTGAAAGAGCTGTGGTGACAGTATAGTGTCTGCTCGTGACCGCCCACCTAGTGGTTGTGTCTTTTTTTTTTTCTCTGCCCCCCAACTGCAATGTGTTTCCATGTGGGGGAAAAATGCATCTAGTGGACAAGACCTTCAGTTGCATATTTGTTTATAGGATGGGATTTTTTTTTTTTTGACAAGATTCCCTGTTTTTCTGACTTCCTTTCCTGACATTATACTTACCTCAAGTTGTCTTTTGGGGCATACATTCGTACATACCATATTTCCACACAGCAGACATGGTGTGATGGAAAATTGGTTAGTCACAGCGCTGCTCAATGCTTATCTGCTAGCTGGCTGCAAAATGTGGAATAGATTTCCTGAATGGAGGCATGTCTCTCTCAGGGATTCCTGTCGTGAAGGAAAGCTCTGGCACTAAAAGGATCTCTCCAGTAATGATTTGCTTGCCTCCTGGCTTGGACCTCTCTTTTGGCCGATGCATAAGTAAAGATTGGCTCGGCTCTTTCATTGTAATTCCATAGTTCCTGCTGTAGTAATTCACAAGAGTGGTGTTTGTACTGTCCATCAAAGTGAAGGTGTCTTTAGGGGACTTGTTCCATTCAATGGCATCGATGCGGTTGTTGTAGCGAGTGATAACAATGCTGCCAATAAGTTCTTTGGTGCACTCATCTTGGAAGTTTTCTTTTCTCTGGTGATACAAGATGTTCATGACATCCAGCACAGTCATTTCGCAAGACTTTGTGAGACACATCCACAGACAGGTACAGACCTCCATCTGTGTGCTGGATACAGGCTGAATAGCCCAGCAACACCTGAAGCCCATGTCTTCCAATCATGACTGCGCTCTCTGGATCATAATGACTTCGGCAGCACTGGCTTCTTTCCAATGATTTTCATTACCCTCCACAGCACCACACTGTAGAGTTTCAGGCTTTTATGTCCTTAGGACATGGTTAGAGTTTGAGTAAATGAGTGGTCTCATTTGGCATCAGGGTTGATTTTTAAGGTTTTGCTTGTTTTGAAGGTGTTTCTGCTCATTGAGCTGAAATCTTGCATCATCATAACTTGAGAGCACCAAAGTTGACCAAGCAGATACTCTTGTATGAAGCATGATAGCTTACCATGTCATGTAAAAACTACTCACATTTTAGAAACTTTACGATCGGTGCTAAAGAACTATCTGTTCTCATTGGCACTCTAATAAAGTTTGACATCCTGACTTGACCTCATATTGTGTTGTAGCTTTTTATTCTTGTGTTTTTAGTCTGTGTTTTGTGGCCCGGTATGTTATTTGCGCACCACTAATGGTTCAACTCTTACGTGTTTTATACATAAAGCTGCTTTATATTTAATTTTCACTGACTGTTGCGACCTGTATGATAACTAATTACTGCAGTTGCATGGCAAATACACCACACTGCATGAATGGCATTCACATTCATCTCAGAAAGCAAACAAATGCCTAATTTATGCAGTGAAAGTATGTACGTTAGGTTCAAATGATGCTCTATTCACCATATACTGACCTTGTAAAATCATACTTTTCATTTTTCTGAGAGTGGTCACCTGATGGGAATCATCATAGTTTCATCTTGCTCGTGTCTCTGCACAGACTGGGCTCATCCAGATTGGGGAGGACAGCCTGTTCATCCTGCCGGTGGATGAATATGATCCATCACAGTCATTCTCTGGATTAAAACACCAGCTGCTGCGACATCGACGTTCAGCTAAGACCAACTCTGCTTTTGATGCAGTTACTTCAAACTACTGTGGGACTGTACAAGGTGAGTGAGGACGGAGGATGTGGAGTTATGGTCACAATGATAGTAGAGTTTGGTGTGCTGTTTGAAAATTAGATGCCATCCACCTCAGTAATGATGGATGCAGTGACCAGTGTTTTTTTTTTTTAAACAAATGACTTTTGAATTTTGTAATTAGTTGTAAACATGAAATGTAGCTTGCATGCATTCATGTGCATCTCTATGTACACCACTCCAACATTTATTCTGTTGGAGTCTTAAAGTACAGCCACAAATCTTTTTTTTTTTTTTTTTTTTTTAGCTCTGTTGAGCTAATCCTTGAAATCTGAGCAATTCTCATGGACTTCAGTTTCAATACTTAGATGAAATGGGAAAATATTTTGATGAACAATGATTTGGCAAGTGTGTGAGCATAGACAAGATGTAAGACCCGCTGAAGAAGGTAAGAGCTACATCATACGTCATCAGAATGCTCAGCAACAGTTAAAAGATAACTGCAGTTTTTAAAACCTTGGATCTCAGATTCCTCTCAGTATCAACACTGTACTTAATCAACTTAATCCTCCAAAGCCCACTATGACATGAGAGACAATTGATCAGGATGGTCAGATTTAACCAAGAATCCCCAAAAAGCAGAGCTGAAAAGAATTAGAAGCTGCTGATCACAGTTAAGTGTGTTTTATATCACCATTGGATGAAAGGTGTAATAGTTCCTGGGTGTTTTTTGCTGTCAATGCTGTGAATCAGTTTTTACTCACTGTGGACTCATTTATTCACTGCAATATAAAGGACAGCATAACAATGGCTAGAAAGAGAGAACACTGAAATGTCATTTGTACAGTACAATACAATTTACAAAAATGAAAGTGGAATTTATGTTACACATACTGTATGTATATACGTGTGTGTGTGTATATATATGTGTGTGTGTGTGTGTGTGTGTGTGTATTTTTATCTGCTCTGTGTAAACACAGCCTACAGTTTAGCCAAGTTCGGCCAAAAAGTCCCTGAATAGTGGCTGATGCTGTGGATCTAACCTGGTACAGAATAGGGTATGTTTCGGATTTACATCCGAAACGTACCTGATTTTGCTTTAACTAAATAATTTCCTGGCCATTCTCTATTAACGATACAGGTTCTCAGCTGAAAGAGAATTTTGTATCTGCAACGTGTTGAGCTATAAGTTAGTAATCCTGCTGATCGAAACCATTCAGTTAAAGTATTGCACACTGTATGCATCGTGTTGCCATGGGAACCCGACATGTATTCAGTTGGTGATGCAGAAATTGTATCAATATGTTTGAAGTTTGTTGTCAAGTCACTGGTATTTATGACAGAGAATATTTACCATAATCAGCAACATTAATTTCACTTTGATTTTTAAAAAAATTAAAGTCCTGCATTATGAGACAGTGCCAAACCTAAATGTACTTTAATACAAAATCATGTTGAAATATTTGAAGCTTTTCACTGTCATAAATGTTTACTTTCTTTGTAGCTCTCCATTATGACAAATTGTTGACTGGGGCACAAGATGTGTTAAACTCGCCCTTTTATGTGAACGCGCACAGAATCTGAAGCAGAAAGTCTGAGTTAAAGAAAGTTGAAAACCACCTTTGTGATGCCTGTTACCTCTGACTGGGGCTTTAGATTTGCCGAGCCAGCTGACACAAATAAATCCTGGACATGTATCTAAAGACCAGTCGTTAGTTTCCAATGACTCCTACAATGCTAAATTTTGAAGCTTTTTCATTTTTGTCACAAAAACTAATTTTGTTTCTTTCATAGATTTATTGTAGGTCTTCTTGAAATGTGACAAAATCTGCTGATTCAAAAATCTTCTGACAGCAGCTTGAATGATCAGTTTTGGTGATGTAGAAGGCAGTGTTAACCAAATTTTCTCACTGACATGGCCAATTTAAATAGGGTCCATTTTATACTCATTAGACTCTCAAACAACACAGTGGGAAAGTCTGAGGAGCTCAGCACAGGCTTCATAAAGCAATTTATTGACTCAAACAAGTCAGGGTTATGTCATCTTAAAGCAGCTACAAATCTCAATATCTGTGCAAAAAATTGCAAGTATAAGATGTATGGTACAGTTGCGTTACTGCTACAACAGGAAGAAAACACAAACTATGACCTGTTGCTGAGAGACAGTTGGTCAGGATGGTCGAGAGTCAACCAAGAATCACCAAAAAGCAAATCTGAAATGAATTGGAAGCTGCTGGAACACAGTCAAGTGTATTTTATATCAACATGAGCTGAGCAGCTGCTGTGAATGAGGAAGCCCTTTATTCAGAAATGGAACCTTAAAGGTCAACTGAGGTTTGCTAATGATCATATGGACAATGAAAGGGTCCTCTGGATGAAAATTCTGTGGTCAGATTAAACAAAAATGTATCTATTTAGCCACATTGACCAGAAATGTCTGTAGAAGACAAGATGACGCATTTAACCCCAAGAATAAAAAAATACCATCAGACATGGTGGTGGTACCATGGTGGCCTTCCTAAATAAAACCTATCGAGAATCTGTGGAGAATGACAAAGGAGCAAGGCTGTCAACCACCAAATTCAGTTTAACTTCATTTAAGCGATCAAGGATGCAACCAGAAGCATGTTGACGGCTACCAAAAGCTGCTAGTCAAAGTGAAAATGGCCAAGGAACATTTAACCGAATGTTTGCATTTCTGTATGTGTAGTGTTTACAATTTTTACATTTTTGGGCATTTTTGCCCTTTATATAGGTGCAGTCAGGGAGAGACTAGAAAGGTAGGGAGAAGAGTGGGGGATTACATGCAGCAAGCCATTCCATTTCAGCTTCTGGGGTGCCCCACTGTATATACATTTTTTGAACCAGCTGATTTAGTCATATTTCCAGAAGATCTATGATAAGTCTATGAAAGAAGCAAAATAAAACATGGTTGTTTTTTGTCAGTAGTGAAGTGACTATTGTGTACTACAGAAGGGGCTGGCTAAGCAAGACTGGTGAATTTTAAATAAATAGTCATGTTAAAGAGATCACCATTTCAAGCTTAGATTGTGTTCAGTTTTGTTATGCAGCAGTATGTCACAAATGACTGTTGGAAAGTTGATAATCTGCCAATTGTTTGAGTTTTTCCTCTGCTTTATGATAAATTACGCAGTGTATTTGTCTCTTTTTTTGACTAGCAGATTTTGGAGTTCAGAGGGTCTGATTACTTGGTGACATAATAAATGTCTGAAGAGAAAAGGAAAAAGTAAACAACAAATTACCTGTTGTGAACATCCGTCACAATTAAAATACCCTTGTACTACTTTAATATACTGTAATTGCAGTGAGGGCATATTAGTCATGTTTCAAGTGGATTTGCGATCAGTTTGACCTCTACATGAATTTGTGTATTGTTAGGATAAACTGTTTGTTTGTTTCCAGTCTGTCCAATAGATTGTTTATATTTTGTCACATATTCTATTGTTCAGATCTTAGTAACTGCTTATTAAATTGTAAAAAAAAAAAACAAAGCAAAAACTAATCAAAGCCTTTAATACAACATTGACTACGTTTATATGTCATTAATATTCGGGTTAAGGTCAATATTCCGGTTTCTGAAACATTTAGAATAACCCGTTTACATGCCTAAACAGAGTTACTCCTGTTTACATGATCAGCGTAATCAGTTGGGATATTTCCATCCAAACCGGGACGCACAGATGTCATGACGCAAATTGCGTCATTTCCGTTTCTTCTTCCTGTACCCAAAGACAATAAATAAATAAATAAAGTAGTCCGTTTCCTCCTCGCTCCAAAAGTGTGGCGCTGTGCTGCCACGTGTGGGTTTCACCATGTCTGTTTACCTCTCCTTGTGTATTTCCGGTGGGTCGCGTGCCAGACGCGGCATACAAGCAGTTGCCGTACTCAAGACCTCCTTTTCGGATGAAACATGCGCAGAACGCAAATTAAGGCTCAAGCGACCGAGTGGGGTCATTTATGACCCCAACCATATAATTATATTTGCTGTTTTTATATCTTGTATCTGAAAAATGTTTCCTACCATGAATTTGTCAATCTGCTTGTCCTACAGTTGCTCAGTTTTTTGTAGAGATCGGCCAACTGGTGTGACAAGGATAATGGAAACTTGTCTGGGGTCACTTATGACCCCAGAAAGATGTATAGGTTTTTCACTATTGTAGGCCTTGGTTTTATTTATTTATTTTTACCTCTAATTGCTATATTTCAGTGTTTTGCAGTGCACTATAGTTGGCAGACCTACATTTTTAGTCACAGCTGCCCTGGGGCAGACTGACTGGCTGCCAATCCACTCCTACAACCCCTCTGACCACCACCAACATTACACAGCATACACATTCATACACCAGTGTAAGTGGCAGCACTGGAGGTAAGGTGGGTAAAGTGTCTTGCATTGGACGAACGGCTCTGCCACCTGAGCCACAGCCGCCCCTAATCTAAATACTTCTCTGCATGTTACATTGCACACATACAGACAAGATGTTTGTGTAGATTTTGTTTTTATGTACTTTTGATTTACTATTGAGGAAACAAAAGGAATAGAGTTATAAAAGTGGCAGACAAAGCGTGTCTAAATAAATGTTATTGCATTCTTACAATGCATCATATTGTTCATATGGTTTTACTTTAGCTCTGAGTCAAAATTGATTAAAATCCATGAATATTAAAAGAAGGTTATTTTAGAATATCCGTCTTAAAATGCAGTGGAGTGGAATAGGTAAGAAAGCACAAAAAGAGGCAAAGTAGACCTGTGTAAAATATAGTGGGGTCATAAATGACCCCTGTCAGTCATTTTAGTCGCTAAAATAGCTTGGTCGCTTGAGAATTAATGTTTCTTTCTATGGGGATATTCCGATGCACGTTTATATTACGAGATATTCGGGTTAGAAAAGGAGTAACCCAGGGGTCTTATTCGGGTTTTTAAAAACCGGAATATGAGCATATTCAGGTTTTTGCGGGTGTTTACATGGCCGTACGCAACCGGGTTATTGTTAATAGTCCAGTTATGAAAGGGTTATTGTCTGCATATAAACGTAGTCATTGGAAAATGGACCCAAATTGTCATGAGCAGGAGTTATCCTACTGATGAATTCTACATCATGGCTACCTCATGTATAATGTGTGTAATAGTCTTACACTGATGCAGAGTTTCACTGTTGTTCAGCTCCCCTTTTGCTGTGCTTTGTAAGAATCTTCAATTGAAGCACTTTCCACTGGTCAGTCTGCAAAATTGCTCATATAGAACCTGGGAACAGGCATGCTTTTGCTTTTTGTGTTGGCACCCTATTTATCTGAATCATAAAGCAAGACATGTTTTTCATGTATGTTAAAATTCTGAAAATGGCTCAGATACTTTTACAAATAACACTTTGCAGCTACAAGTACAGTTTGTATGCTTAAGTATTTTGGCAGAGAGAAAGCTTCATACATATGGGTCAAATTTCAGTGGATGGGATTGGTTTGACTTTTCAGAATCCAAGGAATGTTCCCTACTCTCACCTCAAAAACCCTAAAACATCTTCCAAATCCCTCTGCAGTAATGTGCTTGCTGTGAGCTGTGTGAATGAACTACTGTCTGCCTTTCCACGCTCACAGCTAAAATGGGTGTGTTGAACATCTCAGGAAAGCAGTGCTAATAAATCATAGGTTTCAGAGCAGCATTTACTGCTATCTGCCATTCTTTGATGTTTATTCTGCTCCAGTCTGCTGTAAGAGAGGCTGTGTGGAATGCAGATGTTTCTCTATTTAATGTGTATCTCCTTTCTGCAGAGTTCTTGTTGGAACCTGCTGAGGCTCTTGCTATAAATGCTATCAAACTCAGACTAGCCACTCTGTTCGTTTACATAAAAAGATGTGAGTATTTTCCTAACCATTCGAATCACTGTGCCAAAGTTATACAAACTGAACAAAAACATAATCGTAGCATGCAGTCTGCTTCTTTGACATTATAAAGAAAAAAAATACTGCTCAAGCAGAAATTGGGTGTAACTGTGGGTGAGGAGTTGGCTATTCTTGTAAAAGGCATCTTAGTTGGTGGAGACTTGGCAAATTATTATCATACTCTTTCGTAAGCAGGCACAAGCTGCTCAGACAATGACTGTGCTGGTGTTATTCTGTTCGTCCTCAGACAATTAAAACTCCTTGTAGCTTTATCCACATTTCCTCTGTACAGTCATTATCCAGAGCAGCTTGACCTTGACAACTGAGCTGCACCTCCAAAGTTACATAACATCACCCGAGCTAAAGACCACCAGCACTTTGGACGAAGTGTATAAATTCTTTCCATATGTTCATAACTAGGGCATACACAATAATTGAGACCTCCTCTTTAGAGGGAAAGAAGGAAAAAAACAGCAGAATTGTGTCTCGAGCTGCAACTTCCCTGTTTGCTTGTTTAACCTGTCAGTGACTGAGCAAGGTTTTGTACATGTTCATGAAACGCTTACATTATGCGCTCCCTTTCACACACCCATTCTGCTTCATGATAAGATATCTTCCGATGTCAAATGATTTATACAACCTTCCATAATCACTGTCATCATTTTTAATTCATAAAGTGAATTTGAATTACTTCTGTATTCTGCTTCTGAACTTCATCATGGATATTTGAAATTCCTATTGTCATGGTTGGGTGGCTCCCAGAATCACCTTTGAGAGTAGTGGTAACAGAATGTGGGGAGGGTAAGGTCATCCAGCTCGAGAGATTTTGAGGTAATTTCATGCTTGTACTGAGTGTTTGTATGCATATACTGTATCCACCCAAAGCTCCAAGGTGAGATGGATAACAGGGCAGATTGTCAGATTACAAATCGTTTCCTTTACATTCATGTCTGCCTGGACTCAACCAGTCCCCTCTTCTCTTCCTTTTTAGCAAGGCCTCCATTTCCTTCCCAAAACCACTTTGCCTCTGGAGAGAGATGCAAACTGAAGCAGACTTTATATCCATTAACAATCAGCTTCAGGTCCAGAGGAATGCACAGCATGTCTTTCTCTCTGCAGTTGGCAGTGACGAGTGTGATGGGAGCTTAGGTCACTAGTGATTGTGCTGTTTCTTTACTGTGTCTGCTGTTGTCTGCAACCAGCTCTACGCATGATACTTTTCTCTAGTTTGGAAGGCTAACAGGTCAGAACAGCATTAAATTGGATCTGTTAGTTATATTCAATGTGAGGAAGTGTGGTCTCCCCAATGAACAGTGTTAGTGTTAGTTAACCTCGCAAAAAGGTTACAATTTCTAATGTACCACTGTTCATTACAAATGATCTGCTGATGCACAGACCACTTATGTTGTCCATAAAAAAGATTTTTTTTTCTAGGCTGCAAAACAGATGCACTACTAGTCAACAGTTTAGACAAACCTTCTCATTTAATGTTTTTTCTTTATTTTCATGATTTACATTGTAGATTCTTACTAAAGGCATCAAAACTTTGAATGAACACACATGGAATTATGTAGCAAACAAAGTGTGAAATAAGTCAAAACATATTTTAGATTCTTCAAAATAGTCACCCTTTGCTTGGAATACTGCTTTTTACACTCTTGACATTCTCTCAATGAGCTTCAAAAGGTTGTCATCTGAAATGATTTTCCAACAGTCTTGAAGGAGTTCCCAAAGATGCCGAGCTCTTTTTGGTCCTTTTACCTTCACTCAGCGGTGAACCCCAAACCATCTCAACTGGATTTAGGTCAGGAGACTGTGGAAGCTAGGTCATCAGACACAGCACTCATCACTCTTCTTCTTGATCAGATCATGCTTACACAGCCTTGAGGCGTGTTTGTGTCATTGTCCTGTTGAAAAATGAATGATGGTCCAACTAAACGCAAACCAGGTGGGATAGCATATCGCTGCAGGATGCTGTGGTAACCATGCTGGTTCAGTGTGTCTTCAATTTTGAACAAATCGCCAACAGTGTCACCAGCAAAGCACCCCCACGCCATCAGACCTCCTTCATGGTTCACGGTGGGAACCATGCATGTAAAGACCAAATGTTCACCAGTAGTTTTGAGTTATTTTGTTCAGATATAAAGTGAATACATAGATGTTGATTAGCTTGTCAGTTTCAGCAAGAGCTCTCAACATGTCAGCGGGCAGATTTTGACAGCCACCATGCACAGCAGAGCCACCCAGTAGAGCCACCAGATTCGTTGGGCCAACCACGCCTACGCCGTAATGGCTCATGTCTTGGTGACCCCAACAGACCCAACCGCCCCACCAGGCATGCTGCAACCCCACCGTCCTATTTCTTCTGGAGTAGGCTGTCCCAGGTGTGGGAGAGCATGAAGCCCCCCTCATCCCTGTTCATGGCCTTCTTTGCACACCACCTGATCTCGTCCTGTCTCATCCCGTTCCAATGTTTCTTGCTCCATCCCAGTTCATAACATGATTGCTATGTTTTGGACTGGGACGGGGCAAGAATCATTGGAACAGAAGACAACAAACTCACACTGGATTAAGGAGGCTATGGAACCATTTTTGGGCCATCCGTTCACCATTTCTGCATCACACAAAGATATGGCGGGTGGAGCCAAAGTCCTGAAATTTGGACTCATCAGACCAAAGCACAGATTTCCACTGGTCTAATGTCCATTCCTTGTTTCTTGGCCCAAACAATTCACTTCTGCTTGTTGCTTTTCCTTAGTAGTGGTTTCTTAGCAACTATTTGACCATAAAGGCCTGATTCGCAGTTGATGTAGAGATGTATGAATCTAAAATCTAAAACATGTCTTGACTTATTTCACACTTTTTTGTGTACTGAATAATTCGATATGAGTTCATTAATAGTTTTAAAGCCTTCAGTGAGAATCTACAATGTAAATCGTTAAATGAGAGGGTGTGTCCAAACTTCTGACTGGTAGTATAATATCTCTGTGGACAGGTCATCATGATTTTTAATAGAAATGAGGATGATGTAATTTTATTTTAGACTTTCAACTTGAGAGCTAATGATTTTGAGTACACTGTGCATGTAACTACAGAAAATATAAAGTGTTATGGTTTTGATTTGAAAAGGCAAGCTTATCCTGGTCTGGACGTTAGAAAGATCAGTAGATATCTAAGTAGTTTCCAGATGCAGTCAAAGTTAATAATAGCATGTAGACTTTGCAGGAAGTAGTTGGTGTTGGATTGTTCAGTCCAAACGATAGGATAAGACTCAGTAAGAAGTTCAAGGCTTATAACAGAAAAGGTTCAGAAGTGTGAAGAATTCATAAGTAAAGTCATTGTGAATGTGTTGCACTGCTTAATTGTTTTACTACTTCCTCTACCTGTTTATGGCATCTTTCTCCTTGGG
This sequence comes from Acanthochromis polyacanthus, assembly GCF_021347895.1. NCBI lineage: Eukaryota > Metazoa > Chordata > Actinopteri > Pomacentridae > Acanthochromis > Acanthochromis polyacanthus. The sequence continues at coordinate 35,822,040 of NC_067114.1, read as the reverse complement.
TTTTATGCATATTGTGAAGATCAGGTGTTCGAATAAAAATGGTGAGAGATTGGCAGAAGATCGGAGTATCATTCAGATTTTTACATCACTGCTACTCTTAATAATGCTGGTTATTAATCTGGGACTTTAACAGTACTTTTATTGCTACTTTTTGATGTTTTTCCAAACTGGGTTGCGTATGCGTTCACATAAAAAGGGGTGTTTACCACGTTATGTGATTCTTCTTCCACATGAAATAGACCACTGATATGCCACCTACTTCAGTCAGCAAGTTGTTTGAATGGAGAGCAATGAGAATTATAAACATTAATGATTGCATAATCTGTATTCTAACGTGTTCTATTAAGTGCAGTACCAGCAGTGTAAACAGACTTGGCAGCTGACTTCTCTCCATCTGCACTCATTTTCTTGCTCAGCTTGTTATTGTAGCATGCTGTGATCGTGCAACCAAAGAACAGAGAAAATGAAGCAAGAACAGAGCACACTTGGTGTTTGTTTTAAGCCATCAATCTTGCAGCTGAAATTGCATCTAAGTTAACCAAGAGCATTTTCTTATATCTATCAAGGAAATGTTTATCAATACATACCATTTCATTTCCCACACTGAAACATTGGGTATGTTTTCCTTCCGAATGGAATTGCAGTAGTTGCACATGCAGGGCTGTTAGAAAGTATTGCCCCCTCCTACAGATATCTTCTATGTACGGACGGACGAACACATCTGACGGATGAACAGATGATTGAATGAATGAACGAGTCAAATAATAATCGCACGACATTGTCCGAGGGGGACAAAGCGAATATTTGGATCTCAATAAATATTCAGATACCACCGTGACGACTGAATATTCGGATATTCGGGTCCAGCCCTATTTCTTAATATTTAGAAAGTGGGTTCCCTCAAATCACAGATAAATGCATTCTCTTACCACACTTCCCTTGTATGCCTCCTTTCCTTAGCCAAACTGATCCGCAGCATGATATTGCTGTCAAAACATTTGTCCACTGCTTGTCTTTGTTTGCAATCATTGCGTTACCCATTTACCCTGATATACTTTTTTTATGCCCTTCATCTTGTGGCTAGAAAAAGACATAAATTAATATTAATATTTACAGTTTGACTTTTAGACATAACCAAACATAATTCTACACTGTTTTTCACTGGTTTTATTTGGTATCTTGAAATTCACATTTCTGCTGACTAATCTTAGTTTAAATACAAACTCATAAAAACTCAAAGTTCAGTTGAAACAACACAAATCATTAAATTAAGAGGAAGAAAATCCAAGAAAAAAATTGCCATTGCTGATTGATCGAATTGGAATTTACCATTTGCATGTATATGCTGTCTTTGGGTTGAAAATCACATTTTTTGGAGCTTTTGTTTTTTTTTAAATTAGTGGAGGTTTGATTAGTGAATACCATCTGAGAATCTCTAAACAGTGATAATTAGTTCAGGCCTGAGCAGAAGCAGCAGTAATCCAGTCACTGTATGAGGCAATGTTTCCTTCAAAGTGCTGAGCAGGCAAAGTCATTGTTTCCCTGTGGTGCTGGTTTCACAGTTCAAAGCACTGTTATTTGCCACAATGTGACTCAAACATCCCTGTGAGAGTGTCTCACTCACTGCCTCACTAGTCAGGTGATAAGCTGTATTATTAAAGGAATATTAGGTTTGATGACATGTCTTTATTAACTATATTTATTGTCCTCTAGTTGAACGATTCCTTTGCTTCATTTAGTATATTTTCAAGTTTTGTTGTTTTGTTTTTTGTTTGTCTTGACTGGTAATCATACTTCTACCTAAGGTCCACTTTCCTGGTGCAGAGTTGTGCTCTCATGAATGCCTACACATGATTGGCCTTTGCTCGACCAGGTGTTAGCAATGTGCACTGTAGCAAGTGGATTCCTGGAGGAAGAAAAGAGATTTTTCGAGGCTGGAAAACACATACACTACCAGTTTGAACACAGCTTCTCATTTGAAGGTTTTTATTAATTTTGATGATTATTTAAATTGTAGATTCTTACTAAAGGCATCAAAACTTTGAATGAACACATATGGAATTATGTAGCAAACAAAAAAGTCTGAAATAAATAAAAACATCTTTTACATTTTAGATTCTTGAAAATATCCGCCCTTTGCTTTGCTTACTGATTTGCACATTCTTGGCATTCACTCAAGGTAGTCACCTGAAATTCACAGATGTGCCTTGTCAAGGATAATTACCTCCGCCAGGAGGTTATGTAATCACCGGAGAGTGTGTGTGTGTGTGTGTGTGTGTGTGTGTGTGTGTGTGTGTGTGTGTTTGTGTTTGTTTGTTTGTTTGTTTGTTTGTTTGTTTGTTAACAGCATAACTCAAAAAGCCATGGATGGATTTTCACCAAATTTTGACAGGATGTCCGGAAGAGCAAAAGTAACAATCGATTAGATTTTGGAGGTAATCCGGATCACCGTCTGGATCCAGGATTTTTTTTGAAGGTCGAAGGACAATTGTGAGGGACTCTCAGTTGTACAGACAGAGGTCGCCGGATCGATCCCAGGCGACGGCCGAATTCCGCACGGCCGGTTTTGCCTGCCCGAGCGAGTCGGGACCGACGGAACGAAGCGGCGGCGACGCGTACGGTACCGTCACGTGTGCACGCAACGCTACCGTTACGTGCGTGCGGCGGCGCCGCCGTCAAAACACTGTGCTGTTACACTGTACATGAATGTTATGCTTTGTGCACAAAGATCCCGGGCGACGGCCGAATTCCGCGCGGCCGGTTCGGCCTGCCCGAGCGAGTCGGGACCGACGAAATGAAGCGGCGGCGACGCGTACGGTACCGTCACACGTGCACGCAATACTACCGTTATGTGCGTGCGTCAAAACACTGTGCTGTTACACTGTACATGCATGTTATGCTTTGTGCACAAACTGTTAAAACTAAATTAAATCCGTCCATTACGTTTTGGGTTATGCTGTTAACAGACAAACAGACAGACAGACAGACAAACTCCGATTGGTCATCTGTACAATTGACCGATGGCCTGGCGGAGGTCTGCACTCTCCGAGTGCATATCTAGTTTGTGTAATTTTTTGCCTTCTTAATTGGGTTAGGGTCATCAGTTGTTGTGCAGAAGTCAGGTTGGTACACAGTTGACAGCCCTATTCGACCATTGTTAAAATCCATATTATGGCAGGAACCAATTATCTAAGTAAAGAGAAATGACAGTCATTACTTTAAGAACTGGAACTCACTCAGTCTGGAAAATTGCAAAAACTTTGACTGTATCCCCAAGTGCAGTCGCAAAAACAATCAAGGGCTTCAACGAAACTGGCTCACATGAGGACCACCCCAGGAAAGGAAGAGTCGCATCTGCTGCTGAGGATAAGTTCATCTGAGTCACTGGCCTCAGAAATGGCAAGTTAACAGCACCTTAGATTAGAGCCCAGATAAATGCCACACAGAGTTCTAGTAGCAGACACATCTCTGCATCAACTGCGAATCAGTAGCCTAGCTGTGCTAGACCCAGGTCTGAAGACGCAAGGGTCTAGGAACTCTCGACAGGGAGGGAGGCGGGCTAAAAGGTTGTCTTTCAAATAACTGTGCAGCAATTGGGTAGGTATACAACCAATCAAGCACAACGAATAGGCTGACGTAGTTCCTAGAGCGCCGGAATTTAGAGGATGCGGGAGTTCGGTGAAACATCTTTCTTCTCAATGGAACACTTCAGTGCCGTCCTTTGTTTATCTTTCAAGTTGAATTTTAGCTTCAAATCTTTAAGGGCTGTGGCCAAAGCCGAGTTGAAAGATAACTGTTTATTGTGCGTAGCCATCTTCTTGTCTATCCTTGTTTCTATGGTTGTTTCCGGTTGTTTCTGTCAGAATCGTCGCGCCTCTGTCGTCACTTAGTTACGCCCGCCTTCTGACTCTACACTTCATGGTGATTCGTCGGCCAATTTTAGGAGCATCCAACCTCAAGGCTTACCGAGGGTAACTAGACCGACCCTGGCAGAGAATTAAATTCATTGCCGTGGGTTGTCTAGCGCGGCTAGGCTAGCGGATCAGGCCTTTATGATCAAATTGCTGCTAAGAAACCACTTCAAAGGGAAAACAACAAGCAGAAGAGATTTGTTTGGGCCAGGAAACATAAGGAATGGACATTAGATAAATGGAAATCTGTGTCTTGGTCTAATGAGTCCAGATTTGAGAAATCCAACATCATCTCCAGCAATAGTCACCACCCCAGAATTCTATTAAATGCAATCAACTCTGTTGTTAACCCATCCACCTCTGTTCTAGCTGCTGCTTCAGTCAAGACCTGCCATAATTTCCTTCGCCTTTTCACCGATAGAATTGCAACTATCAGGCAGCTCATCTCAGGGTATTTGGATGTTGGCTTGCCTGTTGCTCCGGTACTTTCTGCTGTGTTTGATCACTTGGAACAGGTTACACAGCCAACTCTCACTAAAGTTGTGCCACAGATGAAACCTATGAGCTGCCCCTTGGACATTCTTCCTACCAAACTGTTGGTTGAGGTTTTTAATATTGTCAGTCATAGTCTGTTGGTCTTTATTTACTGTTGTCGCAGCTCTGAACTTGTACCAACTGCCTTAAAACATGCTGTGGTTCGAGCTTTGATTAAAAAAAACCTTAGCTTGGCCCTTCAGTTTTGTCAAATTTTCGACCTGTTTCACATTTATTTTTTTTGTCCAAGGTTTTAGAAAAAGTTGTTTTTATACAGTTCCAGTCTTTCCTTGAACGGCATTTTTGAAAAATTTCAATCTGGGTTCAGATCTTGTCACAGTACTGAGTCTGCCCTGTTGAAGGTCCACAATAAAATTGCATTGTCCGTTGATGCCAAGTGTCCTGTGATTCTAGTGCTGCTGGACCTCACAGCGGCTTTCGGCACAGTGGACCATACAGTCCTCTTGTCTCGTCTGAGCCAGTTTGTTGGCATTAGTGGCACCACTCTTCGGTGGTTCACTTCTTATCTTACTGATCAGAGTTTTTCAGTAATGATTGGCGACCTGTCCTCCCCTCATGCACCTTTCTCATGTGGGGTGCCAAAAGGCTCAATTTCTGGCCCTACTCTGTTCTTCCTTTATATGCTGCCACTTGGGTCAATTATATCAAAACAATCTGTCTTTCCACTGTTATGTGGATGACATTCAGATTTATCTACCAGTGCAACCAACAAAAAGTGAGGCCCTAAGTAGCATAACTAGCTGTATTATTGACATTAAAAAGTGGCTGTCATCCAACTTTTTACTTTTTGAATGAGGACAAGACTGAATGCCTTGTGTTTGGGGATACTGATCTATCAAGTTTCGATTCAGTGACTTTGAGACCTGTGGGCAAAAATCTTTGGGTGACATTTGACAAAGACTTGAAATTTAACAAACAAACTGACACAAATTGGAACTGCAAGTTTCTTTCAGTTGTGCCTTTTAGCCAAAGTCAAGCCTTTCTTAAAATGCGCCAACCTTGAAAAAGCTATTCATGCTTTTATCAGTTCAAGACTGGACTACTGCAATGCACATTACAGTGGCATCTCCCAGTCATCTATCCAGCGCCTCCAACTTGTGCAAAATGCTGCAGCATGAGTTTTAACAAACACTTCTAGGTGTAAGCACATCACCCTAGTCCTGTACACTCTCCACTGGCTTCCAGTCCAGTCAAGAATTCTTTTTAAACTTTTGTTTGTTTTTAACACTCTTCACGGTCTTTCTCCCCTTTACTTCTCAGAGCTTTTGATTTTATGGGACCGAAAAAGAACTCTAAGGTCTTCGAATCAGCAGCTGCTTGAAGTCCCCAGATCTAAATACAAACATTGGGGTGACCGAGCGTTCTCTGTAGCTGCACCCAGGGTCTGGATTAAGCTCCCCCCTCCCCCCCAACATGTGCACCATCACTGACCTGGGTCTTTTTAAATCCTAACTCAAAACGTTCCTGTTTAAAATGGCTTTTCATACCTAGTGGCATGGTGACATTTTATTACTTATATTTCTTTTAGATCTTTTATTTTAGTGCTGTTTTATTCAGGGCTCCAGACTGCGACTAAATGGTTGCATTTTGCGACCAAAATTTGAGCGAGTGCGAGTAAATTTTTCATCTACTCACGCATGTGTGACCAGTAGATTTGCCGATTTTTTTTTTTTTTTTTTTTTTTTTTAAATTTTTAATTACTATTGAATATTTCTTGTGGCTTACAAACTTCTGCTCCACACTTCAGCCCAGTACACAGTAATGCCCAAATGAGCTGGTTTACCAACTGACATTAACTCCAAAAGAAGAAGCAAGGAGACAAACACTAAAGAAGAAGAAGGCGGGCCAATGTGTGTGAGAGCAGGGGGCAAATGACGGTGAAGCTCCTGAAGTTTCACAAAGCCTTTATTCACGTTCAGCCATATTTTTAACACAAATTCACCTTTCTGTCCTTCACTCCTTTCTTGTCTCCATTCTAGCTGCTTATAAGTTTAGACACATCCTTTGCTGGAAGGCAACAGTGGAACCGTTTCACCTTTACATGACTTCGGACTTTTCTGCAGCGACTTCGTCATGTCAAGAAACCTCTTCTTAGAGAATCACTTCCTGAAGCCTGAAGGGAACGGTTATTTTAACACTAGTAAAACAAAGGCTTGCCAGAATTGATGAACTGATCAAGAGACCTTTAAAAGAGTAATTTACACGTGATTCGGTATAAATACATAACATGCACATGCATAACATGCCTGTACTCAGTACAAGGTCATTTTTATTACAGATTTCATCTGTCGGAAATTATACATCAACTGAGCAGCCTTGGTGGAGTACTGCGCTCACTGAGTGCTTTTCTTGTTATGTTTTGTCCAGTGCTGCACAATAAAATGTGAATTGAAAACATAGTTTCTGCATTTATTGTGCAATTATTTATCAGTAATACAGTGAAAATGAGAGGAAATGTGAATATTTACTTTGCAAGTCTATTTTGGTGTGCGCTCCTAAATTTTCTGCTTGCACTCCTAAAATTTTAAGTTAGGGGCCACTGTGTTCCTCGGAAAAAAAGTTAGTCTGGAGCCCTGTTATTGCTGTTTATTTTATTGTTTTATTGTATATTTTATGGGCTGCACAGTGACTTGGTGGTGAGCACTTCACGCCTTGCAGCTAGAAGATCCCTGGTTCATGTCCCGGCTTTCCCGGGGTCTTTCTGCATCGAGTTTGCATGTTCTCCCTGTGCATGTGTGGGTTTCCTCCAGGCACTCTGGTTTCCTCCCACAGGCCAAAAATATGCTGAAGTTAATTGATTATTCTACATTTTCCCGTACGTATGAGTGCGAGTGTGATTGTTTGTCCTGTTTTAGTGTTTTTAAGTTATTTTCTTGTCTTTTCTGTGAAGCACTTTGGCCACCCTTTGGGCTGTTGTACAGGGCTATATAAATAAACTTTGATCGATGGATGATGAATGAAATTTGAAATGTCTTGTTCATCCCGCAAGATTTTTGTAGGCTGTCGAGTAGGTGAAAGGATGGTTCCTCAGTTTGTGACATCAACTGTCAGAAATGTAGGATGAAGCATGATGGTCTGGGGCTGTTTTGCTGAATCCAAGGTTGATGACTTGCATAGACTGAGAGGTACCTTGAACCAAAATGGCTACCACAGCATTCTGCAGCCCCATGCAGTGCCCTCTGATATGTTCCTAGTTGGTCAGGAATTCATCCTACAGCAAGATAATGACCCACTACATAAGTCCAAGCTATGCCAGAACTACAGCCAGTGTGTTTAGCTGCTATATCTGCCAAAGGTGCCTACTTTTATGAGTCAAAAATTTAGAACACATTTTGGTTTCACTATTTTTAGCAAACTTTTGACTGGTAGTGTATCTATATAAAGATAAGTGATCCAAAAGCCAAAAGTGAAAATCTTAAAAAAAATTGGAATGTAAAAGAAAAAAAATATTGCACAGTCTAGACAAAACAAACTACCAATAAGATGTACAAAATTGAAGAATTCCACTAATAGAGGGTTGTTTGCGCGTTTTTTCCAGTTTGTTATATTTGCAGTTTACAAACTTTGTATTGATTAAGTCCAGAATGCAATCTTACAGGATGTCTTCACTCGTGTGCCATACTGTTACAGGCCTATGACAGCTTCGCTGGGAGGAAACATCTATCAGTCACATTTGTACACCAGGAAACAAGCTAAACAGACACCAGCTGGGCCAAATAATGCAAAGGAAAAATTTGACTGGCAAAAGTGACTGCTAAATTTTTAAAATTAGTAGGTCCACGCTGATGCTGGAGCCTCCATCTTGGTAAATACATTGTGGATTGTTGAGACCATTTCCTGTCTCGTTAACCGTTTTTAACAAACTGACCTAATATTAGCAGTAGTCATGTTGATGAAGTAGGTAGATGCATGAGAGAATCTTAATTCATTCCAAGCCAAGTATTTCAGGGGTTCACTCTGCCTAGTCAAGCATTGATTGATTGATTGATTTTTAAGATTACTCAGTAACTGTAATAGACTTATTTTATTTCATAAATCAGCCAAAGTTCTTATAAGATGCATTTTCACTATTGTGAGCAGTCACAGTTTCCAAGGCAGTCAAGTGATAAATTGTCATTCAGCCATATCTAAAGCCAAAAGTGTTGACTCTTTTGATTGGCCACACTTGAAGGCAAACGACTGCAATCACAGTGATAGGCACTGCACTTGGTCATCTCAGTATCGCCAGGAATTACTTTTAAACTGGACCGAATTTTGACCAGAACAGTTCAACAATTTAAAAAGGGCTTGGTAGAAAGTCAAACCATTCCTGCTTTTCACATTTAACCAATCACTGCTTGAATCAGTTGTTTCCTGTTTGATGAACGTAAAAATGTTGCTTCAGAAAATTTCCCCCAAGCAGTGCCAAGACAAAAATTTCACACCCTGTTGGAAGTCAAGTCAAACACTATCTTTAAAGCATACTGCATCGTTTACTCACTTTAGGTGGCTTTTCCTCTCTCTTTCTCATTCCATTGGCTGGAGCTGCTGGAGCTTTTGTGGGGGGTAATTTAAAGCAGTTGAACGAGAATTTTCAGTACTTGACTCTTTCTATTTTTGGCACAACAGGCAAAATTTGCTTGGTGCTCAGAATGTTCTTAGGTTTCATTCCTACCTCACACACAGCACAAATGTCACAGTGGCAGCGTTGTATATTACCGCTAGCTTCCCACCTGTTTCTGATTACCACTGGCCGAATATAATTGCCTGACTGTCATGGCTATTTTTTTTTTGTTTGTTTGCTTTTTTACCTGTTGGAGTCTAACCCAGAACAAGGTCCTGCAGTGCTTCCATAACACTTTTCAGTCCAGACAGAACATTATTGAATGGTTTTGACCAACTTTGAATTTTGCTTCCAGTTCCTACAGAGTAGAAGCAATTTGAAATTATCAGGAATGTGTTCGAGGGGAACAGGTGGCAGGATTCCCCTGCAGGCTGGTTTGTTTGATGTGAAACTATAGAGAGAGCCAAAGACCCATATCAGGAGAGAAGGAAACAAACAATTTTCTGAAATCATGCTCAGAAACTGTTCTAGATCTTCAAGCCTTATCAGAACTGATTCACCTACAGATGATTTGCTTTCAAACACATCTCTATGTCTTCTGGTTTATATTTTTAAAAGGTCACACAATATAGAATAACAATGTGTTGCAGGTTAGCATTTTTCCCACATCCTTTGCTGTGCTCACAAGTGCCAGCTGCCATTCTCCACTTGAAAGGAAAATGAAGCGTAGACAGATTGGTTCTCAGTATTGGCTCACTAATTTTTTGTTGACTCCTCACTTTGTACACTTTCAACACAGGTAGGAGTTCCTGCACTTCTACTTTTTAGCCTTTCTTTTCTTAGTAGTGTGTTTATGTCTAGCAAGATACTTAAAATAATTGTAAATTATTTAATATACATTTTTTCACTGTAAGAAAAGTCACCAATAAATGGCGTACATTTCAAACATCAAATTGTTCAGGACTTGTCACCACAGCATGTTCCGTCAAAGACCAGACCAGATTTGATTCCCGTCAAAAATGTTGGGGATTTGAAATGGAAAGGATTTGCCTAAGACATCTTGCAATTGATGTTTTTTTTTTAGATTTTATTATTTTAGGGAAGAGTCATCTTAAATTTCATGTAGCTGAAGCCAGAGACTGGACATTTATGAAAAATGCCTACAAAAAGCAAAATTGCTCCAGCAAAATATGTTTGGTAGTATCAGAAGCCTACAGTCACATTTCCACTTCCTTTTTTCATGGAAGAAGACTGCAGCTATTGATACTTTAGTTAAATATATGACTGAAAATAGTTGTTCACAAATACCACCTTTTATGTAGACACTGTTTAACCACCTTTTTAACCATGAGCTTTCTGTCTTTCGGGCTGTCTCTTTATGGTAGGGAGGGAGAAGAGGTCAAGAGTGGGCGACGAGGGTCGTGGGAAGAGAAATGCCATTCGCCTGCATGATACATACACTGTTGAGACGGTGGTGGTGGCAGACTCAGACATGGTGCAGTACCACGGTGCTGAGGCAGCACAGAGGTTCCTGCTGACTGTCATGAACATGGTAAGAAATCCAGAAACAAATACATACTGACCTTCAAAGAGTTTATGAAGTAGTAACATTCAGTTTTTTTCTAAACAAAATTGGTGCATTTCTGGAGCAGTATCAGTTTTGAGATAAGTGACTTTCTATTAGTCTTGTAACAATTTCAGCTTTTAAGTCAACTTAAATAAAACATTGTAGGGTGACAACAGGAAGTTCAGAAAGTGGAGGCTCTGATGCTGATGCTTCATAACTCTACAACATAGAAACCAAAGGAAGCCTGAAAAAATGTTTTTGTGTCTATAAAGTGTCATTGGAGGACAGGGTTGTATTGTAACATTAACTTCCTTTTATCAAAGAGAATCCAAACAACTGTCGCGTTTGTGTTCTGTGGATTATGCAGATTAAGAGGGATATTGACTTTGGGAAAAGATGTTGATGCTTAATGTAGCACTGTAACTTTTCAATGCTATGAGCTGCACGCCACAAATTTCAGGGACAGACAGACAGACACCCCTAGAGACCTCTGTATGTACATCCCAGATGTGTTCCAGTGTAAGACCAGTATGACTAATTCATGCACATTAACGCACCAGCAACTAAGTCAGCTTTACTGAAACAGAGGGACATATTTGTGTCAACTAGCTGTCTGAATTAAAGACTTATCATTTCTAGCAAATCTCACTACAAAACATAAAGCTAGAGATCCACTTGACTGCTGTCTTCTTTCCTTTCTTTTGTCTTCCCTTTACCCCTAAACATCTCTCTATCTGGTGCTATCTGAAATTGCGTTGTCTTGTTTCTTGCAGGTCTACAACATGTTCCACCATCAGAGTCTGGGAGTCAGGATCAACATTCAAGTCACCAAGCTGGTGTTGCTTCATAGCCGTCCTGTAAGTGTGAATATTCGGCTTCGTTGACCTCCTGTAAACTCTCTGTCAACCTTAACAATCTAAGTCTTAGCAGCTCCTGACCCCACCTAGTGTGTGTGTGACCTCAGGAAGGAGATTGCTGAAAAATAATCTGCACTATGGACTACAAAATGAACATTTCCACTACAAATTAGCATTGCGTGCATTTAATGTCTTGCAAAATGAGCTATTTGTGTGTCCTTGTGAATAGTTGTAACTGAGGCAATGCATCATATTTCTGGCACAACTACCTTGGTCCCCAGACATTTGCAAATCTCTGATTGTCTGACGTTTGTGAAAAGTTCAGTTACACAATGTTTTCTACATAAATGATTTTTGTGTATCTATTTTCGGTTCATGAATGAAGTGAGCTTAGTGTTAGGAAGTGTTTGAGTGTCAGGAGAGAATGATGGTGATTTACTGTACTGTTGTTCAGGACAAGCTTAAGGTGGGCCATCATGGAGAAAGGTCTCTGGAGAGCTTCTGTCTTTGGCAGTATCAAGAATTTGGGGGGCATCGGTACCTTGGTTCCAACCATGTTCCTGGTGGAAGGGATGACATCCCACCTGTGGATACTGCTGTTCTGGTCACCAGGTATGCAGCCAGCACTTACTCTGATGAATTATGGTCAGTGTATTAAATGTAAAAAAAATAAATGAATTATGTGAAAAATGAAAAACGATTTTCTAAAACATTCTTTATGACAGTGAGGGGGAATGAGCTCCACTGTGTCATGGAGGGGCTGGGTTGAATTGTCCAAGATGGAGAGCAGTTTGTTTAGTGACCTCCTGCTCCTTACTAACTAGATCAGTGGTTCTCAACCCTGTTCCTCAGGACCCACTGTCCTGCATGTTTTAGATGCTTCCCTGCTCCAACACACCTGATTCAAATGATCAGCTCGTCATCAAGCCTCTGCAGAAGCCTGATGACGAGCTGATCATTTGAGTCAGGTGTGTTGGAGCAGGGAAGCATCTAAAACATGCAGGACATGGGGTCCTGAGGAACAGGGTTGAGAACCACTGAACTAGATGATCACCAGGTTTGGATAAATGACACTTCCAGCCTTGTGAATGAGTTTATAAATCTTCTAGCATCTGTAGCACTGATGCTAAATCCCCCAGCCCCAGTGGCACAGCAGATCTTCAGCATCTCGTTTCATACAATGTATGAATTTTGCATAGCATTTTATCAAGCACACAACCTGTTGAAGTCTGTTTTCCAGATGCCAACATGCAGCTGTTCACACCTAACTGAGCACTCCCACGTGTGAATGGGAAGCTCTCTTCCTCCTTGTCACAGTAGGACTAGAACACTCAGCACTGCCCATGTTCGTAAAAACTGTTGCTTTAAATATTTAAGACTCTTAAAGAAGTTTTGTCTCCACAGTTGGTCTTTCCATACGCTGAATTGGTATTTCACTCCTCCGCCACCTTAAATTTAGAATGATGCATTAGCTCTAACATGTTGTTGAATGTTAGTGTTAATGTTGTTATTAATTTGGCCCACTTAGTCCACCGATTAACTTTAGTCAAACTCTTCACTACATATAGTTTATTATATGCTCGACAAACATGCATGAAAATTGCAATGTCCATGGTTGACAACATAATTCTGTTTGTGTGCCTTACAAGTCACTGTTGTATACCAAAATACACTCAGCAAAAATATAAACGCAACACTTTTGTTTTTACTCCCGTTTTTTATGAGATGAACTCAAAGATCTAAAACTTTTACCACATACACAATATGACCATTTCTCTCAAATATTGTTCACAAATCTCTGATAGTGAGCACTTCACATTTGCTGAGATAATCCATGCCACCTCACAGGTGTGCCATATCAAGATGCTGATTAGACACCATGATTAGTGCACAGGTGTGCCTTAGAGTGCCCACAATAAAAGGCCACTCTGAAATGTGCAGTTTTATCACACAGCACAATGCCACAGATGTGGCAAGATTTGAGGGAGCATGTAATTGACATGATGACAGCAGGAATGTCAACCAGAGCTGTTGCTGGTGTATTGAATGTTCATTTCTCTACCATAAGCCATCTCCAAAGGCTTTTCAGAGAATTTGGCAGTACATCCAAACAGCCTCACAACCGCAGACCACGTGTAACCACACCAGCCCAGGACCTCCACATCCAGCATGTTCACCTCCAAAATGGTCTGAGACCAGCCACTCGGACAGCTGCTGAAACAATCGCTTTGCATAAGCAAAGAATTTCTACACAAACTGTCAGAAACCGTCTGAGGGAAGCTCATCTGCATGCTCGTCGTCCTCATTGGGGTCTCGACCTGACTCCAGTTCGTCATCGTAACCGACTTGAGTGGGCAAATGCTACCATTCGATGGCGTCTGGCACATTGGAGAGGTGTTCTCTTCACGGATGAATCCCAGTTTACACTGTTCAGGGCTGATGGCAGACATTGTGTGTGGCATTGTGTGGGTAAGCGGTTTTCTGATATCAATGTTGTGGATGGAGTGGCCCATGGTGGCGGTGGGGTTATGGTATGGGCAGGCATCTGTTATGGACGAAGAACACAGGTGCATTTTATTGATGGCATTTTGAATGCACAGAGATACCGTGACGAGATCCTGAGGCCCATTGTTGTGCCATACATCCAAGAACATCCCCTCATGTTGCAGCAGGATAATGCACGGCCCCATGTTGCAAGGATCTGTACACAATTCTTGGAAGCTGAAAATGTCCCAGTTCTTGCATGGCCAGCATACTCACCGGACATGTCACCCATTGAGCATGTTTGGGATGCTCTGGATCGGCGTATATGACAGCGTGTACCAGTTCCCGCCAATATCCAGCAACTTCACACAACCATTGAAAATAAAACTGCACCTTTCAGAGTGGCCTTTTAATGTGGGCAGTCTAAGGCACACCTGTGCACTAATCATGGTGTCTAATCAGCATCTTGATATGGCACACCTGTGAGGTGAGATGGATTATCTCAGCAAAAGAGAAGTGCTCACTATCACAGATTTAGACAGATTCGTGAACAATATTTGAGAGAAATGGTGATATTGTGTATTTGGAAAAAGTTTTAGATCTTTGAGTTCATCTCATAAAAAATGGGAGGAAAAACAAAAGTGTTGCGTTCATATTTTTGTTGAGTTCCGGTAACCTTTACACGCTCCATTTCGTCACAGAGGTTTGTGGCCTGCCCTGAGCCTTGTCTCTTTAATCTAAATAACTAAAGTTTTGTCTCAAAACATGTCAGTCAACTAACAAGCTTTGCCTGACTTTTGCAGTAAATTTAGTTGAGATGTATTTCCGTCTTTTTTTCATCTTGTTTTGACTAATTGTGGGACAAAGGTCCTCTATAAACTGAGATTCTTGACTAGGCTGAACTTAGCTCAATGGCTACAATCATGATCTGTTAACGGTTACATATCTAATTTACTTACATTGACTGCATGTATTTTCTCCCACTCTTCTCCCCATGTTTCCTGTCTCTCTCTTCACTGTGCAGTATAATCAGTCACTCAGATCCCAACTATGCACATTTAAAAAATATTCTATGAATAGCTTCTCACACCTTACTTTACCTTGTAATATATCAATGTTCTTACAACTTTAAACAACAATACCATTCTACTGATTTTTTATTTATTTTTTATGCTTTAGTAGATTAGCCATCCATGAGTTTGTTCAGGATTGGGATTCAGTGAGTCCTGAACTGGAAGAGAAAAAAGCCTGTAATCAAATTTTGAACTGTATGCAGTGAGAGAGGCTGAAACTTTTTTCACTTGCTGTTCTTTTTCTGATGTCCATACAACAAATCTCATGCAATACTGTTAATGTTTTCCAGAAGAGACTGTATCCTTTTGGATAAACCAATTGAGACTTATTCACTTTCAACCTAATTCCTTTCGAGCATAACCCTTGTTTAGTGTGGCTGAATTCTACTGAAATGGTTGAATAGTTTCAATAAATCTGTACCATATCCACTTTGTCTTTTGTCTTTCAGGACAGATTTCTGTGTTCATAAAGATGAGCCATGTGATACTGTGGGTGAGTACCAATATGCATCTCACTCACTCACACTTCTTTCATTATCGATGAGTTCTACAGCAGAGTTCTAGAATCTTTCTTGTGTTTTTCAATTATCTTGACAAACTGTTCATCCAATTCATTTAAAACCCAATGTGTGAGTCTCTGGGACTTTGAGGAAGTACAGTGTTGAATTAATTTCTTTATTTTAATGTGGAACAGCTTGATTTGGCTTTTTTGATGAGAATATAAAGAAAAAGAACTTTTCATTCAGCCAAAGATGCATCTACTAAACACTGGTTTGCATGGGATAAAATTTTTGTGCAATCACTAATTTGACCTTTTTAGATTGTATATCTGTTGACATCATTTTGTTAAAATCTGTCTTACCTTTGACACGAAAGGGTCATATTTTGTAAATGCTTGCTTACTCATGTAGACTCTCAGGATTCAGTGGAAATATTTGGAATAAATGTCTCAAAAGATAAGATAAAATAAGCCTTTATTAATCCAGTAGTGGGTACTTTTGCATTTTTCCAGCAGCAAGGATAGTGCAAATATTTTTGAAAAAGTAGTAAAAGTATAAAAAAAGTACCAAAATAATAAAGCTATACCATATGTACTGATTATAAGAATGGCATTATTGCACATGCCAGTGGTATTGCACAGGTTCTTTCATCAATGGAAATGTTGACATAAATATTAAGATTACAAAAAATTATTATCTATATTGCACAGATTTTATTTATGTCTACAAAATAACATTGCACGGGATATTCGTAAAGTACAGAATATTCATCATATTTTACAGAACAAAACAGGACGAATCACAGCATAAAACACTCCAAAATAAATCCAACACTATGAAAAGTAAAAAGTCAAATTATCCTTGAAGACTCATAAAAAAACAATGTCAAAAATTCCTCTTCGCTTCATTTAAAACTTGAATTTTTAAGATGGTCTCCTCTGAAAATAATCCTTAGAATTTTTTAGAAGCTGCATCACCTGAAAATAATTCAAATTCAGCTCATTTTAGGAATAATGTAGCCGCAAGGGGACACAAGCCAGTGTGTTATTGTGCCGGTCCCAAGCCCGGATAAATACAGAGGGTTGTGGCAGGAAGGGCATCCGACATAAAACTTTGGCCACACCAAACATGCGAATCAAATGTATGACTTCCATACCGGATCGGTCGAGGCCCGGGTTAACAACGACAGCCATTGGTGCTGTCGACCTACAGGGTGCCGGTGGAAAATGGACGACTGTTGGTCGAAGAAGGAGGGGAGGAAGGTGTGTTCGAAGGAAGAGAGAGAAGAGGAACACCAAGAGTGTAGGACTGAGAGTAGGGACTTTGAATGTTGGAACTATGACAGGAAAAGGTAGAGAGCTGGTTGACATGATGCAGAGGAGGAAGGCGGACATACTGTGTGTCCAGGAGACCAGGTGGAAAGGTAGTAAAGCTAGAAGTTTAGGAGCAGGGTTCAAGTTGTTCTATCATGGTGTAGATAGGAAGAGAAATGAAGTAGGAGTTATCTTGAAGGAGGAGTTTGTTAGGAATGTCCTGGAGGTAAAAAGAGTGTCAGATCGAGTGATGAGCCTGAAGCTAGAAATCGAAGGTGTGATGTTTAATGTTGTTAGTGGGTATGCTCCACAGGTAGGATGTGAGCTGGAGGAGAAGGAGAAATTCTAGTTGGACCTTGATGAAGTGATGCTGAGCATCCCTAGAAGTGAGAGAGTTGTCATTGGTGCAGACTTCAATGGACATGTTGGTGCAGGAAACAGAGATGATGAGGAGGTCATGGGCAGGTTTGGTATCCAGGAGAGGAACTCAGAAGGACAGATGGTGGTTGACTTTGCAAAAAGAATGGAAATGGCTGTAGTGAATACTTTCTTCCAGAAGAGGCAGGAACATAGGGTGACCTATAAGAGTGGAGGTAGGATCACACAGGTAGACTACATCTTGTGTAGACGGTGTAATCTGAAGGAGATCAGTGACTGCAAAGTAGTGATAGGTGAGAGTGTAGCCAGACAACATAGGATGGTGATGTGTAGGATGACCCTGGTGGTGAAGAAGATGAAGAGGGCAAAGGCAGAGCAGAGGACCAAATGGTGGAAGCTGAAAAAGGAAGAGTGTTGTATGACTTTCAGGAAAGAGTTGAGGCAGGCTTTGGATGGTCAGGAGGTGCTTCCAGATGACTGGACAACTACAGCAAACGTGATCAGGGAGACAGGTCAGAGAGTACTTGGTGTGTCATCTGGAAGGAAAGGAGATAAAGAGACTTGGTGGTGGAATGAGGAGGTACAGGAGTGGATCCAGAGAAAGAGGTTAGCTAAGAAGAAGTGGGACACTGAGAGGACTGAAGAGAGTAGACAGGAGTACAGGGAGATGCAGCATAAGGTGAAAGTAGAGGTGGCAAAGGCCAAACAAGGGGCTTACGATGACTTGTATGCTAGGTTGGACAGTCAGGAGGGAGAGACTGACCTGTATAGGTTGGCAAGGCAGAGAGACAGAGATGGGAAGGTCGTGCAGCAGGTTAGGGTGATAAAGGATAAGGATGGAAGTGTGTTGACAGGTGCCAATAGTGTGATGGGAAGATGGAAAGAGTACTTTGAAGAGTTGATGAATGAGGAAAATGAGAGAGAACGAAGAGTAGAAGAGGTGACTGTTGTGGACCAGGAAGTAGCAAAGATTAGTAAGGATGAAGTGAGGAGGGCATTGAAGAGGAGTGACAGAAGAGTTTCAGCTAAAATGAAAGGAAAGGTTTACAAAACTGTGGTGAGCAGCCATGTTGTTTGGTCTGGAGACAGTGTCCCTGAGGAAAAGACAAGAGGCAGAGCTGGAGGTAGCAGAACTGAAGATGCTGAGGTTGTCTTTGGGAGTGACCAGGATGGATAGGATCAGGAATGAGTACATCAGAGGGACAGCACATGTTAGAGGCTTTGGAGATAAAGTCAGAGAGGCCAGACTGAGATGGTTTGGACATGTCCAGAGGAGACAGAGTGAATATATTGGTAGTTGATTGAATCCTCGCATCCTTGCTGGTCATCGAATCCAGGCATGTCCACCAGGTGGCGCTGCGACTGAGAGTGTATTTTGAGGGCTGCACTGTGATTATACTTGTGAACCTTCAGGCAAACTGGACCATCCATCCATTCTCTATACACCGCTTTATCCACACTCGGGTCGCGGGGGGTGCTGGAGCCTATCCCAGCTGACTCGGGCGAAGGCAGGGGACACCCTGGACAGGTCACCAGTCTGTCACTGGGCTACATATACAGACAAACAATCACACTCACATTCACACCTATGGACAATTTAGAGTGATCAATTAACCTCAGCATATTTTTGGACTGTGGAAGGAAGCCGGAGTGCCCGGAGAAAGCCCACGCATGCACAGGGAGAACGTGCAAACTCCATGCAGAAAGATCCCAGGCCCACCCCGGGATTTGAACTGGGGATCTTCTTGCTGCAAGGTGGAAGTGCAGCCCTAAACTGGACCATGTACATGCTAGCTATGCAGCACTTCCTGTCCATCCACCAGGTGGTGCTATGACTGATGTGATGAGAGCTGGACTCTGACCACACATGGTGGTGGTAGTCCTATGTTCTGCATTAGGTCCATATTTCTCAGGAAAATCTAAAATTAGAAGACAGAAGGTTGGGTCTTGGCTGCAGTTGGGTGTTCCAACAAGACTATCACCCCAAACACAGATCAAAATGGGTAAAGAGTTGGCTAAATCGGGCTACGGTTACGGTTTTAGACTGGCTTAGTGGCTTAGTCTCCATCATGTCCACTGTGGGATGCTGCTGCTGTCTTTCCTCCAGCCCACTGCTTCCACCTGCCCATTTCTACCAATCTACTCTGCATTGCCCTTACTATACATGATATGTTCATCTGGACACTGCTTGCATCTTACTTCCAGCTATATATGCTGTATATTTAATGCCAGAGCCTTACACCATAACAATGAATTTATAAATCAGATTCAATGTTGGCTTGTTCTGTATATCCCCAGTACTTCTGTATTCATTATGCATTACTTTTTATGTATTATCTGTGTTCCTTATACCATGCATGCATACCAATATATGTTATGTGTTTCCTTGTACTTTTTCCTAGTCTTTTATATCAATCTTTGAGATGGTTAAGAAATTAAGACAGCAGTGACCGTGAAGCTCTGTTTGGAGTCCTGGGGACCATAGGAGACTAAAATATCTCTACAACATACCTGACATAGAATTTACAGAGCTGCAGTAGCCTCTTATCATTGTTTTGTTAGATTGAAATTCACTGATGTGTACCAAGTTAAAAAGGAACATGCACAGCCTAAAAGGGAAG
This sequence comes from Acanthochromis polyacanthus, assembly GCF_021347895.1. NCBI lineage: Eukaryota > Metazoa > Chordata > Actinopteri > Pomacentridae > Acanthochromis > Acanthochromis polyacanthus. The sequence goes on along the minus strand of NC_067114.1, from coordinate 35,802,238 downwards.
TGTATTCATCCTCTTAAGTCCTGAAACCCTCTACTAAGTTTGAAAAGCAAATTATCATTAAAAAGTCACCTAAATAATTTATCAGAGCCAGGGACTGTAAAAACATGACAATCATGGGATTTCAAACTTTCAAGGGGTCCTTGAATTATTTATATGTGACAGGCTCTTTCGTCAGAATAATCATCAAAACCTAAGTTGAAAAATGTGGTATTTCATCAAGTCATTTTATTACTTGTCTATTTACAATTTGACAACAATAGATCCTATCAAGAACAAAAAATTCTCAACACAACCTAGAAACCATGACAGACTTAGCTGTGACAAACCGTGACATGACATAAGTCAGCAACTTTTCTCCTGAACTGCCGATTGTTTTTTACACAGAGCAGAGCAGATGGCAAGAGATTAAGTGCAACTAAAAAACACTTAATCGATGAAATACATGCAGCATATCCCCAAAACTTTATACAGCAGAGCAAGTTGGAATCTTTTTTTTTTTTTTTCAAAATACATACAGCATGGTAAAGTACCTTTCAAGAGTAGATGTGCAGATTAGTGTAAAATTGTCAAGTTTGTGGATGTTGGAAAAATGTGAATGGTAAAGTATTTATAGTGTGTCAAGCCACTATTTTTCTAGTATTGGTTACACCCGTGGACACTTGGAAATATATTGTACACTTTGTTTCCAAAAAAACCAAACATTTTATGAAACAATAAATCAAAGCAATTATTCTTTTTTTAAAATAAATGATGGAATCATACCTGCTCAGAAGATATTTCTGGATACTCTCTACTTCAAGCCACAGTTGTGCTTTTTCATAAAGGTGCAGGACTTTATATTATGGTATAAAAATGAACTGATACTGAGTAAAAATGTAATTGGAGCAGAGAAAATAGTTGAGATGCAGACAGTTAATGTGTATAACCATGCACTACATTTTGTTATTCGTGACAGTCATGACCCCTAAATATTGAATGCAAGAGACTAAACCACAAGTGCCTTCCAGTGGCAGATGCACAGCTCTGCTGTCACTGGTGTGTGAGTGTAAATGGGTGAATGAGAATTGTATGGTACTGCGAGGTGAAAAGATGCCATATAAGTGCAGACCCTGTAGCATTTACCATCAAACTCACTGCCATGTCCTGTCCTTCTGTTACAGGTGTAGCTTATCTGGGTGGTGCCTGCAGTGCCCAGAGGAAGTGTGTGTTAACGGAAGATAATGGACTCAATTTGGCCTTCACCATTGCTCATGAGCTGGGACACAAGTAGGTTATGATCTTTTGAACAAGTGCACTTCATTATTAAATCACGCTATTATACTGCTGCTGCTGTGAGAATGCTGCAAAAGTGTGGTCATCTTTGTACTTCATGCGTCACACACAGTGCCAGAGCACAGTGTGCAAAAGTGCAGGTAACCAGACTTCAGATTCCTTTCAATCAAGATCAGAATTTATCATTATGATAAAAAGAAAGCTTCTTTAGTTAAGCTTCAGTTACATTCCACTCAAGTTACTCATCCAAATCTACAGAAAAATTAACTGAATTGTTCCTTGGCCCTATCAAATACAGATGTTTTTCTCCTTGAAGATATCAGACAGACTGACATCATGTATGTTTAGGAATTTAACATGCAGTTCAATACAGACTTAGTTCACCTCCAGCACATCCACACTTGTAGAATGAAAGGCAAAGCCATCTGCTTTATTTAAAGTTAGGTAATCACACTGAGGGACAGCAGACAGGCTGTACTTAGACTGCTGGACTCCTCAGCCCATCCATCCATCCATCCATCCATCCATCCATCCATCCATCCATCCATCCATCCATCCATCCATCCATCCATCCATCCATCCATCCATCCATCCATCCATCCATCCATCCATCCATCCATCCATCCACCCACCCACCCACCCACATATGTAACAGACAGAGAGAATGTTTTAGAATAAACAATAAAACTATTAGAGTAATTCACATGTGAAATAAACATGGTGAAAATTTGATAACGATCTGAATGAATAGGTTTCAAAAATCATCATTCAAGTGAATCCGTAGAGATTTAATTTGGCATGTAGAAATATCGACACTTTTGGCTTTTCTCAAGTCCTCGGGCAGACTGTTACAACAGCTCAAAGAATAATAACTAAAAAGATGCAGAACCAAAGGTCTTGCAGTCTTGTCTTGCACTTAGAGCAACTTAAAGATTCTTCCCAGACAACCACATAAACTATCCTGGTTCAGGGTGAGTAAGATTTCCAATGCATTGACACAGCAGACAGATTTCCAAACTTACCAGGAAATTCAGTTTCTCTTTTTTTAAAAAAAAAAAAATCTAAATGCTCTCAGGACAGTATGTCAAAGAAATGTAATACATTCCATCTGGTCCATGTGTGATGCTGATCTGACTATTTTTCTAACAGTAAAACAAATATTTCATTTACATCTGTGATGGAACTCAGTACTCAGCTTGATAACAGCTGCTATGTAACAAATAATTTATTTTATTTACCTTAAAAACTGTCACTTTTTCTGTGACAACTTGCACTTTGTGATTTGCCATTAGGTCCCAATGGATCACATCTCTTTGCTGGAGATAATTTAGCATTATTGATAATTAAGTTAATGCTGATGTTCTACATGGGTAAATTCATGCAACTTTCTCTTACTCATGTGAATCCTGTTGTCTGATGCTGCGCTTATTTACTACATAGAGACAAGATGCCTACACAGAGCTGGAAGCAAGGAGCTTCAGCTCCTGTAACTATTTTGTGAAAATATATATTATAGTTATTAGCCCTGAGTCTCATTAATCTGATGTCTCCTGTCTTCACTGAAGTAAAGTTTTTCTTTCTGGACATTGCAACCTGTAATAGATGTGAATGAGTAAAGGTTTTATGATTTTGGCCACAAACTGTCACTCTGTGGTGTTTGGAATCATATTGGTGCTAAAATGTGGAAAAATCCTTCCATAAATGGATTTGCACAATTCTTAAGTTGGTCGCTTGTATATGGTTATCTGTTATGTGATGGCATGCAGTTGACATTGCTGCCCTGATTTTTATAGAAAAGTTACCAGAGTGCTCATTTAGACATGAAACTAGCAGACGGAGTTGCAGTCAGATTGATGCACAGTACATTTTTTTGTATTTAACAAAATCCTGTGGCACACCACCAACCACAAATGTTACAAAACAACACAGTGTCAGTGTGTGTGTGTGTATAAAATTAAAGTGTTGCACAACATTTAAAAACAAGCAAGCAGATCCCTCCCTCCCTCCATATATACATGTATGCACACAACTGCACAAGCACACACACATGCACGCCCACACACACAGACACGCATGCGCACACTCTCACCACCGACTGTATGGAGACATGGCATGGCACTGACTATTATGGAGAACGCCTCCATTGGGGCCGTCCACACTGGAAGGAGTCGCAGGCCATGACCGCCAGGGGTGCTGGCTCCCAGACCCCCCGACCTCAACAGACAGGGGAAGCCCCCCAGGATCTGGTCAAGTAAGTAACTGAGGGGCTTTTTAGTCAGTTTCAGCTGCTTTGGTGTTCATAAAATTAACAACAGATGCACTAGAGGGGTAACAATGAGACAACCCCCAAAACAGGAATGAGTTTACAGGTGAAGGCCACTGACATTTTTTTCCTTCCTAATATTGTCTTACTGTTTTTCACTAGTTTTGCATTTGGCTAGGGTAAGTGTCACTTCTGGTAGCATGAGGCGACACCTGGACCCTACAGAGGTTCCACAGACAGTCCAACTCCTCCAGGATGAAACATCAATGCGTGCCATTGCCAGAAGGTTTGCTGTGTCTCCCAGCACATTCTCAAGCGCATGGAGGAGATTCCAGGAGACAGGCAGTTAGTCTGGGGGAGCTTGACAGGGCTGTTGAAGGTCCTCAACCCATCAGCAGGACAGGTATTTGCTCCTGTGTGCAAGGAGGAACAGGATGAGCACTGCTATAGCTCTACATAATGATCTCCAGCAGACCACTGGTGTGAATGTCTCTGATCAAACAATGAGAAAGAGATTTAATGAGAGTGGTCTGAGGGCCCAGCGTCCTCTAGTGCCCGTTGTGCTCGCTGACTGGCACCGTGGAGCTCGGCTGGCAACACAGGAATTTGCAAGTCCACCACTGGTGCCCTGTGCTTTTCACAGATGAGAGCAGGTTCACCCTGAGCGCATGTGACAGACATGAAAGGGTCTGGAGAAGCCATGGACATGGGCGTAACCACCATCTCAGAAGTGAGGGGGACAAATTTTTCAGAGTGATTTATCATTCTCCTATATTTAATTGCACCGTTCTTAGTGGCTAAAGAACCACATAATCCCTAACAGCCACAGTACAATACCAGGGGACCAACTAGGCTAGTTCTTTAAACTATAAAGTATAAAACTTTAAACTATAAAATCTAAAGTTTTAGTGGCCAAACTCTAGTTGAGTTGACAACAATGTCCCTTGAACATCTACTGGACGAGTAGCCAGAGGTGCCAAACACAGAACATGAAATGATCAGTACTGCCTGGTTTCTCCCTGCAATAGATATCTTATTTTCAGGAAGTTATAATCTCTCCTTACCTGTAAAGACCCTACATCCTTGTCCCTGCTGCTGGCCTCTGATCCATCTCCTCCCTGACTCTGCTCTTTCTGTTATGGCAATAAACATAAAAAATGTGGTAAGAAAAATTCTGAAATCGCATTAGGAAGAGTAAAAATTGCAGTAGAATTTAACCTCAAAATCACTTTAACCCATAGATACATATTTTTTTCACCTCTGCAGACCCTGCATGGTCAACATTACTGCTGGCCGCCGCCTCTGGTCCATCTCCTGCCTGACTCTGCTCTTTGTTATGGAAATAATCATTAAAAAATCTGAAAATCAAAATTCTGAGATAGAATTTGAAAGAGAAGCCGTAAAAATAGTTGTAAATTTAACCATTTTTATACCATAGATAGCCTATTCTTTTTTCTCCTCCCTGACTCTCCTCTTTTGGGACCAAAAGACTTAAATACATGGAGAGCAATTGTGAGCGCATCTTCTACCCAGAAATGAAAGAGGACTGGGTTTATTCCAAGAATAAACTAATTAGCAGTAATGTAACAGAGGCAACCACATTTAAATTATTGTTAACTAGCTTAACATATTGATATATTGTCACGTTTTACCTTGTCATCATTTAGCTAGCAAGTCTAACATTGTTTGCATCCAACAAGGTCACACAACTTACACGTTTTTTTTGGAAAGAACTGTGTAAAGTTTTTTGCTTCTTGCTAGCTCTGGCTGGTTTGCTAAACATTACTCCAGACGCACGTTCAGCACTGCTCAGCACAGCAGCATGTCTCCTGTGGAACACCTGCGTTAGCATGCGCTCATGGTGCATTCAAAGACGGCTCGGGAAAACACGTTACTGGATGCTAATAATGGGTTTAGCTGTTGTAACGGCTGAAAAAAGTGCGGGTGACAGAGGGGACAGATGTGGAAAGTGCGGGGGACATGTCCCACGCGTACCCCGCGTCCGTTACGCCCATGGCCATGGAGAACGTTATGCTGCCTGTAACATTGTTCAGCATGACCGGTTTGGTGGTGGGTCAGTGATGGTGTGGGGAGACATATCCATGGAGGGACGCACAGACCTCTACAGGCTGGACAATGGCATTCTGACTGCCTTTAGGTATCAGGATGAAATCCTTTGACCCATTGTCAGACCCTACATTGGTGCAGTGGTCCTGGATTCCTTCTGGTGCACGACAATGCCCAGTCTTATGTGGTAAGAAAACTCATGTAGTTCCTGGAGGATGAAGGAACTGATACCATTAGCTGGCCCCCATGCTCACCTGACCTGAATCCAATAGAACACCTTTGGAACATTATGTTTTGTTCCATCAGACACCATCAGGTTGCTCCTCAGACTGTCCAGGAGCTCAGCGATGCCCTGGTCCAGTTCTGGGAGGAGATACCTCAGAACACCATCTGTCGTCTCTTTCAGAGCTTGTCCCGGCATTGTCAGTCATGCATACAATCACATGGAGGCCATACAAACTACTGAATACCATTTTGAGTTGCTGCCAAGGAATTTCAGCAAGATGGACTAGCCTGCCACATCATTTTTTCACTTTTATTTTTGGGTGTCTTGAATTTAGGCCTCCTGGGGGGTTGATCATTTTCATTCCCATCAAACAATGTGGCACTTTTCATTCCTAACACATTATCCAGCCCATATCAATGCTAGTATCCAGTTCGTTTTTCCCCGTATTGAAATACGATGTATTTTCAAAGTGTTCCTTTAATTTTTTCGAGCAGTGTATATATATATATATATATATATATATATATATATATATATACATGGCTTGTTTCACTGATAGCAACAGCTCTTTGGACTTCATATTGAGAGTTGACCTCACAGGATTCCAAATACAAATACTACACTTGAAATGAACTCCAGACCTTTAATCTGCTCCTTGTAATTGAAATAATGAAGGAATAGCCCACACTTGGCCATAGAACAGCTGAGCACTCAATTGTGCAATTACTTTTGGTCCCTTAAAAAGGTGGAGGGCTCGTCTAAAATGTGCTGGAATACCTTCACTGTTCCCTTGATTTGGATGTAAATACCTGGGTCACTAACCCATTCAAGGCTGTCAGTGCAGGCTGAAAAGAAATACAATGACATCTTCTCAAAAGTTTTCAATTGCTTACTATTATGTCACACAGTGCAGCAGTGTTGATATCTTGCCATTTCTGGGTGAGTGAGAACATGTCCAGATTGGCAGTCTCCAAATGTTGTTGCTTGAGGTGCAGCTTTGAACAGAATCCATTCATTTTATCTAAACTTCTGAGCAGATTTTCATTTCAGCCTTGTATGCCACATATGCCAGCCTTACATATCAGTTATCACTTGCAAGCAGCTTTGGAAAAGCAATTCTTTCCCTGTTGTTTTCTCCAGCAATTGCTTTCAAAAAGGAAGTTCTCTGACATCTCCATCCACAAAATGTACATTGGCCAAGCGTGGGGAATGGCCACCTGTATCTGTAGACACCTCAAATTGCAATGCAAATTTACCACAGATGCAAATTTTTCCAAAGCAACTCTTTTGATGTCTACAGACATGTCATCAACACATCTGACAGTTGTTTCCTGAGAAAGGAACTTTAGCTATATCTTTAACTGTGTTGGGGCGAAGCATCTTGTTTACGATGACTTTGCACGCAGGTAGTATTCATGTCTCTGCCACAGTGTGTGACTTGTTTGATATGGCTACGAGGAGTTTGGCCACTTGGTAGCTAGCTTTGAGAGCTTCCTCACTCATCTTTGTGTTTTTTTTTCATTAAAGTTCCTTGTTTTTCAGTGTGTTCTTGTTTCAGTGCGGCAAACAAAATAGTCTGTGCACTTGACGATCTCTCTTACTAACTCCCGTCAGCACTCTCGCTGCAGTGTTTTGGATCAGCTGTTTTTCAGAAAGCTATTGGGACATCCTGATAGTAAGGAATTGCAATAATTAAGCCTGGAAGTAACAAATGTATGGACCAGTTTTTTCTGCTTCACTCTAAGATGTTTGGGACCAAATGCAATGACTTCAGTCTTGTCTGAATTTAGTAACAGGAGTTTGCAGATCATCCAGGTCTTTTTGTCCCTAAAACAATCTTGCAGTCTGGCTAGCTGGTTAGTTTCATCTGGCTTCATAGATAAATACAACTGACTGTCATCAGCATAACAATGGAAATTAGTTCAGTGCTTCCTAATATTATTGCCAAAAGAAAGAATGTATAATGTGAACAGTATTGGTCCTAAGACAGAACCCTGAGGAACTCCATGATTGACCTCACCATGCTCAGAAGAGTCATTGTTGACGTGTAAAAACGGGAACCTCTCTGATAAGTAAGATTTAAATTAATCCAGTGCTGCAACTTTTAATGCCAATAGAGTGTTCTAGTCACTCTAATAAAAGTCTGTGGTTGATAGTTTCAAATGCTGTACTAAGGTCCAGCAAAACAAGTATAGAGACCAGTCCATCGCCTGCTCTGGCCCCTGGGAGGCTTCTGACTGTGGTCACTGTTGTTGTTAACTTCATGTTTCTGACTATGGAGCTGCCAACGATCAGAATTGGTTTCTCAGCAGGTGTGTCATTGAGTGGCAAAAAGCGATTTGAAACGTGAAGCGGTTGGTGGTGAACCAGGACAAGGAACTTGAGTTTAGGACTACGTTTCCCATGAGCCGACACTCAGCCGCCCTCCCAGCTACTCGGGAGCTGCCAGGGGACAGCTAGCAGAAGCTAAACTACTGGCTATTCTATTGCGGTCGACACTGACTAATGGAGCCTGACTAGCCGCTAGTGGGTTGTTTTCCATGATGCGGAGCCGCGCTTCCAATTCAGAGAGCCTCACCTCCAGAGCTACAAAAGGACTATATTTATTACATGTACCATTATTGTTAAAGGAGGCAGAGGAGTAACTGAACATGTGACACACTGAGCAGGAAAGAGAAGGCGAGGAGGAGGGAGACAAAGAAGCCATGCTAACTGCTAAGCTGCTATCTCTGGTCCGCTACCAGAGATAACAGGCTAAGTTAGTTTTAAGTGCAAGACTTTGAGTAATAAGTGCTTGAAGAGAAAAAGTGTATGTTATGATTCTAAATATTAACATTACTCAAAGAGATTTGATGAGTATCAAATTAGATCAGGTGAATAAGCTAGGATAGTCGGAGAACAGCGCGAGAACAGGAAGTGATGCAATATGCTCACCATAATGTCACGTCCCAGGAACTTCGTAGCTCCACCATATACAATGTATGCACTTCATATACAGTTGTGAACAAAAGTGTACATGCACTTGTGTAGACCATGTGTAACATGGCAGTCTTGAGTTTCCAATTACTCTTAAAACTCTTAATTTTCTGTAATGGAATCTTTAATGACAGACAAATCTTTGTCAACCAAAAATCAATCATACATTTTGGTTCTTTTATAGGACATCTGGGAGAAAGGGACATTACACAATACCAATGCCAAGTGGCTGGTTACATATAAGCAGGGCACAGCAACCACCCAGAACGAGGACCAGTCAACATCACCAATCCAGACATCTAACAACAGCAGGTCCAGGCCCTGACAGGATCTACTCCTACTGGCCAAAGAAGCTAGCAGGGCTTCATGATCCCCTGGCAACACAAATAAGTGAGCTGCTAGCAACCAACACTCTCCCAGACTGACGAACACACGGCAGGTCAGTCGAGATCATGAACGATTCCCTTTGATCCACCATCCAGTAAGAGAAGACAGTTCTACCCAAGCGTTGCCTGGATTGACTACAAGAAAGCCTTTGAGTCAGTGGCCTGCATATGGATACTGGAGTGCCTAGTTCTATACAAGACTAACAAGACATTGATACCACTAATTCGGAACTCAGTGCAGCTGTTGAAAACAGCACTGGATGTGCCTTTTCAGGCCACTGCACATGTGGCCATCAAGCGCAGCACACACCAAGGTGATGCACTGTCCCCACTGCTGTTCTGCAGAGGCCTAAATAACCTCAATCAGATCATCGTGTTTCTGACAGCAGAAGACAGATGGTAATGAGGAGAACGAAGAGGTAATGTGAGCAACCAAACTGCCCCTCCAAGGTATGTACTATTGACATACACAATAGGTGACTGACATCAAGAAATTGTACAAGTGGCTAGAAAAGGCCGGCCTAATGGTCAGCACAGAGACTCTGATCATGGCACCACAAGAACAGAGTACCAGATCCAAAGAGGCAGGTGTCTACTCCTGCAGGCAGAAGCATGCTGTGCAAGAAGTCACCTGAGGCAGTCCAGCACATGGTTGCAGGATGCAAGATGCAACCTGGGTCAGCGTATGCTGGAGGCACAACCAAGTGACTGGGCTAGTATACAGGAACATCTGTGCCAAATATGGATGAAAAGACACCAGGTTCTGGGACTCGCCACTGAAAATGGTGGAGAATAGCAGAGCTAAGATTCTGTAGGCCCTCAAGTTCCAGACTGATAAGCAGCTGCTGACTAACCAGTACTGACAGAAGTTGCAAATGTGGTTGATGCAGCAATCCTAGGTGACAGTAGCAATAGGAGGAAAGACTGACAAGGGACAGAAAGAACAACTGGAACAGATGTGGAAGGTGAAGGCCAAGGTGGTCCCAGTGGTTCAGTCATATAGCTTGAGAAGTTACTGAGTCGTTGGATAGTTTGGATGAATATTTGATGTGAAGATTGCTGTACCCAATGCAGTGGTCACCAAATGATTTTGCAGAAAAAAGGCAGTGACTAAAACCAAACCAAACTGATTTTATTTGTGTTTTTGAACAGTAATTGGTATAGTAGTGGCTATTGACAGGGAAGCCCAGGTGGATCTCTCTGTGGTTACATTTCTAGCTTTATTTGCTGATGATCAATCTTTTTCATACAAACTTGACACTCAATTGTGAATGCATTATGCATTATACACTATTTTTGTAATATATGTGGTATGCTGACATAAATTACATCCTAGTGCGTAGTATATATAATTAGTTGTGCAGTTCTCAAACCGTTCTATTCCTTCTGGTTTGATGGCAGTGCATCTTCTACAGTGAAAGTATGGATCTTAAACTGTCATCACAGTATTGCTTAGATTTCAGCAAGGGAAAAGTCTGCACTTTATTTATTAGTTTCAGAGTCTGTGCCTGGAGTTCAGACTAGTTTGTTATTTTTAATTTGCAAATGTGGGTCATGTCTTTGGGTGGAAGCTCACATATAGTAACTGTGCCCATGTACGTCCTCCCTGTTTTAGCACATACGCTCCTCTCTGAGGCTCTCTATTTGTGTCTCTTTCACAGACATGAATTGGTCATGCTCAGATGAACTGTAAGAGTTCCTTCGTGTCGGAGCTTCTCTCAGGCTCTGATTCTTCTCCAACAATATGTCGCAGGTGTGTTCCTGTACGATATGCTGCTGGTTGAAGAGGATTCACTGCACTAAACTGGTTTTTCATTGTGTTCTGTGTGTACTGTAGCTCTGTGCATATTTTTGTTTTGTTTTGTCACAATTCTTAAATGAAGATTGATATTAAAATACTATTTACAGTGTTCTATTCTTTTCACTCTTGACTCTCTCTGTAGAGTACACTACATGTTGCTTTCACACAGTGTTCAAGTGTACAGTATATGCACAGTTATGCCCTTTATGCAAAAACATTGCTTGTGAATAAAGATTGCATACTGAAATTACTCCATTTGACAGTTTATTAATTTTATAATTTCATAATGAAAAGAAAATGGATTCATCACATTTATTAGACCTTGTAACTCATTGTGTTAGAATCTGGCATTCCAGATAAAGTGGCACTAATTACAAGCTCTTTTGGGAAATACAGGCAGAATCTGTCTTATTTGAATGTCCAACATCTCAGCTGTGGTCTTCTCTTTGTAATTAAAATATGTGGTGTCATCACACTAAAATATAAAGAACTTTCTAAGACCCCCAGGAAATTGTGTAGAATTTTTAAAAAATCTTCAAAGTTTTTGAAATGAATCATTCCACTGTGGCAAAAATCATCTACAACTGGTGTAGATATAATGAATAGTTTTCTCTCCCCAGAAAGTTTTGCCATTGTTAACATTTTAAGTCACTCTTGACTTGGCAGATTTATATCCTTTGTTGTGTAAACCGGCAGCTCCACCACCATGACTGCTGTCGCTCTTGGTGACCTGATATCACAACAATTCACACCTAGAGGCAAGTGAGTCTTGGTTGTTAATGGACCATTAGCCATGTGATCTGGAGTGACTATAAATTCTGGAACTCCCCATTAGTTGGTGAGAACTGAAGAAGTCTGTTAGCCTAGCCGTGCTAGACAACCCACGGCAACGAATTTAATTCTCTGCCAGGGTGGGTCTAGTTACCCTCCATAAGGCTCGAGGTTGGATGCTCCTAAAACTGGCCGGACCAATCACCATGAAGTGTAGAGTCAGAAGGCGGGCCTAACGAAGTGACGACAGAGGCGCGACGATTCTGACAGAAACAACCGGCGCACAATAAACAGTTATCTTTCGACTCGGCTTTGGCCACAGCCCTTAAAGATTTGAAGCTAAAATTCAACTTGAAAGATAAACAAAGGACGGCACTGAAGTGTTTCATTGAGAAGAAAGACGTATTTGGACTTATGCCGACGGGATATGGCAAATCCTTAATATACCAGTTGGCTCCGCTGGTTGGGAAGCTAATGGGACTTAGCCACAATCCGCCGGCGCTCTAGGAACTACGTCAGCCTATTCGTTGCATTGATTGGTTGTATACCTACCCAATTGCTGCAGTGGGATTTGATAGACAACCTTTTAGCCCGCCTCCCTCCCTGTCGAGCTTCCCTAGACCCTTGTGCCGTCAGAAACATGGGTATAGCGTGGCTAGGCTAGAAGTCTGTTGAATGAGAGATGAAATGTCTTCAAGAACTTACAAGAGAAGTCCAGTTTATTTCTGCTGAAGCACCTATAAATAGCTTTCTTGTTTGTCCAGTGAGTGTGTACATTTGAAAATCTTTGGATTTTAGGGCTGCATACTGCATCGCACATTTAATATGTATAAGGCAAAGTAGATAAAACTGAACAAAAACCTGCATCAGTCAGAATATGCATATTGTATTTGGATCTGACCATCAATTTAGTCCTATGACTATGGAAAGGACTTCATTTTAGCTCGAAAGGGCAATGATGAGACTGGGAACAGAGCACTTCATAACATGCTGAATATATCACTCGCTGAAAAAATGCTTCTGAATGGATCTAATCTACAAAGCATGAGGACTGTGAAGATGGGTGGTGGAGTCCCTTTTTTGTCTCAACTACTATTCTTTGACGCAATGTCTTTGTATCCATGTCTTTTCCTCAGCATGGGAATGAGCCACGATGATGACCATACCACCTGCACTGGCCACTCCCATATTATGTCTGGTGAATGGGTGAAAGGAAGAAACCCCAGCGACCTGTCCTGGTCCTCCTGCAGTCGCGATGACCTGGAAAACTTCCTCAGGTAAGAAGCAGTCGGCTTTAAATGAAGTTGATCTTTAAGATGTTTATGTACTTCTTACTATGGTACTATACTGTAGGAATAACAATGCCTTTTTTTTTAAAATTAGTCTCTGTTAGGATTGTGGGGTGTGGAGAACCCAGGCGCAGACATTACTGACAATACACTGGGCATAATGAAAAGAAGGGATTTATTAATCAAAATCAAAACTACAATAACAAAGAACCAGACTGAGGAAGAAGCACTAAAGTCTAACAGAAGCAAACAAAAAAAGTCAAGGGAAGGAACTCACACACAAGGGCATAAAAAAACTGGGGAATCGAACAGGCTTACGTCCATGCAAAAAACAACAGAATCCAAAAGGGTTAAATCCACAAAACGGGAGGAAAGTGGAGGAGTCCATAAAACTGAGTAATCCAGAGGTGTAGGAGAAGCAGGGAGCGGCATCTGAAACCAGGTTAGTGTCCAACTATGCACCACCAAAAACTGAGGAAAATGGCAGAGCTTAAATAGCAGGGGAGGGGGACCAGGTGGATTGAATTGAGCTGATTGCAACAGCTGAGAGTGATGAAGTAATGAGGTGACAGAGCCAGGGGGCGAGCGACTGGGAGAGAGACAGAAGGGGAAGACAACAGACAGAGGGAGACAGAGACACGCAAGCCAAAACACACACAGAAGGGCAACAATGAGGAAAGGATGGAAAAGGGAGGAAGAGTGGGAAAGGACAAAAGGGCCGAAGCTGGAGCAGATCCTAACAGTCTCTGTTGTAGGCAGTGATATGTGGATGTGTAATCAGAACCGTGTATGTTAAGTTTTACAAATATGTTCTGGGAATAAAAAATTGTTTTATCTCCTAAATGAATGTCACCCTGGCAGTTCCAGAGCAGGTCACTATTTTGAAAAGGTTGCCAAGATGAACACTGTCATTGAAAAGGCTGCACTGCTATGTCTAACATGATCAGATAAGATAAACTTTATTGATTTCTCACAGGAAATTTAAAAATTAATATAGGTGCAATATTTGTTGTACTTATTTCTGTATCATGACATTTGCAGTTGATTTTTTCATACCGGTACAATAACATCTGTGTAGACTGTGACTTGTTGAAAGGCTCTTCTTTACACTCTGATTTACTCTGAAGTTAAAATGTCAAGGTTTTTTTAAAAAAGTTTTTTTAACCTTTCACACAATAAGAAGAATTTCCTGTTCATATTAAATGTCTTTTATCCAGATAGGTAGTTTATTTGAACCTTTCATTATTACCGTAGTGGATGGAATAAATAAAAAAGGCATAATGAAATAAATGATCATGTGAATATAGTGTGTAAAATCTGCATCTAGAACCAGCAATTTTGAAATAGCTGAGGAAATTACTGAAATTGGGCTTATTGTTTTGACATGTTTTTCGTGATTTATTGTGACAGTACAACATTTTGTAATTTTAATTTCATTATAGACATGTCTTTTATCTGATTATGGCGTGTCTACCTAATTTTATTTCAAGTCACATGTAATGACAGTGCTGTTGTATAGTATTATAACATAGGCAGAATTATTACCATGACAACCTCAACAATAACTGAAAATGTAGATGCTTCATAAAATTAGATTTATGGCAGAGCCATTGCATTAGATTGCATTAGATTTTATAGATGTACCAGTTGATGTCAGCACAGTCCAAATACATATCTATGACATTAAACCTTTGACTATAATATTGCAACAAGTGAAAAGTATGAAAAACATTAGCTGGTTTCCACAAATTAATGATAGAGGATTATGGCATCTCATTTCTTTTGATTATTCACCATGTGTGTTAATATAAATTACATTTTTAAAAAATCACTATATTTTTAGTAAAGTCAAAAACACCTTAAAATGTGTTTTTAAAAAAGCATTGCAGCCGTTTTTGCAAGATCTGTGGCATCTGTGTGATTTTTTTTAATTCACTTTCAAATAACTTGTAGAAACAATAGTATTTAAAATTTGGTTGCCTCTGCTGTGCTTTCCTGATTAGCTAACTGGAGTGATGTGTCCAGGTGAAATTTTCACTGATATGAACCTTAAAGAACTTGACGGTGTTGACTGTCTCCACGTCAGACCCACTGATAGAAATTGTGATACACAGATACACGTTTAATTAATCAAGCTGAATGTGGGAGACTCAACAAGGATACTTTTCATGTTGCCTAACCATGACAGACTATGTTTACTAACTGCACATGTGGCTGATAAACAAAGCACACTGCACTAGTTTCATACGACATGCCAACTTTGGAGCTTATGATTTTCAGTTTAAACTGCTAAGCAAACTTATTGCAGTTGACATGTTGCCCACCCATAAAATGAGCATGAGACTAATATGTTTTGCCCTTTTCTTTTTATCTCTTTAATGGGTGTACTCCAAAGTACCAACTCACAATTCCAGGGTTATAGGGAATGAGCGGAGGTGGACGTAAAGGTGGGGCAGATCTTGCAGTGATTTGATGGTCATTTATGACCACAATGTACTCATCTTCTGATGGCTACTTCCAGCAGGATAATGCACCATGTCACAAAGCTCAGATCATCTAGAACTGGTTACTTGAACATGACAACGAGTACACTGTACTTTAGTGGCCTCCAAAGTCTCTAGATCGCAACTCATTAGAGCACCTTTGCGATGTAGTGGAATGGGAGATTGTCATCATGAATGTGCAGCCGACAAATATGCAGCAACTGCGTGATGCCATCATGTCAGTATGGACAAGAATCTCTGAGGAAATGGGCAACAGCCACAATGCAGAAAGCAAAAGATCAGATTAGATGGAGAGAAATGGTCACCTATGCTGAATCATGTGGCACTTGATTGATTGAAGCCAAAAGAGGGTCCAACCTTTGACAAACAAGGTGTACCTAATAAAGTGGCCAGTGAGTGTATATCATGTCCGTATTTGAATGACTCCTAGAACTCAAAAGAATGAGAAAGCGTCCTAAAACTTTTGACAGGGGGTGTACGTCTATGTCAGAAAAAATAAGCATGTGGTTTGGTTCTTTCATAGATTTATTATTGGTCTTCTGGAAACATGACAATATCTGCTGGGT
This sequence comes from Acanthochromis polyacanthus, assembly GCF_021347895.1. NCBI lineage: Eukaryota > Metazoa > Chordata > Actinopteri > Pomacentridae > Acanthochromis > Acanthochromis polyacanthus. Next base: position 35,786,117 of record NC_067114.1, on the reverse strand, counting down.
CAAAAATCTACAGACAGCAGCTTGAATGATCAGTTTTGGTGATATAGAAAGTTGTGTTAATCAGATTGTGTTAGTGGCATGGCCTCTTAACCTCTGACCAAAAAAGTTAATAACTGACTTAAACATCTCAATAAAGACACATGGTGTCATTTCAAAGCAGCTACAGATCCTAAAACAATAATCCTGTGCAAAGAATAGTATGCAGGTATAAAATTCTTGACACAGTTGTGTCACTGTCTCAGTCAGGAAGAAAAACACAAACTATGACCTGCTGCTGAGAGACAGCAAGATGGTGAAGAGTGTACCAAGGTCTACAGTTAATAAAACCAAAGTTGAGTCACTATTTGGGCCTGCTGCTTCTTGGTTGGCGTGGACGTGGTCTCCTACCCATTCATAGGTCCTACATGTGTTTCATATTGCCTCTCTGATTGGGTATCATCCAAGGAGGCTTTGCCTTAGTTCATACTATATGTTATTTGATGTTACTTTCATTGTTCAGCAAATCTTCAGCTCATGTCCTGCTGTAAATGTCAGGTTTTTGTTCTTTTTTCAGATTCAATTAAGATTTGACAATTAAAAGATATTTCATGGTTAAGACATACTGTAAATCCTTCTCTTTCTTTGTTTCAAACAGATCCAAAGCCAGTGCCTGCCTCCTGCAAACAGACCCCAGAAGCCGTTACCAGGTCAGGCTGCCTCCCAAACTGCCAGGCATGCACTACAGTGTGGATGAACAATGCCAGATCCTTTTTGGGGCCAACGCTACTTTCTGCAATGACATGGAGGTAACAACACAATCCATTGTTCCAGCTTTAAAATTATGCATATTATTCAGCATTCATAACATTATAATAATAATAATTATTATTATTGTATACACACAAAGTTTTTCATACATTTCCATTTTGAAAGAGAAGTAATATTTTCAGAAAACAAATATTTGATCAGAGTTGGACTGTAATGTATTTTGTCTTGAATAGTATCAAGCTGATAGATTAAAGAAACTACATTGAAAACACATGGCGCAAAGCACATCCTCAATAAAAGACTCCTTTGTCTGCCTTTATTTTTTAACATATTTGATTCTCTTGGTTATGAATACCTTTAATTGGCTAACTCAGTGAAAAGCCCTTCACTGGGTTGGTTGAATCAATCTAAGCCCCCTTGTTTGTTACCTATTTATGGAGGCAGGGGTGTGTAGCCACACTGGATCCAGATTTGTTTTCAGTGCACACTCAATGGACAGTTAACTGACCGTGAGGAGATGTTCACTGAATATGACAGAGTGTATTAGATTAAAATCACTGAGTCGACCTTAAATGCACCGTCCTTTGCACTTATATGAGCAATATTGAAACACCAATTCCACAGATAATCCTTTTGACATGACACAGAACATACTGTTTCTTCTACCTGTTTACTAGTTGAAAATTGTGATTGTATGTGTACACTATATAGTCGAAGACTAAAGGGGGGGGGGGATTCATAAGTTTACTGTTATAATGTAAGGCTCTAGCATTTAATATACTGAAAAAGTAGTTGGTAGTAAGATGCAAACAGTGTGTAGATGAGCATGTCAAATATAGTGTTCATCTCCTGTGGATGTTTTCCCCTTTTATTGTTTTTCAGCATTTCATCATGGTCATTCTTATTTGGGTTTTTTGACAAGAATTTACAGAAAGGACTCTTTTCATGTCATAATGAGACTTATTTCTATAAAGCAATGTCAAGTCACTAAAAATACACTGCCTGGCCCAAAAAAAAGTCGCCACCTGGATTGAACTGAGCAAATAGGTAAGAGCCTTTCATTGGATAATTACTGCAGTGATGAATATGTTTCAGCTGCAACAACTTATTTAACCCTAGCAAATGCAGTGAGGAGTTTCTCATGTCGGAAGACATATCCTGTGGTCGTGGAAAGGATGCTAATGTGTCTCAAAAGGGTCAAATTATTGACCTACATCAAGCAAAGAAAACAACTAAGGGGATGAAACTCAGGTTAAGAACCATCCAACGCATTATTAAAACCTGAAGGATGGTGGTAAACGCACATCTTTCAGGAACAAATGTAGTCGGTCATGTTGTCTGAAGAGTCCAGATTTACCCTGTTCCAAAGTGATGGACGCATCAGGGTAAGACAAGAGGCGGATGAAGGGATGGACTCATCATGGCTAGTGCCTACAAGCCTGTGGGGGTTAGAGTTATGATCTGGAGTTGGCCAGGTTCAGCAAGAATGAAGTCAGCTGACTACCTGAATATAGTGAATCACCAGGTCTTTTCATCATGGAGTTCTTCTTCCCTGATATTCTGAGATGATGATGTCAGGATTCATGGGGCTCACATTGTGAAGGAGCACGAGACATCATTTTCACACATGGATTGGGCTAAACAGAGTTCAGACCTCAGCCCTATTGAGAATCTTTGGGATGTGCTGGAGAAGACATTGCGCAGCAGTCCAAGTCTCCCATCATCAGTATACGATCTTATATATATATATATATATATATATATATATATAAGTGTCCCCCTTCAGCCCACGATTTAGTAGATTGGTTTCAATTACAGCTTTGAGCCTGAGTGGATAGATGTCAATCAGTCTTGCACATCTGGACGCTGCAGTTTTCCAGCATGGTTATTTGCATACCTGCTCAAGTGCTGTCAGCTTGCACCTGGGTTCATGAGCAAAATGTAAAAAAATCTCAATTGAACTGAGATGTGGGCTCTGACTTAGCCACTCTAAAACACTCATCTTGTCCTTTAACCATTTCTGTGTAGCTTTGACTATCTTAATTCATTGTCTTTCAGGGAAACTAGTCTTCACCCAAGTCGCAGTTCTCTTGGAGACTGCATACTTCTGATTTAAAAAGGATTTTTTTTAAACAGTGGTTCTCCATCCTCTGCCATACTCCAATAAAGCTTTGACAGTCTCTCCCATCTCAGCCACTGCAGCTTGTAACTTCTTCAGAGAACTCAGGTTTCTAAGTGACAGCCCTCACTACTTTCTTTCTTGATTTATGCTTTTCAGTCCCCTTTTCATGGAGTTGCCTGGAGTATTTTCTCTTTTGACTTCATAGTGTAGTGAATGCCAGGAGTAGTGTTTCAGCAATATCTGGGCCTTCCATATACAGGTGTCTTTAAACTACAAACACTTTAGAAACTTTTGCTGCACTCAAATGATCTCCACTTCACTAACTGAGTGATTTCTAGCAACAGTTGGCTGCAGCTGTGTTGAATTAGGCGAGTCACTTTAAAATGAGTATTGTGAAATCATTTATTTTCCGATTTATATCTTTTGTTAAATATTATTACTTTGTAAAAATCTGTTTTCACTTATAAATTAAAGAGTCCGTTTGGTAAATTCTGCAAAAAGCCCATGACTCAATGTTGAAAAGCAATAAAAAGGGAAAACTTGTAAGAGTGTGAACACTTGTTATCGGCACTGTAGCATCAAAAGTTTTTATTGTTTTGTTTCATTTTGGTTGTGTTTTTTTACTGCAGAGGAAGCATGCTTGTATTTGCAACAGGTTTGCAGCAGAAGCAGGTCTTTATTAAAAGTAAAAAGTGTCATTGTGCAGGGTGCATAGATGTAACACTTAAAGCAGCTCAGACAGTATAAGCATTAATTTTCCTTGTAGGCCTTTAGTAAGAAACATTCTGAAGTAGTTTTGAGGTCCATTTACTGATTAAAAAGATAACAAGAAAGAAACAATATTGAATTAATTTCTAAATAACCTTTTAAGCTTGAAAGTATATGTGAAAGCAACACAGTACAGGACTCTGTCGCTGTATTGTAGAATGACATTAAATCTAATGTTCAATTCACCATGTCAATACCAGTGTTTGTGTGGGAATTTATGGTATCTTCTCTGTGTCTATGGCATGTATCAGCACCTTATGTGTGCTGGCCTGTGGTGTTTAGTAGAGGGAGATGCATCCTGCAAGACAAAACTGGATCCTCCACTGGATGGAACAGAGTGTGGAGCAGACAAGGTAGGACCGTCTCACTCACACAGTGTGTGACATTAACAAGTGCATGGTTTCAACCTCTCTCAATCACTTGCTTTTGATAGTAGATGTATGTTGACTTGTATATATATGATGTGTGGAAAACCTAAGAACTTCAGTAAAAGGCTGAGTCTTCTTCAAAGAAGCCTTTTGGATTAGAGGTGAAATGTTTTCTAGACCAAACACAGAAGTTCATAATGTTTGTGTTTTACTAGAGCTCTTAGGAGAATCTGACAGTCGACACAGACAGATAAGTGTGAAATGAATTCCAAAAAATTATGTATGTGTTTGTGTGTGTTTGTGTCAGTGGTGCAGGGCTGGTGAGTGTGTTAGTAAGACTCCCATTCCTCAGCACGTGGACGGAGACTGGAGTCCATGGAGCCAGTGGAGCATGTGCAGCAGGACCTGCGGGACTGGAGTCCAGTTCAGACAGAGGAAATGCGACAACCCTCCGTATGTCATTTGTTTGTGACTGTTTGCATTTACCAGCAGGGGACCGCCAAGCTAACAGTGGATATGTGTTACCATACTTACAGATTCCAGACTCCACCACCACTGAAGTTGTTGCTACCTTGCTATTTTCAAGTCCAAACATTGTTTCATCAAGCAAATCTTATTTCTTCATATGTCAAATGAAATATTACAGGGTGTTCAGTTTTGCTGCATAAATGTAATAATATTTGAAATAGTAGCATTTCTGCAAGTGTGTCACACTCCTTAAGTGAATGAAAAATTTCAGACATTAGGCCTAATAATGAAAAGAGTGTAGCTTATAAGCTATTATACGTAGCCTAAACTTAGTGTGGATACTTTAGTTAGATTAGTGCAAAGATATGTTTTTTTTTGTTTGTTTGTTTTGTGTGGCAGGATGGCTTGAACCATGACATACATACAAATGACAATTAATATAATCATTACAAAATCAAGGAGTATTATCTGGTTATGCAAGAAGTATGCACCGCGACGTCCATGCACTCGTACTCAGAACTGTCAAACCGTGATCAATCAGATGCCTAACTTCCTGCTGCATGATAGCTCGTTTACTTGGAATAACACAATATGCATGCTGTTTTATCATGCAGTCATGCTCCAAATCAGTATCGTGGAACAACACCGAGGTTTGACTAGGATGATCAGAGAAACATCACAGGAGGTTCCAGTTCCACCTCCATCAGTGATGACAGCAAAAAGAAAGGTCTTCCCCGACATATCTTTAAAATATCCTGTAAACTGAATTAGGCCCAGCAAGTACAAAAACCTTTTGAATAACAGGACAGCAATGGAAATACGAGAAAAAAACAAAACAAATATGGCTGAATTAAACGAAACAGATGAAGACTCATGAGGCACGGAATGCTATGCTAGCTGAAAAGACGGTATCAAGCCATAAATGAGAAGGTCAAGGTTAACATGGAGAGAATTTTGCAAGAAATTCGAGAACTTTGAAAAGAAAACGGCCAGCTGGAGGATATTAAAGACAAACTTAACAAGACAAACCAGAGAATCGAAGAAGTGGAAATTCGCATTGCTGCTATAGAAAATAGACAACAAGCAACTGAACAGGTCATGAAACACATTTTTTTTAAAACTTTTATTTAACCAGATAAAAGATCCACTGAGATCAAGACCTCTTTCACCAGGAGCCATAACTGATTTAATGAGACATTCGCAGTTTCACTGTACCAGTCATGTGTACTTAAACTTGCATGGCTTAGTCTTTGAGACAAGCATATGCTACTGGCAGGATCAACCAGGTAACCCAGAGAACGTGCGTTCAGTGGCCACATGTTAAAAGTCCAGGCCCGACACACAGAAAAGCTAATTAGCAAAGAGCAAAGAGCGACGCAAGATAATATCTGAAATTCAAAGGAGGATGAGGAAGCCAACTCAGTGATAGCTTTTGTGGATAAAATCCTCAGAGACAAACTGGACATTCAGCCATCAACTGAACTGCACATTGAAAGAGCACACAAAGCATTAGCACCGAAACCAATGGCAGCATGTAACCCCAGATCAATCGTGATTCAATTTAACCACTATATAACCAATGAAGTCCTGCACAAAGCTTGGGGAAAAAAGGGAGATACTGCTTCATGATCAAAGGATTTATTTTGACCGACTACCTGGCCGGGATATTGATCAAATGAAAAGAATACAGTGAAGTAAAGCAAGTGCTGAAGGGGAAGAGGATCCGATTCCAGACCCCTACCTGGCCAGACTGCGTGTTTTGTGAAGAGGGGACGCAACTTGACCACACGATCTGCGAAGCTACAAAAGACATGAAGAAACGAGGCTTCCTGGTGAAGGTGGTCCCCCCACAAGTGAAAATTCAGTGAAATGATGAAAGATATAGGCCTAATGGACATTTGGAGAGAAATGAACCCCAAAGCAAGAAGGTATACTATTTTCACCCATTGCTTAAACCACTATGTCTTTATTTCACATCTCCACTTCCTTTACATGGAGGGCTAAGCAGAGATGCTCCGTAGACATACTTGCCAGAGGATCTGAGGCCAGGTTGGGCTACATACCAACAGCAGGCATACCAGCAACCTCTGCCACTTTTGCATTCACTGCCCATGCTATCTCACCGGCATCCACGACTGATGACAGCAGTACGCCTTTTTCCTCAGACTTTCTTCACAAAATGTCCTTGATCTCTGCTGTATGGACATTGAAATTCACTTGGACATTGAAAAGGTATATGTCCTGAGGAAATCTGCTTTTCTACAGATATTGATTTTGTCCCAAGCAACAGAGTTCCCAAAATCAAAAAATCCATACTTTCCCCCCTCAACTTCCCACACACCGAGTAATAAAACTACCCCCAGATGCAGATGTTCCATTTGGATAAAAGTTTGGTTTAGCTGTCAGATGGTTTTTCTACCAGTTTTACAGCTGTGAGAAAGGTCCTCTAGATTCTCTGTGTTGCCCTGAAATGCACCTGGCAACACATTGTTGTCCTGCTCCGTAGTACCTCATAATAGTGAAAGAATGATTCAAATAAAAGCCTAATGTGAAATAGAAAATTAAACCGTGGGTTGACGAAAGTTCCATTTAATATCCACACTTCACTCATTTCATGGCATAGTAACACAAAAATGTGAGCATCGAAAATAGAAAATGAAAATGTCACTGGGGTAACATAGTTTGAAAAATATTCAAATATGTATTTTATGATATAAAGACCTGCAGCCAAGTGACTAAGTCAAAAACGCTGAGTAAGGATTTTTATTTCTATGTCTTTGTGGACAGGCCTGGTCCAGGTGGTCGACACTGCCCAAAGGCCAGTGTGGAGCACAAGGCGTGTGAAGGTCCTCCATGTCCCAAGGGGGTAACTGGCTTCAGAGATCTGCAATGTCTGTCCTACGACCGACAAACGAGCAAGAAGAAGGGCAGCATGCTGACTGCTATTATTAATGATGGTGAGGCATCGACATATTCTGACCTACTGCAGAAATATCCTAATTATTTTGCTAATTTGCCATCATACTTAAAATAGTACACGGAAACTGTAGATGCTTTTAAAAGAGTCCAATTTTTACAGATCTGAAGCACAGTGGACGTCGATTCTAAAATTCAGGAGACACAAGCTCTAAGCTAATATCTATTATCTACTATCTAAGCTGTGTTCTATTCTTGGATTTCTGTTCCAGTCAGAGCAAACAACATGTTTGAGGATAAGATGGTTCCTAGGTATAGTTGGTACCAGAGCACCTTAGGCCAAAGGGTGATGATCACCTTTGTGGTTGTATCATCACACCTTTCTCAGATACTCTGGTGAAGAGAGGAGCAGAGTTGTTAACTGATCACCACCTCATGGTGAGTTGGATCAGATGGCGGGGAAGGCTGCAGGACAGACCTAGTAACTCCAAACATCTAGCGAGAATGAACTGAGAACAATTGAAGGAGGACTTTGCAAAAATAGAGGCTGTCTGTGTCAGGGGTACTGGGATATAACACTTCTCAGTCTTCCCCGAAAATGTTTACTCCAGGGTGCTGGAAAGGAGGCTTCGAAAGATTGCAGAATCTCAGATCCAAGAGCAGCAGTGCAGATACCATCTTGGTCGTAAAACAATGGACCAGCTTTCCATCTTTGCCGAGTTACTGAGGGAGTCATGGGAATTTGACCAGTCAGTCCACATGTATTTTGTGAACTTGGGGAATGCCTATGACTGTGTCTCTCAAGGGGCTCTGTGGGGGGTGCTGTGAGAAAATGGTGTACTAGGGCTGCTTCTGCGAGCATGAGAGCTGTGTTTTATCCTCAGCACAAAGTCAAACACATTTCCTGTGGGTGTTAGACTCTGCAAGGGTTGCCCCTTGACTCTGATCTGGGCATTGTACCAGTCTGTCATGGTGAAGAGGGAGCTGAGCTGAAAGGGAAAACTCTCAATTTACTAGTCCATCTACATTCCAACCCTCACCTGTGGTCATGACCTCTGGGTAGTGACCGAAAAATGAGATTACAGTCTAAATAAGTTTCCTCCATTTGATGGCTGGGCTCAGATTTAGAGACAGGATGAGAAGCTTGAGCATCTGGAGGGAGCTTGGAGTAGAGTTGCTGCTCCTTCATACTGACAAAAGCCATTTAAAATGGTTCAGGCATGTGATGATGATGCCTACTGGCTGACTTTGTTTGGAAGTTTTCCAGGCATTTCTAACTGGACTGAGACCCCAGGGTTGACCAAGAACTTACCAGAGGGATTATTTATCTCATCTGTCTTTCCAGTTGCCTGCTTGCCAGCCAGCTTCTGCCGGCCACACACCTTCCCTGTAGACACACACAGCTCTCTAAGTCTCCAGTGGTGAATCTCCCGATCACTCACCCATCCGGAGTCTGACACTAGTAAGGCCCTTCACATCAACTCCTCCATCATCTGCAGCATCCAACCACTCATCTGCCATGCCTCTCCTCATCACTCTCAAAAGATTCATTGCAATCAAACCATTTTTAACTGGTGTGTCAGGATTTTATCATGAACAACATTGACTTTTTTTGTCATCACAGAGTTTTGCTGTTATTGACAGAAATGTTTTAGTTTCTCTCCAGTCTCACTTGGCTGTTTTACTACGTTTAAGAATCTTAGTTTTATCGTGAGGAGTAACTTGCCTTTCTGCGTGTCCAAATTTACAGACCCTCAAAATTGACTTCTGGTTTTCTACAGAATTTCTCAAATCGGTTATCACACATAATGATAAAACACGACAGGGTCCTGATTCTTGACGACTTTAATATCTGTGTTTGCTGCCCTACCTCCTCTCTGCTTGCCTCTGATTTCATTAAGCTTTTAGATTCTTTTAATCTGGCCCAACATGTAGAGCTCCCCAGCCGTTAGAAAGGGAGCACATTGGATGTCATGATCTCTAATGGTCTCTGTGTGAATGATGTTAACCAGATTGATTTTTCCTCCTCCAACCGCAAAGCAATACTATTCCGGGTTCCACTCCTCTCTCCTGACCCTAAACCCACCACACTGATCCGTTCTCATCCCCTAAGCCCACTGTCTGCTCCAATCTTCTGTCAAGCTTTCACTGATGATAAGGAACTTGGCAGAGATCAAGATCACTCTGTTGATGTTGTAGCCATTTTAAATTGCTCTCTGTATTCTTAGATTTCCCATCTCATTTTAAACATGCTATTGTTTACTCCCCTTTATAAAAGCATTCTCTCAACTCCTCTATTTTACGTAATTTTAGACCAATCTCTAAGTTACCATTTTTGTTCAGGATTTTATAAGGAATTATGGCCACTTAACTGATTGCTTTTATGAATGAAAACCAGATTTTTGAGAAATTCCAATCTGGTTTTTGCAGTCTCCACAGGCTGCAAAAAAAGCCCTGCTCTGGTCAAGGTTTCTAATGATATGCTGCTTGCAGCTGATTCAGGCTTGTTTTCCGTTTTAATCCTCCTTGACCTCAGCTCAACATTTGATATGCTGGACCACAACATTTTAGACTGTAAGCCTGTCTGAGGATCTCAGGGAGACAAGCTCAGTGTCTTCTTTTAAATCACTCCTTAAAACTCGCTTTCATCGTTTAGCCTTTTCTAACCTGCTTCTATTAGCTGGGATGGACTCTAGCCCCGTACGACTAATGAGGATTAAGCAGTGTGTAGATGATGGATTATTATTATTATTATCATTGTCAAACATCTTATAATAAGTTTAAGTCAGATATGTTAGCTATAGTCCATATTATCTTTTCACATTTTACTTCTAAAGGTGAAGTCAGGGATTATGGAAAAAATTGTGATATTTAGCCAGTTAGCATATGTACACTGCTCAAAAAAATTAAAGGAACACTTTTTAATCTAAGTATTGCATCAAATCAGTGAAACGTGGGATACTGATCTGGTGAAGTCAGTAACTGAGGGGCTTTTCAGTCAGTTTCAGCTGCTTTGGTGTTCATAAAATTAACAACAGATGCACTAGAGGGGTAACAATGAGACAACCCTCAAAACAGGAATGAGTTTACAGGTGAAGGCCACTGACATTTTTTTCCTTCCTAATATTGTCTAACTGTTTTTCACTAGTTTTGCATTTGGCTAGTGTCACTGTCACTACTGATACCATGAGGCAATACCTGGACCCTACAGAGGTTGCACAGGCAGTCCAACTCCTCCAGGATGGCACATCAATGCGTGCCATTGCCAGAAGGTTTGCTGTGTCTCCCAGCACATTCTCAAGCGCATGGAGGAGATTCCAGGAGACAGGCAGTTAGTCTGGGAGAGCTGGACAGGGCTGTCGAAGGTCCTCAACCCATCAGCAGGACAGGTATCTGCTCCTTTGTGCAAGGAGGAACAGGATGAGCACTGCAATAGCTCCACAAAATGACCTCCAGCGGACCACTGGTGTGAATGTCTCTGATCAAACAATCAGAAAGAGATTTAATGAGAGTGGTGTGAGGGCCCAGCATCCTCTAGTGCCCGCTGTGCTCGCTGACTGGCACCGTGCAGCTCGGCTGGCATTTGCCATAGAACACAGGAATTTGCAAGTCCACCACTGGTGTCCTGTATGTTTCACAGATGAGAGCAGGTTCACCCTGAGCGCATGTGACAGACATGAAAGGGTCTGGAGAAGCCGTGGAGAACGTTATGCTGCCTGTAACATTGTTCAGTGTGACCGGTTTGGTGGTGGGTCAGTTATGGTGTGGGGAGGCATATCCATGGAGGGACACACAGACCTCTACAGGCTGGACAATGGCATTCTGACTGCCTTTAGGTATCAGGATGAAATCCTTGGACCCATTGTCAGACCCTACATTGGTGCAGTGGTCCTGGATTCCTTCTGGTGCACGACAATGCCCAGTCTTATGTGGTAAGAGAACTCATGCAGTTCCTGGAGGATGAAGGAACTGATACCATTAGCTGGCCCCCATGCTCACCTGACCTGAATCCAATAGAGCACCTTTGGAACATTATGTTTTGTTCCATCAGACACCATCAGGTTGCTCCTCAGACTGTCCAGGAGCTCAGCGATGCCCTGGTCCAGTTCTGGGAGGAGATACTCCAGGACACCATCTGTCGTCTCTTTCAGAGCTTGTCCCGGCATCGTCAGTCATGCATACAAGCACATGGAGGCCATACAAACTACTGAGTACCATTTTGAGTTGCTGCCAAGGAATTTCAGCAAGATGGACTAGCCTGCCACATCAGTTTTTCACTTTGATTTTGGGGTGTCTTGAATTTAGCCCTCCTGGGGGGTTGATCATTTTCATTCCCATCAAACAATGTGGCACTTTTCATTCCTAACACATTATCCACTCCATATCAATGCTAATATCCAGTTTGTTTTTCCCCCGTATTGAAATATGATGTATTTTCAAAGTGTTCCTTTAATTTTTTTGAGCAGTGTACTGTAGATAGTATTATCCCAGATTACCATAGCTCCCACTGCCCCTCTTCCCCCATCTCCCCTCCCCTCCTTTACCACCTGTCATATTGAGGAGCGTGAACTTGCATAAACATGTACAGGATATGTTGGAACAGTTTTGTGTGACTCAGTCTGACCCACTTTTGTTCCCAATCACAGTGACAGGGCTGTGCACATCACAAGATTCTTTTTCTTGACTCACAAAGAATGGACAGTTAGTGAGTTGTGACGGGATACTCACTGAATTTGACCATAGGCATATCGGATTAGACGCCTTTAATGGGCCTAGTTTTTAATGGGCTAGATAAACCTGGCAGTTGTTATTGTACCGTAAATATTTCCTGCTATTCTCTAGATAATTGCTTCTTTTTTCTTAATAGCCATCCATAAAAATTCCACGTATCTAACACGTGCTAGAAAGCTTAGCTGCATCTGTTGCTAATCTAGTGAGGACCAAATTCAGTTTGCATGTTCTGACAGTGAAGAAGAGTGTAACCACTGGGTTATGCATACTGTAGTGGTCCTGTTGGTTCAACACCTGATTGCACTTATTCTTTGCTCTTTAAGAGGTTTATGATTGCATAAAACTGTCGTTGCTAGCAATTATTAGAATTGGCAGTCTAAGGAACTACAGTATTTAGTTTGTTTATGAACAACATGCATAGAAAGCAGTACACTTGTTATGCATTACCAAGATATACCAGATGAACATCTTTTTGGAGTCTTCTTTTTATTTATTATTTATGAACAGCATTGGTTTGAAACATATCTCAATGGAATTTCCATTGTACTAATGTTTTTTTTATCCCTCTGTGTGTGCCCATATTTGTGTTTGTGAGCAGAGAAGCCATGTGTGTTGTTCTGCAGTCCAGTGGGTCGAGATGTCCCAGTTCTGATGGCTGACAGAGTGATGGATGGGACTCCCTGTGGACCATATGAGACTGATCTGTGTGTTAATGGGAGGTGTCAGGTACACATGCATACACTGTCAAAATCATGCCATGCCATGTGGTGTAAGATCAAAGATTTGTGACGGTATACAAGATTTAAATAATTATTGAATAAGTAGCTTAAAAGCTACTTTAATATAGAAATGAGACAATACGTAGAAATAATGTCACGGTAACAGTAGTCGTTGTAGTGTAACCAAGGTGGAGTGGATCCACAGGCTGCTCTCCTCGGGAGGGTTTGGGAGGTTGTACAGATCTGTCCTCTCTACAGTCGGTGTTTTGTGTTTATTTAGAATGCAGGAAAATCGTGTGGTAGCACTACATAAACAGAGACTGTGTTTTCCTTTTGTGACAAGATATGTCAGTGATTATTCTGTTTTAGAGACTCGCTACAGCTGACTCATTATTTTTACAGCCCTTTAGAACAACATTTTCCTGTGCTGCAGCACTGTGCTGCTACTTCTCTCACACAGCAGGAGTGTTTCTTCACAGCATACTAATTAACCCTTCAACACGGTGTGGAGTCAGGTTTATATCCACACTGCTTACAAACACATGTAGTTATTCAGTATTTTTTGCTGATGGTCAGAGATGAGCACTGATGGAGAAAATACTCTGATTCTTTTCTTGAATAAAAGTGCAAATACCACACTGTAAAAGTCCTGCAGTGGAAATGTTACTTTAAGTAAAGCTGCAGTGGTGGAAAAATGTTTTCGGACACCCTAAAAATTTTACACAATCTTCAACATTATCATGAAAAATCTTTTTTGTGTTTCAAAAGATGTGGTTGCATTAGACAGACTCAAACAAATACAAATTATTTTTTGTGTGTTTATTGTTTACAAGAAAAACTAACAAAACTAAGTTCTTAGCAGTTTCAATTTGGGAGTTCTCAACATTGTTGGTATTAAAGTCAACAAATAACAGAGAATGTGTTCAAAACTGAGCAAAAAAAAATTATTCATCACTTCATCAAATTCATATCCAATAGTCTAGCCATTAGCACCCAGTAGAGCTCTAATCCTGGCTAGCATGTTTGCCACCAGCCTTACACACTGTTGAGGGGTAATCTTGTCCCATTCTTCTTCAATTACTGCTTTTAATTCTTCTAAATTCTTTGGTTTATGCTTTGAAACAGACCTTTGATAATCACTGGCCACTGTAAGACCTGGATACTATGTTCCTGGAGTTCAAATTCTACTGGCCCTGGATGTGTGGCAAGAGGCATTGTGTTGTTGAAATATCCAGTTTGACCTCGACGGAATAGTGCACACGCAGAAGGGAGCATGTGGGTTTGCAGAATGTCACAATACTTGACAGAGTTCAATGTGCCATCATTGGTCAATAAAATGACGGATGTTAGCAGTACTCATGCATTTCCAAACTTTGATACTGCCTCCACCATGCTTGACAGTAAGTACTATACATGCTGGAGATAATAAATTCACCTGGCCTTCTGTGTACCCTCACATGGAAGCAGGACATAGATAAACTGGACTCCTCTGACCACAGAATCTTCTTCCAATTCCTGACTGTCTATTTTTTGTGTGCTTGGACCCAACAACACTAGGCTAACCTTTGTTCTCACTGTTTAGGGGCTTCTTATCAGCCTTGCAGGACCTTAAGTCATGCTTTAAAAGTCAGTCACGCACATTGCAGGTGGAACACTGGACACCAGTTTGGTTTGACCACTGCTACTGAAGCTCCTGTGATGTCATTCGGCAGTTTTCCATGCACATGTGGGATCAGGAAGCGGTCATTTCTTGCTGAAGAAACCTTTGGACGCCCAGATCTTGGTTTGTCTTCCAAGTTGTTGGTTCATCTGTATTTCTACAGAGTGTATCCAACTACTGAAGGACTGGATGTGCACTTCCTGGCTATCTGGCAGCAACTGCACCCTTCTTGGCTGTGAATCTGTATCTTCCGGCGTGTTTCCTGCATTTGGTTTCTTGTTTTAGCCATTTTTGTCTCTGAAGAACGATCAAATGTACTGGCTTTATGTAGACTCGAAGCACGGCAACAATTGTGTCTTTTGATAAAAAGCATGACTTTCATTAGTGGATCACTGGTACCAAAATGACCCAATACTCAAAATGTCTTTTGCATTTTTATGGAACCAATCAATTTTAAGTTTTTAATGGCTTTTTTAAGGATTTGTTTAGTATTTTGGCTGTGACTGTACTAAAATAAATTGCACTTGAAAAGCTAAGAGATTTTCTTAATGCAATATTTCACGAATGCATGGGGTGTCTGAAAACTTTTTTCCCACCACCATATGTCTGTCATGGTGGGTGCTGGAAGCCGGGTGCAGACACAGAGACAGGCAGAGAGAAGTGATACTTACAAAGGTTTATTTAGCAGAAAAAGTCGGAGCATGCAATTGGAGATGATAACACAGCAGGAGAAGGAATGTAGCTGTGGCTAAATAAACTTAATTGTAAAAAGAAGCAATACTACAAAAGCCCCAAGAAAAAACTAACAGAGGAGGGATCTGAGGAGAACTAATATGAAGAACTAAAGCTACACTAACAAAACGGGAATACTTTGTTTTATTAACACAGAAAGAAGAAAACTATTTGGAAAAGGAGAACTAAACAGGACGAGAGAACTAAACAGGGGCTAACCTAGAAAAACACAAACTAAAAAAAAGAGGAGGAATCCATGGAAAACTGATATGAATTAACTCAACCAAACTAACAGAACTGGGATAGTCACGGGAATGTAAAACTTATGCTCGAGGAGCAGACAAGTTCAGGGAGTTGGGGTAGACGAGATGAGCAGGAGCTGGCGAAGGCGGTGCCGGTGGCAGCTATTGGCGGCCTGCAGGATCAGGCAGCGAGAGTGTCAAAGATAGGGCAGTCAAGCAGTAGTACACTCAACAAAAATATAAACGCAACACTTTTGTTTTTGCTCCCATTTTTTATGAGATGAACTCAAAGATCTAAAGCTTTTACCACATACACAATATGACCATGTCTCTCAAATATTGTTCACAAATCTCTTTGCTGAGATAATCCATCCCACCTCACAGGTGTGCCATATCAAGATACTGATTAGACACCATGATTAGTGCACAGGTGTGCCTTAGAGTGCCCACAATAAAAGGCCACTCTGAAAGGTGCAGTTTTATCACACAGCACAATGCCACAGATGTGGCAAGATTTGAAGGAGCCTGCAATTGGCATGCTGACAGCAAGAATGTCAACCAGAGCTGTTGCTGGTGTATTGAATGTTCATTTCTCTACCGTAAGCCGTCTCCAAAGGCGTTTCAGAGAATTTGGCAGTACATCCAACCAGCCTCACAACCACAGACCACGTGTAACCACACCAGCCCAGGACCTCCACATCCAGCATGTTCACCTCCAAGATGGTCTGAGACCAGCCACTCGGACAGCTGCAGAAAACAAACGGTTTGCATAAGCAAGGAATTTCTGCACAAACTGTCAGAAACCGTCTGAGGGAAGCTCATCTGCATGCTTGTCGTCTCATCGGGGTCTCGACCTGACTCCAGTTCGTCGTAACTGACTTGAGTTGGCAAATGCTCACATTCGATGGCATCTGGCACGTTGGAGAGGAGTTCTCTTCACAGATGAATCCCGTTTTACATTGTTCAGGGCAGATGGCAGACAGCGTGTGTGGCGTCGTGTGGGTGAGTGATTTTCTAATGTCAATATTGTGGATGGAATGGCCCATGGTGGCGGTGGGGTTATGGTATGGGCAGGCATCTGTTATGGACGAAGAACACAGGTGCATTTTATTGATGGCATTTTGAATGCACAGAGATACCGTGACGAGATCCTGAGGCCCATTGTTGTGCCACACATCCAAGAACATCCCCTCATGTTGCAGCAGGATAATTCACGGCCCCATGTTGCAAGGATCTGTACACAATTCTTGGAAGCTGAAAATGTCCCAGTTCTTGCATGGCGTGTACCAGTTCCCGTCAATATCCAGCAACTTCGAACAGCCATTGAAGAGGAGTGGACCCCCACCCAATAAAACAAAACTGCACCTTTCAGCTTTCAGAGTGGCCTTTTATTGTGGGCAATCTAAGGCACACCTGTGCACTAATCATGGTGTCTAATCAGCATCTTGATATGGCACACCTGTGAGGTGGGATGGATTATCTCCGAAAATTCCTGGATCCAGACGGTGATTCGGATCACCTCCAAAATCTAACCGATTCTTACTCTTGCTCTTCCGGACATCCTGTAAAAATTTGGTGAAAATCCGTCCATGACTTTTTGAGTTATGCTGTTAACAGACAGACAGACAGACAGACAGACAGACTCCGGTGATTGCATAACCTCCTGGCGGAGGTAAAAAGGAATTCGCTGCCACTTGACCAACAGTAAAGCAAAACTTTCTCAACTCCTGTCCAACTCTCTGACATCTCATCACGTGGAAGATAACAACAACGTAGTGTGATATCATCATGCTCGCCGTAGCTCTGTCTTGGTTGCCAAGTCTGGTTCAATCCATCCACCATTCCCTTTAGCAACCTGTTCCCAGCTCCACCACTACAACAATCCCTGGAAATGGGATATCAGCTCATTTATCCTCACTTGAATCTTCCTAACAGCCTTATCTTACCTCTTCTGGCACCGGGCTGCCAGCTCCTCCCTCTTTCATCCCTTCCACCCAACAACTCTCCTCTTCCGCTATCAGAAGCACTCTATATCATGCAAACCCTCCTTCCTTCTACTGGCACTGCATTGCCATCTTACCCCCCTTCTTTCTGCTCTCCCAGCATCCTCCTCTTCTCTCTACCGGGCTGGCATCAACATCCCTCAACTCCACATGGAATGACCACCAACCAAGCTTTTCTCCCTGCACCTCTCCATTTCCATTCCTTCTATCCACAAACATCCCTCAGACAAGCAGTTCTCATTGGCTTCAGCTATTCCCCCATCGAACCAACCATCACTTACACCTTCTCCAGTCTCTGCTCACTTACGTCAACAAATTCTTACCAGTAAATACATTGATCTAGCTCAGCTCTTCCAATGCAAAATAAAGCTCAAAGGGGCAGTTCACCCAATTTAAAGATCAAATTTGCTATCCTTTACAGGTAGTATTTACAAATGGCTTGCTGTGGGTTTCAGCTTCATCTGCATCCTTGTTGTCACATGGCTCTTTGAAATTCTCTGTAAACAGTGATGCACCGGAGAGTCAGGGATAGATTGTTTTTCACAGCAAAGCCTTGAGTCCTCACAGTGGGAAAGCACAGATCTATTGATGCTGGCTGCTTTCCACTTAAGGGAGGTCCTGTACTGATTCACCAACATGGATTACTGGGACACATCGTGGAACTGAGCCATCTACTGAGAGTGCCAGCCACTTACTTTAACCACTGTTGGTTGTTTATGTACTGTGGCTCATTCCAAAGTGTATATTTTTAAGTGTTAGTTTTAGAAAAGGATCAGAAGGTCAACGCAAGAAAGAGTACTGTGAAGAGGAGCCCTAATCTGTCTCTGAGATACATTTTATGTTGTCTCCAAGAAAGCATGATATCTTTTGCATCCAGTGTGTTACCTACTACATGTTACAGATGTTCCATTAGAACAGAAGTCTTTGTTGATTACCTTTTCAAATGGTCTCCTTAGCATAGAAAATTCCTGACTTTGTTAAAGGGTCTCTGTTCCTCTGGTCCTCTGTACACTGTATAATTATTATGTTCTATGTCGTTCACGTCATACATTTATTGTGATCTACCAAACCGTTCTCAGCTGCACACTGATTCAGTATTTCGCCTAAGAGGGCGAAGCAGTGCAATATGTGTAAAACTGAAATAAAAAGGATAAAAAGTAGAAGGCAGATATTGAGGCCACAGAGGGAGGAGGAGGTGTGGATTGTTTTTCAAAGACTAGCATGCAAGAGTATTTCAAGAATATGAGAGCGCTGGCAAGTAAAGTGAGAGAAAGGAATGGAAGCAGGCAAGAAAAGGGCGAGGAATATATTCAGTAAAGCTATGAAAATAGACTGTGTTTCGTTGAAGAAGAAGCCTGGAAGTCTGGCTAAACTGGAGACAGGCCATGTATGGCCCTCTGATTCAGAAAACTGCCATTCCTTTTGCTATATCTGTGTATGTCTATCTGGCCTAAAGATAAGGCTCCAGGTGTTGTGAACCTGATAAAGGTGCTGGTGTGCTTTTTCATGCATTACTTTTGCTGTGTGTACACTGAGCATTAGAGGGACTAATGTTTTAGTGCCCTTTAAACAGAGACTTTGGCCCTTGTTCTTGTTTGTACATCCTTGATTCATTTTCTCGCCTCTTCTCCTTTCCTGTTTGAGACCCTCCTGCATGAGATGTGAGTAGAAGATGCAAGGACAAGACATGAGACGTTGAACAAAATGAGACATCCTTGCTTCATATACACACTATACAGTATTAAATATGCACATTTTTTGTCCTGCTCACACAGTGGTTTATACAGTCCAGCTCTGTATCACATCCATACAGTGCGGATACACCTGTGCATCCTTGCTTGTAGCTCCTGCGGCAGCCTCATGTCTCCTCACTCTTTTCTCCCAAAGATACTTTTCAGGAATTAGGACACCCTTCAAGACTGCACTATGATCAATTTCTGGGTCACAGTCAGGGGGGAGGGAGGAGACCAGGTGGCCTCAAACAGAGCTTTTGGAGATGCCGCTGAACGAGTTTGAGTTTGAAAACTCAAAGGGTTTTGTTTTAGTCTAAGAAGGAAAGAAATGGAGACTTAGGAAACAGTGGTACAGACACATATGTTCACTTTCTGATTTGGTCTGAACTGTTACTATGTGTCATTCCCTCATTTGTTTAACCTTTTTCACATGATAGTTTTTTAAAATAAAATGACAAAATAAGTCACCTTGTTATCTCTGTTAGCACTTCCTGTGTCGATCAGAAAATCTCATGTCTTACTTTCTGACATTGTTCTTCTCCCGTAGTATTTTTTACAAGTTAACAACCAAACTCCTCCTGGGGTAATCATTTGTTTATTCCTTACATAGGATCCCCTACAAGGGTCAGTTTAAGGGCCATTACTGAATCTGTATATACGTACACTGTCCTGAGACCACTGCTTTTCTAATGACATTCAGATATTCCACTTAACATGTCTGAACCTAACTGTTTAGCTCCCTTCTCGACTTGCCTATCAAACAGTCATTCTTAGATACCTGAAAATTTCTTGCAGCTCAATCAAACACCATCCCTACCAATATGTTAAGTCAGCAGCTACAAAGTGAGTGTGCTCCTTTACTCAAACCTGACTTTCAGCTGGTCAGTTGTAAAATCTTCCTGAAACTGAGGATATAGCTAAAAAGTAAAATCATAGCCCAGAGCCCAGATGTAGCTTTGTGGAATCTGTTATCAGCAGATGTTTTGTTGACTCTCCTTTAACTAAGGTTTCATAGCAAGGGTAATTGCATATTTGTAGGGTCTCAGGACCAAGAGGCTTTAAAAATGACATGCTTGCATGCACAATTTATGCTTGATACAACCTGGGGGACACTGAAACACTGAACTGATAGATTGTAAATGATCAGTCAGTTTTATGTTCCTCTTCTTTGTTCCATTTTATATTCCATATTGTGATAAAATGGGTGAACTGTCATTTCTCCTCACCTGGACGCTTTCTATGGAGCAATAGGAGTGCCAAATCAAAATATAAATAAATAAATAAATAAATGTGGAAATATAAAGAGAAATAAATAATTAAATAAATAAATGTGGAAATATAAAGAGAAATAAATCATTAAATAAATAAATAAATGTGGAAATATAAAGAGAAATAAATAAATAAATGTGGAAATATAAAGAGAAATAAATAAATAAATAAAAAGGAAAATTTTGTCTTTGCTTTTACCTTTTCTGTTTTTCCTTTTATTTATTTATTTATTTATTTCTCTTTATATTTCCACATTTATTTATTTATTTATTTATTTCTCTTTATATTTCCACCTTTATTTATTTAATTATTTATTTATTTATTTCCCTTTATATTTCCTCAGTCCACCAAGAAAAGGAAAAATGCAAATCAGTTTGCTCTGGGCGGGGATTCTGAACACAGGAGTCCTGCCTGACACCAGCTCCCAGCACGGCTGAAGTGAAGCCATGTCACCGTTGAGCTTCGGCTTATTCTGCCACTGATAAGAAAATAAACATTAATTTACCGAATTAGCAGCGTCCTTTCAGTGTCTGATGGCAGAATCAGCCGAAGTTCCACGGTGACACGGCTTCACTTCAGCCGTGATCGGAGCTGGCGTCAGGAAAGAAGCCTGTGTGCGGGTACGACTCCCCACCCTGAAAAGGAAGCCCCGCCCAGAGCAAACTGATTTGCATTTTTCTATTTCATGGTGTCAGGCATTATGAAATAACCACCAAGAAATAAAATGCAAATCAGTTTGCTTTCACTTGGTGGACTGAGCTGTCAATCAAATGGCCCTAGTCGGGGCTTCCTCGTCGTTCCTGATCACAGGCCGCTCAGAGGGGCGTGTCGTATCTACTCTTCATATGCCTGTGATCAGGAACGACGAGGAAGCCCCGCCTAGAGCCATTTGATTGACAGCTCAGTCCACCAAGTGAAAGCAAACTGATTTGCATTTTATTTCTTGGTGGTTATTTCATAATGCCTGACACCATGAAATAGAAAAATGCAAATCAGTTTGCTCTGGGCGGGGCTTCCTTTTCAGGGTGGGGAGTCGTACCCGCACACAGGCTTCTTTCCTGACGCCAGCTCCGATCACGGCTGAAGTGAAGCCGTGTCACCGTGGAACTTCGGCTGATTCTGCCATCAGACACTGAAAGGACGCTGCTAATTCGGTAAATTAATGTTTATTTTCTTATCAGTGTGGCAGAATAAGCCGAAGCTCAACGGTGACATGGCTTCACTTCAGCCGTGCTGGGAGCTGGTGTCAGGCAGGACTCCTGTGTTCAGAATCCCCGCCCAGAGCAAACTGATTTGCATTTTTCCTTTTCTTGGTGGACTGAGGAAATATAAAGGGAAATAAATAAATAAATAATTAAATAAATAAAGGTGGAAATATAAAGAGAAATAAATAATTAAATAAATAAATGTGGAAATATAAAGAGAAATAAATAAATAAATAAATAAAAGGAAAAAACTGAAAAGGTAAAAGCAAAGACAAAATTTTCCTTTTTATGTATTTATTTATTTATTTCTCTTTATATTTCCACATTTATTTATTTATTTATTTATTTCTCTTTATATTTCCACATTTATTTATTTATTTATTTATTTCTCTTTATATTTCCACATTTATTTATTTATTTATTTATTTATTTCTCTTTAGATTTCCACATTTATTTATTTAATTATTTATTTATTTATATTTTGATTTGGCAGTCCTATTGCTCCATAGCTTTCATGCTACACAATACACAACTTTATTCTGTGTTTTTTGCTTTAATTTAACCATGCTAATGTAACACTGCAGCACATGCTGTCCCAGGTTTGGTTATGTTCCAGTTTACATTCTACAGTTTCATTTAGCAGATGCTTTTATCCAAATCGACATGCATCTTAGAGTAGATGGAACACAAACAAGGATCTAATCAGGAGAAAACAACCTGGATCAGAGCCATAAAACAAGTTCAAATGTGATAATAGGACCATTGGTATCTACAGGCAGTGCAGACAAAGTAGGATTTTTTTTGTTGTTTTGTTTTTGTTTTTTTTGCAGTCTGGCTATCCACTGGCCCTGTTGTGGTGATTGCATCAGGTGCCTTTTGTTGGCAGAGCGTAGTGAGGGATTGTAGACCTGAATGCAAAAGTTCAGGTCGAAGAGAGCTGTTTTCATTGTAGTTTTGAATGCAAGTAAAACAGATTTAGATTTTATGTGGGCAGCAACTGGAAGCCAGTACATCCATCATATGGAGGATTAAAGGAAAACACTTAGTCATAATTAGCATCAGTTATCCTTTATTAAGTTGCAGGTCAAATGTGGTTGCATTGTTTGTTCCTTTGTTCATACTTACCTTTCTTTGTTCCTTTGTTCTGGCTCACCATGCAGGACTTGTGTGGGAGGAGGCCAGCCCAGCACTTTCTGAATTTATGCTGTTGGTGATGTCAGAGTTTTTTGTTTCTGATGAAGGTTTCTTTTATATCAAAAGACATTGTTCGGCATTGAGTTTACATGTTTCACTCTCAGGGAGACATTTATAAATGCCTTTAAGTTTATAGTGTGTACAATAATGCTGATTACAGATTTGTTTGCGTCATGGCTAAAGAATAGGTCACCATGCTGTGTGATGGTAGAGCTGAAGCTAGTCGGTGTGAATTGATAAGATAAGATAGACTTTATTGATCTCACAAAGGAGAAATTTACTGTTACAGGGCTCTTAGGAACAAAAAACAGAGGAGTGCAAAAGTCACGAAAGTGCAAGAACAAGATAATACATATTGCACATAATAACAACTACACAGTAGTGTTACATAGTCTGATGGCAGTGGGGATGAAGGACCTGCGGTAGCGCTCCTTCTTGCACTGAGGGTGTCTGAGTCTCGTGCTAAAGGAGCGCCCTTTCTCAGGGGTAGAGAGGTACCTTCTTTGATGGAGAGGTGAGGCTGTGCTGCTACAATGTGAGAGGGTTTTTGAGTAGCTATGAGTTCATTTTGAAATGATTTTTGTTTGTAAATTATTTTTGTGTTATTTTTAGCCTAAGTCTGTAAAATAAAATCGGCCCCTCTTTTACACTTAAGAAATCTGCTGAGTTTTCTTGGCTACCACCTTCCTTGACCTTTCTAGACTACTCTACACATACACAATTAACCAGTAACTGTGTTTACATCCTTGTCTGGACTGTGTGAAATAGAGTTCTTGTGATCTACACACATACAGAGCTGAACTTCCATTCCAGGAAGCTTCCGTTCCTCCTTGTTTTATCACTAAACAGAAGACTATATTATGCAATTGCTTTATTACTGTGTTTCATTGTTCTATTTTTAATTTTGTCATATGTGCATAAAACACTTTGTAACAACTTTTTTGTAACTAGTTTTAAAAAGCGCAGTACAGATATTGCTTAGCTCGCTTACTCTGTCTGCAATGGTTATCAATTTCAAGACTAAAATTCCCTCAGGCACATTGTCTTTAGGGCTGTGGACACATGCTTTATTATTCTGCAGGAGTACTCAGTTAGTTCAGGGTTTCAGAGACCACAACTTGTAAATAGTACACTCTAAATTGATGGAATTGTGGTGAATTTATTGCTTACTGTTATCAAAAACTTTGATTTGTGGATAACTAAATATAATCCACAAGTCAGTTCTTCCCGAATTGTAGACAAGTTAATATCCATGTGAAATAGTTAAAACAGAGGCATCCATTTCCTTGAGTTTTAGCTCCACCTTCTGATGAGCAGAAAAAGTACATACGACATTATGACAAGTTTTTACCCTACATACATTTTTCTTAAATTATAGCATACACGAATGTTTGTTGTCTTACAACAGATGTCCATGTGGACAGAATGATATATCCATACAGACACACACACACACACACACATACAGTAAATGTTAGTTTTCACTGCCAAAGCAAGTCATAAGCCTTACATTTTACTATTCCTTATTGTTCTGTTTGCAGAAAATTGGTTGTGATGGCATCATTGGCTCTTCAGCCAAGGAGGACCGCTGTGGTGTCTGCAATGGAGACGGGCACTCCTGCAAAATAGTGAGAGGAGACTTCAACCACACAAAGGGAATGGGTGAGTTTGTGAGTGTTTAAGATGTAAATAGTATTTTTTGTGGCTATGTTGACATGCAGGTTATATTGTCTTTTTTATAAAACATATTTTCAATCGTTACCTGTTTCTTTCTTATATTTATTGAAGTAAGGGTGATAATTACTGATTCTACTGACGTAGTATGAAGGTATCCTGGTGTTCAGGCAGTTTCTGCCTCACAAAATAAATTAGATTGTAATAGAGTAATTTTTCATTGTTTTGTGTTTTATAGAATTCTTTGGTCATGAAGTACAAATGTCAATCTTGGAATGGGAAACATCACTTGTATCTTGTTGATGCACATGAATCCATAAAATCCTTCTTAAATCCAGTTTAGGGGGGGGTTACTGTGTTACAGTCAGCATTTGAATAAAATTTACTCAGTCCTGTTCCTCTGAATAAGATATGATTAAACGGAAAAACATAGTACTTATGCCTATTGTACTGTCAGACAGTTACGCAGCCTTTTCAAGCTCCTGTTGGTCCAGATATCACGTACGATTAAAGCAAACCCAGTTACTCATATTTACACTGTTTGAACTTACTGTTGAATGTTCATGGACTTTCTGGGAATTTTACAGAATTCTGCAACAGACACATTAAGTCAGGATCATACCAGGAATAGAAGGTAGTGTGTATGGGTGTGTGTGTGTATGCGTGCGTGTATTATTGTGTGGGTACAAGTGCACACAGCGCACATGCTCGGTGTTATCCACAGGACACGTGACCTCAATTTCACTTCCTCGTCTTGTCCTCCAGTTTCCACTAGACTGTGTAAGAGGCTCTCTACCTGTGTGATGACTAAGCCAAGAGCTGCCCCCAAGTGTTTCTCATGTAAGGTGCATGCACTGTGTGTGTTTTCTGCACTGCCTGGAGTGTTTTACTGCAAGTATATGAGGGAAGCATATTACGTGCTTCCCTGGGGTGTATGGTCTTTAAAAAAAAGTGCTGCGCTACATTTACATCAGATTTTTGAGCCTGTGCTGCACATTGGGTTGGTGGTTAGCACTGTCACCTTGCAACTAGAAGATCCTTAGTTCGTGTCCTGGCCTGGGCCTGGGGTCTTTCTGTGTGAAGTTTGCATGTTTTTCCTGTGTCAGTGTGGATTTTCTCTAGGTACTCTGACTTCCTGCTGCAGTCCAAAAACATGTTGAGGTTAATTGGGGATTCTAAATTGTCCGTTGGTGTGAATGTGAGTGTGATTGTTTGCCTTGATGTGTAGCCCAGTGATTGACTGGTGACCTGTCCAGGGTGTCCCTTGCCTTCACTCTGTCAGCTGAGATAGACTCCAGTCAGCCAGTTAAAAATCACAGTCACAGTGAGCTAGAACACACATCCACATCACACACACCTTGAAGACCACACACAAATGCACAAGCACACGCAAACACACACACACGAAATGAAAAATTTAGATTATGCGTATGTAGCAAAATTTGTTGAAATTAGCCTCATACGGCTGCAGCAAATAACGTAGATATGTGTCGACTGCAACACACCTGATGGTAGGAACTATGCTTTATGATTAAAATTGCACTCGTTAATTAGGGGCACCATTCTCTGTTTGCCTGAGAAAATGATCAATTTAGACTAAGTTTCAAAGAGACTTTGATGAAAAAGAAATTGCTCTGACCTGATTTTCTCTCTTCTTTGTTCTTTTATTCTGAAGCCCGAGTCAGTTGCATTTTTCTTCTCACCTTCGTGTTCTGCAAGCCGCCTTTTCTACAAGTCCTTTTGCTTTCCAGTGACTTTCCTCTTTATATGAAGTTTTGGAGCCAAATTCAAATTAGCATCTCACCAGTCATGGATGTGTTCCTCCCAATGGGTGGTGTTGAGCTTCACTGTCCAGGAAAGGTCAGAGGCAAAATATATTTAGAACTTACTGTTGTTCAAGGCCAGGACTGTGATTAAACATTTAAAGTTTAAGCGAGATTGAAGCATGCAGGGGTAGTTAGACAGCAGTTTATATTTCATGGCAAAGCATCAAATTTGTGGACTGCGCCATGGCCACGCCCTTTGACTGATGCAGTGATTTTAATAAGTTGTCATCATTAAGGCCTGTTTTATATACTGTTCAAATTTGATGTCTATTTGATCTATGAGTAGTTAACCACTGAAAACGACCAAAATTACCAAAAATCTCACAAATGACCCAAGATGGTGGACTTCCTGTTGGGTTTAGGTTTTGTTCTTTTTTGTTCGCCCTGATGTGCTACATATGCATACTAAATATAGTGGATGAAGGTGAAATATGCTGCAGGGGTTATTTGTTAAAAATGCTGCAGGAGGACACTATGACAAATGTAGTGCTGAAATGCATAAAGTGTACTTCCTTTACCCAGTTATGATGTATGTGCCAAGTTTGGTGAATTTCCAACCATTCCTAATGTGTCGAAAGTATTTGCTGTTTTATGGCTAGGGCTCAAATTTCTAGGGGCCACCATGGCCACGCCCTTTGACCTTTGCAGAAGATTCCTGTTGTATATACCGTCCAAATTTGAGGTTTCTTGGAGTTACCCTTCATGATTTTCTAGCTCTTGAAAATGACAAAAATCACCAAAAATCCCACACCTAATTCAAAATGGCAGACTTCCTTTTGGGCTTAGAGGATGGCTCCAAGTGGCTTTTGTGCATCCTACATATGCCTACCAAATTTTGTGGACGTAGGTGAAACGTGCTGTGGAGACAACTTGTTAAAAATGCTGCAGGATGTGATATGGTACGTGCAGTGACGAGATGCAAACAGTGTCCTTCTTTTAGCCGACTGTGATGTGTGTGGTATTTTGGTGAGGTTTTGAGCATTCCTAACCTGCCAAAAAGTACTTTGTTTATCACGGCGACGATGCGTTGTCACGACAGCAGTGTTGTAGCAAAACTCAAAATCTTCACACTGTGGCATTTCCAAGGGCTGAAGACTGAGCTGACCGATTTCTAGAATTATATGACAAAATTTGTGGCAAAGGGATGTGCAAATGTAATGCCTAAACTTTCTCCTACCAATAGGTGGTGCTGTTACAATGACTACATTTTTGAGTGTGGATGTCTTCAGACTGGGCCTGGTGTCCAGCATATGAAGTCTGGCACAGATTTGATCATGTCCAGCTGAGATGTAAACACTTCAGTAGTCATGGCGAGACATAAAAATTTTTTCCCGCCATCATAAACTTGATGTTTGATGACAAGTCACCATTTTCTCATCATCCGCGTCTTAAGGGTTATGTCACCACAGTTGAGATGAATATGGGCAACATGCTAACAACAGTACATCAAAGTGTAAAAAATGAGATTTCCTTTGCCAGCAGGTGGTGCTATGACTGTCAATGTATTTCATCATATGGATGTGATCAGGGCAGGACTCTGATCATACATGTAAAGTTTCAGACAGACCGGAGCATGTTCAGGGCATTTACACAGCACCTGATGTTTTATGGTGAAGGATCAAACTTCCAGAGGCTGCCATGGCCACGCCCTTAGACTTATGTAGAACATTTTGATAACTTTTGATCACTAAGGCCTTTTGTATGTACTGTCCAAATCTGAGGTAATTTGGAGTTACGCCCTTTGAGTTTATAGCTCTTAAAAATGTGCAAAAATCATCAGGTTTCAAACAGTCGATTCAAAATGATGGAGTTCCTGTTAGGTTTAGGATATGGGTGTTGCTGACTTTTTTGTTCAGCCTGACATGCTGCATATGCCTACCAAATTTGGTAGCTGTAAGTGAAATGTGCTGCCTGTAGTAGATGATACAAATTTTCTACGTGCAATTCTCCTAAAATATCCAATTTTTCGGCAATCCCGATGTGTGTGCAGAGTTTCACACATTTTCAAGTATGTACAGGCCACCAAATTTGAGTTTCAAAAAACTAAAAAATAATTCACAATCAGGTTTCAATAGGGTGTTTCATGAAACCCGAGCACCTGTTGTTGGACCCTAATAATAGCAATTCCTTGCATTATGGTAGAAGTCACCAAATAAGAAACCTATGGGTTTCAATAGGGTCTTTACACCATTCGTTGCTTGGACCCTAAAATTAACCATAGGGTTTTAATAGGGTCTTCACACCATTCGGTGCTGGGACCCTAATAAACCCATCCATTTTAAGAGGATCCTACACATCTTTGGTGCTCAGACCCTAATTAAATGAACTGACTGCTGAAAATGCTGCTGCAGTCCCTTTAGGTTTCTTGTGCATTATGAGAAGCGTTCAGCTCATCATCTAAAAAGAATTATCTAAAGAGTCATCATCTGAGTTACCATAGTTTTTCTGCCAGCACAAACTAGTCTGACTATTCTCCTCTGACATCCTTTGTCAACAAGGCATGTGTAACTGCAGAACTGCCACCTACGCCATATTTCTTTTTCACACCATTCTTAATGGACTCCAGAGAGTGTGGTGTAACTCCAGAAAGGTCACCAGTACAAGAAATACTCACACCAGTCCATCTGGCACCAACAATCATGCCATGGTCAAAGTCACTGATATCACACTTTTTCATTCTGAGGTTTGATAAATATTTCAGGATTGTATGAATTTCACTGGTGTTTTTAATGAATTGTGCAGAAAGTATTGAAAATGAGTGAAATACGACTAAGAGTAAATTTAGAAAAAAATCAAGACATTTTTTTTTAAACTGTAAAATATAACATATTTGGAAAAAGAAGAGCAAAAATGTTGTTTTTAAGTATAATAATCTAATATCTTTAATATAAAAGCAAAACTAGATATGGCTCTCTAAATGACTCCACTACACTCAGAGGAAAGAAAAATCTACTATACAACAGTGTCCGTGACTGTAGGTCTTTGAATTTGTTTTCACCTCGTTTTTTTGTCTCTTTGTCAGGCTACATCGAGGCTGTGGTTATCCCTGCAGGAGCTCGGAGGATTAAAGTAGTGGAGGACAAACCTTCACATAGCTTTCTGGGTAATTCTGTCTGTGTCTTACATAGTGTCCTTAAGAATCTTGACAACTATCACTGCCAGCTTTCAGACAAATACCATATGTCTTTGTACACATTTGGCGGTGGGCTACAGTAAGCCTACGTTACTTTACTCCTACTGCATTCATTCATGATTATTTGTATCTGATTTGGATGAAGCGATGGAAAACATGGTGGATTTTCTAGAAACACTGTATATGTTCAATTAGTTCAACAGATAACACTGGCAGGAATGCTTTTACACATGTATTAATATTGATGTATTAGTTAAATCCAGTATATCGAGTATACTCTACTTGCATTTTAGTAGGTAAGATAACCTTTTGAGTTAAACCAAGACCTCTTCATGTCAAGCACCAGCTGGCTATGGAGCAGCCGTGCACAACTGGTGGCATTTCGCTCTCACTCAGTATTTTCTAAAACAAAAGGAAGAAGATGTTTTGTAGGCAGCAATTGAGAGTGAAGGGGTGGTAGAGGATTCTGCGTTAGTGAGATACTGACATAGCCACTGTAGACCAACATATTTGTCAGTTATGTCTATAATAGGAATAGGTGGCTAAATAAGTAGAGCAGCTTGATTTAAAGAAAAAAAAAAGGACAACCACACATCAATGTGTAACATTAGATAAATAAGACTGAGATGCACATGGACAGAATAGGTGGCAAAAATTGTATTGTGTGTGAAAGTGTTATTTCTGATTTCTTGTGTATTCTTTACAGCCCTAAAAGACTCCAGTAAGAGGTCCATCAACAGTGACTGGAAGATTGAACTTCCAGGAGAGTTTGAACTGGCTGGGACCACAGTGCGCTATGTCAGAAGAGGACTGTGGGAGAAAATGTCTGCCAAGGGACCCACTAAGACTCCCTTACACCTGATGGTAAACAGATCAGTCAGCAGGGGGGTTGTTTCAGCTGTTGCTAATTAGCGTTATTCTGTGAACAGACTGATCCTATATGATCTATACCTGCTGTATCCTGTAGAGGGTAGGAGGGAGCTCAAGCTCCATCTGACATTAGGGAAGAGGTGTGGTTAATGACAATGACCTGAGCAGCCCTAACTATAAGCTTTATCAATGTTTATATTCATGTTCCCAGGTGCTTCTCTTTCATGACCAGAGCTATGGGATCCACTATGAGTACACAGTGTCTCTGAACACAACTCAGAACAGGAACAGTGAGGGACAGAGGGAACCAGAGTATCTCTACATATGGACACACAGCAGCTGGCAAGACTGCACTGTCCAATGTGGAGGAGGTAAGATCTCTTATTTTTTTGGTTGATATCAATCACATAAAACTTAGCCAAGACTTTCCAAAATGATTACTCTTATGCCATTGCAGATACAATTATGTTGTAACATGAAGCACTATAGAATTCCAACAATGGTTCTTTTGAAATCAGAAAAATGAAGCTTTGTTCTCACTTGTGTATATGTTCTAAATCAATTTCATATCAAAATGTAAGGTTCTTGTTGTTATAACATAGGATTCAATAGCATACAGCCAAAGAAAAAATCAAATACAAGCATTGTTTTCCCTGCTATGGCAGCTATGATTAGTTAGATGTTACTCAGTATGCTGTTTACTCTACATGGGATGTCAAGCAGATAAAGTCAAATCCACAATAAAAAAAAGAGGCAAGCTGAGCTGTGGTGGGCTTCCCCCAGACAGCTTCACTGACTTCTCATCCAGGGGCACCTGAACACTTCTCCAGGATAAAGTTTTGTATTGAGCAGTTGTGTTTGAGTATTGTTTTCTCGTAATAAGTAGAATCCTAAATCATGATTACAAGAAAACTTTGAGTCATTTCTTTTCGTCTTTGCATTGAACTATGCTGAGCAATATCCTAATAGCAGTTAATAAAGACAATCTAAAGAGGGAGATGTTCTTAAAAGAGCTTATGATGACTGCTACATACCTTTTGTCATTACAATTCCAATCAATGCGCAGTGAATTTGTTCCATCAGATCCCTCGATTGTCTGCAACACCTGACAATGAAATACCATTGCTGGTGAGGCATGGTGGTGACTGCTTTAGGCTGTAGAGCTGCCACTCAGCTGCAAAGACCAGGACGCTGATCAGTTTTACAGAAATGAAGTAAAATCAAGAGAGGTCATTAAAGAAAACCTGCCTGACAGACTTCATGATGGCACTCAAAGACATTTCAATGAAAGCAGATAAAATAATCTCTGGGTCATTCCATATCATTTCATCAAGTGGTCCCCACCTGACCCTCTCAGATTTTTCTAATTTTTTACATACTTATAAAACATTATATATGATGGGAAAATCCAAAATTTCAAGGCTTAATTGTAAATGGTTCCAAAGTTATGAGCATTTGAAGTAGGTAGGGGGTACCCTAAAATTGCGACCAAAATTAAGACTTGAAATTCTGGGCTATTTTCAGGCTTCTATAACTTCTGAACAAAAAGAGCTAGATGTCTGAAATTTTCAGGATCATTTCATAGGAATCCATAGTCCTAGGAAATGTGAAAATATTTATTTAAAATGTATAATTGCATGTTACAGAGAATGACAAAGTTGAGATTTTATCCATCGCAAACTTTTAAACTACTTTTGGCCACCTGTTACACAAAAACTAATCATCATATTTATTAGAAATTTGATGTGCTGTATCTTGGCTACGTAGGGAATGGATCTGTGTAAAATAAAGGTTCTGTGTTATGTTATGTATGATATATGAACAGCTTCGGATTCAAAGGTCAATATCGGCATGTGGGATAGGTAGTATCACAAAATAAGACACCATGTGAAAGTACAAGAATTGCCCTAAGTTTTGACAGTAAATACAACTTGCTTCTATTAATCCTTCTATGTCAAATGTTCAAATTAAATATGTACATTTTCACCCCATATTTTAGCATCTATTTTTTTTTAATGAAATCAGTTGATTTCATATGGAATGACCCCTCTCGCAATCCAGGCATGTAAAACTTGAGACTGAACTGAGAAGACTCATAGCTGTAGTGGAGATTGGTGGTCCAAAATGGTACATTTATCAGTTTAAAATAAATCTCCAACACAATAAAGTGCATGGGCCTGGGATCTTTCTGCATGGAGTTTGCATGTTCTCCCTGTGCTCCCGTGGGTTTTCTCCGGGTACTCCGGCTTCCTGCCACAGTCCAAAAATATCCATCCATCCTCTATACACCGCTTTATCCTCATTAGGGTCGCGGGGGGGCGCTGGAGCCTATTCCAGCTGACTCGGGCGAAGGCAGGGGACACCCTGGACAGGTCGCCAGTCTGTCGCAGGGCTACATACACAGACAAACAATCACACTCACATTCACACCTACGGGCAATTTAGAGTACTCAATTAACCTCAGCATGTTTTTGGACTGTGGGAGGAAGCCAGAGTACCCGGAGGAAACCCACGCATGCTCAGGGAGAACATGCAAACTCCATGCAGAAAGATCCCAGGCCCACAGTCCAAAAATATGTTGAGGTTAATTAGCATATTTAGATTACCCTGTAGGTGTGTGTTTGTCTGTATATGTAGCCCTGTGACAGACTGGTGACCTGTCCAGGGTGTCCCCTGCCTTCGCCCGAGTCAGCTGGGATAGGCTCCAGCACCCCCCGCAACCCTAGTGAGGATAAAGCGGTGTATAGAGAATGGATGGATGGATGGATCTGTAAAATTATGTCTTGCAAACTAGCAAGACACAAGTTTACCCGACTGCTGTTTCCACAACTCACTCTCTTGGTGTTTTGGGGTTTTCCACCTCTTTTTGGGACCAGGAGGATAATTCCTGCATTCACAAGAGGGGCTCTTCGTAACTTCTGTAACGGATGTAAAGAGCTATCAATAGATTTCAGTGAAAACGTGTTAACAGTCTAATCAGAGAATTATGTGGTAGAATATTGATCTATTGTAGTATCTCAATTCAAAATTGTTTGTGGTCCAAAGGTTCAGCATTGTTTAGGTCAAACATCAAAATGTAAAGCTAAATTGTTAAAATCACGTGGATGATGCAACAGTTGCAGGTCCCAGTATCTCAATAACCGTAAGTGATTTGAATCCAGGTAAAAATGGTAAAAAAAATAAAAATAAAAATTGAAAAAAGTTTATTGAAAGACCTTTCTGTGAGCAAACCGACATCGTCATTTAGGAAAGTCAAACAAAAATGACCTGAATAGTTAAAGCTCACAGGGAGGCAGCAGTGACTCTATGGTGCACATCTTCAAGTGGACAGGTTCAATCACCAGAAGACCACAGTTGATTCTATTCTTGTCAGCAAAGAAAACGCAGCTGAAGCTTCAGTCTGCACAGGCTCATGAGATGCAGACAGTGACAGATTATTAAAGCGTGGCCTCATCTGACAAATTATTGTCCTGGCTAATTCAACAGCATATTAGAGCAGACTTTCCTCTGTGGTACACTCACACAGAGGACATTGCCGTCCTAATTGTCAGACACCCCGCTAACACTGTCCTGGCCAAGTCTTTTTATCCTCTCACTGCTTTGTAATTGGTGCTCAAAATGTTTTACATGTATGTGAGAAGAGCACTTTGAAGTTGCAGTCTGCTGCTTTTATTGTGGATTCAAGGTCTCGTGCTTCTGGATTAGTAACAAGCAAAGCAGCAAAATGTATGTGTGGTGTTTTGCATCTGGATGTTGCCTTGGCTCTTGTGGGCTCTGGGATGAGTCCTCTGTGGATCAGGCTTTTTGTGGTGCATCCTGTAAGATGCTCTACCAGAATGGGATCTTTGGAGTGTGGAGGTTGGGTCAAAACTCTGGGCTTCTTGTTGTGTTATTTGAGCTATACATGACTGGGAGAGACCAGTGTTTCTGTCAGTGAATGCTGTTGCCATGGGGGTGTTTGCTTGGTCTAAAGCAGCACTTAGGGTGGCGATACATGTCAAATTCACATTATGATATTCACATGAATGCCAGCGCAGGTGTTTCACAGCAGAGCATTGCATTGCAATGAGATGTCAGTATTCTTCACCTGTACCATACCGTGGGTTTAATTTTGTTGCTGATCAGTGTATATTTGTACCTCAGCAGTCACAACTGCATAATAAAAATCTGTTTATTAGGGGTATTGACTCAAACGACTGATTACCTAATTGTCTCCAGTTGTTTCTGGATGGGTTCCTTAACCCCTTACAATATGTGTAGTGCTGACAAACCGTTTATGTGTGTATATGTGTGTGTTTGTTGGTGTGCAGGTGAAAGAAGGACAGTGGTTTCCTGTATTAGGATAGTCAATAAAACCATGGAGGTGGTCAACGATAGTTACTGTCAACCTGAGAACCGGCCACAGCCCCAAGTACGGCTCTGCAACTCCCACCCCTGCCAGTACCGGTGAGACAGACACTCGCTCACTGAGCAATTGTTTTTGCTTTCAAGGTGGATGCCAAAATGAAAACAAATGAACTGTAAATATTCTGCAAAACCAAATAATGAATTTTAATTATGTAGTTGTTTACTGCACTAACGGTGTCCAAATATGAGGATATCACTGTCAGACGACCATAGTCTGAAATACTACTCATAGTTGAAAAAGCAGCCATGTAAGATTCTATATCGATCACACTTACATGTTTAAACATAAACACACACTTAGAAAACTCAGTAAGCACTATGAGATGTGCCAAACTGCAATGAACAGTTAAAACAGTAGTCTCTGATGAATGGCAGAACATCTGGTAGACATATTAAGTTGTAGAGTGGGAGCTGGATGAATGGCACACATATTTGTGGCGATGTTCTTATTCAGTAATATGGAGGGATTGGATTTATTACATAGACTGCAACTGGCCATCAGGGGGCTGTCTAGATATTTCAGCTTCTCTTCTGGGGAGGGGTTATGTCATCTGTCTTCATCCCGTCTACAGTCTACAGATATTGTCTGGGATTCATTTGATTGGTCACGAAGTGAAAATGGGTAATGAAGTCGAGCAAGGTCCTGCAGGATTTCTTAATACAACTAATGTTGGATTTCTGACCATTATCACTCACTGCTGCCTGCTCTTAAAAACAGTGGTGCATTCACAGCTGTACAATATAGAGTTCCATGGGTTTTTATGTCCTCTGTCATCCCACAGGGAAAAAGTTTTTTTTTTACTGAGTAGTATTAAAGTATCAACATTTGTATTACTTTGGAAGGATTAGTCTTTCTAGGGCAGTAAATACACGTTATACATTTCTTAATAGTATCTTATGCTCTTGTGCTTTATTTATTAAGGAGAGCTTATTTTTACCAGTATATTCATGTGTCATACTCAGAATCTTTTTCAACCTAATTCATTGACTCTATCCTTCTGTTCAGCACTAAATATCAGAGCCCGCAGTTTGTTTTTTGACCGCCCACAGCAACGTTTAAACCACCCGTTCCGATGAGATTAAGTCCTGTGGGATCTTAATCCAAATGTAGTTCTCTGAAGTAGATACTCATCAGTTTTCTTGTTGCTCGAGTGTAAGAGATGCTGTAGATGTAATTTAACAATCATGTTGTCCATTCAGACCAAAGCAAATAGATGTAGGTTCTAAACTCTCACAATCTTTGTACATATTTTTTACAGGTGGGTGACAGGTGAGTGGGGAGCCTGCTCTGTCACATGTGGTAAGGGTCTTCAGCAGAGGGAGGTGGTTTGTGTTTACCACCTACAGAATGGCTCACTTATCCACACCAGAGACCTGTACTGCCAGGGAGGAAAGCCTTCTGTCCTACAGGGCTGTGAGGGCAACCTCTGCCTCACAGTGTGGGAGGCTTCAGAGTGGTCCAAGGTACAGCACACACACAGCTAGGGAGGGAAGGTACGAGAATGCACTTTTACATTAAAAGTAAAAGTGGTATGCCTAAGACATTTTACTCAAGTATAAACACTGGTCATTTAAACTATAGTCTGTGTATATGTTACTGTCTTACATTTGGAAAAAAAGAGTAAGGCTTTCTAAATACATGTAGAGAACGCTGTCTTTTCCTTTGCATGCACCTGATTATCACTTATAATCAGAAACAAGGTTAAATCTCTTGAGAGCTACAGTCAGGTCCATTAATATTTGGACATTGACACAATTTTCAGAATTTCGACTCCATCAGAGTGGATTTGAAATGAAACAATCCAGATATACTTAAAGTACAGACTTTCAGAATTAATTTGAGGGTATTTACATCCAAATCAGATGAACAGTGAAGGATTTCCAGCGCATTTTAGATGTGCCCTCCACCTTTTTAAGGGACCAAAAGTAATTGGACAATTGAATGATCAGCTGTTCTATGGCCAGGTATGTGTTATTCCTCCATTATTTCAGTAACAAGGAGCAGATAAAAGGTCTATAGTTCATATCAAGTGTGGTATTTGTGTTTGGAATCTGGTGAAGTCAACTCTCAATATGAAGTCCAAACAGCTGTCACTATCAGTGAAACAAGCCATCACTAGGCTGAAAAACCAAAACAAACCCATCAGAGAGATAGCAAATACATTAGGTGTAGTCTTTAAAAGAAAGAACAACCTGATAAGCTCAGCAAAGCCGTAAGACCCAGAAGACCATAGAAAATATGTGTGATGGATGACAGAAGAATCCTTTCATTGCTCAACAAAAAACCCTTCACAACAGTTGGTCAGATCAAGAAGACTCTCCAGAAGGTAGGCATATTTAAGAGAAGACTTCAGTAGAGTGAATCCAGAAGGTTCAACACAAGGTGTAAACCATTGGTGGCCAGATTAGAACCTGTGCAGTTCTGGAACAACATCCTATGGACAGATGATATCAAGATGAACTTGTACCAGAGTGGTGTGAGGAGAATAGTATGGAGAAGGGAAGGAAGTACTCAAGATCCAAAGCATCATCATCAGTGAAGTGTGGTGGTGGTAGTTTGATGACACTGGCATGGATAGCTGAAAATGGAATTGGTTCTCCTATATTCATTGATGCTTTGACTGATGATATGAAAGCAGGATGAATTCTGAAGTCTTTCGGGCAATATTATCTGCTCATATTCAGCCAAATGCTTCAGAACTCATCGGGCAATGCTTCACGGTGCAGATGGAAAATGACCCGAAACATACTTAGAAAGCAACCAAAGAGTTTTTAAGGTAACGAAGTGGAATCAGTCATGTGAACTGAATTCAACTGAGCATGTATTGCCATTGCTGAAGACAAAGCTGAAGCGAAAATGGATGAAGAACAAGCAGGGACTGAAGACAGCAGCAGTAGAGGTCTGACAGAGCATCCCCAGGGACCAAACCCAGTGTCTGGTGATGTCTATGGGTTCCAGACTTCAGACTGTCATTGACTGAAGTCTGGAACCCATAGACCAGATATTAACCAGATATTAATCAATTTGATTTAAGATTATGTTAGTTTGTCCAATTACTTTTGGTCCCCTAAAAAATTAGAGGGAAAAATGTGGTCATCCAAAATGTGTTTTAATTCCTATGCTGTTCAACTGATTTGGATGTAAATTCCCTCAAATTACACCTGAAAGTCTGCATTTTCTGCACATTTGCATTGCTTCGTTTCAAATCCACTGTGGTGGTGTACAAAAAAAATTTTTGTACAAAATTTTTGTTAGTGACCAAATATTTATGGACCTGACTGTGTGACACCATGACTTCTGCAACAAGTATCAATCAGCAGCATAATTAAAGAGCAGAATAAAGTATCACCAAGCACTAAGCTCTACAGCAGCTGCAGTTGGAGAATCCACCATGAGTATTTTTGTTACACTCAACATGCACCTGTTAGTCACACAATGTTGTGAGTGTGTCAGAGACACAAAATCCGCTTTCTTGACAGTGTAGATGCAATATTTTTTACCACAACGGCGCTACTATGGTTCAGCTTCTTACAGTAGCAACGTAGCAATAACATTGTTTTCCACTATTGACATTTTATTTTATTTTTCTGTCACCTTTTCCAGTGTTCATCATCTTGTGGTCAAGGTGTTCGCAGACGGACAGTGTCATGTACAAACCCTCAGGGTCTATGTGATCCTTTGTCCCAGCCAACTCAAGAGGAACACTGTGAGGACTACTCGAAATGTTACGAATGGAAAACTGGAGGCTGGTCCAAGGTATGACTTTCATCAAACCCCATGGATCTATTCTCATAGGACTGGTCAAACAATCACACTTACATTCACACCTATGGACAATTTAGAGTCACCTGTTCACCTCAGCATGTTTTTGGACTGTGGGAGGAAGCTGGAGAAAACCTATGCATGCACAGGGAGAACATGCAAAGTCCATGCAGAGAGATC
Source organism: Acanthochromis polyacanthus (assembly GCF_021347895.1). Taxonomy (NCBI): domain Eukaryota; kingdom Metazoa; phylum Chordata; class Actinopteri; family Pomacentridae; genus Acanthochromis; species Acanthochromis polyacanthus. The sequence continues at coordinate 35,747,387 of NC_067114.1, read as the reverse complement.
CTAGACCCAGGCCGGAATGGGAACCGGGGATCTTCTAGTTGTGAAGCGACAGTGCTGAACACCGCATTACTGTCCAGCCCAAAATTAAATATGATGATATTAATAAATGATAATGCAAACTCCACAAAGAACGATCACTATGCAGCCCCTGTGTATATAATGATCTTTTTAAATCCTTTTCTTTTAGCATCCACTCCATGGAGCAGCATTCTTGTATTTACCTCTTGATGTGACCATGGAGCAATCTGATCCTTTTCTTGGGAGAGAAATGAAAATACATCGGGTCCATAGCTAGAAATGTATGGCATTGCTTGGTGGTCAACATTTGAACAACAACACAAAGAGACAATTTTAACCAATGGAAAGCCTTCCTGAGAGTGAATGAAAACAAAGCAGAGTTTTTGTGAAAATGTTGACAACCAGAGAAGGCGTTTGGCCCAAGTCCCAGAACCTGTAAATTGCAAATGCAAAAAGAACATATTTATGGGTACAGCTCTATGTAAACGTGAAGAAGACCATGGAAATGACAAAAGACCCAAACGTGTCTTTGAAATAGAAATTTGGGTGGTAAATCTTTTGTGTTTGACACAATCATTTTAAGCTGAGAAGGCCATATTGGATATTAATCTGCTCTTTACAGTTGTTATATTGTTAATGTTAATGGACAAAACGGTTAAGCTTTTAAAACTCTACACAATGGATGCAAAAGATGTTATAGTATGGACCCTAGCTTAGATTCTCAGCTACTGTGATTTCCTTTTCGCAGCATCTCTCAATCATGCCCCCCAAATTTTTGCTGTAATCTCATGTCAACTAAAGAAAATGAACTGTAAAAACGTCACTTTTTTTCTTCTTGAATAGAACTACAGCATGTGCAGTGAAATCTGACACCTTTCATTGACTGTTTCAGTGCTCATCATCCTGTGGAAAGGGCCTGCAGTCACGAGTGGTCCAGTGTATGCACAAAGTGACTGGTCGTCACGGTAACGACTGCCCTGTGACACTGCGACCGCCAACCTACCGACCCTGTCACCATGGTACCTGCAATGAGAAAATTAATGTGAACACCATCACCTCCCCTAGGCTAGGTGAGACACTCATCACAACCGCAGTTTACATTTTTCAAGTCTAAAATGCTTTGCACAGTGACAAGAAAACAGATTATAACTAGTGTTGGGCAACGATTCAAATTTCTAATCGCGTTAATCGCATGATTTTCTGTGATCAGTCGCATTGTTTTGTGGAAAATTAAATAATGAATGAATGAACACTTATAGAATTATGTTGTAAACAAAAAAGTGTACAATAAGTCAAAACATGTCTCAGATTTTAGATTCTTCAAAATAGCCACCCTTTGCTTTGATCACTGCTTTGCACACTCTTGGCACTCTTTCAGTGAGCTTCATGAGGTAGTCACCTGAAATGGTTTTCCAACAGTCTTAAAGGAGTTCCCAGAGATGCTGAGCACTATAGTGTGCACACAAATGATGTGATCTTACCTACTTTGTTACACAATAGCAGTTGTTTTATGAGGCAATTTACAATTATATACACTGGCATTTTAGCATGTTTAGAGGATTCACAGCCCATCACACCTGAAAACTGCCTCTCTCTTACCCCTCCCCCCCTTCGCCCCACAGCTGCTCTGACCTACAAGTGCATGGGGGACCAGTGGACGGTATACTGTCGTGTAATCCAAGAGAAGAACCTCTGTCAGGACATGAGGTGGTATCAGCGCTGCTGTGAAACCTGTAGGGACTTTTATGCCAAGAAAATACTGCACAAGAGCTAATGACCAAACATACCTATTTTCCTCCTTTGTAAATGTTTTTAATGTTGTTAAATGTTGTAAAGAAAAAAAACACATTTTGTATTTAAAAGACAAAATACCAAGAACATTTAGGTATATATTTAAAAGGTGCTCATTACGCTAGAAAAAGAAAAGGATAAGCGAGAAACCACAATGGGTGAGCTTTATTGCACAGAAAAATCGACAAATATGTGCTTGATTTTGAAGGAGACTCCTGGCAGATCTAACAGATAATATGGAATCAGAGTCTTCTCTCCTGTCTCCTTTTATTTTGCTTTCCTTTGTATTGTTTACTTTTTTCATTTTGTATTATAGGTAATTGTTGCAATTTCAAATAATTGGTAAAGTTTTTATGTCAGTAAAATTATGATACTCAATTGTCAAGTATGCTGTAATAATGTGTACGTATGATCAGAAGTCATGGTCAGATACTGTAGGATTACAGTGAATCAACCCAGCTAATGATCAGAGACCCACTGATCAACAGGTCAGCTTGAATTGCTAATGTAGCAGAAAATGGTTGAAACATACGCGTCAGTTTATGTTTTGTTTGCAGTCCAGCTGATGGATTTAAATCATTTCTTGCTAATAATATTACTCAGTATTAATATTACTGTCACAAGTTTAACTGTGTATTTCAGTGCAAAATTGTGTGTGCAAGTGTAGTTGTTAGCCTGTAAGATGTAGGGGGTCAGTATGAGCAGCAATAACTGACCATCCAGGCTGGATGTACTCATCTTGGCCATGTGCATCATGACAACATGTGTCGAGTGTGAACATAGCAATGAACATGGATCTGCTTTTGCTCCTTTACAGATGAACTATTTACTCACAGCTGGTGCACATAAAGATTCAGTAATCCAAAGTCTGATTATACTGACAAATCAAACTAAAACCTTTTATTCAAGATTTTTAGTCCATAGTAAATTTCACCGTCTTATCTGACAAAGGCATTTTCATTTCAAATGTTTTGTATTCAGAATAAGTCCAGATACAAATTTAGCCACGTGTACAGTGTCTCAGCTGGCCAGATCACTGGTTTCATGGTAGTTTCTTTGCTTTGTCAGACATACACAAAACAGGTTTGACACTCCTTCTGTCCTCCCTGTGGTGGGAATGGTAATGCACATGAATCTTTTTGGTGATTTACAAAACCATCACCAGAATAATTTCTGCACTTGAACATCTTTAATTAAATAAAAGTCATCAAGCTGCCTTACAGCCTTCTATAAACTAGCCCAACACATCATTGAAACATGATTGTGAAAGAATTTAAATTCCCAACTCACATGTGATGCATTTTTCTTATGCCTCTATGCTCTAAATCTGAATATTTTCGTCCCCTGGAAGTTTTTAAGGTTTTGCACAAAAAAAATGAGAAGGCTGCTAAAATATGTTCCAGTGAAATAAAATCATGCAGAACATGTGGGCTAATAATGTAACTTGAACCCTTATTCTGACTGATGGCTTTTGCTCCTCTGTCTCTGCATATTGACTTCACTAAGCTGAGCTGCTCTGACACAAGTTTATGAAATAGTTTCACCTCCAAAAAGGTGTCACACAGACAAGGCCCACTGTCCTGGAGCTCCAGATCTGGCCAGAAAACGGATCCTATTCATGCACACATACGATGTACAAACACCTAATGCTGAGTGATCTTGTGTACTTCTGTGCGTAAGTCGTAACACAGGTCAGAAACGGCTCCTCTTACAGATGCAACAGAGACACTGCTGTTCAGTCGAGCGCTCTTTAAAATGAAAATCCACCTAAGGCTACCTCCTCCTGCTGCTTTAAGCTGAGGATCTCATAGAGAGGCCAGATATCCCAGCTATCAGCTGCCAGACAAGCTGCACCAATAATGCACATAACATACTATTTTTAAATGGTCAAGAATTTAACACTTTATCAGTACTAAAGATCTGAAAATGTCATCATCACCCTGTGAGCCATTTTCTTTACATAAACATGGAGTGTGTGTGCGTGCGTGCATGTGAGTGTGTCTGTTAACAAAACCCTCAGTCATTTCCAAAAGGAGGTGTTGAATGGTGCTATCTTATACCCGGTTTCACTACTGTGGAGTTCAGCTTGTTATCAGTAATAATCCTATTGTAATTGTTTCAGTTAACACTTAACAGCTCTTTGTTTTTATTTGTTGAGAGATTATTTAATGACATTACCTTTAACTGACCTTTTATTTCATGTCTGACAGAGTACAAACATGCTTCTGTATGGTATTTGTATTTTGTTAATTGCACATGCACCAGGTTTGGTATTAAAATGCCACTACATATATTTTTTGATTCAAATTTAGAACTTGATAAATAATTTGTGTATACTGAGATTTAACTATTTGTGAATTTTTAAATGTTATCCACTTAGTGTCCCGTAATAATCTAACTAGACCATCAGACTGAGGAACGGCTTGAATTCTAGGATCAGATTCTCTTCTGTCTCACATCAGCATTGTTTTGATTCTGTTTTATTTTACTTGACAATGAAAAATGTTATTTTACGCAGGATGAAACAACCCTGTTTGACAGACTGTTATGTGGATTTACCATTAAACAAGAATGCAAACAGCTCTTCTCTTCCTGTCTTCACAGCACACTGACAGACATTGGTGAATTATTTACTTATATTGACCTTTTTTAAATGACTGTACTTTCAGTAATGCGTACGTAAATACATGAACTCTAAATATTTTATATTCCACTGAAACATTATTATTATGCACCTTCTCCTAAGGGCCAGAACTTTCTAAAGAAGAATGAATTAATTGGTTTCAGAACATGAATTTAAGGAAATCTGACGTCACTGGAGTGATGATCCTAAATCTGGAGTCAATAATCCAGTTCAGTAGGATCAGTATTACAGTATTAAAGAACACCTCACATCTCAAGTGTTTGTGGAGAAACTCATATTTTTCCTATTAGAATTAAAGGCTACATGCCTTCTGTATGTACAGAACACTCAAACTGCTGCTGCTCTGCTAGCATGCTCATAGAGCTGCTATGGCTTCTAAAAAACTCTAAAATGCCGTAATTTTTTCTATAAACAAACCATATCATCAAAAGAACTTCCACAAAAATCAGGAAATGCCACAGATCCGTGTTCAGCCACAAAAATAGTAGCACGGTGTGTGCAGCATGCACAACTGTGTTGTTCTGATTTTAGGGAGGTAAACGGTGAGGCTGACTTCTGTGGGTTGGATGAGTGTCAACAGTAGTCTGTGTCTAAGGTAGTACAATTTGTACATAAAATACTGCATGTTACTCTGAAAAATATTTTTCTATGAATGATTTGTCCATTTCTATGGAACTTTAAGCAGCTTTATGACATTGTTTTAACAAATATGTAACAGACAGTGAATGACAGCTGAGCTGACAATGCAATGAGTGCTTTACTGCTAACAGCTACTGATTGGGTCAGTGACGATGGTAGTTCAGTGTAGTGAGATTTTTTTTTTATTGAGATGAATTTGTATCACCTTTAAATTAAAGGTCACAACAAATATAATTGATATTAAATTCTTTGTTTTTCTTCATTTTGAACAGAATCTGACAATTCTAGTATCACTTTCATAGAAATTTATAAAAATGCAAAGACAAACAGTGATCAATCCGATAGTATATCATTTCTCTTGTCATAAAACATTTGTTAACAAAACTAAAATTACCCAAAATCCCAGAACAGCTCCAATTGTTCCACTGAAACTTGCTGGTTTTAGTAAAAGGGAGGAGGAAATTAGCCTTAATACAAATATCAACATTTTTAATTGTGTGATTTGTCATGAAAGGACACACTTGGGCAGTGTACAACCTTTTGTACACATTTTCAAAGTGCATGAAGGTGAGTACAGCAGCACAGCCCTCACCTATCTAACCCTATCCCAACTGACAGTAATCTAAATGACCATGGTGTTGGAGTACCATTCGACAGTGCAATTCACAAACAGAGACAAACACTCACATTCACACCTACAGATACTTTAGAATCACTAATTAACCTTAACCTTAACATGGGCTGCACAGTGGGGTAGTGGTCAGCACTTTCGCCTTGCAGCAAGAAGATCCCCGGTTCAAATCCCGGCCTGGGCCTGGGGTCTTTCTGTGCATGCGTGGGTTTTCTCCGGGTACTCCAGCTTCCTCCCACAGTCAAAATATGCTGAGGTTAATTGATTATTCTAAATTGCCCGTAGGTGTGAATGTGAGTGTGATTGTTTGTCTGTATATGTAGCCCTGTGACAGACTGGCGACCTGTCCAGGGTGTCCCCTGCCTTCGCCCGAGTCACCTGAGATAGGCTCCAGCACCCCCCGCGACCCTAGTGAGGATAAAGCGGTGTATAGAGAATGGATGGATGGGTAATTAACCTTAACATGTGGTTGGACTATGGGAGGAAGCCGGAGAACTCTGTGAGAACCTTTGGTGCACAGGGAGAACATGCACATAGAAAGATCCCAGGCTAAGATTTAACTCTTTGATGTGCAACATGGGTCAAATGTGACCCAAATCCAATGGAGAATGGGTATCTCCTGACCCACACTGCACAGCAAAGGGTTAAACCAAGGACCTCTGGGCTGTACCATTTCCAACTTGTAAATGGGTGGGCAGACCACAGTCCACACCTAAAGTTGCCTGCTCCAGAGTGTCTTCTGTGTATGCAAAGCAAGTAAAACCATAAACAGTCAAGTATGTATCGGAACAAATTAATGTTCTAAAGGTTTGCTCAGTTTAATTTTTTTCTCCATTTTCTATGCTTATTTCTACCAGGGATCATACAAAAACACTTCTGCCAGATACTGGCATCACCACTCAAATGAGAAGATGCCAGACAATTGCTGGTCTCAAACCAGCAATCGTCTGATTACTAATCCACTCCTCTCAACCTGGGGCTACCTACTACCTAAGTTGCCCATGTATTATTTCTACATGGAATCCGTAATGTAAGTTAGATCAGACCTGTCAACAATGATGACAACAACAGAGGCAAAAAAAAAAATCTATAAATCTCTGTACATGTGAACAATTCAGTGTGAAGGCAGCAAGCCTTAATTTGGGTTAAGTTGAGTTCCAGTTTTTAACAAAATAATAAATAGGTCTAAATCAATTGAAATGTATTTACCACTGTACTGTCTGCCACATATCTATCTCTATTGATTATAGTGAGCATGAGTCAGTACACAGTCTTTGACCAACAGATGTTCTCTGGTGGAGACATGCATCCAAAGCTGCCATTCTTGTCATCCTTCTCATTAGCTGACAGTCCATTGACAGGCTTGTTTTGTTGTTCACCTTCATCCTCCGTTGGGCTGCTCTCTTCCCCTTCTTCCTCTTCATTGTCACTTCTCTCATCTCGAGTTAGCTAGATCACATGGAAGACATAGTGAATGTAAAGAACAAGATATGAGAACAGATATGACAGGAATATAGAGTTGATGTTCAGCAAATGCAACAACCAGCTGATGGTGACAGCAGTTAAAGGCAAAAGAGCAAAACGTTTACCTGAGAATAGATTTGGAAGCTGAGCTGCAGCACAGAGCAATGAGTTATAGATTCTTATCAAGGTGCATGTCCACCTGATCCGGCAATTTTCCGCATCCCATTCATTGTCGAACCTGTGCAGTTGCTGAATCTGCCCTCGTTTTATTTCAACAACGGCTGGTTTAGGGGAAACGCACTGGATCGCAGCTCAAAAAGGCACCGCAACGGCACCAGCATGCAACGCGATGCAATTCACATAGTGAATGAGATGCGGAAAATTGACGGATCAGGTAGACTTGTCAAGCTCTTTGTTTAGTGCCTTACATTTTACTTCCTTCTTGGTCATACTGTTGCACTATCACAAACATATTTCTTCTCTCAGAAAGTCAAAAACAATCATGTGTTAATAGCAGCTGTTAGTCTGAATAGTGTCCTAGTTTGCTTTCAGGGAGTGCACACTCACGTAATGTTTCGGTGACAGTACTAGACCACAAAAAATATTCATAGATGAAAGATGATACTGAGTAGACCTACAGTGCCAAACATGAATTTCTTGACCATGCGGAGAATGAGGTAGGCCCAGAATATGTGAAGACAGAGAAGGAGGACCAGCATCACATTGAAAAAGTAGTAGCCGAAGAAGGCTGGGTAGTGGTGCACAGGGTACACCCAGGTGCAGTGGATTAACCTGAAACACAGGCAAATGAGAAACAACAAGTCAGAAGTCTGTCATATTGATGGAGGTGTGTGAATAAATTCTATTATGTGTTTTATTGGTACAAAATAAACACTTAAAGGTGGGTTTGGCCTTGGCATATAAGAAGGTGGTGGATATAAGAATAGAATAGTCACTTTGTTGTCAGACAGAACATACACTAGCTGGTGCAAACCAAATATTAATAAATGCTTGGCTGAGACCTTGTCTTCTCATGTATACTCAGGGTACTGGATCAGCCCAGCATAAATCCTCATCCTCATCATTTGTGAAGGTTCTAATATTCAGTTTGTGTTAAATTTGTTTAAGGAATGTATTGATTAAACTTTATTCAGTTGCATTGTGTAATAATGAGACTTGTCATGGCCTCCTTATCACCTTGAAGGTTCTCCGCGAAACATTCAAAACTCTAGTGGCTGTTACGTTCAACTTCAATCAGCATCCGGTTGCTCACACTTGTAGTTAGAAGTCCCACTGACTGCTAACTGTAGGTGATACACATGAGACTGAACGCGATGGACCAGCATCATGTTGATAGATGAGGTTACTTAAGTGAGACTGTTGTTGTACAATAGTATGAATGACAGTTATATTTAACAGTCCAACTGTGGCACAGAGTTAAAACAAAATGTGAGGGCAAGGTCTGGTTGGCGGTATGGTTTTGGGTTTTAATTGAGTTCTTTCCTATTTACTTTAAAAATAGTGTTAGTATAGTCATAGATCCTTGCTTGTGTTGTATCTACTCTCAGATGTATGTTGCTTTGGTCTGCTCAATGAAATTGTAGTAGGGTTCTAACCCAGTAATAGCTCCTACAACTGATACAGATAATACCAAGTTCAAGCTCCTCTAACCCAAAGGACACTTGAATGCTCCTATAATGGTTATGGTTATGGCTCTATCAGTGCACCACAGTAATGCTGAGGTTGAAAGCAATCATAGAAGGAGAGAGGAGGCTGCTGCTCACTCAATTAAGGAACCACAATGACTGAGGAAAATAGTGGAGTCCGTTTTACTGGCATCTGAAATTAATGACTTGCCCACCTCTTCAAAAAGAGTTGTACAATAACATCTGCTAGTCACAGCTGCAGAACCTTTGCCACACTTTCGTGGTTCTCATACACTAACAATAAACACATTCTGATTGTGACCCATTAAAAATACATACAGTCTATACTGTATACCGTAAATAGTTCCCATCCGATCTACATTATAAGAAGGATGAGAGAAGATGTCAGAAACATCTGTCATTACAATTAAGTTAAACAGTATCACACATCACCCTGTTTAGCTCATAAACAGATTTTGCTTTACAAGTTCTCTCTCTCTCACACACACACACACACACACACACACACACACACACACACACACACACACACACACACACACACACACACACACACACACACACACACACACACGTTTGTACTTCTATCTTAGTGAGGACATCCATAGGCGTAATGCATTTCCTAGAGCCTTACCCTAACCTTAACCATCACAACTGATTGCCTAAACTTAATCCTTACCCTAACCTTAACCAAACCTCAATTCATACCTGTTCTCTAAAAACAAGTCTTCACCCTCAAACATGGCTGTTTCAAAGTGAGGACCGGCCAAAATGTCCTCACTTTGTAAAAATGTCCTCACTTTGATAGTTAAATGCAGAAAATGGTTCTCACAATGTAGCAAGTACAAGAACACACACACACACACACACACACACACACAAACACACACACTCCAGCTTACCAAAATGGAAAGATGACCAGTCGTGTTATCAGAAACACAATGGCAAACAACACAAAAAGTGCTTGGCAAGTTTTCTCCCATTTAGCGTAGTTGAATAATTTGGCAGACTGAAAAAGAAAGAAGTTTTACTGTTAATGAACCATAATATGGTCTATTTTATTCAATATATCACACTCACTGGTGAAGAATAAACCCAGAATGGTGTCACAGAACAATTTCAACCAAGCACATACTCATTGGTATTACATGTATATTGTACACAATTCACACTCACTCAGCATCAATACAAGCAGTAAATTGAATTAGTTTGCTTGAGAGACAGAAAGTAAGGAAACTAAGGTTGTGGAGATTGGGGTGGTGGATTAAACATAATGGATAATACCCAGCACGTTGGGGTAATCTTAGTCATGCATCACTGATTACATTCTTGGGGTTTACATATTGACATTATTTGAACTATTGAAATCAATATTTCTGTTACTGTGTGTATAGAAATTTGGATAATATTTTTAAAAAATCATAATATCTGTGTATCATTCTTACTGACAAACTATGTTGTGTTGTTAGCTGTCTAGATAAGCCTCAGTGCCTTCACTTGCAATACATGCAGGGATATCAATTTACAACTATAATCAGTGTCCAGTTATCACCAGGGCCTGAAGCTGCCTCACCTCACTATAATGTAGTTTTCATACACTGTTTATGAAAAAAAAAGGCTGGCGGTGATGATATCAGTAGCTCTGCAGAGAGATCGGTGGCATGGCATCCAAATTTTTATGCCCAAGTCATCACACGTCATTTGAATACAATTTCAGTGCATTCAAATAATATATATAAATTTATTTTGGTCTGTCAAGCTCCCATAATGTCAGGTGGCGCAGTCGTCCATGCAAATGAACAAGCTAAGAAAACTATTATCAGTGGTTCTCTGCGTAAACATAATGGATAATACCCAGTACATTGGGGTAATGTGCAACCCATGTGCCCCCCGGAACATGTGACTGTGACTGACCTCCAGTAAAACATCAGAAGCATCATGGACAAGCATGACCAACGTTCCTACACGAATGTAGTTGACGCACCAGGAAAATGATAAGAGGACTAGTGTGGCCAAGTGGTGGATGATTTGCTCCTTAAAGTCCTGAAAGAGAAAACAAATACCACGGCAAATAACACCAGCATGTTAATGGAAATAAAGTTATACAGTATATAAACATAAGCATGTTAGCATGTTAGTGGTGGAGTCAGTCTCAGATATTATCATGAAATATTTGTGGAAAAATTTGTGGGGAAAAAAACAGACACAAACAAATACAAATGATGCTTTTTGTTTCTTGTTTACAAGAAAAATTAACAAAACTAAGTTCTTGACAGTTTCAGTATGTCAATTCTCAACATTGCTGGTATTAAAGTCAATAAATAACAGATAATGTTTTCAAAACTGAACAGAAAATAAAGAAACCATCACATCATCAAATTAATATTTAGTAGTCCTGCCATTAGCACCCAGTAGAGCTCTAACCCTGGTTGGCATGTTTCCAATGGGGCTCATGTCCAGGAAAGACCTGGATACTGTGTTCCTGCAGCCAAGTTCTAGTGGCCCTGGATGTGGGCAAAGGGGCATTATCTTGTTGAAACATCCAGTTTTGACCTTGACGAAACAGTGTACGTGCAGAAGAGAGCATGTGGGTTCCGAGAAAAGCATAATACTTGGCAGAGTTCAATGCACCATCATAGACAGTGAGATGACCAACACTAGCAGCACTCATTCATCCCCAAACAATCGCACTGCCTCCACCATGCTTGACAGTAAGTACTGTACATGCTGGGGATAATGCTTAACCAGGCCTTCTGTGTACCCTCACATTAGCAGGAGGAAGATGAAGCTGGAAACTGGACTCATCTGATCACAGATTCTTCTTCCAATTCCTGGATGTCCAGTTCTTGTGTGCTTGGGCCCAATGATGCTGGGCTAACTTCTGTCTCTCACTGATTATTGGTTTCTTGACAGCCTTGTAGGACCTTAAGCCATGATTTAAAAGTCGGCCACACACAGTGCGGGTGGAACATTGGACACCAGTTTGGTTTGACCACTGCTGCTGAAACTCCTGTGATGTCACTGATCAATTTTCCCTTCACATGTGGGATCAGGATGCCGTCATTTCTTGCTGAAGAAACCCTTGGATGCCCAGATCTTGGTTTGTCTTCCAAGCTGTTGGTTCGTCTGTATTTCTGCAGAGACTATCCAACTGCTGAAGGACTGCATCTGCACTTAACGGCTATCTGGGAGAAGTTGTACCCTTCCTATCTGAGAATTTGTATCTTGTCTATTTCCTGTGTTAGGTTCCTTTTTTTTTTTTTTTTTTTTTTAGACATTTTTGTCTCTGAAGAACTTGTGTTGGATTTATAAAGACCCAAAGCACGGCAACAAAAGTTTTGTCTTTTGATAAAAAACACGACCTTCATTAGTGGTACCAAAATTTCTTATGCATTTTTATGGAACTAATCAACTTAAGTTTTTAATGGCTTTTTTAGGATATGTTTAGTATTTTGGCTGTGACTGTATGAAAATAAATTTCACTTGAAGACCTAAGAATGGGGCTGCACAGTGACGTAGTGGTTAGCACTTTCGCCTTGCACCAAGAAGTTCCCCGGTTCAAATCCCGGCCAGAGCCTGGGATCTTTCTGCATGGAGTTTGCATGTTCTTCCTGTGCATGCGTGGGTTTTCTCTGGGTACTCCGGCTTCCTCCCACAGTCCAAAAATATGCTGAGGTTAACTGATCACTCTAAATTGCCCGTAGGTGTGAATGTGAGTGTGATTGTTTGTCTGTATATGTAGCCCTGTGACAGACTGGCGACCTGTCCAGGGTGTCCCCTGCCTTCACCCGAGTCAGCTGAGATAGGCTCCAGCACCCCCCGCGACCCTAGTGAGGATAAAGCGGTGTATAGAGAATGGATGGATGGACCTAAGAATGATTCTTAATCATTAAGAATCATTATTAATGCATTCTGCATTAATAATGCATTATTTCACAAATGCATGGGGTGTCTGAATTTTTTTTTCACAGCTGTACATAGTAGAAGGCAGAGAAATGTGATACTATGTACATAACATCAGTTGCAATGCATTACTACATTAACTCTCAATAACATCTTATAGGTCTCTATATCCTATATGCGAGATTTTGAATATGTTTAAAATAATGTAATTCTGAATGTTCTCAGCTATATCGTTATTTTTTAACTTTTTTTTAAAACTGAGAATATTTCATAAGTGAGCAAATCATTGCAGAACTTTACACTACTTTCAATGTGATTATAAGTTAAGGTTTAGGCCTCTGACAACCACTACTCACCTTTCTTTTTACGTCAAATGCAACACTGAAGAGCAGGCAGCCATAGAAACTCATCTCCAACATGTAATACCAGTACTGGGACTCCAGCATGGACTGCAGACCGAGAGAAGCACAGAAACAGAGACAGAGCCAGAAAGAAATGGACATGTAACATGAAGCTATAGTCTATCTCAGTCATCCAGACAAAAGGTGGGTCCCTAAGGCTGTGCGTTTTGTCCTCACCCCTTCAGCTAGAGGGAGGGAACTGTAAAAGAATCTGGCTTTCACTCTGGGGTTTCATTTCCCACACAATTCCATTTCTCAAAGGCAAATACATGCTGGTTATGGGATCCTATGGACAGGGAGCCACAACATTAAAACCAGACTGACAGGTAAAGTGTATAACATTGGCCATGATTCCTGGCATTCATGCAGATGCACCACCAACTTAAACTTTGTTGCAGACCAAGCGCACCCCTCCATAGTCTGCCCCAGCAGGACAGTTTGGCCTGCAACATCACATAACCTGCACAGAAACCACCTGAGGAACGTGACAAAGAGCCCAAAACTCCCCAGATCTCAATCTGACTGAACAGCTACAGTACAAACACCACCTCACAATGCAGAAGACTAGTATACGATTCAGATTTCCCAACACCTTCTGACATTAAGCAATAGACAGTCACTGTCAATTGACTGTCATTTACATACGGTTGCATGTGAGGGTGAAATCCATGCACAAACTACAGCTTGATGTGAGATGGATGTGTTGCAAAACCCAAATCATTTGAGTTAATAAGGATTTTTTAAAACTCCATTCATGAGCTGAATGTTTAAATAATGAGTTCACAAACTGCCAAATGACAGTCGATCATCAGAAACTGATATTGGGTCAGATAACATTTCTGACGAAAGAATGGCTGATTTTTCTAAAAGGATGTTTCTTCGATTCCTCTATTGTTCTATCTCCTTTACTTCCACTTCTTCTTCCATTTGACTTCTAACAAACCCACTTCTGCGGTGATGTGGTGAAGTGCAGAGCAACAGTTATAGCTTTCAGTAACACACACACACACACAGTATTAAAATTGCTTCATGAGGTTTCTAGATGAAATAGCATCATAATGGAATTTTAAAGCAAATAAAGATATCAATCCAGAGCCAATCTACAATGATAGCTGCTGAGAAGCAGCAGAGGGAGAAAAAGCTGGGCAAAAACCCAGACTCTATGGCAAAGATATGACTGTTGCAGAAGCTATTACGCCCAAAGAATACAGTAAAGTAAACTATTTTACAAAATCAGTCATAAACTTCCCTGATCGGGTGTACATAAAGTATAAAACAAACCTGCTTGGGAAAATCTGTCCATACTTCCTTTGTGTCATAAAGCCATTCTTTCTGCAAAAACATAGAGAAAATGTCATGTCTTACATGCTTCATTTCAAATGTAGTAAAACAACAGTGAAGGTTTCATTTAGCATGAATAGCTTTCCACAATAAAAGCCTCCGGTTGAGATGGACTTCCAGTTATACAGGAACTTACATCATACAACGCTACTATTCCTCCAATGAATGCAGACAAGTAGAAGACAAACCTCCAGCTGGAAAGAGGCAGAGAGGAGACATATATCATGGCTACTGGAAGTATTCCTCTAATATTAAAATCACAAACACATACACAGAGTAGTCACCTGGCCTCTCTGAATTTCTTTAGAACTCCAGGCGAGTCCTGTCTGCGTCTTCTTCTGAACCAGCGCTCCACTTGTCTCACCGACAAACTGCTTTTCTTAGAGAGCCCATCGATGTCTGCCTGGCATGGAGCGTTGAAACAAACACACACGCACACCCACACGTTAAAAAAAGGTAAGCTTACCCACAGCTGAAAAAATAATGTACATTTCAGAATTATACAAAAAAGCCTTTTTCGGGGAACAAGAAAAAAAGAAAGCTGTTGATCATTTTAAATAACTGTGCCTTGAAATGTGTAAGTACTGTTTATTGACTTTGAGTTAACTTTTAGAATCTCTATAGATATTCGAATTTGAAGTCTTTTGTTTATACTATTGTAGAGCATGTCTTTCAGAGTATACACTAGCCTTTAATGTTAATGGTAATCTTGTTACTAACCTTTTTTGTTGTATGTAAGCTGATGAATACTTCAGTTTCTCTCGAGATCTATCTATCTATCTATCTATCTATCTATCTATCTATCTATCTATCTATCTATCTATCTATCTATCTATCTATCTATCTATCTATCTATCTATCTATCTATCTATCTATCTATCTATCTATCTATCTATCTATCTATCTATCTATCTATCTATCTATCTCCAAATGAAAACACAAACAATAGAAGACCAAGTGATGACACTTGTAGGATGTATGTTATTATATGTTATTTGTGTAACTCAACCATGATCACAACTAGACAGCAATTGCCAGACAACTGAAAATTTTAAAACATTCGAATTCTCTTACTAATTAGGGAAATCCAGATAGTGCATTTAAAATGTCTATTGCATTAGATAATAAAAGGAGTGTTGAATTTGTTTCTACTGAAGAACACTTAGGTGCATTAAGTTCTATATAGTAAACTATATCTGATAGCGCATTGTGTTATCCTGGCATCTGTGTAGTAAACTGTATAACAAGAATGGCAATGTATACATGCATAAGATATATTATCAATAATAATATAACGATGGGTAGAATTATGAAAATATGAGCCAGGTTGTAAAATAAACAATTTGCTGAAAGCTTGTCTGCCATAATATATGGTAATGAAGTTCTGATGTTAATAATCATGTGTGACTTCTGGCCCTCAAAGTCCCGCCTCCCAGCAGCAGAAAAGTGTGGTTTTAGTGGCATGGAAAATTTAGAATATAATTCTGAAAACACTACTAGTGAAGGATATTTAAACCACTGCAATAATTACAGGACTGGTTCAAGTGTGCCTCTGTTTACCGAAGCAGGATTTCTACCCTGAGTAGTGTAGTAGAGCTCCAGGACGGGGTTGTCCTCAGGCTTTACATGGACTCTCTGCTTAATTCCAACAGAGAGTGCGAGAGCTGTTGCTATCCACCTGGAATACAGTACACACACAAGGTTGAATTCAGTGGAGCCACAGAGCCTGTAACTGATTTAATACCATTTTGAAGAGCACACATTTATTTACATAAATCATATACAAGAATTTAAAAAATCGACCTTTATAATTTACTCTGTTAATAAGAATAATAATACAGAAGATAAATGCAGTCATAGCACATGAGCTGAGTGCGTTTGTATTCTTTTTGGTCATTCTTCATAAGGAACAATAGATGCATGCCTGGTGTCACTATGGTTGTTATGCAGTTCACGAGAAATGAATGGGGTAATAAAGTGGTTTCTTCATGTTATCAAGAGAAGGTAAATGCACTTGGTACAAGGAGAAGGTTCAGGTATATCTGTGTCTGGGCTACAAATTGAATATTTTTTCTGATGCTTTGGATTTTCCCAGAGATAAAACAAATCAAAACTGTTCACATCCTTCGCTGACAGGTTCAGTTAAAACAGGAATGAATTAGAGTTTGGAGTCTAGAGTCAGATCTGTTTCGAAATGATATCCTGAGAATACCTTTCTCTCTGTTTCACTGCTTGATAGACCTTTCAAAGTCTCCATGGTAACAGACTGTCAACAACAGTGTGATAATCTGACGTCCTTCAAGACATTCTGGTCACACTTTAATAATTGTGGTCACTGAACAATAAACATCGCAAATTCATAGTAAAACTGAATGAGTTCAATTTTAGATATAGCTATATAATTGTTAAACAATAAAATGATAGTAATGTTTATTAGTTATTAGTAATACTATCATTTATATTTAGTCATTAGTTTGTGTAACATGAAATGATTATTTGCAAATTATAAATTGTATCACAGTCATTCTAATGGCATTAGTACACTATTTATTAACAGTTCATTGTTGTACAAATTGTAACATTTTTTATACTATATTAAGTATTTGTTAATGATTATCAAATGATTTGTAATTCTAAAGAAATAGTTTGTAAAACATCTATAAACAAGATCAACCAGATATTTGTAACATTTAGTTAATGGTCAACAGTTCCTTTGTAAACCATCTATAAAGGAAGGAATGGAAAGTTTATCTTAAAATTTGATGATTATAATACTTTGTCATGTTGTTATTAAATACTTTGTGCAGCACCTATGAAAATTATTCAAACAGTTAACACTAAGTTAATAATCAATAATTGAAATTTAATTAACAAGTGGTTTAGAAAGCTTCAAGGAATATTAATTTGACCCCAGTAAATCTTTTATCTGTAAGTGATTGTTTGTGCACCGTTATAGATTCTGTCTCGTCATCACACTGAACACATTTATTAAAAAAAAAAACTGCAAAAATTTTAAATAAATAAATAAATAAATACCGTAAATCCTTTGAACTTAATAGAGGTTTTCAAGAAAATCCTTCATTTGGACTTATAGGTCCTGGATGAGTTGGTATGTAATGATCGAACTGCACTCTGAAGTGAATTGTACCTCCAAACTTCCCCTATCTATCCTACATTTTGAATATTGCATCATTCATATATTTTAAAATAAACTGTCATTGTTAGAGGATGGATGGATGGATTGTCACTGTTGAGTTGTGGTTCGCCGATTCTTCTCCCATTCACTGCGGTAGGGTAAAGCTCTTTTCAGACTTTCACACTTACTACTGTCCCAGTTAAGAACACCTTTTTGATTCTCTGTGATGACATCATCTTTGTGAGAATCAAGTTCTTCAAGAAACAGGAGCCTTCTGCCCTAATCTACACAAAGGACAATTGTGTCAGCAGTGATTTGTAGTCCCATTCTTCTCATCTCCCACTGTGTAGTCCTGTTAGAAAATGTGTTCAATATGAAACCAGACAGACCTCCAAAAAGAACACTCATTTACAAATTGTCAGTAGAAGGTTTAATGGGGTCAAATTAATGTTACTTGATGCTTTATGACCAGTTATTAAGCATTAGCTACAGCTTTATAATAACAATCCCATTAAGGTTCACAGGTATTTTCCAAAGAGCAGCTTTCTTAAAGATTTACCAGTTACTTGCTCATCACTATCAAATACTTCACCTGGCCTGCTTAAGTCAGAGACCTATATACAATGTGAGTCCAAAATTACTGGCTAATAATTACTGTCTCATGTCTGCTATGCCACTATATATATAAATCATAAAGTAATTATTTTATATTCCAAAATGGCTAATTGTAGCATTTCTAATCATCAGTAAACATTTACAATTAAAGTTTGTAGTTTTTAACTGAAAAGCAATAACTAAAATTCAATTTGCCATTAATTAAAAACGGTCATTAAGTGTTACCAAATTGTGCCCTTTTGGTGAATTGTTTTTCTTGACTCCTTTTCAAACTTACAAAAAGTTTTTCAGTAACTCTTGCATTACGTTACAATATCAGATTATTGCAATTTATTACACCTTTTTTGTGAAGTAAAGTAGAAGTGATGCAGGAAAAAAAACTCCCCACTGTGATCTTTTGGAGGGTTCGTGGCTTGTTGTGTTTATGTGCTTTAACAGTTTCTATTTTATATGCACTCTACTTGTAGTGAGGTCTGCTGTACATAGAACGTGGATCGTACCTTTCAAACAGGTATCTGATGAGCAAAAGACGAAGGCGTAGGGAACAGTGACGTAAAGATGAGAGGCTCTGGCATAAACTCGACCTTCCTTGTCTTCCAGGTCAGCCCATGTCAGGCCCTCAGGCAGCCAGATTCTGTCCCACCAGAACCACTCATATAGCGTGTCCATGATTCCTCCTCTTTGATGGAGCCACCAGGTTATGCACACAAAAGGGATAAGGTTATTGACTACCTATAGGCATCCAGCACTGTTTGTAGCTAATATCTAGAAGAACAGAACTGATTTGCCTGACAGTTCACAACAAATTGTCAAATAAGTGATGAAGAGATATCCAAGTAATCAGCTTTTGACACTGGATTTGTTACTAATGTTCATTTCCATCCCAGTTTCACTCTGAGAAACCAGAAATTTCGGTTTCTGTCCAGCTTTCAGCAGAGCCTAAATGCTGGCTGTTTTAGAGCACTTTACACACATGATCCTACCAGTGTGTGTTTCCCTGTCAAGCATTGTAACTTGTGCATTATTCATGTATTTCCAAAATTATAAATAAATTCTGATCATTTTAATTGACAGCTAACTAAATAAACTAAAATATACTTAATTTAAGCAAATTAAAACACCAAGTAATGACAAAAACGCAAAAGATTAAGCATGAGTTATTTTAAAAAAAAACACATGGAAGTGTGGTAAGAGAATAGAAAGAACCTACAACAAGCAAACTGCAGTCGCAGATGTTACAGTTACTGTGGCGTACCTAAAGGTTTATTTCCTAAACAAATATTGACCTACTGATCCTGCCCTTATTGTCAGATCACTTCCACACTTTGCCTAATAGCCTCTCTCTCATTCAAACATTCAGAGAGTGAAAGTCTGGGTAGCACCTTAGTAGCATACAGCACAATCACAATTAAAAGCAGTTAACAATAGCGTGTGTGTGATAAGATAAGGTAGCTCAGGCCAACAGCACTGTTGGGTGGTCTATAAGTCTGCAGTGGAAAGCCAACTGCTGAGTCTGCTACTCATTCCTGGGACCTCCCTAAAACTGGTGAATAACCAGGCCTATTGATATCCTGTATCTGTATGTAAATCCTGGTGTGGTCCTGCAATGGTCACCTGGTAAAAAACAAACAAAAAAAACAAAGACAGGAAGTGCTGACTTGAAAAGATGACAGACAGACAGACAGACAGACAGACAGACAGACAGACAGACAGGACAGTCTTAAGATAAATAAATTATTTTAATACTCTTGACCTGAGTAGATTTCCAAAGAGTGTATAAAAACATTATGAATGTGTGTGTACGTGTGTGTAAAGCTTACTTTGCTTTACATGCTGTGGCACTACCTGCTTTATTGACAGTATCAATAGTGATGTAAACACAGTCCTGTCTAGTCTTCTAGATTCAACTACCCTTATTTACTATTCATGAATTAAACTCTCCACTCATCCTTGCAGGCAGTCTCATGTCTCCTTCAAGCTCGGGTCCTCTGTCAGAGGCCTTTGAGGGTTCTCTGCAGTATCTTAGCTGTTCTGAGGACTGCACTCTTCTGGAAAGAGATCTCAGATGTTGTTCCAGGTATCTGTTTAAGCTACTTTCCCAGTTTAGGAGTTACATAACCAAGTGTGCTCCTACTGTCGCCTTTACTTTTCACATCTTTTCTAGCTCCCTTCTCAGGTCTTGGTATTTTTCGAGCCTGTCATGTTCCTTCTTCTTGATGTTCCTGTCACGTTGAATTGCTGCATCTATCGCTACTGCTTTCTTCTGCTGTTTATTGACCACCACCATTATCTGGTTAATTAGCCAGCAGATGCTTTATCAGTCTGAATTTGGAGTCCCACAGGATCTCAGCTTGTTCATTCTCTACCGCCTTTGGAAATGTCTTCCATTTTGATCCTGGGACTTCCAGCCCATTCTCGGTGCAGATGTTTCTGTACACTATGGCAACTACTTTGTTATGGCACTCCATCTATACTGTACCCACCAGTTTCTTATAGCCTGATGTTATGTGCTGTACTGTCTCAGGTGCATCTGGGGTTCGGTCAGCTGTGGTAGACCCTGGCCTCTGTTGATCTGGTTCTCAGTGCCTGTTTTTGTGCTGCCATGCTTAGTGTCTCTGTGTTGTATTTCAGATCGGCTTTTTCCTCCCAGGAGGCTCTGCATTATAATCTCCAATATTCCTGGAGGGAATTTTGTTAGCCCTTGATAATATACTAAATGACTACACTATGGTAAGCATTTCCACTGAAACCCAGAGGATTCACTCTGTAACATAATGTGGTCAATCTGCATGTTGTAGAAAACTGATTTCTTCTCTAGCTTACCCAGAACATAGGGTGAACAGTGGGTGGGTGTTTGGACCACTTAACATAAAAGTAAAAGTCAAAGTAGAATATTTTTCTGAAAGACAAAAAAACTTAGTCTAACTTACTGGAAGTGCTCAAGTTGCCAAAAAGTAAAGAAGACTAAAATGGTGATTGAAAACCTTTGAATCATCACTACAAAGCTTTGAAGACTTGTTTTTCATTGCTTCAGGCTTCATAAGCACCCAGTAAAATACCGTTTCTTGACTTGCCCATTAGCTGTTTGTATAAGGTGTCAAGTGACATTAAAGAGTTTTGCCTCAAAGTACCTGTCATTCCGCCTTTACATATCTGCTGGCTCTACAAAAGCGACTCAGCTATATGGGCCGTTGAATCTACTAAACTGAAATAATAAACTATTCTCAAAGATCTTAAACCCCACAATAAATCCTAATATAAACCTTTGGATTTAAGATAGGCAGACCACTCAAATGGAATCTCTCAGAATCTTCTTGTTGATTTTTCTGAGAACAAGATTCTTATATTAATTTGGTCCCAACAAAAAAAAGTTGGCACAGCCTCAGAGCAAATTTCCCTAACTGATCTCATTTAGACTAGAACAGAAGCAAAACACTTGGAACTGTCATTCACATTCAAAGTAAGACAAGCAGAGGACATCCCAGTCACACCTCAAAGTCACAGCAGAACAATGGCTTACCTTTCTACTGTCAGTGCTACCAGATAGAGCAGGTAATGTCAGTTGGTTCCACACCGGTTGACTGCTTGTGTTTGCTGTGGGAAAGGAACACAGATGGCAAATTCCTCTATGCGCCGCCCCCCCCCCCCCCCCCCCCCCCCCTCCCCCATAACAAACAGCTAGCCATTCTCTCCTGTAGGGACACACCCAAGCCAGTCACAATTACCAGTGGAGTTTTCATTCGTTTACTCCCCTCTCCAGGAAGTAAAAACTGACTAGTGGATTGCCACAACAAACACAAGTTTTTATTCCTGCCCTGAGGGGATCTAATAACCTTGTTTGTATTGTGTTTCTGATGAAATACAAAAGCAAGTTTCCCCACATAACAAATCTTCCAAGTATAGAAACAACTAGGAAATTATGATTACTATTCAAACCAATACAACATTTGCTAAAAATGACAAAATATGCATTCTTGCACAGGAAATAAATATTTTGGCACATAGTATAACAAATTTTTATTAGTGAACTGATAATGGCTTTCAACCCTTAAGCTTTAGTTCTGCTGATATGTTCAGTGATTAATGCAATAAAAATGTTTCAGGTCTATTTTTAACTTAAGTTGCACTGGTGCATCCAAGCAAACATTTTGATGACAAAACAGTGCTGTTTTACATTATAATGATGCCATTTCCATTAGATTGATGTCATTTACAGTCAATCAGCTTTAAAATTGGCATCAGCTTAAACCAGACGAGTATGAGTCCTTTAAGTGGCTGCACAATGAGGTCCAACTCAGTGTGGTCAGGGTGGGTGTGTGTATTGACAGAGCAAACAGTGTGCTGGTACTCCATGCCAGGCTGCATCAGTACAACCCTCTGATGACACTTCTTACTAATGATTAACATGATAACCACATGGAAACGTACCTGGAAAGTTAGAAAACTGAAGCAGACACACATTTTCCAACTAAAGCAGTAAGGCAGTAACACATACGGCAGGAAAGCCCAACATAAAGTGTATTTGCGAGCTGTTCCTCAGTCACAGTTATTTTTTCATGCCTTTTCTGGAGTCTGCGGAGCTGCAGGTATGGAGACATATATACACACGTGGACAAAATTGTTGGTACCCCTCAGTTAAAGAAGGAAAAACCCACAATTCTCACTGAAATCACTTGAAACTCACAAAAGTAACAATAAATAAAATTTATTGAAAATTAAATAATCAAAAACAGCCATTACTTTTGAATTGTTGATTAACATAATTATTTAAAAAAACAAACTAATGAAACAGGCCTGGACAAAAATGATGGTACCGTCTATAAAAGATTGAAAACTATTTGACCAGAGTGACATGATTAACTCAGGTGTGTCATTTAATTGACATCACAGGTGTTTCCAAACTCATAATCAGTCAGTCTGCCTATTTAAAGGGAGACAAGTAGTCACCCTGCTGTTTGGTGAAAAGGTGTGTGCCACACTGAACATGGACAACAGAAAGCGAAGGAGAGAATTGTCCCAGGACAGCCGAAAAAAATTATAGACAAACATCTTAAAGGTAAAGGCTATAAGACCATCTCTAAACAGCTTGAAGTTCCTGTGACAACAGTGGCTCATATTATTCAGAAGTTCAAGACCCACGGGACAGTAGCCAACCTCCCTGGACGTGGCCGCAAGAGGAAATTGATGACAAATTGAAGAGACGGATCGTTGGAATTGTATCCAAAGAGCCCAGAGCAACCTCCAAAGAAATTAAAGGTGAACTCCAAGGCCAAGGTACATCAGTGTCAGATCGCACCATTCGTCGTTGTTTGAGCCAAAGTGGACTTCATGGGAGACGACCAAGGAGGACACCACTGCTGAAAAAAACTCATAAAAAAGCCAGACTGGAATTTGCAAAAATGCATGTTGACAAGCCACAAAGCTTCTGGGAGAATGTCCTTTGGACAGATGAGACCAAACTGGAGCTTTTTGGTAAGGCACATCAACTCTATGTTCATAGATTCAAAAACCAAGCATACGAAGAAAAGAACACTGTCCCTACGGTGAAACATGGAGGAGGCTCAGTAATGTTTTGGGGCTGCTTTGCTGCATCTGGCACAGGGTGTCTTGAAAGTGTGCAAGGTACGTTGAAATCTGAAGACTATCAAGGCATTCTGGAGAGAAATGTGCTGCCTAGTGTCAGAAAGCTTGGTCTCAGTCGCAGGTCATGGGTCTTCCAACAGGACAACGATCCAAACACACAGCCAAAAACACCCAAGAATGGCTGAGAGAAAAGCGTTGGACTATTCTAAAGTGGCCTTCTATGAGCCCAGATCTGAATCCCATTGAACATATGTGGAAGGAGCTGAAACATGCCATTTGGAGAAGACACCCATCAAACCTGAGACAACTGGAGCTGTTTGCTCATGAGGAGTGGGCCAAAATACCTGTTGACAGCTGCAGAACGCTCATTGACAAATACAGAAATCGTTTAATTGCAGTGATTGCCTCAAAAGGTTGTGCAACAAAATATTAAGTTATGGGTACCATCATTTTTGTCCAGCCCTATTTCATTAGTTTGTTTTTTTTAAATAATTATGTTAATCAACAATTCAAAAGTGATGGCTGATTTTGATTATTTAATTTTCAATAAATTTTTATTTATTGTTACTTTTGTGAGTTTCAAGTGATTTCAGTGAGAATTGTGGGTTTTTCCTTCTTTAACTGAGGGGTACCAACAATTTTGTCCACGTGTGTATAGACGTATATGCACATATAAATAAATTGAGTCACTGGGGATGCACCTCAACGAGGTCACAACTCTGCCGCCACCGTCTGGTATATGATGGTATAGCAGCTCTCACTGAAAACCAGCTTTGGATTACTACAAAAAAATTTGACAGAAATACATCTTTTCCCACTACCTCCAAGAGGTTTGATACTTCTTTTTGATTGAAAAAAATATGTATTTACAGTAACTTAGATGAAACCTTAAAATTTTATACAGAAGCAAAATGTGACACTTGGATTGAAACACATAAGACAACTCCTAGAATAATGGACAAGGTGGTGCCTGTTTCTTTTGAATACTAGAATAATGACTTTAAATGTAAGAAGTGAAAATTCGAAACTACTTCGAAGTCAGCAAAGTCAACAAATGGAACGAGATACTGCAGCAATTTCATTCACTAATAATATTCAAGGCAGCATTAGCTGTTTGGAAATGGGTTATGGGCTAAATGACTATACTATGGTAAGTACAATCTTTGAGGCAATGAAATTAAACAAATATTGAAATAATTTTATTTTGGTTTCAGTAAATTACATTTGTCATTATCCAATATCTCTGACACTGCATACAATCAAAAAGTAGATCAGACATTTAAAAATAATAACAAAAAATGTTAGATGAACACTACAGTGGAAAAGTCAAAGGCATTGGTTTTCATTTTCTTTACCTAAAATCATCATCCAGACGGTTGGATCTTGGAAGCAGTTCCAAAAGACAATATCCCCAAAACACACATCAACAACAGTGAAGACATGTCTAAAAATCAGGTTGGAACTTAGGTCTTAGAATGACCTTACCTAGGTCTTGACTTAGACTCATTTAGGAACCTGTAGACTGTGCACGATCAGCCTACTCATTTGTTTTAAGAGATTTTGTATTTCTGAATAGATTTACCTTACCAACCTGAGGGCAACCTGAGAACAGGAAACTACTTTTCCCGTATCTAAATTAAAAACAAGTAGGGGGCATGCCTTGACTGTCAGGGAACCTAAACTCCAGAAAGATGTACCTGGGGAACTCAAATAATTTCATTCATTCAAATTGTTTTTCATTACTGTAAGTACATGCAGTAAAGTAAATGTAACGTCAGCATTGACAAAGTGTAGCAAATATGGACAGAAAACAAGGGAAGCTAAAAATATGACCAAGGCAATCCCAGCTTTCCACTGTCTAAAATGTCTTTAAAAAAAAAACAATTAATAGAACTGTGAAAATCAAGACAATATTTGGAAAACCCAGGAAACTGCATAACGTAGAATGTCTGCTTGGCAGAAAGACAAAGCCAAAACCCCATATTGCTGCAGAGGAGCTGCACAAAGGTTCATTGTCGCTGATGCTGAAATGATGCCGTACTATAAGTGGTGTAGGCAGATTAAGTTAAAATGGGATCTTTGGCCACAATCACTAAAGGTGTAGTATTTGGTGTCAGCTGTTAAACAGTGGAGT
The DNA here is from genome assembly GCF_021347895.1 of Acanthochromis polyacanthus. Taxonomy (NCBI): domain Eukaryota; kingdom Metazoa; phylum Chordata; class Actinopteri; family Pomacentridae; genus Acanthochromis; species Acanthochromis polyacanthus. The sequence goes on along the minus strand of NC_067114.1, from coordinate 35,721,420 downwards.
GGAATACAGTACTGTGCTTCGGAGTTGCGCGACTTTGAAGAAATGCTCATTTTGTAATGTCTGCTGCAAGGGATTGCATGTACTTCTTTTCACTTCAAAGAAAAACACAAAACCTTGTCCAAACATGCACTTTGTGTACACATGCAGCTTCCACACCATCACACAATGCTGACCAAAACCAGACTATTTATCTTCTGCATTTATTGAAGGGTTGCAGATGTGACTGCTTGTACGAGTTTTCTACCTGTGCTAGGAGCTTTAAAAGTGAAGAAGGGTTATATGGGAAGAGTTTCTTTGTGTGCAGCCTCGTCACCACCACCCTGAGCTCCGACAAGCAGAAGACGGTTTTGGTTAAAGTTTCAAATGTCACCTGCTCTGACAGAGGTGCCATGTTTGCACACAGAGTTTGATCACATTGTAACACTGGCAGTGATGAATCTTCTGGTTTTCTTTCCAGGGCAGACTTAGGTTCAACCACTAGTGCTGTTGGTGTCTCAGTTTGTGTTTGTCTGATAGATACCGATAGCCCACTTGTCTCCTGTTGTACATCCATGCCACTAAATCTACTTTTCTCACATACAGATGCTCGTGGTCTAACGTCAGAATCTTCTATGTTGTCTGGATCAGATTCATCAGAACTATCGTATTCGACAAGGCGAACTTCTGGAGCCAAACTGAGCCTCTTCACTGGTGGATTAATACCTGTGACTTGGGTACTGGAACTAGATTCAACATGATCTCCCTCACTTTTATATGCACGTGCAACCACATCAGCACTTGAGGCAGTAAGTGAGCCTGACACACTAATGCCTCCACATGCTGCAATAAAGCTTTGCCAGTTATCTCGGAGGTACTTGAGGTATCGCAAAACGTATTCCAGAAAGCAGGTTTCAACGGAGATGAGGAAGTCAAGGAGGATGCTGTGGTCAAAGGAGATGCTCTGAAGCAGAAGCACAAAGTGACAGTGAGGGTTGCAGCCAGACGCACACGCTGCCGCAAACGCAGCACCATCATCCAACCCAGAACGTAGTCTGCGGGATGAGACGAGCAGTTAGTTAGTTTGAAGGAGTGGTAAAATCAAAGACAGCGAAGCAACAGTGATGTAGCAAACAGTCTGTCCAGCAGTTAGACGTTTGCAGTTTAGTCAAGTGACTAAAAAGGCAGATACAAATCGTTATTCCAATTTCTATATGCATTAGAACATGTCTGAAAGGGTTTCGTAAACATACAGACTGACTTTTTACAATGGTGGCACTTGTGCATTCGCTCTTTTCATTTAGCTGCATCAGCACTTCATTTTGGTCGACCCAACAAGTTTTCACTGAGCCTTTTGGTGCAGAATAATACATTTGAAGCATTACTATTTTTGTCAGTTGGTTTAACAGATTATGTAATGACTGTTAACAGAATGAAGGTACAGATAAATGTTTTGTACATTTAACACAGAAGAAAAATTAGTAAAAGGTAGCTCCACAATAACCACTATTCAATTTTATTATCGCTTCTGACTCCTCACCTGTCACAGCACAGTACAGGTGTTAAGTGCAGTAGCATGACCAATTAAAATTTTTAGGAGCACGTCATGGATTTTTTGTCAAATATATCAGACTTCAGAAATCCACACTAGACAAATATGTTTTCCTGTTCACTTTGTTTTCATGTAATGTTGATAAGATAAATGCCACATACATTTGTTATCTATTGTACCTGTGATTGAGGAATATGGAGAGTGCTGCTTTGGCTGCCTCCATCATGTCATCATCCTGCTCTCCAAACAGCAGACTGATCCAACAACAGAGATGCGTGACCTCTGTCAGTTGGGTACAATATCGCTTCAGGAAGCCCCACAACCTCTGCAGATATCCATAAACCTCTGTGGCACTGTCCACTCCTGTTGTGAGAGGACACAAAGGGTTTCAGCATGGTCACTCGACTCAGCTTACATGTAAGGAGTGTTTAGAATTACTGATGCATAACAAATCCTGAAGATGTCATGGATCAATGACAGACCACATCTATTTCTTGCTCTAAAAACTACACACCCTCCTTAAAGTAAAAACAGTTGTTTCATGTGTTGTTGGATGCTCAAAATTGTTTAGCATATTTACAACAACCCCCCCCCACACACACACACACACAGCTGTAATATCTTTAATTTTCCATTTGTATTTCCAAGTATTGTGAAAAGACATGATCAAAATTTCAATTGCCATGATAATTAAAATCTGAAGAAAAGAACACTGACATATTGCTACTTTTTCTTTGCAGCTGATACAGTAAACGTGTCAACTACTTATATAACCAGCAGCAACAAAATCTTTCATTGGGGTATGCTTGCAACTTGATGACTGTTAGACCAATGTTTCTTCTCTTTCACCTTTCTTTTGAGCTTGATCAGCTCCTCACCAAAATATTGAACTTTACAGCTGCTAAATTCTCAACTATGGCACACAATTTACCAGCTAGTCACTTGCTGTATCTGTCTGTGGTTGGGTTTGAAAACTTTGTCATGAGAAACACCTGCTGGCTGTACTATGAAAGCAGTGACGGTCGTTGGCTACGTCACTAAACAATTAACTCAAACTGTCTACAAAGCTTCATAACATCAAAGAGAGCTGCAGATTCTGGTGATAATTCTCTGTGGATTCACCGGTACGCACAACCCCTTTCACAGCTGCCTTAAGCCACATGAAACATCAATATTTTACAATAACAAATGACCATGTATGTGCCATGTACAAAACACTGCTCATTTTAATGAACCAATGGAGAATTATTAACTCCATTGTTTCCTACAACTCTACTGCAGTGTTTTATTGTATCAATCAGCAGCAAACACAGAAATTAAAGCTGATGTTGTTCTGCTGTCTGCTGTATTTGTAACAAGTCGTTAGCATCTTAAAAAGGTGTTTACAGTTTGATGTACCAGCCGCCAACTGATGCTTTGATCAAAACAACTTGACACTCTTGAGACTTAAATAAATCAATTCAAACTCATTGCTCTCTACTTCAAATACACATCACAATACACACTATGAATACTGTATTTTTTACCAGTGTTGTCTTTTTCATCATGGATTCTCACCCTTTGCACCAGCTGTTTGGATGTGAAGCTCTATGGACTTGAGAAGAATCAGGCTGACAGCTCTCAGCATCACACAGTCTGGTTTCTGACCTTCATCTCCCATCATCTTCGTGTGTCTGGTCCCTCCAAAGAAAGCAGCAGGCTCCACTTGAACGCTGTGTAACCAATTATTATCGACGGCTGTTAACACACTTTGAGCCAACATGCTCATATCAGAGCTGAAGTTCTCGTATTTCAGTCCAGACGATAAGACCTCTCCTAAAGCCCAGTCCTCTCCAACCTTCTGAAGCACAGTTCTCTTCAGAAGAAGCAGCGCTCGCTTTTTGACAAAACCCTCTGAGGAGCAGCTGATCATATGTAGGAGAGCTGCGGAGCGAATGTGGGTAATTCTCTGACTCTTCAGACAGACACGGGTTCCACATATCAAACTGGATGCAGAAAGCACCTCCAACAGATCCAGCAGGAGACAAATTGTTGTTCCCCAATGTCTGCTGTGGGCAAAACTGTCCAAACAGTCTTCATTTTTTTCAGGGAGAAACTTCAAACATAAAGCACATAGGCTGCAGTCAAAAGTGTCCACAAGTTTCCCAAGGATTCCTAATGGAAGGAAACACATGCAATCAAAATGAGAGATTAGACACAACACAGAGCACAACAAAGATCCTCCTGCAAACACTCTTCACTGCTCTATTCAGCTTTTTTTTTTCCATTCTGTATTTGCAGCATCTGATTTATTATAATTTGCTGCCTTTCATTCTTTATTAGCGGGTTGCAGCTATATTGACTGACTTATTATTGTTTTGTATTTCTTGTTTCTGCGGTACCATAAAATGCCAGAGACCTCAAAACCAAGATACATACCAAACTGAGGTTTTTGTACTATGACATCTGAGTTGTGGCTCAGATATGTTTTCCATATGATGCCTTTATGAGGCTTCCAATCACTTCACAATGTTGACTATGTTTGTGTTCAGCTGTAGTAATATATATATATATATATATATATATATATATATATATATATTTTTTTTTTTACACAGTCAGCTGGGATAGGCTCCAGCACCCCCTAGTGAGGATAAAGCGGTGTATAGAGAATGGATGGATGGATGGATTCAGAGGTCCCATGGTGGAACACAATATTATTTGCCTGGAAAATCCAGACTGACTTTATTTATGTATTAATATTAATACAAATAAAGGCAGTCTGGCATTGTGATGACAGGAGACGATTTCAAAAAGGAGGGGCTAATGAATACAGCTTGAACGAGAAAGAACCAATCAGCGTAACACGGATGTGACGCACAAACAAATCGACCTTGAAGTCCATGTAGTCCAAACAACAATGGCATGCAGCCGAGAAAGCGTCGCGGTGAATGATTACTGCCGTTTTTGTCACAAAAATCTGCGAATACATGGGGTACTCTCAAGTACAACACTTATTTTTGAAAAGGCTACACAACAAAAGACTCCTTCCGAACGATTAGCGGTGTTAGGAATAACTTTAAATCGGAGTGTATGTGTAAAAGTTGTTTAAATTTACTCACACGTTTGGAACGGGATTTTCCTCTGTACAAACAATGGCAAGAAGGCGAAAGTAACGAGCCATCCACTGCCTCATCATCGTCAGAAACGTCAAGTTAAAAGAGGCAACGACTAACGCCATCCAAAACGCCAAGAGACCACAAAAAGATTCGCTTTGGCCCCCCTCCTCCTCCTCCTCCTCTGGCATCATCTTTATGGGTAATCCAGGCGCTGAAGATGACGCAGCATTAACTCCCGCCTCCCGTGCTATGATTGGTCGTACCAAACTGGACCGGGAGGGAAACGCGATTCAATTCGCACAATGCCAAACTGACTCTCCTGTATCTCCTAACACGGAGATAGGAGATTACATGGAGATTCAGTTTGGATTTTCCAAGCTACAATATTATGGAATGTCAAGGGGCGTTGGCCACTACAAGAGGGAAAACGTTATTAGGCATTTTAAATCACTATCTGAAGATGTGATTCTCCTGCAAAAATTCAATCTATAATTACAATACATTTATAATTTTGAATTATTTGACATTTGAGAGACACTGTGCAGGAATGCACTTGCATCAGTTGTATACTGTACATCCAGGTAATTTTAAGGAATTATTTTAGCGGGAAAGAACTACAAATATGTAATTTTGATGAACAGTGCTGAGTTTCCATAGGTTTATTCAATCTCAGGAAAGGAATTTCTAAAACAATTTGAGGTATCCTTGTTAAAATATTTGTTTATGATCAGCTGTTTTTTTAACATTAACTTTATTTCAACATTCTTTATGAAGCATATTTTTAAAAGCCACTCTATGACTGGCACGGCCTAGTTTTGGAAGCTTGTATTCACTACGGTGTGCAGAATGACAGTCTAGTATCCGTAAGGCAAAAACAATACCTGGGTTTCTGCTGGCTGATCAACATGACAGTCAGCTGTTGCCAATATTTTTATTTTGGGTTCACAAAACAGAGTTTGGTTGTCACTTAGATGCAAGTTAAACCAGTAGACAGACTTTGCTCACAGTTTAAATGCACACAACTAACTGATTTTACCTTGCTGAGATTCTTTAAGAGTTTTTCTTAAAACGTCTGTCACTGACCACAGACAGGCATCTAATTCAGTCCCAGGGGTGAGCTGTGAAAAGCCTCTGTACATTTCTTCTGCCAGAAAGGACAGACCATTCCCTGAGAAATTACAGTACACACAAACAGAGAGAGAGAGAGAGAGAGAGAGAGAGAGAGAGAGAGAGAGAGAGATTGTGTTCGGAGACAGTACAGTGTTCAGTGTTACTCGCTGCTGAAGATTCCACCCCTCGTCTTGAATCTCCTGAACTTTGTCCATGTTGATGTTTGTTTGGCAGGAATACACTGATCTCTCTGCATGTTCTCTGTAAAGGCCCAAATTCGTTGTGGTTAAAATGCGCAGTTTTATTTTGAAATGTACTTCTTGTCCTTTATGTTGTCATTTCCTGTCAACAAGGAATTTAGCTCCATTTGAAATTGGCAACAAAGTACAGTAATTATATTTTCTCAGTTTTTATCGTTTAAAGGAAACATTAGTATTAGTGAAGCAAGCTAATGTGATATTTGTGCGTTTTATTTTCTGTTTAGCTCTTTTGTCTGACGCTACACTCTCACTATGTTGCTTCCTAGAAATTGCAACTAATCCAAGGCTTTCAAGTCTGTGGGTGTTTATGCCTGCTATGTTCTCATTTGGTTTATTTCTATTCTCCTTAAATGTTTGCTCTATATGATACAATGGTTCACAGTGACCATTTAACTTCTAAATAGCATGTTTGAAAATGACAACTCAGTACATAGTATACACTGACTGAAACATTCAAGCCTGAACCACATTAAAACGAAAAGGAAAAAGAAAAGATTTGGCATCTTTGAAAAATGTTCATATCCAGAATTTAAATGATGCTTGAACAAAAAAATAAATAGAAAAATATACACAGATGAAGCAGCTGAACAGACAGACCACCTATAGCAGGAGTGTAAACCTCATCTTAGTTCAGGGGCTACATTTAGCCCAATATGGTCTCAAGTAGGCTGGACCACTAAAATCGTAGCATAATAACCTATTAATAACCACAACTTCAAATATTTGCTTTGTTTTAGTGCAAAAAAGCACATTCTGAAAATGTTCACATTTAAGAAATTATTTTTGTTATGAAACATTATGAACAGCCTGAACCTGAAAGAAAAATAAATTCAATTTCAACAATATTATACCTCAGTTCCATTTCCACATTACAACTCACAGATCATAGAGTGTCTACAAAGGAACAAAACAGTTAGTCACAGGTATCTGGAATTGAATGATATAGTATTTTACTTTATGATCAAAATGACAAAAGTCAGACACAAAGAGAACAAAAACAACAAAACAAGACAAAATACTACAAAAACGAGACACAAAACGACAAAAAAATGAGACAACACAACACAAAATAAAACAAAAAAAGAGACAAAAAAGTTACAAAGTGCCAAAAAAATTGACAAACAACACAAACAAGACAAAAACATAACAAAAGCGTGAAACAAAATGACAAAAAAAATGGACAAAATAATCTAAGCGAGACAAAAAGGAAACATAAGACAAATGACAAAAGTCTGAGAAAAAAAAGACAAAAAATAACAAAAACAAGACAAAATACTACAAAAATGAGACACAAAGCCACAAAAGAACAATGAACAATCTAGTATTTTATTTTATGATCAAAGCAACTTGTCATAGTTTAGAAATGATTTTAAATTGATTGTTTTTCAAATTTACAGTTAATGTCTTCTCTGTAATTTTTACACTTTACAAAGTCCTCCAGTAGGCCGGATTGAACCCTCTGATGGGCTGGTTTTGGCCCGAGGGCCGCATGTTTGACACCACTGGCCTATAGAAAGCTTTCTGAAAACACTTGGCTAAACCCTGTGTTGTTAAAATTGTGACAACAGCTCTTAAGACTCACACATTTTTGGAGATGGAAGAAAACACACGCTGATGCACACTTTGCAGCCAAATGTGAGATGATCTGGTCCTCCGCTTGGAAGTGATGGACCTGTGGAGTAAAAGGCTTTTAACACGCGACCATTCAAATGATTCATTGTATTCAGCCTGAACAGTAAGTGACACTTACCAGTTGTTCCATGAGGTTCATGTCTCCAAACAACACCCTCAGGACCTCCTCAGAGTATAATGTGAGCTGGACAGGGAGGCTCTGAGCCGTCAGACTGGAGGTGATCTTCTCCAGCAGAGTCACACTGATGCAGATCATCTCTGCTTCAGTGCAGCGCTCCTCTCTGAGCTGAACGGGCACCAGACCACACAGCCCGCCGAACATCACCGCTGCCACATCCGCAGCGCTTCGGTCGGGACGTGATCCGCTAAGAAAACATCTGTACGCATCTGTCAGACACTTAAAATGCTCTTCCATGGTGTGGTTGTTTCTGTTCAGCAGCTCTGTTTCTTCCGCACGGACTGACCATGTGATAGACGCGGAAGCAGCGCTGCAAAAACTCTTCTGTTTGAATCAAGTAACAAAATAAAACTGCAACTCTGCCCCATTCGCCTTCACAATAAAACCAAGTTCCGCTCATTCCATTTTGGTGCAGTAATTATTGCAGCCACTGTCAAGCGGATCTGAGCGGTACACAGTGATGCAAAAGCTGTCCAAGTGATGTTTTCACAGCTTTGAGGCCCATTCAGTGGGTCCCCGAGTCCATAGAGCCTGCATTCATGAAGGCTCTTACTTCAACATTCCATAACAGAAGTTTCGCTGAAATAGTTTTTTTCCTGTTACTTTCTACAATAATGTTCACAAATGGCAGAATGACAAGGAAATGTTAGTTTCTCCAATATTTTATTTTTCATATTCCAGCAGCCCATTTCTCCCATCTTGACAAAAAAAATGGAAGCTTCTTTTGTTCCTTGTGAAAGGAGGTATTTTAACTTACCAGTGTCTGCCACAGAGATACTGATTATCCATCCATCCATTCTCTATGCATCACTTTATCCTCACTAGGGTCGCGGGGGGATCTGGAGCCTATCCCAGCTGACTCGGGCGAAGGCAGGGGACACCCTGGACAGGTCGCCATTCTGTCGCAGGGCTACATATACAGACAAAAAATTACTCTCACATTCACACCTACGGGCAATTAATCAATCAATTAACCTCAGCATATTTTTGGACTGTGGGAGGAAGCCGGAGTGCCCGGAGAAAACCCATGCATGCACAGGGAGAGCATGCAAACTCCGTGCAGAAAGATCCCAGGCCGGGATTTGGATCTTCTTGCTGCAAGGCAAAAGTGCTAACCACTACGTCACTGTGCAGCCCCTAGGTACTGATTAGCAAAAATAAAATAAATAAATAATAAATGTATTGGTGGTTGCTGTATGACAAATATTCTTGCACAAAGTATTACATTTTTGGCCATTTCAGTCATATAATTCAGTGTTGTTGATCATATAGCCTATTTATTGTGACAAGATAGGGGACAAATCACAATGTTTTGCTATAACAGCATGAAATAAAAGATAAGATAATCCTTTATTACTCCCCATGTCAGGCGAAATTTCCCGTGTTACAGCAGCAATATACAATAAATATAATAATTTTAATAACAAAAATATATACAATATATACAAGAATAAATGATGAAAATGGATAAATAGAGTATTACTACACTATAAATAAATGACATCAGCAAAAAGTGACTTGTGGAATAAAATGTAAAAGTGCAGAAAATGACTGCAGTGCAAGGAATTGTGCTTATCCATGGGAAATTACTGGTAATAGCTGGACTGCTCAGAATGGAACCAAATCTGTCGGCTACTCCTCTGCTTTCTTAGTTGTATTCCATTCAAATTCTTGATCAGAATACATCCAACAATTAAAAGTTTGACCCATGTCATTAGCCTACCCTCGTCATATATGGGTCATTCCAGAATTGGGGGACATTTGGGCTTCAAATTTTTTTGAAAAGTAAACCTTCTCTTATACAATTTTCTGCTACATATTTATCGATACTAGATAATAAAATATCAAAGGCTTGATTGGCTGAGCTTACACATAAACAGTACATTTTTTTTCATGTTATATTAGTTGTTTGTTACTCTAATCACAGTGCTAGGGGTGCTAAACCCACACTGAAAATCTTTTAAGAAATGGAAATTAAAATCGGAGTTCTTTTTCCAGAACAAATCCTGTCTTTCTTTTATAGTATCTGATCTGAGACATGTATTACTTAATATGTTAATAGAATGGAATCTGTTTTGCCTGTTCTGGTATCTGATAGGAGGTGTTCATCATATTTGGTACCTGAGTGAAACAAATGTGACCTAGTAGAATGGAATGTGTTCTCCTGTTGGAGTAATCCTCATAAGGGTTCTTATGTCCAAGACATTGATTTAGGGGCTCTTCAGGAGCTGTAGAGTTTGGGCGGTTGGTTGACGATGCTCCCTGCCTCCCTATATGGTAGGTAACAGAGAACCATATGTTGTGACTCCCTACATATTGAAAACCTATAAAAACTGATCACTGGCCATTGTTCAGGGAGGAATCAATTGGCGGGCTCCTTCGAGGCAACTTCTGTCTGTATTGATGCTGTTCTTTCTTTTAATAAAAAAATTATAAAGAAAGTCAGAGTCATGGACGTTTCTCCTTCACCTGCACATCACGGTCATCAGAGAAACTACGACACTTTTAATGCCAAGAAACATCTTGTTATTGCCACCTTCTTGCCTGTACTTGATTACAGAGATATTGTTTACATGAATGCCTCGACCGACTTTCTCAAACTGTTGGAATCTGTTTGTCATGGAGCACTTAGATTTATAACTGGTTCTAAACCTCACACGTCACTACGATTTGCTCTTCTTGGCTAATACTGGTCATCACTGTCCATGTGCAGACCTCTCCACTGGTATCATTTCATTTACAAATCCGTCCTTGGTCTGCTGTCCACATATTTATCCTCCGACATGTCACATGAACAGTTCAGTCATAGCCTACATTCCCAGTACTTCATTGCTTTCACCATCCCCTCAGTTCGCACAGAGCTTGGCAAAACAGTTTTTTCTTACTGAAACTGGAACTCACTACAGCAGAGTCTGGAGATGTCCGAATTGACTCCCTTGGTGGACTTCAAACAAATTAAATTCTGGAATTAACATCATCAAACAGTTTTATGTAATTCACTGTTTTCTTCTTGTTGTACAAGCTAAAAGATTATGGTAACAGGGTTGTTGTGGGACACATGTTCAATGCATAATAATTATTGTTTAAATTATTATGTTGATTAAAAAATGTTTCCACAATTACAAGAGACATCAGTGAAAAATTAATACCAAAAAAAGGGAGATTTAAATTTAATTTGAACTGTTTTTTATTTTTTAGATTCAATTTGGTCGGTGGGTGGGTGGAACAATGTAAAACTGGCATCTTAGGGGGTACTCTAGATTTATGTGGTGTTTTAAAAACATTTTTAAACATTATTTTCTTTTTGTTTGTTAGATTTGGCTTTCATTTACTCAACTGCATGTTTTACTATTTTGTGCATGTATTATTTGGAATTTGATGGGTAGGACTCAAAATGTCCTCCAATTCTGCAATGATCCATATTCTTTTCGACATCATGTGCCCCACGTTTTGTGGTCTGCTGAAAGTTGTGGAAACGAAGCCTTTATTTTGAGAAGCCGCAAACGGAAGTCCTATTGTTTTGGCTGTTGTGTCACACTGTTCTGGCTGCTCACACACTTTGTTGTTAAAACTGCCTGTTCAACTGAAATGACCGTCACCGTTAGCTACAAGACCACTGAGGAAAGTGTTCCTAAACATTAAACACTGCTGTATAGTGGAGGGGTTGAATAGAAAGTGACAGAAATATGCAGCTTTGACAACTCCAGTCTTCCCGTCTGGAAGCTGACTGGCTAAGTTAAACGTCTGCTCGGCGTCTGACAAGTAAGTCTTTGTTTTATAGTACCAGAGCTGCATTTCTGTTGTCCGTCAATATGTAGAAATAACTTTAATACCGATACGCTCAGTATGATGAGGTATATTTGTGGCCAACTCTCCGAGTAGAAAAAGCATAAAAACAAGCTATCGAGCTAGCGCTAGTCAGTTTGTTAGCTTGTTGGCTAAGCTGCGTTAGCCGTCAGCCTCGGATAAATCCAGCCTTAAATCAGAGGTTTTATGTGAGAGTTTGGGGTTTATTACATTGTATTTAACGTGTGAAATGATCTGCTTTCATCCATTGGTTTTTGTTTGTTGTCGTTGTTGTTTACTAGAGCGAGGAGGCTTACAGTGTTGGTTATGTTAGCAATTATAGCTGTTCCATTGTCCATTGTTTTTCGTCAACTGGTCACACTAACCAACCACTAATGTACTGTCTACTGTGATGCTGTAAAGTTTTCAAAGTTGTACCACTTTGGTTTTAATAGTGAGCCGTTAGCTAATCTAAAACCTGAGCTAACTTTTGCAACAGACCTCTTGTTTGACACTCTTTATTTCGCTATTATTACTATTGATGTTGTTTCTACTATTACTAGTACATTAGTATTACAACTTGGAATATGTCCAAAACAAACTCATGAGATTCTGTAACTTTACTTGGTTATTCTAAATAAAGTTTATTATGCCAGAGTTTCCCTACCCTTGTCTTGACTTGCTAAAAATGAAAGTGCTGCCTGTGTGTATTGCAGGAGAAAACACTGAAGTTTGTCTTTCTTTTTTTTCATCCTGTCTCAGTTTTCCTGAGTGTCCAGGAGTATATCTATAGGTGCTGCTCCGATATGACGAAGAGAAGCCCGTCTCTTCAGCTGGTCAAAAGGTAAATGGTTTTCTAGCATGCTGTTTTTACCTTGTGCAGTTCAAATATTCAAAGTTGGTAGTTTCGTTTCTTTCAACAATAGAAAATATTTAAATATCTTGGGGCAGAAAATGTCCAGACACAACACTGGTCTGTTCATGAAACACTGGCTGTCTGCATGATGTTCATCCTCTTACATATTAGTCAGTTTTGTGATGAACCTGTATGTCTGTAACTCAGTGTATATTATGTTGTTATATTGTCTAGTATCGGTCCCGTAGTGTTGTTTGTTAGTGACTCAGTGTTGTTTTTGTTATGTTAACTGAGGACAAGTCTCTCTTAAGAGTGAGACCCTACCAGTTAGTACTTGCTGTGTCTAAAGTCACCATTATCATAAAGTTTGGGGGCTTGTGGACACAAACACATGACAAAATGTTAAATCAGGTTTATCTGTACTGACATAGCTTTGGCTTGCAACAACATTAAAACCACTGACAGATGAATTGACACTGATCATCTTGTTACCATGAAGTGATCTGCTAGGAAATATTCAGTCCTGCCATTCATGTAGACATAACTTTAACAAGCACCACCCACCTAAACATCGCTGCAAACAAAAGCTATGGCAACTGCAATTGCTGAACAAATAGCAAACAGTGGCAGTAGCTACCAAGAAGACAGTTATTATTTTAGCAGTAATTATTATTTCCTCAGGGGCCACCCTGCCACCGACAGCATGATTCCGTTCCATGTCAAATAAATAAATAAATGAGTAGAATGAAAACTTGAGTTTTTACTGTGTTAGGTTATAGGCTACGTGAAGATAGCATAACTTGTTACGTTAAAGATTTCCCAGAAAGTGTTAATCCATCTAAAACCTGAATGTGACAGGCATCGAGCCTAAATGTTTGAAATTTGGGCCAAAATATCTGCGTTTTTGTAAATCCTCCCAACATGAATCACATTTTGACAAACGGCTTGATTTTGAAGTCGATTTTGTCCTTTTGTAGTAGTTTTGTCGATTGACGAATTATTGCCCTAGCCAGTCGTGAAGCTGATGCTGATATTCTGCATATTCTAATTATCTGTATTGTTATTTTTATTGACTGATTATTGTTAAAATACATTAATTTTTTTACTTTGGCTCTGATACAGTGACCTTCTGTCTGTAGACACTCTTTGTTCTCATGTGTCTGACACACAGCATCTGATTGGTAACATGTCACAACAACTAGCCAATCAATGAAAGCTGTTGTTTAAAGAGAGGGGCTGATAAGCAGCTCTGGTGAATTAGCAGAGCTGAATATTATTTTACTGTTAAGTCTCACCTGTTTCTTAAAGTTAACGAATTTTTCCTGTTGTATCAAACTATTTTTTATTATTATTGAGATTAGCAGAGACATTTTCATGCATATCATGCATTACACAATGTGACCTCTCTAATTAAAACTAACTATGAAAATACAGCAGCAGGAAGCAAAGAAAGCATGTTTTAATGTACCGTAATTGGATGAAGCTAAATTTATCATCACATACGAACAGAATTTTCATTACTGAAATCAAAATAAACTCTAGATGTCTTGTCTACTTTTGAACTTTTTCCCCTCAAATGCACTGCACCGTCTGTTGTGGTGCTGTTGTTTGTTTCAAGTCAGCAAAGGCTGGTTCATCTTAGTTTTTTTTTCATTTGACAAAAACTATTTGAACACTAATATTCACAAAAATGGAAAAAAGTAATATTCTTTCAAATAAATTAAAACTAATAAGAGCATATCCATTCAGTCAGATACTTTACTGTGCTGTTCTACTACTGTGATTAAAACACCTACGGCACTTGCTTTGGCCGGGTCAGATTTTTTTGTCAGGTGGCTGCTTAAATGCTACAGGGAGCTTAGTTTGTGCCACACTCATTGTTTTTTGATTGTTTTTTTTTTGTACTTTTGATGTTCACATTTGAGTGATGCCATCTCAAATGATTAAGCGAGTTCGGCATACAGAATTAGCAGGAGGTACCATTGTCAAACAGAATATCTTGTACTTTTGACAATGGTAGTCAGTCTCAGTGCCAGCAAATGAATGTATTTTGCGTGTGAGTAACATTTCATATATGACATGCTTTCAATGTGGAGCTACGCTGTAGTACAGGTGACCCATGCTACGAGCAGCTGAGCTGTGTCAGATTCCATTTTATTCAGAAATAAATAAGCAAATACATAAATAAATAAATGTTCCTGTGAAATGATTAAATATGGCTTCAAAACCAAAAAAGAGTTGAGTAATAAATATATAAATAAATGTAATAATTTTTTCCTATAGTGCCATATTTATTGATTTCAGAAGACTATTATCTCATAATGTCACATTTATATATTTTAGGAGACTCATATTTGATATTGTCTTATTAATTTATTTCGGGAGACTTTTACAACCCAAAGTCACATTTATTTATTTCAAAAGATGTTGGGGCTGTACTCACAATCTGACAAATTTAAAACCGTATTGCATCAGTTAAATAGGTCAGCAGGTAAAAACAACGAGATTAGTTATAATCCAGGCTACAGAGCAGGCAAAACTAAAATAAATAAATGAATAAACAACATTTTAAAAGCAGTAACAAAATTGTTAACTGCTCCAACCGACAGCAATCACTGTTCAGCACAACACCGGCATGACTTTTACGGAAACGTGACTGAGGTGCGCATTTGCACATGAAACCAGCATGTTAAACTGACGTCAGATTAACAGAATGGAGCACATGTCTGAAAGGGGCTTAAACAAAGTCGTCCCTTTCTCAGTGTTGGAAGAACTGAAGTGCAGACTTCAGAACAGCTTCCGCCTGCTCCAGACACACAAGGCCCCATGAGAAATAACAGCTGGATCATGGACTGCTACTTTTCTTTTAAGATGGAACCTTTCATTTGAATTATAACTTTTATGTGGTGTTTTCTCATATTTACAATTTCTATTGTAATTTCTATTTGTAAATGAACATCACTTTTACTGGAGTTTCAGCTCCTTCACCATAATGCAAACTTGTCCTGTGGCTGTTCAGTATTTACACTTTAATTTTAGTTGCACACAGCGTTATTTAATTTATCTATTGCATTATTTTATAAATTAGTTCAGTTGTAGACTATGAAAATTTATGAAGTTTTTAACATGCAATCAAGTACTTCTGAGGCTCAGACTCTACATATGCTGATGTATTTTACTTTGTATATGTTATCAGTGTTAACAACAGCAACATGTACAGTATTGTAGTTATACAAGAACACATTGGAGGTTTTATCTGAATGTAAAAGTAATTGCTAGGCTATACCAAATCATAAAAACGTGTCTTGGATATTGTCAACCTTAAACAAAGGTTGATAAAAAAGAAAAGATAAAAATAGATATTACAGTTTGTGTTTTCCTCACCAGGTTAAATCTGTCCATTTTTCAGCTCACATTTGGAATCTCTCTCTCTCTCATAAATATTTTTAGATTGGTAATAGCAGTGCACTTTTTTTTTTTTTTTAAATGGGGGGCTTTTATTGGCTTTATTTGACAGGTTAGTAGAGAGGCAGACAGGAAAGTAGGCAGAAGAATGAATAGAAGACCTGCAGTGAAGGGCCGTGAGCTGGAATCAACACAGGCTGCTGCATCAGGGACCATAGCCCCTGTTCATGAGTCGCCCGCTTAACCAGTTGGGAAATACTTTCAAATGTGAAAGTGGTGGAAAAAGTTAATCCATCACTTAATTGCTGATTCATTTTTAAAAATTCTGTTGCTGAAAGTGTTTCTACAATCACCTGTCCAGCAACCACAGAAATTACTGGTAAGTCTGAAAAAGTTGGCCTGTTCTTCCATTAGAGGAAGCTGAACTGGAGGTAATTTTCTGGCATTGTTGTTCACAGCCCATTTGAGAACGAAGTATGTAGCCCGTGCAGTCTCCCCACTTCACCAACAGATCTATGACACCATGTGAGTTCTTCTTTCTGCTGCTGCTCATGAGTTACCTTAAGACAGTCCTCCACACTGACAAAAGGTCCTCACATTGAATATTGGAAGAAAGACATCGCAGTGTTAGCATCAGACTTAGACTTAGATATAGACTGACTTTATTAACCCCCGGAGGGAAATTCAGTTATTACAGCAGCATGGATATTTGATAAAGGGGTAAACAATAAAACAACACAGAATATTAGGGTAGGGTATAAAGTGAAGGTAAATAAAATATGATTATTAAAATATGAATATATTGAAAATATTATATAGAAAAAATCAACAGAATATACAAGAGTGATACAGAAATGTGCAAATGAACAGAATGTGCTTAGATGTACAAATAACATAAGTAGGTGCAGATGAGTTTACAGATAAGACGAATCACGTTTAGGATGTAAAGTGTCCAATATGTAAAGTGGTTTCATCTTCAGGTTGAAGTAATAAAGTCATTTTGTGGTCTGCCAGGCACAGACATATTGAAAAGTCTTATTGCTGTGGGGTGGACCGACTTCCTGTACCGTTCCTTGGAGCAGCGGGGTTGTCTCAGTCTGTCACTGAAGCTGCTCCTCAGATTGTCCACAGTTTTAGAAGTTTGTGGGAGGTGTTGTCCGTGATGGCCAGCAGTTTGGTCAGCATCCTCTGCTCCACCACCTCTTCCAGGGTGACCAGCTGACAACCAACAACAGGATCTGAGCCTCCTGAGGAGGTAGAACCAGATTTGTAGACCACTCCAACTTGTTGTCCAGACTCACTCCATCAGTCCCATTGATGCAGACAGGAGAGGGTGGGGGCTTGTTCCTCCTGAAGTCCAATAATATATCTTTAGTCTTCATCACGTTCAGTTGCAGGTGGTACTTACTGCACCATCTCACAAACCAGACCAACAGGTTCCTGTATTCAGCCTCCATTCTGTTCTCCACACAGCCTACTGTGGCCATGTCATCTGAGAATTTCTGCAGGCAACACAGCTCAGTACTGTACTGAATAGAAGTGTAGGTGGTGAAGAGGGCGGGGGACAGCACAGTTTCCTGGTGGGCCTCGGTGTTGGAGGTCAGATGTTCAGACACACAGTTTTGTAACTTTGCAAACTGTGGTCTGACTGTCAGATAGTCTGTAATCCATGCTATAAGGGGAGTGTCCACCTGAATGTCTTCCAGCATGGCCTTCAGCATTCTGGATGGTGTTGAAGATGCTGGAGGAGTCAAAGAATGTGATGCAGAGAGTGGTGGTGGGTCAGTCTTGTGTGGAATGTGCCTTCTGCAGCAGACAGATGATGGCATCATCAACACCAACATGGGGCTAATACGCTGCAAACTGCAGTGGGTCCTGTGATGGACACACCAGTGCTCTGAGATGTGCCAGTACCTGTCTCTCCATGATCTTCATAATATGAGAGGTCAGTGTTTTGGGCTTGTAGTCATTCAGTGCAGTAGAATGACGCGGCTTGGGCACAGGGACCAGACAGGATGTTTTCCACAGCACTGGGACTCTCTGAAGGTGCAGGCTCAGGTTGATGATGTGCTGGAGTACTCCATTCAGCTGACTGGAACACGCCTTCAACCCTCAAGGGCTGCTGTCATCTGGTCCAGTAGCTTTCCTCTGGTGGAGCCTCTCCAGCTCTCTCCTCACCTGCCGGACTGTAATGTGTAGTCCATCCTGGGAGGTGGGGGTGGGGGCTGGCTGTGATGAGGCAGTGAAGTGTCCATGATGGAGAGTTGGTATGAGGATGTAGGGGGACAAGGAGGAAGTTCAAAGGTATAGTGTGAGGGCTGATGGGGGAGGGGGAGCTGGAGTCGAACCTGTTTAAGAACTAGTTCAGCTCTTGTATATTCCCTTCAGCTGCTCCTCCTCCCCGCCTTTCCTCTGGAAGCTGGTGATCTCCGTCATACCACTCCAGACATCGTTGTTCCTCTCCAGCTTCTCCACCAGTTTTCTCCTGTAGACATTTTTACTCTCTTAGTCTGTGTTTGAGTTCCCTTTGTGCACGTTTGAGTTCTGCTCGTCCTCTGCTCTAAAATCAACAACCGAAATTAATGTTGCACTAATATATCAGAAAGATGTCCTATTTCTGGTTTTCCATGTACCTAAAGAGAGACAGGACTGTAGTCACTTCACATTTAGGTGAGTGGATTCTATCCTCCTAGCATTTAATATTTCACATTTAACCATTGTGTTGGCCACTATTTTGTTAGTATTGTAGGAGTTTAATCTTCCAATCTACATTCTAACCACAGAAATATTGCATGCGAATTTCTTTTACTTCTTTATCACTCTTAGGAAATGAACGTCTGTGATAAATAATGACGTATAAATTCACTTAATTATCATCTTTGAGCATAAACATAAGTGGAGTCATCCTCCTCAATTTGTAGTCACACATAAAGCGACAAAGACAGGTTCTATCAAACACTCAACATGACAAGATACTGTAAGTTACACAGCGCAATAAACACTCGACATCACAATAACATAACCACTGCCATATTGTGAGAACATGTTTTATTCTCGAGTGATTGCAGTATTGGATCAGTTAAAAGAAGACACACTGAAAAGTATTATTGTAAATCTGTTTCCATTTGACAAACTAACACAATACTCTTCAGCTTGTTAACAGGTCGGAAACACAAAACATGTCATGCATTTAACGTTTAATTTTCTAATCAGGCTTTGACTGATCAGGTAGCTTGGTAGTGAAAAGAAATGTGTTATAAAAGTCGTGGTATTATGAAAGATGATCATTTATTTCATCGCACTTACTAATATATTTATTGCCTGATTTCTTTATTTCAGGGTTTATCTCAGCGAGTTTATTTATTTCATGAGAACATATAGTTGTTTTTATCTTTCATTTATTTTGTATTGAAGAAAAAATTATGTTCCATAGCGGTGAACAAACAGTGTTGTAACATAAAGAAAGCATCATGTTTCTCTCAAACTTAGTTTAATTGAAGATAACTAAATTTAAGAGGTCCTCATTTATGCTGATTGTCTAAGTTACATGTTGATGTCAAAATTGAACAGGTAATGATATGTTATTTTGGAAGATAACACATTTTCATAGCTGTTCGTCTGTTCAGGTCAATGTATTTATTGATTTTTTTTTTTTATGACAGAGTTTAGTTACAGTTGAAAATTTCTGTTCCAAAATCTGACAGGATGCTGAACCATCACTGCAGAAGGAACCCTGAGCTTCATGAGGAGCTGCAGATCCAGGCTGCAGTGGCAGCAGGGGATGTCTGCACTGTCAGGAGGATGCTGGAGCAAGGATACTCGCCTAAGATCCGAGATGCCAACGGCTGGACGCTGCTCCACTTCTCTGCTGCCAAAGGAAAAGAGAGATGTGTTCGAGTCTTTCTGGAACATGGAGGTCAGAAGCTTGGTTGTTTTTTTTATCTCACTGCTGAAGTTGGCGTCATGTGGTGGTTAGCTTTATACCATGACAAGTTTTTCTATTCAAAACACTAGAGGGCACTATTTATTAGAGAACACAGCCTTTCTTTCAGCTCTGTTACAAGTGAGTTATATCTAGTTAAATTACACACAACATTGCCACACGTTGGGTCCCTCATCGGGCAATTTTGCAGTCAGACATATATCCCTTTATCACTCAAAAATGTCTTACATTTACTGAAAATGTGAGCTAGAACAATCTTTTCCTCAGTCCATATCCAGTCCATATATTTAAGTGTATGTATATTATACTGTTCATAGAATTTAAAATTACACAAAGAAATGTAACTATTAAATTCCCACCATTTTTTTAACTAACGTATCACAGTATCTCATTTTGTTGAAGTCAAAAGATGTCAAAATGTAATGGGTTGTTCTGTTAGCTGGACTCAAAAGACCATGGAAATAAAGCAAGCATTAAGCTAGTATTAAATCCACATGGCTGAAATTGCTACAACTCTTCAGAAGCATGAAGGTAACAAATACATATCTGACAATTCACTAATGATTTAGAACAGCTTAACTGTTGTTGAGCTCCACAGTACAGTCACCATGTAGCATCCTAAACCTGTATTTTGTATTGAGCCCCAGCTGAAACATTCACTGCATACAAATAGCATTTTTTGGAATTTAAAAGTGCTTACAGTTTTTACGTTGAAAAATCTCGTCAGACAGGTGTCTTCTGTCTTGGGTTTTGCATTGTTCAGCACTTAAGAGAGACTCAGTGAGTTTTTAGTGCCTATCTTGGACATATGAAATATTAGGGATATCTCTCGGCTTGTTTGCAACTTCTATAAAAAGCACAGATTTTGTGTTTAGTGTTAGGAATCATTTAAGTGTAATATTGTCGCTAGAAGACTTTGTACGATAAGACAATTAGTGTGAACTACAGAATTCTTGCTGGCAAATTATTGTTTAGGTGGACCCAGTTGATCATAGTTCATGTATCCCATAGCTACAAAGCACAATTCCTGCAGTATTTGTCTTTCCTCTCATTTCCGCTCTTTCCATTCTCATCTGTACAGCTGATCCGACAGTGAAGGACTTTATTGGTGGCTTCACAGCACTTCACTATGCTGCTATGCATGGCAGAGCACGCATTGCCCGACTGATGCTGGAATCTGAGTTTCGTAGTGACATTATAAATGCAAAAAGCAATGATGGCTGGACGCCGCTGCATGTGGCAGCCCACTACGGTCGAGACTCTTTTGTACACCTCCTCCTTGAGTTCAGGGCTGAGGTGGACCCTCTTAGCGACAAAGGAACCACACCACTACAGTTGGCCATCATCCGTGAGCGCTCCAGCTGTGTACGGATCCTCCTGGACCACAGTGCGAACATTGATATTCAAAATGGTTTCCTGTTGCGGTATGCTGTCATCAAAGGCAATCACTCATATTGCCGTATGTTCCTGCAGCGGGGAGCGGACACTAATCTTGGGCGTCTTGAAGATGGCCAGACTCCCTTGCATCTGTCAGCCCTTAGGGACGATGTGTTGTGTGCCCAGATGCTCTACACGTATGGGGCAGACACCAATACCAGGAACTATGAAGGCCAAACACCGGTAGCTGTGTCTGTTAGCATGTCTGGAATCAGCCGACCTTGTCTGGATTTCCTGCAGGAGGTCACCAGTAAGTCTCAATAACACACTACTTGACATATAAGCATGTCCTGCAGCATGATTATGAATATGTGTACACAATATCTGCAAGCATGGATTAAGAAGTGTTGTGTGTCTGTTTGTTAAAGCACTATGGCATCAGCAAAGTTTATGTCCATAACTATGAGAAGAAATCTGGGAAAGTGGGTGATGTAGAAAAGGACTCCAACTTAAGTACAAAACGAGATTGATGTTTTTATTGTAAGCTGAGATGAGGAAAAAGTTAAGCAATGTATAGAGTGAATCAGGGCTGCTTGCCAACACGTGATTCTAACAACCAGTGTTCAGTCACAGAACAAACCCAGGCTGGAGGAACAGGAGAACACATTACCTGAAGCATTATTATTTAGAAGGAACAATGGCTGCATTCCTCAACTGCCCCTTGAACTTTGATATCAAAGAGCTGTGCCGTGATTCAGACAAGGCCTTTCAGAGGTCCCAAACCTTCAGCCAGATCACATATCTGTTGGGTTATTGATTACACCGCTACCTCCTGGATTAACTCATATGCCATGAAAGGGCTCATCCAACACAGAATGACAGGCAGCCAGCTCTTTTCAACTGCTGCACCCTCTAGGTTTTTTCCATGTCAGGCGTACAACTGTCCTTTTACAAAGGTTCCAACTTCAAGCAAAACCAAAAGCTTAGACAGCCACTAACTCCACCCAGTGAAAATGTATTATTGGTGTCCTTTTTGACATCCATGTCTAGATTTACAACACAATGCTGCCTCTTTTGGTGAGTTCAGTGATGATTCTTGCAGCCTGTTGACTTGAGGCAAGACTTTGCACTAACTGAGTAACATGTAACTACTCTGGTACCACACTGTCTTGATCTAAAATGATAAAGTAATAAGTTACAGCTCAGAGATAAGAAAAGCCAAGCTTGACAACTTATAGCCCACTGAATCAACTTTTATGTGTGCAGTCTCTTTAGCCTCCTTGAGGTTTCACTGTTCTGCACAGTGTGAGAGCCTCTATCACCGTTTTTTCTGTTTTGAAATGGACAATTTTAAATATACTTAATTACAGAGGTGACCATGGCAACAATTTTACCATTTTTATCCTCTGTAAAGTAAAAGTAAAATAAGCCAAAGTAAAAATAATGCTGATTTTCTTTCCTGTTTATAAATACTTGCATTGAGAGTTTGAGTTACATGTACCAAAGCTCTGCAATCTGTCTTCATCTTTATATGTGTTTTCCTGCACTGTTTGGCTTTGTTACGTTTGTTGTAGTCATGCATGCTGTCACACTTTCCTGACTAGTCAGAACCAGCAGCAATGCAAACTCAAAGCACCTGGAAGTCGCATTCGGCATAACATCCTGCATGCCAGAATTTTTGCAAACAACTTTGGAATCAGTGGCAACAGATACATGTTACATAATGGTTTGTTTAGTGGATACTTGTAATTACCCTGGTATTTGAGTTTTCTGGACAACCTTGCTTGCCATAGGGTGTAAATGTATATGGAGTCTATGGAGACAGTAAACTCTGTTGTTATGATTATCACTCACTCACGTCAGCTTATGCATGTTTTCTGTGGTGGGGTGAGACAAGTGTCCATGGCAGAGGTATAACTTTGCCCACATTCGGCTGATAACACTCACACGCATCTCTTCCTGGAATCAAGGGGATTTTCCCCAGTTGTTTGCATACATCTGATAACAGGTAGGATACTGTGTGATTTGGCGAACTGATGATTGCTTTTAAACGACTCTTGTAAGACAACATAGCAGAAAGAGGAACTTTAAAGTTTCATAATGGATCCACCCAGATGGGGTATTGGAGATGGTGGTCAGTGGTGGGGCCTTTTTTGATACTACTGAATTTTTAACAATCCTACATTTGGAATCTTTAAAAGTCCCATACCATCCCCTTGTTCAGCAAATTAATGAAATTTCAACATGTCCCCACAAAATGCATACACATGACTGTGTAACTTGTGGTTTTTGGCCCGTTCTACTGCTGCTGCTGCTGCCCCTTTCAGAAAGAAGACTCTGCATTTGTGATTGTGGAGCCGCTGCTGTCAAGGCTGCTGACATTGACGGAATGAGTGTTTGTGAGACCAGTAGATTCAGTGACTTCTAACGTTCTCTCAGAGTGATCATTCAACATGTTAATGCAATCAATTTCTGTTGTTTTTAACTAATGTGTTTGTTGATTTTGTCAAACAACTTGGCAGTCATAGAATCAGTATTTTAGCGGTGCTTGGAAAGGGCTGTGAAGTGACTGCTGGTTACTGACTGCTAGTTACTAACCTGTAGTCTTAATGGGCTCACTTTTAGGAGGTTCACCCAACTTTTAGCCACTTTTTCATCCATGTTCTCTTGTCTGACAACAGAAACAGAAAAATATATGAATGAGAATAGTTTTAGTGGGTATTCTGCTGCACAGAGAGCAGGAGAGAAGCAAACGAAGTAAGTGTCAGGAACCAACAGCCAACATAAAACACAATGACCAGCCCCGTAGTTTCTATTGAATTTAAACTAGTGTTCTGAATACCCCTCACCATTACAATTTCTGTTGACCTATGGGCATATGATCAAAGCAAATGGTAATGTTAACCACATTAGCTACTCAACATGCTAACATTGATGATTTTTCTACTGTTGTGGAGACATTGCCAAGAAAAATTAAATTAATCTACTGGGTCTTCTGTTGCTGAAATACTGGAAGTGCATCTAGTAGTGTTCCCTCTTTCAGCCAACAGCAGAATATTTGCTCAGCGCGGAGACATTTTAAAGTAAGAGCTAGCACAAGCGACTAGTTAGTGAACAAACCTGGCAGACTGGACCTCAAAGCAGATGCTCCATCTGAATGACTTTGACCTTGGAAGAAGCACCTCCAAGTTTCCATAACGTGTGAAATATAAAAAATAATATCCATCGTGAGACATTTTAAATTTTGGCTTGTCTATATATAGTATGGAAATTAGCTGAACACCTTTCAGTAAACCACCACTGTGAATTAGCAGCATATTAAAGGTGACTAAAGAGAATGGAGGTTTACCTGCCACTCAATTGACACGTCTTGTAGCCTTGTCCACACTTTTTGATAGAAAGCCAGGAGTTCACTTATTATTGTTTTCAACCTGGAATTGTAATTTTTGACAGCTTTCCTG
Organism: Acanthochromis polyacanthus; assembly: GCF_021347895.1. Taxonomy (NCBI): domain Eukaryota; kingdom Metazoa; phylum Chordata; class Actinopteri; family Pomacentridae; genus Acanthochromis; species Acanthochromis polyacanthus. Next base: position 35,696,786 of record NC_067114.1, on the reverse strand, counting down.
TGCAAGATTTAATAATGTAATCTATTGTGTAATTTACAGTGAATCATAAATGGAAAAAATGATTCAGTGTACTACCTTACCAGCACTTTTAGGAAGCAGAATTAACTTGGAATTTAGTTACTTAAATCCTGGATATCAATGATTGACGGTATCTGTCATCACTTCCCTACAGCAGTGCCATCTTCATTTTGCAACAGAAAGTAAACCTGCAGTTGGAAGTAAAACCTGAGCTGTACAGATATAACACACACAAACAATGCTGTGACACAAATGCAGGGCCACTGTGTAACAGTTGTTCCATTTACATGGTAGATTGTGACACTGTTCGTGCTACTTTGTGTGGCTAGTGGGCTGGCAAACACCATTTCTGGCTTACATGCAGTTACACCGGCATAATGTTCAGACTGTGATAATAACCTTTGCAGGTGCAATAACTCTTTCTGTTCCTCTTTCAGGACAACCTCGGACTCTACAAGACATGTGTCGAATAAAAATCCGCCATTGTATCGGCCTTCAAAGCTTGAAATTCTTGGAGGAACTTCCAATTGCAAAGGTTATGAAAGACTATTTAAAACACAAGTTTGACAGTGTGTGAAACAACAACAGGCTGACTACAAACTCTGCTATAAGACTATGCAATGATTACGCTCCTTGTGTGGAAGAAATTTCCACCGTTCTGTTCTGTACATGTTAAAGAATAGTTAGTCCACTTTGTTCACTTAGTTGAACACATTTAAAAAATGTACTGTTCTCCATTCAGCCTTTTACAGCTACAAAAGTTGCTGAAGAACAGAAATTGCGACACCTCATGTGAGCAAATGTTTTTGTAGTTTTGTGGGAAAAAGAAACCTCATTTGACTGCAGATAGAATTTTTTCAGCAGTTAGTAGTTTGCCATTTATTTTCTTATTGTAATTGTGCATGATGTTGGGTGAGATTGTCATCAAGTGCAGATTTTCCAATGAGTATATTGGCCATCATTTCTTTTCTTTCTTTCTTTTTTTAAGCTGGAAGATGTTGAGCTAAAGAATGTTTAACTTAAAGTGCTGCAGTGATGATGATTTTCTTTCTGATTTAAAATCAGCAAAGTTAACAATCATAATTACAAAAAAATAAACTTGACAAGATACACTCTCTGTTTTTGTTTTATTACTAAATATGAGTCTAAATTCTAAGTAACCTGTTATCAAGCCTCTGAATCACTACCCACATCTCCAACTCCTTCAAAGAAATAGAGAAACAAAAGACGTTGAGGCTTTGAAGGAGAAGTAAGAATGCTAGATTTATTATTCACACAAGATTAGACAATAAACTTATTGATGTATTTTGCATAATAATCCAATAAAAAGCCAAATGTAAACCAATAGCGACTTATTAAACTGTCTAAAAACTAACACGCTTATTTCAGGTCATTCCATCTCAAATCATCAGGGACCTTCTGATTGATCATCTCTGATTTGCTTAAAACTTTTTTATCATAAACCATGGACATTTAAAATTGTGCCTGTAAATTTGAGACTGATATATCCAGCACTTCTTTGAGTTTTTTTTTTTTTAAAATTGCCTGTGTACCCACTTTCAGCACATTTTGTCCTAAAAATTTAAGGCTTTGTTTCAATGACAATGTCTCTGGAAATATTAAACGCCTGAAATTTTCACTGTTATTTCTCTTTGTGTTCCACTGGGAATACGCCTGGCCTTCGAGAAAAAATTCACAGATTGAACTGTGTGCAAAAAGTTGAAGTGAGTGTGATATATTCATTGGGATTGCTTAAGATTTGACCTTCAAGCGTCTCTTCCAGTAAGTATATGAATTCACAAGGTTTAGTAGATGAAATAACAGTTCAGTCTGTCTCAGCTGTCCACAAAGTGGGGTCTGAAAATGAAAAATATGCCCGTTTTAGAAAGATATATTTTCTTAGTTACATTTAAAGAACCACTCTGAAAGTCCAGAACTCTCTTCTCTTCTTCATCATCCATTTCTTTTGTTAGTGTGTGCTTAAAGATGGGACTTTTTGGGTCGGCTTTACATTTTTATCATATTTCAGTTCGCCTATACTGAGATTCTGAATCAACAGCACGGTGAGAAAGAACAGTGAACATTTCAGGCTTTTATCTCTGATGTCATGCTAAAATTTCCAAAATATCTTTGTAAAAATCCATGTATTGGAGTTTTCAGACATGGTCTAACAGAAATTGTTCTAAAAATGTAATGATTTGAGATGGAATGATGTTTTCTGATTTCTTAGACAAAAGCTCAGGACTCAACCGGAGCAGATTGGAAAGTTGTAATAAATAATTTAACTACAGCTTTTAAGGTGTGACTGTGTATGATCCAGATCCATTCTGTCTACATGTCAGGGCTAAATTAGAATTATATGTAATTAATGAAGTTACAGCTAAGGTTCCATGCGTAAATGAGCTCAACTCTCTGTTTGAAAATGCTCATATGGATCTCGCAGGTTTTTGATAAACTCAGATACAATCATCCTAACCACTATTTATTAATGTTATAGGGACTGCAGATGGAAACTAGCTACTAAGCTATAATCTGATGCAGCACATCTCTGACTCATGTGAGCTTAATGTTTCTGTACATTGTCCCTTAAATAAAGACTAAACTAACTAAACTAACCATCTGGAAACAACAAACTAAACTGATTAAGAGTGTGTGATGTGAAGACGAGTAAACATACCAGAGTGACGTGCTGTTGGATCCCAGACTGATCCGCTCTCCATGCTATCTTGGGTGTAATTTATGACTAGAAGAATTTGTTGAAATTCCCGGCACTGTTGTTCCACGTGTATAAATGTGTGCAACTCCATCAGCTGGAACAAACAAATTTCAGGAACTGAAACAATACAATGCTACTCTTAGTGAAGATGAATAATCTCAGCTGTTATTGTCTCTCTTTTTTTAAATCACAGGAAATATATTTTTATTGAATGTTTAATTTTATTTTTCACATTGTAGCTGAATATATTTAAATTGTGGATGAAGTTGTGTTGTGATTTTGGCACACAAGCTGTCCCTTTTTGCTTTTGGACAAATATTAATGATGAAATGTGGAAAAAACCTTGCCAAAATAACTTGGAAAAAAAATCAAAGTACCATTGCTTGTGAGTGTCTATCCATTACGATGGCGGTGCAGCCATATTGGGAGGATGCAGGGGATACTGAGTTGCCAGCATAACTTTTACAAAAGAACTGACCAGGGTACTTATTCATCATGACACTGATACATTCAGATGCTGTGACATGTCAGTGCATTAACATTTCAGCCTCATTTGTAGTCAAACCCTATCCGAGCTCACTTATTATTTTAAACCAAACACAACCATAACTAAGGGGAGATTTTGAGGTTTAGAGCTTTTATTGGGTGCTGCAGCAAAACCACAGAGTGTATCTTTAAAATTATATACATCTTAACAGACTTTTTTATTTTTTCATCATACAAGCAAGATATAGCATGCAGTTGAAATAATTTTAGAACTTAAGTTCAGTGCTTAGAAATAATTTTATACTACCACCTAAACAGTGAGCTATAAATCAGATTGCTTTATCATTTCCATGCTATATATTGTCCTTTTGAGTTTAGAGTGAGTGCACTGTGATGGAATACTGTTCTGAAGGACCACATTTACTCACTAAAGCAGATGTTAAATGAATCCTGGATAATGAAGTCTGTTTAGGATAACACTGATACACAATCACAAGAAGCTACAGTTAATGTAAATATGTTACATGTACAACACATATTTTTCTAGAATTTATTTAAGCCATGATCGCTGGTATTCTTAATGTATTTAAATTTGTCAAATATTGTTATCTGTTTGGTTTCTCTTTGTGTGAGTGTGAGTGAGAGAGAGAGTTCAAATACTCATACAAGGCTAATTTGAAATCCAGTATTTTGTTTAATTTTATTTGCACATATGTTTGGTGCTTTCTTAAAATCCATCTTCTCTTGCAGGTAACTGTTTTTTTGGGGTTATAATGTGATTTTTTTTTTTTTTTTCACTTTAACAGTTTAAAATAAAATGTAGGATTTGGTGTCTAAAAGCTGCAGAAAACAAGTGTCTGTATATGTCCATAATATGAAGTGAAATCATGTGATATCTATATTCTGTTTTGCTGAAATGCTGCATTTAAAACACACACACATTCACAAACATTCTGACAACATTTACCTGAATTAACATGTTTGTGTCATTTTCATAATCATATTTGCAAATTGTATGTCTGTGTAGATTCTCGGTCATCCAGGTCATGGTCATCCGAGGAGCTTCAGCAGAAAACAGCTGGACTTCTCTGGAAGCTTTGTATGAGGACATGTTAGTAAAAGTATACATTTTGAATTCCAAATTACATGCACTACATGGGTACACTGACATTAAAAAAATGTTTAGAGGAGCTAGCAAAAGCCATGACGTGGATTAAACATAGGGATAGAGCCGATGGACTATAGTTTTTAGTATAGCTGTATGGAATAAATGTTTTCAGTGAATAATTTAAATGAAAACTCTAAAGATGCGCTTCTCAATCCCATTTCATGGGCTGCAAATGTCAAAATCTTCCTTTCAAGACTGAGTGCATATTGTCTTTCTAATTTGAAAAGCTGACTAGCCACATGTTTACATGTTTACTGCCAAGACATTTTTTTAAATGTCGGCCTTGGTGCATTACTGCATTTACAATGAATAGATTCAGAGAGTTTTTGATCCCCTTTACTGCATAAAACTGATATTTTGCCCATTATTCTGATTCCAATAGCCCACAAAAAAGAGTGAAAACATGAAAGTAAGACACCTCGAGTCAAGAGTTAGATGTAGAACTTCATGACCCGATATCAGGTTGAACCTGTTCTGTTCAACTTGATTATGACTTCACTTAAAAGCCAACTAAAATTTACTCACACCAACATACAGTTATATAGTAATAGATCCAGATGTGTCATACCCTCCCGTCGCCATGCATCCACGACACTACTCTGACCCTGACCGTAAATAAACGGCCATCAGGAGTCTAGTGTGAGTGAGATAATTGAAAATAATAAATAAATGACCAAGGCCGATGTGATGTCAGCAAGTCAACAGTGAGCATTATTCAAGAATCAACGCTGTAGACGGCTCTAAAAATATCTGTTGGGTTTAGTTGTTTAAAATACCATGAACAGAAGCCCAGCAGGAGGAATGGTGTTTAGTTTACACAACTGTATTTCTATTACCTCTGGGGCAAGCCTTTGGCCCTCAGACCCCAGAACCCAACTCACACCAAATGACTGGCAAGATACAGATCTGAACAAAATCTTAGGACCAGGAGAAAAATTGCCAATATTTGCATTTTGTGCTGGTGGATCGTAGCCAGGTTGTAAGCAGAGCTTCAAACTGCAAAAAGTGGAAACAGGAGCAAAAGACAAAGACAAAGAGTAAGCAATTTATTGAAAATTGGATTTAAACTAAACACGCTGTTCATCAGATGATCAAAAGTTTAAGAAAATAGGCACAATCTGCACAAAAATCTGGTTCTCATGTCATTTTCGGTCAAGTATTCACAATGTCATGACCTCCTGATGGCAAAGGCAAGAAGGCTTTCTGTCTTTGAACGTGGTTGGATTGTTGAGCTGCATAAGCAAGGCCTCTCACAACTCCCCACAACTGCCAAGGTTGGACACAGGATGACAGTCATTTTAAATTTCTTAAAAGATCCTGAGGGTTATGGGGGAAAAAAAAGTCAAGTGGTAGACCTAAAAAGAAAAAAAAGTCATCTGTGCAGAGCCAGAGGATCCAACACACTGTCTGTGAAGACAGGCCGATCTTCAACCCAAATTAAGGCCCTGACTGATGCTGACTGCAGCCCGATAACCATAAAACGGCATCTGCAAAAGGAGGACTTAAAGGACATAAAAATGTCTTCAAAGGCTACATCTCCTCCCACATCAGAAACTCATCTGTTTGGACTTTGCAAGGAGCACCAAACATGGAACTGACTCAGTGCCATCTGTAGTGTGCTGTGGCAGCAGGCTGAAAGCAGGTGAAACTAACAGACTTAACAAGCTCATCAGGAGAGCTGGCTCTGTCCTGGGGGCTGAGCTGGAGTCTGAGGTGGAGGTCTCAGAGAGGAGAATACTGAGGAAGCTGCTCAGCATCATGGTCAGTCCCTCTTACCCCCTGCATGCCACACTGACGTTGTGTCAGAGCGCCTTCAGTAGTAGATCAGTCAGACCACCGAGGTGCACCACAGAAAATAAGAGGTCCTTCCTACCTGTGGCAGTTGGATTGTACAATTCCTACTCCTTCTGCAGAAGGGATACATTATGAACGGCCTTATTTCCATGTGCAAAATCATCAGAATCTTACCTAATAGTCTCACAATCTGTACCATCATTGTTCGAGTTGATCTTCACCACATGGAACGTTTCCATCAGCCCCCTGGAAACACTTGCATTAAGCATGCCTAAACAAATTTCTGTAGTGATCAACAAGAACAGTGGGGCTCCTCACTACTGAGCCCTTTTGACACTTTTAGTTCTGTTTTTGTTACAGTTCCGATACAGAAACTCACGCTCTGGGCAACAGAGACTCAACAGACAAGAGTAAGTAAAATTATTTTATCACAACAGTCAGAAAACAAATGAACAGCAAGTATATAGATTTCACGGAACTGAAAAGCAGTACATAAAGGGAAAACTATAGAGACCCCTATGGGGTTGGCAGGGCAGAGCTGAAACACAAGACACTAGTCAAAGAAAACACTAATCAGGTAAACTAACCTGAAGTATAACCAAGGCAGGAAAGTGAACTGAGTGTACAAAAGGCAAGAGAAATCACTCGACGCCAAACTGGCCAAACTAGAACTCAGCACAAATGCTTACAGAGTAATATTTCTAAATATTCAGAGAACGCTCAGTATGCCAAAAGCGGCGGAACTGAAAACTGGAGCTACAATACAATACTTCTTACGAATACCAAGATAACTAGGAAACAAGTACCGAAACTGAGGAACAGGAACCTGGAGATGAATTCACAAAGACAGCTAGTTCTCTATGACTCAGGCTGGACTTGGAGATTGAGCAGGGAACTTAGCTGATTACAGACTGGAAGGGAAGTGGTGAATGATGAGGCAGGAGAGGTAGTGTGTGGAGGGACTGATGGTGGAGATGATACAGTTGCTGCAGCTGGAGGTATTGTGAGCAGTGATCCAAGGGGGTTCAGACTGATGGTGGAAAGCAGGTGGAGTATTCAGGTAAGGGAATTGCAGGTAAGCAGGGATGCGGAACTAAGACGCAAGAGAATAGCCGTGAGCACGAGAAATACTTCTAGGGCGCTAGACAGAACAAAGATCAGAGCACTGACTGAGTTTGTTCAACGGTCCGGAAATGAGTAGGGAACTACGTCTGGATTTTATGGAAGAGGAGAATCCTTGCAGGTGGTCACTCTCACCTGCTCATGATCTCATCAGAATTATGGATTGGCAGCACCTGTCCACATGCCAGACACCATGCTCATGGGAAGGGAGAATCTGCCACTACCTGGTATCAGAGGTGGAAGTCGTGACAGCTTTTTTTTTTTTTTTTTTTGGGTGGGGGGAGCTTCACAGTGGCGTAGTGGTTAGCACTTTCGCCTTGCAGTGAGAAGATCTCTGCTTCACGTCCTGGCTTTCCCAGGATCTTTTTGCATGGAGTTTGCATGTTCTCCCTGTGTATTCGCATGGCTTCCTCCCACAGTTCAAAAATATGCTGAGGTTAATTGATTCCTCTAAATTGCCCGTAGGTGTGAATGCGAGTGTGATTGTTTGTCTGTATATGTGGCCCTGCGACAGACTGGCGACTTGTCCAGGATTCCAGGATGTCCCCTGCCTTTGCCCGAGTCAGCTGAGATAGGATCCAGCGCCCCCGTGACCCTAATGAGGATAAATTAATGGATGGATGGATGGATGGGGGGGCCTATGGTCCTAAACTTTTGATCAGCTGATGAACAGTCTGTTTAAGTTTAGATGCAGTTTTCAATAAATTGCCTACTCTCTGTTTTTTGTCTCTTGCTTCTGTTTCTTCTTTTTGGCATTTTGAAGCTCTACTTACAACATGCTTACGATCCATCAGCGCAAAATGTAAATACTTGTAAAAAAAAACCATCAAGTAACATCAAGCTGTGCCTATCTCCAAGGATTGGCTAATATCGTAAACTTATATACTAGCTTACACTCTGTTCAACCTTTGGACATGTGTTATCTTCAGTTTATATTTGGTGTTTTTTACATTATTGGAATTGTTTAAAAGTATTGTTTGGGAGGAAGCAACAAATCATCATCATCATCAAAGTACAAAGGCAAAAGTTCAGTTCAACACTCTGAAGTCAGTAAATTTAAAAAGGTGCTGGATTTAGGAAGAGCTCAGCCTTGTGCAGACATACCTAAAAAGATTCAACAGTAAAGAATATGCTTCTCTGCTGTAAATCTCTTAGAGCTCATGTAAATTCCTCTAAACCAGCAACACGCCTGTTAGAGCCCATCCCCACTAGATTGTTCAAGGACATCTTTACTTTAATTGGCACTGCAGTATTAAATATCATCAACTTCTCTTTACTAATAGGCTACATACTGCAGGCTTAAAGATGCTATAATACAGCTACTTCTCAAAAAGCCTACTCTAGATCCAGGTGTTTTAGCCTATAGGTCTGGATCCAGCCTCCCTTTACATTTCCAAAATTCTGGGAAAAGCTGTTGCAAGTCAATTATGTGAGCATCTGCAGAGAAATAGTTTGTTGGAAGCGTTTCAGTCAGAATTTAGAATGCATCATAGTACAGAGACAGCACTGGTGAAGGTCATCAATGATCTAATCGCTTCAGACATTGGACTAGTTTCTATACTTATTCTACTGCATCTCACTAGTTTCTATACTTACTGGATCTTACCATTTTCTATATTTTTTTCAACGGGATCTCAGTGCTGCATTTGACACAGTTGATCACAGCATCTTATTATTACAGAGACTGGAACATGTTATCAATATTGAGGGAACCGCACTAAATTGGATTAAATCATATATATCATATTCCAGTTTGTTCATGTTAATGATGATTCTTCCGGAGTTAGTCATGGAGTTCCACAGGGTACCATGCTAGAACCAATACTATTTACCTTGGACATGCTTCCTTTTGCCAATATAATAGGAAACACTGCATACATTTCAATTATTATGCAGACAACACCCAATTATATTCATCTATGAAGCCAGATAAATCTAATCAAAGGCCTGGGTGACTTGTCATTTTCTTCATTTAAATTCAGACATTTTGCCTCCCTACTGTTGCCAAGTAAATATACAAAGAGAATCCAAAGGAATCTTTGGATTTGTAGGGTTTAAATCTGTTTAAATCTTCACCTTACTGTGTGAAATGCTTTGAGATGAATTGGTGCTGTATGAATAAACTTGAACTGCACAAAATCTGAGACAGTGCAGCAACATATTTCTTGAATTCTGTCTGGTTTGACATGTACTCACACAATGGTAGTGTCTACAGATACGGACCCGTACCCGTAGCCTGTGGCCGACGGATACGGCACTTTCCATTTGCCAGACAGATACGGACCCGTACGCGAGTCTCGCGAGTCAAGAAGCTGCTAACCACTGCAAACTGTTGAAAGGTAAGCAAAGGTTAAGGTTAGGGTTAGTGTTAGGGTTAGGTTTAGGGTCCGTACCTGTAGTACCGATGCTACGGGTCCGTACCTCTAGCGTCTACCGGGAGTCACGTGACCAGATCTCGCGTATCTGATTGGCAAATGGAAAGTGCCGTATCCATAGGCCACAGGCTACGGGTATGGGTCCGTACCTCTAGCAACAACCTCACCCAATAGCCTCTTATGATACTTCTCATAGTTACTGCTGAAGTCCATCTTTCATCCTAATTTCTTCAAGTGAAGTCTCACAGCCCATCAACCATTATGATGAAACTGGGTCTCATGAGGACCACCTCAGATAAGGAAGACCAAGAGTTACCTCTGCTGCAGAGGACATGTTTATTGGAGTAACAGCCTCAGAAGTTGCCATTTAGCAGCACCTCAGATTGGAGCACACATCACTACTTTCTAGAGTTTTACATCAGCTGTCCAGGAGACACTTTGTGATTCAGAACTTTGTGACTAAATTTCTGCAAACCAGTAGCTATTTAATAGGCAGCATGGTGGTGCAGTGAAATAAATAGGCTCTGAATATTCAAGAATGAGTTTGTTTTTGGAGGTGAAATGACAATTGGTATCATAAACTATGTCATAGGTAGAATACATTAGGCACAAAGTGAGCAGGAAGTGAATAGTAAGCTCTTGATGTATTGGAAGCAGGAAGAATAGGCAACATAAAGATCTGAGCAACTCTGACAAGGACCCAACTGTGGTGACCAGACAACTGGCTCAGACCGTCTTCAAAAAGGCAGGTCTTGTGGGGTGACAGTATGCAGTATGATGTGTTTAGCACCTACTAAAATCGGCCGTTTTAGCTGGCAGGATTTTTTAAAACAAAAATGTCTTTATCAGTTCAGGGATGAGTAAACTTACCATTTCTGACCAGAAGCATACTGAACACAGTTATAAGTTTTCACTGTGTGTAATTGTGTTTGTGATTAATAAACGTCTAGAATTTTGAATCCGTCCTATGCTGGATTCCCACTTGAGGCAAAATAATGTGGTCTGGTCATCTGGTGGAACTTAGAATACTGAAGAGGTCCAGTTTGGCAGGTACTGTCGAGTAACACACTACCTCACAACTTTACACAACCATCTACTTTTAATCTGTAGATAGCCGATAAGGGTAATTTCTCATTTTGGGGATCATTGATTTTCCTCAGTATGAAAATGTTATTATTCAAGATTATTGCATTTTTATTGTATTTGGCAAGACACTTCTGGGAATAGTTTAGCGGCATGTGTAAAACTTTTTAACCATACTTTCTTCTTTCTGTGTAAATATAATCTCATAATAATCACAGCTGAGCTTGTCCAGGTCATTGCATTCACTCTGGCAAAGTACCAGGGTATTACCTTTCAGATGATAGCTTTGCACACGTGCATGCCTGCTTAGCTTGAAGGGGCTAGAGAATTTATAATTTGTGTGTATTAGATTGAATATGACCCCAAAAATAAATAAAAGCTACAGAGAAATCTGAAAATGCCACTTTGTCAAGTATCTTTCCTGAGCTCTGTATCATTTTACAAAAGGCATTTTCCCCCTTCTTTCTTGATTTCCCCTTTCTTTTCTCCCGCTGGAATGCTGTCTTAAAAGACACGGTTTCTGCTTTCGCCTTCATTTGTTCCCAGAAAGACTGCGTCAAACCCTACACTGAGCTGAAGTGACCTAATAGTTACTGTGATATACTTCTGTCTTACTTTACCAAACATAGGGTTCTATCGCTGTACAGATCACTGGTAGCATTACATGATAAAACAATGCCATCCCTCTGTGGGCCAGCAAGCCTTCAGACAGTAAGAACAATAGCAGCTTTGTCTGCAGTTTTTACAGCTCTGTCGAAATAAAAATGCTTCTTTTGCTCCTACCTGTAATGGCACCTCTGTACTGTTCCACCTAAATCAAATGTGAACATATCACCTATGACGCATTTGTGCAATAAATATTTAAACACGACCATTGGATTTATATATTTGCAGAAAGTGTATTGGTAATGTAATGTGAGAAAGGGAGGTCCTTTCTCTTCTGTTTAGAACAGTACTGATCTGTTGGCAAGCTCTAGAAATGACCATGCGAAAGCCACAATATTTTAAGCTACTTTTCTTTATTTTAAGGTATTTTCCCTTTTTTTGGTTTGTTTTAATTTCAACATCAGCTCATTTAGCTGTGTGTGAAAGTCTTGCTGTGCTGAACCCACTAAAAAGCATCACAACCCTCAACTCAAACATACTTTCATTTCTTGGCTCACAGTTTTGTGTTTTATAACCCTAAAACTTTGCTTTCATCAACATCTTTTCCAGCAGCAGCAGGCATCAGATTGCAGCCTCTCTACACCCCGAGAACTTCATGCAATGCAACGTAACAACTATCCATTGTTATGGGTTCTGCTTTTATTTCCACTCTTTCTGCCCACTTTAAGCTTCTTGTAAGTCTGATGTAGAACTGATAGTTTTTCAGTTCACTCCATGTCCTTTTGTATTCATGTGTCTGTTGGTCATTCATATTGTGTTGTTGTGTCTCACTGCACGGCAAACAGCTCCTGCAGGTCCCTGAAACTCAGATCTAGTTGTGCTCAAATTTAGTTAATTGCCTTTGTGGGAATAGCTGTGATCTGGACTCATAATTAACCCCAAATTTGCAACATACCACTTTTATTCAGACTCCAGTCAAGATAGCGTATCCATTCCCCCAATGTCGGTTTGTGCATGTTCAATACGTACCTCAGAACCTTTTGCAAGCACTGGTTTCTCGTAGGACCGATCAGAGTGGGACCTAATTATTATGTATCTGATAATATTATTATATATTTACGTATCTATTTTCTATGTGAAATAGATAAATTAGCAATCTTCACTTATTTTAGCACCAGCTGGAAAGCAAAAACACACAAACAGAAAAATGTATTTTATTTAATCGTAAACAAATTCAGGCATCCAGGGGTTAATAAAATACAATAAAAATGTGAAAATATCATCCATGTGTGTAAAAATAGGCATACATGTAGATCACAACAAGTATAATTAACCAGTGCGGCTTGGTGTGGTCAGCACCAGGCAGCATCATGGCCGCATGTTAAACTACTGGATAGTAATAACAACAGGATTTTCACCTGCTGTACTGAGTATGAACTACTGATTTCTTTTAGCTTGAACTCCTGCTGCATGTCTAAAAATCCATTAAAGCAGATTAACCAAGAAGTCTCCCCTAGTTTTAATTGTCCTGTCACTGTAATGGCAAAATTCACGACAAATACCCACATAAATAGTGAATAAAAACAAGAGAGTCGGAATATTTGAGATTTATTGCTGCAAAGTGTGCACTGAAGCGTGCATATTATTGTTACAGGATGAATGAAACATATTCGTCCGCCAGGAAATGAGATGGCATTCCAGGAGCTGCTATTGGCTCATTTCCACCAGGCCCACTAAGGGGCTCTTTATGTTATTGCTTGGTCCAGGACACAAACAGCTATCTGGGGTCATCTCTGTGACGTTCAACTGACTTGCGCTGAACTCTGAGAAAACAAGGACCTCTTTCTGATGGCCTTCACCCCCCCGTTACCGTAACCAGCTGTTAGCTGCACCTTTTTATCAAGACTTCATTTTGTGGTGAAAGCACTTCACCTGAAGCAGAAGCCACTGAGCCAGAACAGGGTGACTGAGGGGCTACTGCAAAAATTCATACATGCTGAAAACCCAAACCCCTCACTATATAATCATTAATAAATTAAATGTATACTTTTTCAAAAGTGTAACTTGTACAACTTGACACTTGACTATCATTTAGGTGTGAATCACAGTTGAAATCCTCAATCACTGTTCATAGGTGTTCAACACGTGCATCATTCGTTCATAAATTGCAAAAAAACTAAATCATTCACTTGCCCCTTATTCTGATGATTTTTAATTAAATCAGAATTTTACAGAGAGTTAATTAATTGCATTTAATATTCAAAAAAATATGATCTCTCTTGCTAGTACCTGTCAGTTAACATTGATGATCAAAAATTAGTTAATAATAAGTTCCTCAGGGTTCTGTGCTTGGACCAATACTTTTCCTTGTACATGCTGCACAGAGGCAATGTTATTATTCTAAACACTGCATAAACTTTCAGTGTTATGCAGATGAGATGACATCCACCTACATTTATCTATGAAGAATAACTCTGTAAACTAAAAAAAAAACAACAAAAAACCACTCTCTCTACCTTTAAGATTAGCCTTAAAACTTCCCATCCCTTAGTTATGCTCCTATAGATGTCATGGTTTCACTAAGGTGCAGACACTAATGAGTAGAAGACCAGAGAATGTGAAAGATATTTATTGATAGTAAATGAGCACACAGTGAACAACGATGAACAGTGATAGACGATTACCAGGCAAATCAAACACACTATGGAAGTGAGTAGGGGAAGGTGAAACAGGCAGGCTAACTAAACAATCCATTAGGTTAACTAGAGAATGCTAAACACTGAATCTAAATATAAAACTCTCAGGAAGCTTGCAATAGTCACCAAAAACACAGAGCTGACACAATTACTGGCAGAGCAAGGTGACAAGACTAGAAACTAACCAACACTTGGCACAGAGAACTCCGAGGATTGCACAAGAAACAACAAAGACTGACTGAGTTTGCGAACTCTAAAGGCTCGGCATACTTAGCTGGCAGATCAGGGTTGAGTAAAGACGGTCTGGAGTCTGTAACATGGCAATCATGAGTGTAGAGGGAGGAATATGAACTCCATAAGCCATATGAATCAGTATCCCCAGTGGAGATTTCACTAAGTGAACGATCTGGCACTGAGTGATGGTCTGAACCAGGGATTTATGGGGTGTTTGACTGAAGATAGGTGAGTCCGCCCTCAGTGCAGGTGTCCTCACTGCTGCTGATTAAGTTGCAGCTCAGTTCCACACTCAGGGAAAGAAGTGAAAGAGGAGAGACTGCAAACAAATCAGAGACTGAGGCAGTGGGCTTGACAATATGTCTAAACTGCTAGCGAATTTCCCATGACACTGAGCACATCTCCCCTACTCTCCTCCTCTCTATACATTCATATACCACTAATTTTGTGTCTCCTTTTGGTCATAATTTTTGTTTTGTCCTCGCTGCATGTATCTCTGTGGAGCTACACATCTCTGACCAACAGTTAATGGCCTCAATGATCTCCAAAGTGTTTATTGTTCTCATATACATTGTTTGCTTCTTTTTTGTGTCTAATATCATATTGTCTCTACCCTTTACCCTCATCCAAATTGGTTCCCTGAGCTTGGTTCTGTCAGAGGTTTCTTCCTGGTAAATAGAATCGTTTAGTTTGTTTTCCTCCACTATTGCCAAATGCTGTTCATAAACAAATCCAACAAAACTTTGGATTTTTTGGGATTTCTCTGCATAATTTTGTGAGTTGGCCTCACTCTGTAAAGTGCCTCGACATGATGTGTTGTGAATTGGCACTCTATAAATAAAATGTAGCCCTATAAGCTGCAGTCAATTCCAGCCATTTTCAGTACAAAAAATCGCTAATATTTTATTTGTAAATAAAAACATGACGAGAAATACAGGGAATATTGGACGCGCATCGCAAGGTGCATTTCCTCGAAAACGACCTATTTGTGGATTATATACCGACTTTAAGACATGTTTTGGACAAAATATTTTACTGGCTTGTTTCGTCTGGATGTAAAAGGTTGGATTATGGCCGTTTTTTGTGGAATATTTTCATCTGTGTGTAATAATGAAACTGCAAATGTGAGTCGCGCTGTGTGCGTTGAAGCCGTGTATAGAGAACGGATGGATGGATATTCGTTGTTTGTCGGACAAATGTGTTTATATTACCCGCTATGGTAATCACATCTGAAAGTGGTTTATACCGGCGGATTCATGAGAATCTAAGCTTTCCATCGGTGTATAGTGTTTGCATAATCGCATTTGCAGCTTCAGACATTTAAGGAAATGCTTATTCAGATCTCAAAGCGTCCAGTGGGCGGGACACTGAAGCTTAATGGGTTTTAATTGAAATAAACTGAATTGAACTGATATGTACAAAAATTTAGAAACAGATTGTTTCAGTCCTGAGCACATATCAGGTGTAGAGTAGAATAGAAAAGAGAACTATGCAAAGGTGTGCCGTGTCTCTGCATTGTTGAACCAGCTCATCCAGCAGATCTTCACCGCTGTACGTCCTGCAGCGAGCTCCCCCTTCCTCCTACAAAGGCTATTTAAGTATCATTATCTTTCTGCTTAATGGGTGAATTTAGAATCTAAATTCACCACTTCTCTATCAGCTGCTTCCAGTGACATTAAAACATTAAAATATTACATATAAAGCAATTAGACACATAAAATACAGGAGTTAATTTTACAGTAACAATTTAAGAACACAAACGCTGTTCAAAGGATTTCTGTTGTCGATATCTTAAGATAGAGCAGAAGACTTCCAATGAAACAAATTTTGACAATTTCAGTTCAGATTGGAGGGCATTCCAAGCAGAGGGGGCAGAGTAGCTGAAAGCTTTTTTTCCAACAAATTCTGTACCCTGTAGGTACCCAGAATATACAAAACCACAGCATAGTTAACTTCAGTTGTTGTTTCCATGTTCCCATATTTTTCCCTGTGCCAGTAGGAGCCAGTAACTGTTTTGCTGATACTGGATTCACACACAAAAATCACACTGGTTTTGTAATAGTAATACTAGTAGTAATAGTTTTGTCAGGTTAAAAAAACAAAGCCAGTATGCTGTAATGGTCACCATAATAACCATTTTTGCTGTTTAATTCAATTTTCCATTAAATGAAAGAACATTGGTGTCCAGCATTCTTGCTTGGTTCTGTTTCTTATCCTATCCCAAAATTCAATCTATGAAAACACTGAAGTATACTGCACCACAATACTTATACTGTAAAATTGCAAAATGTTTTTTTTTTGTCGATAAAGAACTCGTGCATTTCCGTTGTACTAACTTGTTTACAAAGGAACTTCTGAAGAGTGTCCAAAGCAGACTGAATGGTTACTATGCATAACAGAAGACAGTTTGAATACAGTGTGGAAACGTTGTTCAACATTCCTGTTCCGTTAGAGCTCATTTGAACTTTGCCTCTGTTGATCCACATACTGTATGACAGTTTCAAGTAGCAGAAGCTCAAGCCTGACAAGTCTACCTAATTCAAAATGGCTTACTCACGAGCCATTTATAGGTCATTTGGAGTACCAATGCCTCGAATGTGACTCTCATTAAAAAATAGAAACTTTTCTGTCCTCTTTGTTCACGTTAAGAGCTCTTGATGTGTTCTTTCCTCCTCCTTTTTGGTAAATACTTCATGCTCTCATTGAACTTGTGATGCGTTGTTTTCATGCATACTTTTACATGTTTAAGTTAATCAACAAAGTACTTGGACCCCTCTGAGTGTCTTCTAAATGGAGTGCATCACATTATTTTCATTTCAGCAACCAATTTACCTCAAAGAGTCAATAGACATTTCTCACATGACACATGGAAACATTTTCTGACTCCATTCAATTCTCAGTCTTCATCGCTGTCTTCTCCGTAACGTACAGGAGTAAGCTACAGCCAGGCAACATCACACTAGTGGGCTGAGCCAACGGGTAAGTTTATAATGACGCCGTGAAATTAAAAATGACTCAACATTTCTCCCATTTCAATTAAGAGAAAAAGTTAAAATGATTAATAATACTGACTGTCTTCAGCAAGCGTCATGATGTCACTCTTAGTTTTACTTTATTAGAAAATACTAGAACGTGACACAGGCTGTAACAACAACTCACTGTGTGTTAGCCTAGCCGCGCTAGACAACCCACGGCAACGAATTTAATTCACTGCCAGGGTGGGTCTAGTTACCCTCCATAAGGCTCGAGGCTGGATGCTCCTAAAACTGGCCGGACGAATCACCATGAAGTGTAGAGTCAGAAGGCGGGCGTAACTAAGTGACGGCAGAGGCGCCACGATTCTGACAGAAACAACCGGCGCACAACAAACAGTTATCTTTCGACTCGGCTTTGGCCACAGCCCTTAAAGATTTGAAGCTAAAATTCAACTTGAAAGATAAACAAAGGACGGCACTTAAATGTTTCATTGAGAAGAAAGACGTATTTGGACTTATGCCGACGGGATATGGCAAATCCTTAATATTCCAGTTGGCTCCGCTGGTTGGGAAGCTAATGGGACTTAGCCACAATCCGCCGGTGCTCTAGGAACTACGTCAGCCTATTCGTTGCGTTGATTGGTTGTATACCTACCCAATTGCTGCAGAGGGATTTGAAAGACAACCTTTTAGCCCGCCTCCCTCCCTGTCGAGCGGCCCTAGACCCTTGTGCCGTCAGAACATGGGGTCTAGCGCGGCTCGGCTAACTGTGTGTTCTGGAGGAACATTACTGTCGGACTATTTGTGACCATTATATATTTAAAATGCAACTCTGATGACATGCTTTGACATCTGAGAAAGGCATCTGGTTTTTTATTTTGGTTCATATAAGTCCTGATTTCATGGCAATGAATATAATGGAGTAGAGAAAATGTGATTTAACGTTAAAGGGCATCAGAGGGCTGCATTAATAATGTTTTGCCTGTAACTTCACTCATTATGTTGCTCATATACAGCATATCTCTCTCCAGGCCTAAAAATACTTGAAAACGTGTGAAATTTTGCACACACATCAGAACTGGCACAAAATTTGATTTCTATGAGACTTGCATTAGTGTGAGCCAAAATGGCTCAATAGCACCACCTGGAAAATTTTAACCTGGAACTACAGCAAGTATGTGTCACCTACAGCTACGAAATTTGGTATATATATGTAATACATCAAAAATGTAATTTACAACGATACAAAAACACAAGAGGAAGTCAGTCATTTTGAGTTATGCATCACATTTTGGACGGTTTGTAGCAATTTTTGCATTTTTTCAAAACCTATAAACTCAAACCAGATAACCCCGACAAAGGCTTGGGTGATCAAAATGTATCAAAATGCTCTGCAAAAGTCTGAGAAAAACAAATGGTGACTCCCAGAATTTCGATGTGTCGCCATGAAACAGTAAATGCTGTATAACTGACCTGTACAGAGTACTATCTGCCTGAAACTTTGCATGTATGATCAGAGTCCAGCTTTCATTATGTTCATAGGTCAAAATACAGTCACAGCCATAGCGCCCCTTGGTGGATGGACAGGAAGTACTGTAAAACTACCCTATACATGCTCCAATCTGCCTCAAACTTAACGTGTGATCCGAGTCCGGCCCTGATTAATCCTATCGACCAAAATACAATCATAGTGATAGCGCCCCCTGGTGGATGGACAGGAAGTGCTGTATAACTACCCTGTACTTTACATGTGTGATCAGACACCAGCCCTGATGACAAGCATAGGCTGATATACATTAACAGTTATAGCGCAACCTGGTGAACAGCTTTGATAGTTCTCCATCAACAGGGCCATAGGCTGAAATGCACTCTCAGTTGCAGCGCCACCTGGTGGAAATGCTTTGATTTCACTGACCAGCAAGGATGCTACTTGCCGATTGCTCTAAATGTCTGTTATCTGTCTTGTTAGCCTACTGAAAAACAGCAAGCAGGGATGGGTTGGTTCATTACATATCAGCATTTAAATAAAAACTGATTTTACTATCTCTTTTAAACCTGCACATGTAAATAAAACATGTATTGTTTTCAACAATATGTACACTGTTCATTCCTGAAGTATTAATGATTCACCTTGAAAGTGTAATAGACTGGAGTATGTGATTGTTGAGCGTTACATGGCAAGTGTTTGACTGAGAATTTGTGACACTGTTTCAGTGCTTTCAAAGAGTACACTTTCATTATCCAAGTGTTAAATAATAAGTTCTGCAAAAGCACTGAAACAGTGCCATAAAGTACTAATTCTGGAGTATATTTTCACTTCCCCAGTATTAAATAATAAGCTCTGCAAAAGCACTGAAACTGTGTCTAAAGGTACTAATTATAGAATATATTTTCACTCTCCAGTTAATAAACTTTGCAAAGTGGTACTAAGAAACTGACTTGGGAGAACATCTTTTACTCAGTAAGGGACCTAAGTTTACTATGCAAGGTGTTGGACAGCACTGAAACAGTGTCAGAAGGAACTAGTTCTAGCGTACATTTGTAATCTGTCAATGTTCAAATGTAAGTCTATATTTGGAGTATATATTTTACTCTTCTGTGTTCAGTGAACACCAAAATCTTGGACCTATACATGCACCAAAATTGGTGTTAAAGGTCCCATATTATGCTATTTTTCAGTCACGTCATAGAGGTCTCAGAAGTCCAAAAACATAGTATTTAAGTTTGTTCGCCCCAAAATCATCCTTTGTTCGGAGTTTCAGCGGTCGAAAAATTCCCTCTCACCAGCTCTCCTCAGAACAGGCTGTTTCTGGGCCTGCTTCCAGGTATGCAAATGACGCATCTGTCCGCACCCACTCACCCTCCCCTCTCTGGGAGAGGATGCGCTCAGTGCTACATTGGTGTCAGAAGTGGGATGGCGCTCGCCCGACTGCAGATGGAGGAAGAACTGAGGGAGCTCCAACAAGCTGTCACCAAGGGACTGAGCCGCCTCTTGGGAGCAAACCCAAGAGGAAAAGAGACGGCCAGCGGAGAGTTCGCTCCCATAATCCCCGACAGCTCCACCACACCAAGAACCCGCTGCCCCTTGACGAAACGGTGGGCCGCCACAGGCAGCAGCCGCTAGCAGGAGAGATGCTCCGGCAGCCGGCCGCCGGCAGCCGGCCGCCAGCCGCCGGCCACCGGCCACCGGCCGCCTGAGCATCTCCCCAGCCACTGGCAGCCAGCCAGGGGGTTCTGGAGTGGCGGTTCCCTCACAGCGCCACTCTTCTCTCATTTCCCGGAGCTCGGCTTCTTGGTGCGGGCACCGGGCAGTCTCGTGCAAAGTGACTAGGCTCATGGCACCGGTAGCAGCCATCCGGAGAGCTGCGGCGACGTAGGCGGCTCGGTCTCTCGCTCCTCTTCTTCCCCGGGCCGCACTCAGCCATCCTGACGTGCGGCTTGAACGCGGAAGTCGTGGGGGGCCGGGACGTGAGCGCGCGTTCCGCTCTCTCGGTCTCTCGTAGTGCCTCAGCGGCCGACTGCCGGCAGCCGGAGCATCTCCCCAGCTGCTAGAGCATCTCCCCAGCTGCCGGAGCATCTCCCTAGCTGCCGGAGCATCTCCCCAGCCGCCGGCAGCCAGCCGCAGGCCACCAGCAGCCGACAGTGGGGAGCCACCCGGCGCCGCTGCCGCCGCTGCTGTGACGAAAGCAAACACTCAACGACGCACTATGAGAAGTCAAGAGAGCGGAACGCGCGCTCACGTCCCGGCCCCCCACGACTTCCGCGTTCAAGCCGCACATCAGGATGGCTGAGTTCAGGGGGAGGAGTTAAATCCGCTTATTTCGTCATAAGCGGACCCAAATCAAAATCGGACGTTTGAGCAGGCATTTTCACAAAATGTGGTGTAGCAAGGCAGGGAGGAAACAGACAGTTTTCAAATTCGAACCTCATAATGAGGCTACTGCAACACACACTACTATAAGAACACTTTCACAAAGTGAGGTTTGCATAATATGTCCCCTTTAAATATACACCTGTAGTATACAATATTCACTGTGACTTTGCTATGTAGAAAAGTTATCTAATGCCAATTATAGTGATCAGTTCTGTTTAATGCTGTTTGTGAAAAGATGTGCAAATTGCTCTGATCTAAAAACACTAAGCAGTCTCTCACTCCATATTACAAAGTGGATTAGTGGTGGGACTGATGTGAATTGGTGAGAAACAGCCAAGCGTAAGAATCTCTTCCTAACATCAAAAGACTGTCCTTTCAAGTCTGTCAGCTCAGGCAGGGAGGGATGACAGAGGGCCGCTAAGCGGACACATATCCCTTATGCAAACTGAGCCCACAGAGCACTCTGCATTGAATGGATGTTGATGTCAAAGCCTGCACCAGTGATGAAACCTTGGGTAAGTATAGTGCCAAAAAGAAGGGTGAGACAATGTCCACAGTCATCCACTTGAAGCAAGTTTCTTTTATACTATTTCTCCCATCTGAACCAAGCAAGTTTTATATCTAAAAACTACTTCCTACCATTTTGGTCAAACGTTAATTATCTCTTAAAATCCTCCTCAAATTTGACTTAATATTAGTTTTGTTATAATTTCATTTGTTTTAATTATAGTTACATGGCTACATTTTTGTATGGCACAGTTAATTGTTACCTGTTGGTTTAAAGAGATAGGATGATTGTCACATTTGCAATGAAGAATGGAAATTTCAGCAGTCCTAAAAATGTAGGATGTGGCATGCAGAACAGAATTAAATGCTAGGGTTTGTCACAATATGTTTTAATATTTAAAAATCTTATACATATTATTTGGATTTTTTTAATGAGAAAGAATTTGCTTTTTGTACATAAACAGTAAAATAGTTTACCTTTAAACACTTGCCTTAGCATCACAGGCCAAGCTGTATTCTACCAATCTACAAGGTTTGTTTTGGTCAAACTTTTAAATGTTGAACAGACTGATAAATTGGGTAAATTTAAAAAGAGTGCAAAGACTGATGAATTACACATAAAGTAAGCTTAATTACCTGTAAAAGGATAAAATATTTGTGGAAGCACTCAATCAGGTTGCATGTATGAGGAAAGTAAACTCTCTTGTATGGACCTCAACCAGTGATGAGTGAGAATGTATCTGAAGGACACCAAGTTGTGCTATTGAGGATGACATGATGTTGGAGACTTAGGAGACTTAGGATGGCGGTTCTGTTGTGGTGATTCTCTCAAGTGTGCAAAAAAAACACCAAAATTCAATATTTTATTGAGTTGAGGGAAGCATGGGCTTGATGTAGGTTTGGTGAGATTTTTTGCAAATGTAAGAATGACATGTAAGTGATGATTAGTGACCGAGAGCTTAAACTGCTTGATCTGATCCTAACTACTGCGTTGACAAAATGGGGTTCTGGAGATATTTCAGAAATGCACAGAATATACTGGAAATGCTTAGTAACCCTGACAACCCAGTGGGTGCACGTTGCATTCAAATTCACATACCTTTTTGTTAGTTGCATTACTTTTGAAGGCAAGGTGTTACTCATGTCACAACTTAAGATTTTGGACAGTAATATGTAGCAAAATGTTGCAGAAATTAGCCTCATATGTGGGATTTAAACAATGTAGATAAAGGTGTAGGCTGCAACACATCCAACAGTAGAAACTACACTTTATGATTAAAATTGCACTTGTTAATTTAAGAGCACCATTCCCAGCTTGTCTGAGAAACTTATCAATTTAGACTGTCTCAAACAGGCTTTGATGAAATTGAAATTAATCAGTCTGTTTATTTATCAATCTGACCACCGTAAGTTCTGATTTCATTGGCCTCCAGTTCTCAAAACAAAAAATACACGGTAGAACTGATGATAATTAAATACAAACATTTATTAACTAATACTATGAACAAACAATAAACAACAGACAGTGAATAAGTGAATTAATGAATAAATTCTGATCTGTGAACTGTCATCGTCACTGGAAGCAGTTGGTAGGAAGGTGATGAATTTAGAATTGCTTTGAAATCGGAAAACCAATGGTAATTTGTAAATTCAGAAGAGTCAACGTTCATAGTTATCAAGATAATATTTGCGCTTGTACTTGTAGTTCTTAAGTTATTCTTATGCCCTTCACCTTTCTCATTTAATCTCCTATGCTGCCAATATAGACCCATTTACTGTAGGTAAATAAAGAGGGCTGCGTGTGCACCCTGGCAACGGAAGTATGGCGGCTGGCAGTGGCTTGTCAAGCCATGCGGGTGCATTATCAGTAAAAGATTGCGAAAAATACTTTAAAAAGATCACTTTAACAAATGGCAAGAGGCTCCCAGATCCCTGTACACTTACCGAACGGGACAATGACGTTAGTAAGTGGCCCAATATTCAGTGGCCTGATATTTATTTGTATTTAGTTGAAAAACCTAGAGTGTACACTAGAGAGAAGTTGCGAGCATACAAATCTATGGAAGCCTATGATTATGCAATTTGTGGACAGGTACAGGTGAGATACAAGGACACTGACAAAGAGTTTCGATGTCTGAAATCCTACCCAGCCAAAGGCAAGGGCAGAAGACTACGATGTATGAGGCATGGGTGATCATCAACAAAGTGGAGAACTACATACACACAGCAAACTGCACCTTCATGGCGGCGATTCCAGCCGCTTTATTTTTTATGTCCCCCTGTCACAACAGTCAACAGGGTTTTTATTAGTGGCTCTAATCATGTGGGAACTGACAGCTCGTCAGTATATTTTGCACTGATTTCACTTTATTTGCCACAACAGAGCACACGCATGCATTGTTGATGGTATCCTCCGTCCAATCCGCTGGCTTGATAGCCTGGAGCCACAGCCGCCTTCGGTTGCTCTGAAACGGCTGAGAGCCCATTGACATGCGGTAGAACTTATGTCCCTATTCAGTATTTCGGTTCGTACAACCAAAAACACAACAGCCTGACATTATGATGCCGACAGTTCAGCGTTAGCTTTTAGTTTTGCTACTCTGTGTGGTGCGAACAATGCCAGGTAAATGATATGAAGCGGTACTTCCGTTGCCTTGATGCGCACGCAGCTTGTTGATGACGTAGGCTCTGATGGGGTCTCTACATTATGCAGCTTCTGTTGTATTTATGCACCAAATAAGAGAATATTTACTATTTAAAAATATCCCCTCGTTTTTACCATGAAATTATATGGAATTAATGACAAGTTGTCAACAAAGAACAAGACTCTGCAAATGCCTGCCTGAGTAGTGATTCTAATTGGAGTTGAAGCCTGTTGAAGGGTGGAGACTTTAACGTCATTTGAAGATGTGTGCTGTCTGTATCAGCCTGATCAACCAGGCTTGGAAGGAGGGATCACCTTATTCTACTTTCCCATGACAGGATGCCTCACAAAGTCTCAGTCAGCTAGACTATTTATTATTTACTATACAGCTGAAACTCACACACATATATTCCCGCGTTATGTTCAG
Source organism: Acanthochromis polyacanthus (assembly GCF_021347895.1). NCBI lineage: Eukaryota > Metazoa > Chordata > Actinopteri > Pomacentridae > Acanthochromis > Acanthochromis polyacanthus. Next base: position 35,672,061 of record NC_067114.1, on the reverse strand, counting down.
ATTCCCAGTGTCATGACTACATCAGACCACATGTCTACATAAGCAAAATGTGCACATATCTGCTTCAGTATAAGTCTGACCAGATTTAAACATTATCCTACATGAGGCTACATTTTATGTCTCTTCATGCCAAAGATGACCTATTTCTGTTTTTGTAGCCTTAATGAAGTCCCAATACTAAATCATGTATCATGCCTGTCTCTTTAAAACAGTATATGGTTGGCCATAATAAACATAAATAATACCTTGGATGTTTTGAATATTCATCATATAGATTTACTGGTTGTACCGCAATGCTGCTCATAGGGGTCATTTTGTCAAAATAGTGAGAAACGTTTGCAAGCACATGATACAGGGATGTGGATGTTTAGTACAGTAATGAGCGAACATGATATTGCCATATCCAAAGAAATGAATGCCTGGTTGAGTTTTAGGCATGTTACTTACCAGCACAGGTTTATTTTTTTGTCAGATTTAGTAAAGTTGCAATAAAGCTTAAAACTGAACCAAGTTTATTTTGATTCAATCACATATAATTGAATAATGAATCCACTGTTACACAGTCTCTAACAAATGCACAATTTTCTTCTGCTGAAGAGACATACAGTGGCTTTGTGTTTTTAGGACATTGCTAAGCCTTTTGTTGAAAAATGCAACAGTAGTGAGGTAGCAGAGAAGTTCTGAGTGCTACAGACAGCAGTGAGGTACTGACAACATAAGTAAAATATAGATTGTGTACCTTAATATTCTAGAAAATGGTCACTTGTTATTTTCCTGTAAACTGTTTGACAAATGAAATCATCCACTCTTGAACAGGTTTCTGTCTATTTGCATGAGTCTAGGCTTTTGCATTAACCGTGCTTTGCATCATCCTTCCCCCTCACACATACGCACACACGCACACACGCACACACACACACACACACACACACACACACACACACACACACACACACACACACACACACACACACACACACACACACACACACACACCACCCTGTTTGAGCTCTCTGTCACTCATTATGGAGTGTTGGAGTTGCTGAAGTGAGAAATGAGCTTTGGAAAGCTTCTAATTAAAACTTTGGCATCAAGAGTGACAAGAAGCAGTGAAGGGGAAACAATGGCCGCCTGTGTACAGAACAAGTCTGGAGCAGCTTTGTGCGCAGGAACAAAAGCGTTTGTTTGCATGTGTTCAACTCCATTCAACTTCACCAGGCCCAGGTGCAAAAACCAACATCGCAACTCCTAACACCTTCGCACGGTTGATGCGCACGGCTGCGAACACACACAAAAAGCAGATGAACGTTACTGTATACTGAGATATAAATATTATCCAGCACAGTTTTACTCTCCCTCATGTCTGCTCACCGTCAGCAGCAGTTAGGATGCAGACGAACATACATGAACTCATCCCGGGATCAGCTGCCAGGAGGCGGCCCTTATCACAGGATTCATTCCCAGTTGGCACAGAGCACCAGCCCTGCCAGATGCACTGCAGCACCAACACATGAAGCATCCCCATGTTGGACCGGGGCGGAGCTGCGCTGCCGGGGAGGGAAGGACTCTACGGTCCTATAAAGACTGTGGACGGGACGACGGGGCTCAAACTCTGGACCTGGACTGTAGAATGGCACAGAACGGAACGGCAGAGATTGGCGCGACAGAGGAGAAACCAGCTTTACCTCTACCCCGACCTGTCACAGTCCAGGAGATCAGACACACCAAGGTCAGTGAACGCAGCACCGGAGTCAGATTCTGCAGCAGCAGCAGTCGACATGTCCTCTCAGTGTCTCCAGCTTTGCTCTTTGTATAAGTTTGGTGTCAAGTGTCAGTTTTGGCAAAAAAGCAAAGCCTGAACAAACACCTGGTGTTCTCCGCAGATGTTCATCGACAATGAGTGGCGCACATCCAGCAGAGGGAGAACATTTCCAACCTTCAACCCAGCTACAGGTGTCAAAATCTGCGATGTCCAAGAGGCAGACAAAGTAAGAAGCTGTCTTAGAGACTACAGAACGAGTCAGTTTATTTAAATTCACGTCAGTCTAGCGTTTCAAACAAATCTGTGAAATAAGGACAAAAAATGTAACCAAGTAGCGTTTGTATCCACTAAATAGTTTTGACAGTAGAATGAAGTGCTGCTATTCTGAGTCCAGCGGACAGGACCTCTACCCAACAGTGTAAGTCTGAGGACAGGAGCTGTTGGATGCCATCTGCTGGTGATCCCGGGCAGCTCAGTGGGTTACCAGTGTTCTGATTTTACGGTGTGTCCTGACATCGCTCTGCTCTCCGTTTCTTTGCAGGAGGATGTGGACCAGGCGGTGGCGGCGGCCAGAGCGGCCCAGCAGAGAGGCTCTCCGTGGCGGCGGATGGACTCGTCCAGCCGGGGGAGGCTGCTGCACAGACTGGCCGACCTGCTGGAGAGGGACCGGCTGCTACTGGCGGTTGTTTGCTTAGTTTTGAGTTATAAATGTGCAAAACAGTTCAGGAAAATCAATGGAACTGTAATGCTAGTTTTCCTTACGCTTTAGACACTGGAGACTCTGGACACAGGCAAGCCGTTCCTGCAGTCTTTCTTCGTTGACCTGGAAGGCAGCATCAAAACCCTGCGCTACTACGCGGGCTGGGCTGACAAGATTCACGGCAAGAGTATGCCTATAGGTGAGAGTGTGTATCATCTTCTTGTACTATATATGTGGTTAAATGTATTTAGTCTTGTCAGGGAATATTTATATCCCTTTCACTTTTTGCACACTATTTAATGTAGTGATAGTATCGATAAATGTACATTAACTTATAATGTCAAGGTGAAAACCTGGTTTTAGAAAAACCTGAAATGGCTTACTCATGTGTGGAACGACAAATTATGATCAGATTAATCCTGTTTCCTTTAATAATCAATGAGCTGTCCGTCCAACTTATTTGAATCTGTCTGCTGCCTATTAAATCTGCTAGACATAGCTCAGAAAGTCATAAACATGTCAAATTCACCCTGTATGGTAGGATAAAAACTAAATCATAAACTCTCTTTATATCTCCACTAAAAGGCTGCTTGTCAGTGCGCTCTGAATTATATTAACTTTTAGTATGTTTTAATTAGTTTCCAGCCTAAAACAAATAGTCAGCCATAGAAGGTTTGATTTTACAAACCACTAAGAAGAATATAACTGGCTGTTTTATGGATTTTAAATTCTACAATTAAAAAGAATTACAATTAAATTTAAAAAAAAGATGCTGTAACTATGTATGTCAAAGATAATCTACATTATACTGTTGCACTTTCTACGTCAGTCCCTAAGCAGTTTGCGATACTGGTGTTAAAGCTTAAACTCTCAACAAGTTTTTCTCCTACTGTTGCTGTCTGCTACAGAACACCCTCTGCCCCAGCCTCCACGCTAACCACCATTGGCAAACTCCTAGTACCATACATCCTTCTCAAATTGTTCTCCTGGGTGACTTGAACTGAGATATGATCAACCCAACAGACATAGTATTGGAACAATTTGAAGCTTTAAACCTCTCCCAAATTATATCTCAGCCTACCAGTCCAACCCCAAATCTCCCTCATTGTTCACATTGATTGGCCTCTTCTTACTAACACTCCTTCTAACTATCAGTCTGGAGTCTTCAGGCAAATGAGTGATCACTGTACCGTTGCATGTATACGTTCTGGCTGCTCAGGTAAATGGCTGTCAGTGATTGTGACCAAGTACTCTCTGACGAACTTTGACATGCATGCCTTTCTTTACGACGTCGCAGCAGTAAATTGGGACAGAATTAGTTGATACCTGGTCTTATTTCAAAAATACATTTAGCTCAATCGGGCTGCACAGTGGAGTAGTGGTTAGAAATTTCGCCTTGCAGCAAGGAGATCCCCGGTTCAAATGGATGGATTTAGCTCACTCGTCAACAAACATGCTCGTCAAAAACAAAAATTTAGGACCAAGAATCGTTTTAGCCCCTGGGTCTCCCATGACTTGACAGAACTTATCTATCACAAGAATGCCCTTTGGAGGAAAGCCTCTTCCTCTCACTCCCCTGTCAACAGTCTTGTCTTCAGGCAATGCAGAAATAAAACTACATAGGTGATCAAGAAGGCCAAAATCTCCCACTTTAAGGAAAATTTTTTTGCCTGTGGATCTGATGCTAGGAGGTTCTGGAAAACAGTCAAGTCCATGGAAAATAAACTTTCTTATCCCCACCTACCAACCTCTATGGCATTCAACGCATTGTTATCACCGGTAAATCTCATATGGCCTCACTCCTCAACCGTTACTTTGTTTATGCAACGAAAGCATACTAAACTATATTACTATATAACTATACTAATAAAGGTAGGAGGATCAGGTGAATCTCAGGCCAAAACTTCTTGAAAAACTCCAGTGGGAACCCAGATATTTCCCATTAAGCATGTCCTGGATTGCGGCCCAAACCTCCTGTGGTGTAAATTCTACATTTAAATTGGTGCAATCCTGTTCTGTGGCTATAGGTAATGAGATGTTTATCAATCAGAATCATCTCTAATGGTGAAGTATGCACACAAGATACAAGCAATTTGGTTTCGGCTGTTGGTGTCACGCTAGGAATATGGAAGAGAATAATAAAAAATAAAGAAAGTATAGAAAGAGCAAGAGGGAGAAAAATAAAAATAGTAGTAATAAAATTAAATCTAACTCAATATATAGAGAAATTTACAGCTAGAACGAATATATAAACATGATAGTGCAAAAATGATAATTGCATGATACAGCACAAAAAGTAGAGAATGCTGTTCATGGTGCAAAAAAACTGTACATGTCCATTGGAATATTGACTATTGTATAGGTGTGGAGGAATGCGAAAGTGTGTCAAGGTAGGAAGTGATGTTAGATTGTACCGTTTGGGTGCTGTAGAAGGAAGCATAAAATCTTTAAATGTTCTGTTGATAGTAAGAGGGTCACATGAAATATCACCGCCGGCATCCTTGTCCTGTTAATTAAGCGATCATTAGTTCGTTTTTTTAAATGATAAGAGAGTAACCAGCTAGGCTTGTTAACAAATTCATAATACTTTTGCTTAGTGAAGTACAGTAATTTCTGACTGTGACGAACATAATCCATATTGAGCTTGGCCCTGAATACAAGGTGGAGAAACAAAGTGAAGGGTTCCCTTACATATTAAACTTTACCGTTACAGGTGTTGAAAGGTAAACATCACACAATGCATCCAATAGGTTATAACAGCGTTCAGTCATCGTACCATCCTCACTGTTTTCTTTCTTTACTCAATGCATTGTAGCACCATCTTGTGGTCAGATCAAATGAAAACAAATCAGGCTAACCCAAAGTACAGTCACTCAGAGAGCTAATTGTGATGAGGAAGGCTGCATCTGGATCGGTTCCCTCCGGCATGTGAACTATTTTGAAGACACATGCAGTGATTAACATTTGAGGTGTTTTCTTGTGCTATGAGTGGCTCCTTGAAGTATGGTAATGCAAAATTTAACAATGACAAAAAAAAACAATACAATCATGGTGGCAGTATGTAAATAAAAAGAACCACTGTAAGTACAGTGGATCAAACTGACTTTTCTGTCTCTGTTCTTCACAGATGAAAGCTTCATGTGTATAACCAAACATGAGCCTGTTGGCGTGTGTGGAGCCATCATTCCAGTAAGTCCAGGCAGGATCTGGTGGGACCAACATGTTGTTGGACCTCCAGTTACTGTTCATTTTACTTTGACTTGAAGGGCAAAGGATTTGTGCAAGAAGTAAAACAAACACATACATAATAGGGTACGTACAAACAAACTATAAGAACACTTTTCTGGGAATAAATGAGAAGGTGTATCCAAACATTTGACTGGTAGTGTATGATATCAGAGGTCGACAAATATGCTAGTTTAACATCGTCTCCAAAGTCAGAGTATATGGACATTAGATTTATCTAATTTCATATTATTATTACAGCATTAGTACAGAGGCTGTGTGGCTGTTTTGGCATAGTCTTAGACAAGACACATGATACCCTGGAGCCCTAAAGAAGGTTTTACCCATTGTGTCCATTCCAAATGAAACACCTCAGTTCCAGCTTCTCAAATGTTAGTCTTTTCCAAAGCTGAACAGAATATCTTGCCATTTTGGATCACATTGGTCCATACCAGAACCACAGTAGTAGCTTGATGGATTGGTTGCAAAAGTATAGTTGGCTATTAATAAGGTTTTGTGTCATGTCACCATTGGAATAAGAGTCATAAATATTATGTGAACCAGAAAAATGAATTGAAGTCAAGACTTTGTTCATTTAAAACTGGCTGATGTTAGCTGGCATAACTGACTCATTCCCCATGCTGAATACTTAAAAGAACTGTGTATTCCATCATTTTATTCCAAACATAATTCAATGAACACACTACAGGATGTTATAGTTTCAGTTATCATTCTTTCCAAGTTTCTGTATTGTTACTCAAAGAAAACGGCAGTTGACTTGAAAATTCGAATGAGATGTGGACATCATGATGTCAGAAGTGTGACATTCATGTTTTTGTGATGAAGAGGCATGCGTTTCAATCATTTCATCATGGAAAAAATATTAAAAGGTTATAGAAGTCTGAAAATTCAAGACTGCCATAATATACACGGTACTCACAAGCGCTGGTAAACTTTTGTTCATGGCTGTGTAAAGCATATTATTCCATGTTATGACAGATTACTGTGCATTCACAAAGTGATAACTGGTCACAGCCACGTCATGGATTTGAAAGTTCAGGAATGAGGTGCTATAACAACCCAGCATCTGAGTTTTCCGAATTGCTTCATACATCATGTGTATAACTATGTTTTAGATTTCCTTTTTTTACTTAGTATGATTAAATAGGTGACTTCTTATTAGTAAGAGGGGCTGAATTCAGTTTACTCTTCAGTAAAACTTGGATTACAGTGCCTGCTGCTTTGTGAATAATTTGACTGATACACTCAGTTGACATGTTTGCTTTTGTCTGTGCTAGTGGAACTTTCCTCTGCTGATGTTCATGTGGAAGATAGCGCCAGCCCTGAGTTGTGGAAACACTGTGGTCATTAAGCCAGCAGAGCAGACCCCCCTCACAGCCCTCCACGTTGGATCACTCATCAAAGAGGTCTGATGTTAGGCTCAACACGTTCAGTGGTATTGATCCAAGCCAAGGGCTAGTAGAGGTTTAGTCCTTTAACCTCCAATCCAATTTTTTTTTTTAACAAATTCAGGACCTGCACTCTTATAAAAAGTCCTATTTGTGATTAGTTTGTTTTACCACTAATATATTTTGGTAGTGACTGCTTAGAGGACATTATATTTCTAAATACTGTTTAAAGCCACCTTAAAATCTGGGTGGGAAATAACTGAGCAATTTATACTAGTCTTTTATAATCTTCCTTGTTGAACTTAAAGTCGTATTAACGTTTAAGTATGATATGATATACAGAATCCAGCGTGGAAAATCCATGCCATTTGTAAGTTTTAGCTGTAGTAAACTTTGATATCATACAATATTAATTGCTGTCCTGAAAATGGAGTAAGTCTGTGTAATAATGTGAGTCTGTGTAGGTTCACATGGCCACTGCCATATGCTATTGTTGACAACAAATCACTGGCAATTCCCTGCATTAACATGCTGTCTGGATTACTGTTTTAGGCAGAGTTCCCACCTGGAGTAGTGAACATCGTTCCAGGGTTTGGTTCCACAGCAGGAGCAGCCATTGCCAGCCACAAGGACATTGACAAAGTGGCCTTCACTGGCTCTACAGAGGTATGTACATATATGACATGTGCATATGCATCTTCTGGTATAGCCTCTGTTCTTTTGTTCATGAAGTCTTCTGTGAACAGTACGTTGTGATACCGTCACTCCTGCCCTCTAGAGGTTGTTTCTGATGTCACTAACAGTTGTTTTAGGGTCTTTCTTTACAGCTCTTACAATGTTTCTGTCATGAACTGCTGTTGTTTTCCTTGGTCTACCTGTTCAACATCTGTACTTAGTACACCAGTGGTTTCTTTCTTCTTTGGGACATTCTAAATGGTTGTGCTGGCTATGGCCAATGTTTGTGCAATAGCTCTGATTGATTTTCTATCGTCTCTCAGCTTCACAATTGCTTGTTTTTCACCCATAAACAGCTCTCTGGTTTTCATGTTGGTTACACCTCTAACTACAGATGCAGCCTGCACAGGCAAAACCCAAGTCTGAAACTGAATGTAGACATTGAGCACTATCTATTGTTTGAATAATTACGTAATAGGACACCCTAGAACAACAAAATCAGTCATGTTTCAATACTCTTGTTCACATGAAAAATGAGGGGCTCAAACAAAGAATGCTATTTTCTAAGTCGTGTATCAAATACAGATGTAAATACCAGGAGAAAAAAGTTGAAATATGGATCTCTTGTCTCATATTCACTGTTTGATGTCAAACCCAAATGTTTTCAGTCTACAGCAAAACTGAAAGAATCTGACGTCACTGTTCCAATATTTTTTGGAGGAGAGAGTAGGTTTGCCCCTCGCATTGCTGGGGTTTGAACTTATAATCAGTTATCTAGAGTCCTGACCACTGAGCAAACATCAGCTATGGCTCAGGTGGAGGGAGAAACACCAGTTCAGTCCACACAATGCATTGCACACCTGCAGGCCAGGACAGAGGAAGATGCTTTGTGGAAGAGCTGGGAGGGGTGAAAATAGGCTTCACTGGACTCACCAATTATTTTTTATTTTTTTATTTTCTTTTTACCTTTTTTTATAGTGCACAGTGGAGGGAAGAAAAGGAGAGGGACATGCAGCAAATGGCCATGGGTCAGCCTCGAACCCATGGCCGCTGCGTCAGGTTCTATAATCCCTGTTTATGGGTTGCCCACTCAACCTGTTGGGCTACAGGGCTGCCTCCTTTACCTGTTATTTTAACTGCAATGCCAAGGACCTGGAGAAATGCTCCACACATTACTGCACTTGTTAAAAGGGTTTTTATGAAACTTAGAAAATGTGCAGTATTTGTGACACGGTACCACATATTACAACATGTAGAACAATTTTCCACATTTGCTCCACATGTTATAACCTATGGTGACATCTTTTCCACATACATGATATCAATTCAATTCAACTTTATTTATATAGTGTCAATTACAGTCAAATCGTCTCAAGACGCTTTACAGAACCCATATGCCTGACCCCCAGAGCAAGCCCAAAGGCGACAGTGGCAAGGAAAACACCCTTTTAACAGGGAAGAAACCTCGAGCAGAACCCGGCTCTATATAGGGGGGACCCATCTGCCTGCTGGCCGGGCGGGTTGAGAGGGACAGAGGAGGGCAAGGGGGAGGGATGGGAGAAGAGGGAGGGGTGGGAAAGCAAGGAAAACACAACACACATTTGGATACATGCATGACAGGATATGTGACATAGACAAAGTATAAGCTAACATTGAAAACTGACTCATAGTTTACTCTTATGATGTACGGCTCTGACATTAAACATACTCCATATATAGCTAGCAGTAAAATTCAAACAGTATGTAAGTTAGCATCACAAGTATAGTGAAGGCGATGCAAGCTTCGTCACAAGCTTCATGTCAGGTCTGTAGCGAGGAGGGTGGAAACGGTGGAAGAACTGGGATGGAGTGGTGGTGAATTAAAGGTTTAATTGAGAGGGAGAAAAGATGATTCTGGAGAGGGAATGCTGGACCTCCCGGTCTAGGTCTTGGGCTGGGGTGCTGTGTTGGGATTCTTGTTGGCGATGGATCGGGTTGGGGTTCGGGACCTGGTCTTGGCTGTGGTACTGTCTTGGCGGATGCTGGACCTCCCGGTCTAGGTCTTGGACTGGGGTTCTGTGTTGGGATTCTTGTTGGCGGTGGATCGGGTTGGGGTTCGGGACCTGGTCTTGGCTGTGGTACTGTCTTGGCGGCGGTTCTGACTGCGGACCGTTGTAACCTTGTGGCAGTGGGTTGCGCTGGGGCTCTGGATTTGGTCTTGACTGTGGTAATCTCTTGGCTGTGGGTCTAGCGGGGGTTCTGGGCTTGGTCCTGGCGGTGGTATCCTCTTGGCGGTGATTCAGACCGGTAGTGCGTGGGTTCCGAGCAGTTAAGACTGGTGAAGCAAAGAAAGGCAGAGTTACACACGGTTTTATGCAAAACAACAATGAATCTTCAGAATCCAATTTCTGAGACAACTTGGTTTGGCTGGCGTGTCACTAACTGTGAGTAGTTTGAACAACAATCCGGCGAAGAGTGGATGTGACGACCGGCTTTTAACTGTCAGGGTGAGATGATGACGGAGTGGAGTCAGCTGCTCAGTCCAGGCTACGTGGCCAATCACCTGAGTGGCTCCAGCTGCTGCTGAAGCCACTCTGACCTGATTAATGAGGGTGAGAGAGAACCAGTACAAAGCAACACAGAAACACATGGCAACGGCAGAGCTCAAAAAACATGGCATGATATCAGAAATGAAACCCCCACAAAGGTTAAAAAGGAGTCTGTAGCCAGCAAGGCAGGACGGGAGTCATGACAGAACCCCCCCCTCAATGGGCGACTCTCGGCGCCCTTCGGGGCTTGTCAGGATGGGCGCGATGGAAATCGCGAATGAGATCCGGGTCCAAAATCCGGGCCTTGGGAACCCACAGGCGCTCCTCAGGTCCATACCCCTCCCAGTCCACCAGGTATTGCAGGCCCCGACCCCGGCGGCGAACATCCAAAAGGCGGGAGACCGTGTATACGGGGTCGCCGTCTAGCATACGCGGGGGCGGAGGAGCGGACACGGGAGGGGCCAGCGGGGCTTCCTGAACCGGTTTAAGCTGCGAGACATGAAACGTGGGATGGACCCTCATGGAACGTGGAAGATCCAACCGGACAGCGACTGGATTAACGATCTTGGAGATGGTAAATGGACCAACAAAACGAGGAGAGAGTTTTTTGGGGGATGCACGGAGGGGAAGGTGTTGGGTCTTCAACCAGACCCGTTGACCAACGGAGTAGGTCGGCGCCTCGGACCGATGTCGGTTGGCCTGATCCTGAGTGCGACGCGACGATCGGAGGAGAGCGGCACGTGCACGTCGCCATGTGCGTGCGCACCGGCGGAGATGGGCCCTGACTGAGGGCACCTCAATTGTCTCCTCCAGGGCCGGGAACACAGGTGGTTGGTAACCGTACAAGCACTGGAAGGGGGAGAGACCAGTAGCGGCGCTGGGAAGGGTGTTATGCGCATACTCCACCCAGGGGAGTTGCTTGCTCCAGGAGCCTGGGTTCTTGGAGGATGTGCATCTAAGGGCGGCCTCCATGGACTGGTTCAACCTCTCTGTCTGGCCATTACTCTGTGGGTGAAACCCCGAGGACAAACTAACCTTGACCCCGAGTGCAGTACAAAAGGCTTTCCAGACAGCCGACGTGAACTGCGGACCCCGGTCCGAAACTATATCCCTTGGCAGACCATGAGCCCGAAAGACATGGTGGACGAGCAGATCGGCCGTTTCTATGGCAGAGGGAAGTTTAGGCAAGGGAATCAGATGAGCGAACTTTGAGAATCGATCTATGATAGATAGTATAACAGACTGACCTTGTGACTGAGGCAACCCGGTGACGAAGTCAAGGGCTATATGTGACCATGGTCGTCTTGGGATTTTCAGAGGATGGAGATGACCCACGGCCGGCTGAGTGGACGTCTTATTTTGGGCGCAGACAGAGCAGGCAGCGACAAAGTCTCGACAATCCCCAGCCATGGAAGGCCACCAGAACCGCCGCCGGAGATTTGATAAAGTCCTGAACTCCCCTGGGTGGCAGGCGAACTGGCTGGAGTGAACCCACTGTAGAACCTCCGTGCGGACAGATTCGGGGACGAACAGAGTTCCTGGGGGACCCGCTTCGGGGAATACTTGGTTCTGTTGAGCTCGTTTCACTACTGATTCTATATTCCAATTAAGACAGGCCAGGTGGCAAGGGGACAGGATGGGCTCCGGGATCTTAGGAGAGGCATCGTTAGAGAAGATACGGGACAAGGCATCGGGTTTGCCATTGCGTGACCCAGGACGATAGGCTAAGGTAAACTGGAATCGATCAAAGAATAGTGACCACCTGGCCTGTCTAGGGTTTAGTCGTTTGGCGGTCTGCAGGTATTGGAGGTTCTTATGATCAGTCCAAACCAGAAAGGGAAGCTCCGCTCCCTCCAGCCAGTGACGCCACTCCTCCAGCGCCAATTTGACTGCTAACAACTCCCGATTACCGACATCATAGTTCCTCTTGGCCTGTGACAGTTTACGTGAGAAGAAGGCGCATGGATGAAGCTTCCCATCCCCGCCGGCACGCTGAGATAGCACCGCTCCCACTCCGGCGTCCGAAGCGTCGACCTCCACAATGAATTGTTTGGTCGGGTCTGGTTGAATGAGAACTGGGGAAGAGACAAACAGAGATTTTAACGTGACAAAGGCATGCTTAGCGGCAGGTGTCCAGACAAACGGAATAGCGGCGGACGTGAGTGCGGTTAAGGGGGAAGCGATCTGACTGTAGTTGCGAATGAAGCGGCGGTAGAAGTTGGCAAAGCCCAGGAACCGCTGAAGCTGTTTGCGGTCCCCGGGCTCCGGCCACTCAACCACCGCCGCCACCTTGGCTGGGTCCATCCTGACCTCTCCCGCGGCAATGATGTAACCCAGGAAGGACACCGACACTGCATGAAAAACGCACTTTTCAGCTTTGACGAAAAGACGGTTCTCGAGCAGACGCCCGAGAACCATCCTCACGTGCCGTCGGTGCTCCTCCAGGCCGCGGGAGAAGATCAGGATGTCGTCGAGGTAGACGAAAACGAACCGGTCCAGGAAGTCCCTCAGGACGTCATTGACGAGATGCTGGAAGACGGCCGGGGCATTGGTCAAACCGAAAGGCATGACACAGTACTCAAAATGCCCCAAAGGAGTGTTAAAGGCCGTCTTCCACTCATCCCCCTCCCGTATCCGCACCAGATGATAAGCATTTCTGAGGTCTAATTTTGAGAAGATCGAGGCGCCGTGTAAGGGAGTAAAGGCTGAGTCTATGAGAGGAAGGGAGTATTTGTTCCGAACGGTGATTTCATTTAATCTTTTGTAGTCCACGCATGGTCTGAGTCCGCCGTCCTTTTTTCCCACAAAAAAAGTTCCAGCCCCGACTGGAGATGTGGACGGACGGATCAGACCGGCCGCTAGCGATTCTTTGATGTACGTTTCCATAGCAGCTCTTTCTGGTTTTGAGAGGTTATACAATCGACCTCTAGGAAGGGGGGCTCCCTCAAACAGATCTATGGCGCAGTCGTACGGCCTATGTGGAGGCAGAGACACGGCTCGGTCTTTATCGAAAACGGAAGCCAAATCGTGGTATTCTGTGGGAACGTTGGTCAAATCGGGAGGTAACGACCGCGGTTTTGTTTCCGAATCCCCTGGGTTTTGGGCGGATACTAGACACTTGGCATGACAGTCTGAACTCCAAGTCAAAATTTTCCCTAGCTGCCAGTCTACTTGGGGATTATGAAGCTTTAACCATGGATAGCCCAGGACAATAGGCGAATTTAAATCGGAAAGTACAAAAAATACGAGTGATTCAACGTGATTGCCTGAGGTTCTAAGGGTGACTGGGACAGTTTGGGCACTCACCTGGGCTAAACGGCGACCATTGAGAGACAAGGCACATAAAGGTGGTTTTATAGGTTCAGTAGGTAATGAAAGTTGACTGACCAGAGTTTCATCAATAAAATTGCCCTCGGCTCCAGAGTCTACCAGAGCCCCTACAGTGGACCGGTGCGTCTTCCAGCATATAGACGCAGGTACCTGGAGATGAGTCAAAAAAGGGGAGAGAGAGGTTTGGCTCACCCGGACCCCCCCAGACCGAGGTGAGCCGTGACGTTTCCCGGCCTGGATGGGCATGTGGCCACTAGGTGTCCCCGTTCTCCACAGTAAAAGCAGGCTCCTCTCTTTAGACGTTCTGCTCGTTCCTCCGGGGATATGCGAGCCCGGCCCAGCTGCATGGGCTCCTCTCCTGACGTTGGAGTAACCGGAACAGAGAGATTCCCACGTGGAGGAGGAAGGGACGGCACTGTGGAGCCGGAGTCGCGGGACCGAGGACCAGGGCGAGGGTGGACTGGGGGGGAAAAGCGAGACACCTGTGGGTTCGTATGCCTTTTCTCTCTTCTTCTTTCTCGCAGACGGTTGTCCAAGATGATTGCCTTGTCTATGAGTGAATCTAAATCCTCGATTTCGTCTCGGTGAGCCAACTCGTCTTTTAGTTCCTCGCTCAATCCTCTGAGAAACTGGAACCGTAAGGCTGAATCGTTCCAGTCCACGGCGGCTGCTAATGTCCGGAACTCCACCGCGTAATCTGCCACACTTTGTCCGCCTTGGCTGAGGCTTCCCAGCCTCTTCATGGCGTCCGCTCCGCGCACCGGGTGGTCAAAGGCGCGCTTCATTTCCTCCGTGAAGGCGGCATATGAAGCACAGGCTGGTCTCTTATTTTGCCAAACCGCTGATCCCCACCGAAGCGCTGCTCCTGTCAATAAGCCCAGGGTATAGGAGATCTTTTGCTCATCGGTACGAAAGGTCTGTGGCTGTGCGCTAAAAACTAGGGAAACCTGCATAAGGAAGTCACCGCAGGCTCCTTGATTCCCAGCGTAGCGCTCGGGGATAGGCATCTTGGGTTCCGGAAAAATGGTCCGGGGCGTGGCGACAGGTTCAGGGCTCGGTGGTGGTAGATTCGGTGGGGGGACCGGTGGTGGTTGTGGACTGGAGAGTTGAGCCAGAACGGTGGTAATCTGGTGCAGCTGGGCTGTCATACTTCCCATCTGCTCGGTCAGAAGACGGCTCGAAACCCCCAGATCGTGGAGGGCTTGGCTATGCTGGTCTAAAACAGAAGGAGCGGTTGCTACCTGGGTCATTTGGTCCGAAAGGGAATGAAGCTGGGTTGTTACCTGATTTCCTGCTTCTACTAGCTCCCTTAAGGTCTTGCTGTGTTGCCCCAGTAGTTGACCATGGATGGAAACTGCGTGCAGAACCTGGGAAGGGGAAGGTTCGTCTGGACCCATGTTCTCCGTTTCCATTTTTTGGCCGGATTGTTCTGTCAGGTCTGTAGCGAGGAGGGTGGAAACGGTGGAAGAACTGGGATGGAGTGGTGGTGAATTAAAGGTTTAATTGAGAGGGAGAAAAGATGATTCTGGAGAGGGAATGCTGGACCTCCCGGTCTAGGTCTTGGGCTGGGGTGCTGTGTTGGGATTCTTGTTGGCGATGGATCGGGTTGGGGTTCGGGACCTGGTCTTGGCTGTGGTACTGTCTTGGCGGATGCTGGACCTCCCGGTCTAGGTCTTGGACTGGGGTTCTGTGTTGGGATTCTTGTTGGCGGTGGATCGGGTTGGGGTTCGGGACCTGGTCTTGGCTGTGGTACTGTCTTGGCGGCGGTTCTGACTGCGGACCGTTGTAACCTTGTGGCAGTGGGTTGCGCTGGGGCTCTGGATTTGGTCTTGACTGTGGTAATCTCTTGGCTGTGGGTCTAGCGGGGGTTCTGGGCTTGGTCCTGGCGGTGGTATCCTCTTGGCGGTGATTCAGACCGGTAGTGCGTGGGTTCCGAGCAGTTAAGACTGGTGAAGCAAAGAAAGGCAGAGTTACACACGGTTTTATGCAAAACAACAATGAATCTTCAGAATCCAATTTCTGAGACAACTTGGTTTGGCTGGCGTGTCACTAACTGTGAGTAGTTTGAACAACAATCCGGCGAAGAGTGGATGTGACGACCGGCTTTTAACTGTCAGGGTGAGATGATGACGGAGTGGAGTCAGCTGCTCAGTCCAGGCTACGTGGCCAATCACCTGAGTGGCTCCAGCTGCTGCTGAAGCCACTCTGACCTGATTAATGAGGGTGAGAGAGAACCAGTACAAAGCAACACAGAAACACATGGCAACGGCAGAGCTCAAAAAACATGGCATGATATCAGAAATGAAACCCCCACAAAGGTTAAAAAGGAGTCTGTAGCCAGCAAGGCAGGACGGGAGTCATGACACTTCACATCCATCCATCCATTCTCTATACACCGCTTTATCCTTGCTAGGGTCGTGGGGGGCTGGAGCCTATCTCAGCTGACTCGGGCGAAGGCAGGGGACACCCTGGACAGGTCGCCAGTCGGTCACAGGGCTACATATACAGACAAACAATCACCCTCACATTTACACCTATGGGCAATTTAGAATAATCAATTAACCTCAGCATATTTTTGGACTGTGGGAGGAAGCCGGAGTACCCGGAGAAAACCCACGCATGCACAGGGAGAACATGCAAACTCCATGCAGAAAGATCCCAAGCCGGGATTTGAACCGGGGATCTTCTTGCTGCAAGGACTACTACTCGTACTAACCACTACGAAACTGTGCAGCCCTCCAAGTTTCACATGTCTGCCTTATATGTTGTGACATGTTATACATGTGATCACATGTGAAAAACATGAAATTCATGTAATATTTATGTAACAGTCACAAATACTGATGTACATTAAGGTGAATTTAATTTTTTTGCAGGTGGGCCAGCTGATCACAGAAGCAGCAGCCAAAAGTAATTTGAAGAGAGTGACTTTGGAGCTGGGAGGCAAGAACCCTTGCATTGTGTTTGCTGACTGTGACTGTAAGTAAATATGCTTTCTTTGTCCCTTTTTCAAAAATTAATTGATGGTGATATTAAATAAATCCGTATTAAAGACTCCTAAGAACAGCTTGAAGCAATAACCTAAAAAACAAACTTCAGTTCCTGTTAGCATTTTGATGTCTGCATGTTGCTTCTGTCAACTCAAGGCACACAAACTGTAAAACGGTAGAAACACAAGGGATGGGGAAAAACAAGGCACAAGGGGAGAGACAAAACACACACATACATACATACATACATACATACATACACACAGCACATACATTCAAAACAAAACGAGTAAATCCCTTGGGAAAACTAAGCCTGTGTATGGTACAAGATACATGCTTCCTTATTCCACCAACTCCAGCTTACTCCTGCTCCCATTATGGAGAAAGAAAGAAAAAATACACAAAGTGAATTAACCCCTAGAACAAAGTAAAGCAACTGTACAATAGCGTATGCGAAATAGAACAACTCCCAAGGCAGCAAATTTCTCAATATGTAATGTTCTAATATTCAAAATATGTCTCATTTGAAAAAGGATAATAGAAATTAATGGAGAGGGCAGCCTTAAGGCCTTCCAGTAGCCTAGTTAGCGCAGCCATGTTAATACTAGGGCTGGACAGGAATATCCGAATATTCGGTCGTGACGATGGTATCCGGATATTAATTTTGAG
Organism: Acanthochromis polyacanthus; assembly: GCF_021347895.1. NCBI lineage: Eukaryota > Metazoa > Chordata > Actinopteri > Pomacentridae > Acanthochromis > Acanthochromis polyacanthus. Next base: position 35,654,773 of record NC_067114.1, on the reverse strand, counting down.
ATCCGAATATTTTTCTTGGTATTTGGAAGGGTTTAATAGCCTGGTTCCAGAACTCTGAATGACTGATCCTATTTTCTAATAAACAATTCTGAGCTTTGAAGTAGCGATTATGAAGAATTATGTCATAAGAGGAAAGAGGAAAACATCCATCCATCCATTCTCTATACACCGCTTTATCCTCATTAGGGTCGCGGGGGGTGCTGGAGCCTATCTCAGCTGACTCGGGCGAAGGCAGGGGACACCCTGGACAGGTCACCAGTCTGTCGCAGGGCTACATATACAGACACACAATCACACTCACATTCACACCTACAGACAATTTAGAGTGATCAGTTAACCTCAGTATATTTTTGGACTGTGGGAGGAAGCCGGAGTACCCGGAGAAAACCCATGCATGCACAGGGAGAACATGCAAACTCCATGCAGAAAGATCCCAGGCCCAGGCCGGGATTTGAACCAGGGATCTTCTTGCTGCAAGGTGACAGTGCTAACCACTACCTCACTGTGCAGCCCATAAGAGGAAAACATTAACAGAAATATTTCCTACAAAAATCAGTGTTTGGTTAACTTGGAACAATAGGATTAACTATGATTAGACAACTACAGTACAACTAACTATATATTGTATGTGGGGTTGTTTGCATGACAGAGTAGACAAAACAGGCAGATCTAAAATGAATGCGTCAAAAATGTAAATTGCAATCCCTTATACACGTAACATCAACTCCTAAAATGCACTGAATGTCACTGACCATTTGTAATAAAATGTGAGGATGTGTGATTTCTTTTCTAAAACACCAAAAGTTTTCCTAAAATTGGTATTTTGTTTATTGTTCATGACAAGTGTGTACATGTAAATGTGTTTTTGTACAGTACAGACGGCCGTGGAGGAAATCCAGAAAGGAGCTTTTTATAACCAGGGTCAGTGCTGCACAGCTGCATCACGTGTGTTTGTGGAAGAAACTATTTACGAAGAGTTTGTGCATCGCAGCATAGAAAATGCTAAGAAGATTGTTATAGGAGACCCACTGGACCCCCAGACATCACATGGACCACAGGTACCAACAAATAATCAACATATTAGAATACATATTATGTGCAAGTAATGTGTTTAAACTTGTGACAATCATGCATTTTGTTTTTTTGGCACGCAAAGGATTACAGCTCAAGAACACTTAATACAGTGAAAAAGTTGCTTGTTAACTCATAAAGCAGCTACCATGAAACATTAAATATTGATCTGGAGTTGTAAAAAAGGCCAACATTTGCTCTCTTCTAACTCAGTGTTGTTTTTTTTATGAACTTCTAAAGTGAATATGCTCTAATATACCCAATATTTATATAAATGTTCCATTTACTATACTCTTTAGCTGCTTAATGGAAACCACCTTGGAGCAGTCAGCCTCCAGTGTGTCTTCTGGGACACATAGTAGATGAGCCAGACATTTTATTTACCAAAACAAATGCCTTCAACACTTGAAGTCTTTCCTCTGGTAAAATCAAAAAGATGACCCAATAGATGTTATTTTGTACACCTTACTGTTGGAACATTGTTCAATCTTTAAAATGGTTGAAAAAAGGCAAAGTACCAGATTTTTAGATTCCACTCGTTATTCAGTTTGCAAGCAAAATAGAATTACAGTTTATGTTGACCTTCACAAGAAATTGTCCTCTCTATTCAGCTGCCTCCATGCTGATCGAAAAATTAAGAAAATAAACATGTTATATCCAGTAATTATCAAATTATTGGCATTTCTGTCTGAATATGTGAAAATACACCAAAATATAATGTTGGAAGCAAAGCAGAGTAAAGAGTAAAATGTATTACCTTGGTCACCAATGAAATGTTTTTCTATTCTGTCTAAAAATATAACATAATTTGCAACATCTGAAAATTGTCAGGTACTTTTCTTTCAGCCATTCAGACTGAAAACCATACAGGTCTCTGAAAAGTATCTACCTTCCTTGGTGTTTTCCCTTTTATTGGTTTTCAACATTGGTCAATTTCATTTTACAAGCATTAACACAAAAATACTCTTTCATGTCATAGTGAAAACTGATTTTTATAAAGTATTGTCAATTCCTTAAAAATGTAAATTGTAAAAACAATTTATTGCATAGGTATTCACCTACAAATTAAACACAGGTGCAACCAAATGGTGCCAGATGTCATGCAATAATACTCGTACCTAAAGGTGCCAGTCACTGGTGAATCAGCCCTCCTTGTCATGGTTTTTTGTTTTGTTTTTTGTTTTTCCTTGTTTCTCTCCCCTCCTCCCTCTTTTTGTTGCCATCATTCCCTTTCAGTGTGCAGCTGTTTGAACACACCTACAGATCATCTCAACTTACCAAGACCTCCATAAATCCCTGACTCCTCCTGTTCTCCAGTCCCAGATTGCTCTGTGACTATAGTACATCCAAAACGATTCTCTGGCAACCCCCAGCGAAACGAGAGTATTTATCTCTAGTACTTCTCGTTTGTTGTTCCACTGATCTTGTGTTCTCGTTTGTAGATCCTCCAGTGTGCCTAATTGTTACCTACTGATTCTACTCACCTGTGCTCCAGCTGTCTTTGTTCAGCCAGCTCACCTTCTTCAGACACACCACACTTCCTACAGCTGATCAACTCCAGCCAACACTTAGCGACCTCTGCTTCCGTTTAAAGGCTATTCATTTAACAAATCCACCTTCTCTACCACTACTTAAAATGTTCTGCTTCTGGTTCTGAACAAAAACCCAAACCTCACAGAACAATCTGGCAAGCTGTCTCCACCTAAGGTGCTCTTGTGGGGCAGCATGAGACAACTCTGCAGCAGACAATGGAAATCCTGTATTGACTCACCGCTAGTGCTCAGTGGACGCTCAGTGGAGGCATGGACAATTTCGCCACTCGACTCACCTCCATCACATCCGTCTCAAATGGAGCTTCCTCTCCAGCTGCAATGCCAGTGTCCACCTCCAGTTTTTCCCCATGTGCCCTTCATCCCCACTCCCGCAAGGTAGTCAGGTGACATATGGACATGCAGTCAGTGCAGCCTTGTTTTTGACCACCAGCCCCAAACCTACCCTACTCATACGTAGGTAAAGCCTCTGCATGGGTAGTAGCCATATCCTCCAGAAACACCTTCACCAGACAATCTCCAGTCATTCAATGAGATGTAAAAAATATTTGATCATCCAGTTCAAGGTAAGGAAGCAGCTAAGTGACTCCTTTCACTCCATCAATGCTCCACCTTTGTTACTCAGTATGCAATCAATTGCAACTGAATGTGGCTGGGATGAGGTGGTGCTCCGGGACACATTTGTTCCTCTCTAGACAAAGTACTTTTTCTGGCTATCCATCTACGCAACAAGTTATGAGAGAGACATAGGGAGAGGAAGTCCTACCTTCCTCAAGGCATTCCCGCAGTCCTAAGAACTCCAACTCCCAGATACCTTTTCACCTTGTCTTGCTTCTGTGATGCCATTCCCCCTACCTCCAGGACATAAATCAGCTGGGAAGGATGAGGCTGACCTCAGTGAAGCATCAGAGGAAGTTTTGACAGAACTCTGTATCTACCTTGGACTTCAAGGACACTTCATTGTGAAATGTCTCTCTACGTCAAAAGACGAGAGCTACCAGAAGGGACACCGATGAGCCTGGAATCAGATCAACTAACTGTCTACCTGTACCTACACTTTCTTATTAACTCAGGTGCTGATGACATTTTCATTGACCCAAATTTAGTTTCCCAAAGAGACCTTCCAACCGAGCCCTTCACTGACCCAATAACATTTTCATCCTTGATGGAAGACTTTTAGGACATATGACACAGCATACAGCCCCATTAACTTTCTACTTTCAGGTAACCCACTGAAGCATATTTTGTTATATATAATCCCCTCACCCATGTCCCCAGTTGTGTTAGGTCTCTTTTGGTTAAAACTGCACTACCTTTATTTTGACTGGTCCACCTCCTCTATAGGTAATTAGAGTGTTTTTTTGTCATTTTTTTGGAGACTATTGGAGAAAAGACCATATGTTTAAGTGAAGAAATGTGAGTTCCACATTTCTGATGATGGCATGCACACTGATGTGACAGCACAGACCACTCTCTCCTTGACTCCTAACATGTCCTATCTGCTACTTTGGACCTCAATGCTGTGTAAAACCAAGCCTGCTGTGATTTGCCACTGGAGCTTTGGCCGATAGCCTTCAGAGACATTGTGTCATTGCCATATGTGAAACCTGGTTGGATGAAACGGTCCCTGATGCAGAAGTCAGCCTGGACAACTTTACCCTCATCAGGTCTGACAGACTGAGATACTGTGAGAACAAGTGGGGTGGCGGAGTCTGCCTTTACATCAACAATAGATGGTGTAACAGCATCAAAGTGCATCATAAAATGTGCTCACAAGACCTGGAGATGCTGACTGTGTCACTATGTCCTTTCTATATTCCCTGGGAGTTTCCAACAATCGTGGTCAGCTTTATGTTGCTCCCAGTGCTTACATCAAAACAGCGGCGGAGCTGGCAGTCGAGGATGCTAATGCTATGATGGTCAGATTGGACAGTGTACTAGCATCATTTCATTAGTATGTTCTACAAGGAAAGCAAACATCTTGGACATGTGCTACAGTAATATAACCGATGCATTCTGGTCCCGTTCCTATCCACCGCTTGGATAAGCAGAGTATAACATCATCTATTTACTTCTACAGGCACTATGAACTGAAACGTCACATGCCACAACGCTACAGAGCTCAATAGTGGTTTTAGGACATTATTGCACATCTCCAAGGTTCCCGGTCATTCACTGACTGGAGTATTTTTAATGGTGATCTGAATAATAGACGTTCTGTCATTTTTCTTTGCAAAAACACAAGTATTCCTGTTAAAACGCGAAAAAAATCTCTAAACTCCAAGCCTTGGATAACACAAAAAATTAGACAGAGCCTAAAAGAAAAACACAACATCTTTTGGCTCAATGACTGGGAAAGCCTAATATTAGCAAACAGGAAAACAAAAAAAATAGGATTTTGAGGCAAAAATGAGAATCAAAGATAGGATGGAGATTGAATTTGCCAGGATGAACACCAAGCAGGCATTTCAACGGGTGCCAATCCTTACTGGAAGTGAACCCAAACACAACACCTATGCCATACAGGACCCAGAATCCTTTGTAAAAGAACTGAACACAATTTTTTTGCCTAGTTTGACACACAGGATCACAGAGCTGAGTGTGAAGCTCTACTGGAAACCCTTCCTCTTCCAGAAGTGGCCGAGTCAGCCATTTCTCAGAAGAAGATGTACGCCACCAGCTCAGCCGATACAAGCTGGGCTCGGCCCTTGGGCCTGATGGCATCCCAGCAAGGGTGCTGAAAGACTGTGCCCATGAACTCTCCCCAGTGCTTCACTTACTCTTCTCTGAATCCTACCGGACCCCAACCATACCTACCCCCTGGAAACCCACCACCATAATACCTGTACCCAGAAAACCTCGGCCAACTGATCTCCATCATTATCACCCTGTCACTCTTACTTCCATAATGATGAAGCACTTGGAGAAGCTGCTTCTTAACACCATCCAGCAAATCACTACCCCACATCTTGCCCCCCTTTAATTTGTCTAAAAGGCCTTTATACATCCTCCACGTACCTTGGTACATGGAGGATGCGGGAGGATGCGGTTGCCTCTCTGCTGCATATCGCCCGTCACCGTTCTGAGGAGGACTCCACATTAGAAACATTCCCCCACCTGCCCTAAACGACCTCTTCCTGATCTTTACGTGGCTCTTTGTTGTGTCACTGCTTGTCATACTGCCTCTTGGTCCATCTACCTGCCTTGGATAGAATATGCTCATAACTCCCTCATCAGCTCTGCTACAGGTACACCTACATTCATGATGGGGGATAGTTTTCTGTCCCAACTCTTCACTCCACAGGAGGCAGAAGTTATCTGGTGCATCATCAACCTGCCCATTGAGTCTGGCGATGAAGATTGGGTGGCACTCACCCGAACCGCTGCCAAAAATCATCAGCTTGGTCGTCACCATAGCTCAGCCTCTGTATACCAGCCTGGGCACCAACCAGACCTTTGGCTTCGTAGCAGAGATCTTCCACTGAATATAGACTCTATCAGCTAGCTCTTAGATATATCAGAACATACGAAATAGAAGAGGTTATTTACCACTCTGTAATGACACTCAAAGTCCCTCCTGCTTTTAATGTTCATAATGTATTTCTTGTATCTCTGCTTAAACTTGTCCCCACCAGTGCTCTGAGCCCTCTGACCGAACCCCCTCCCCCTCCCTTTGTTGATCCTCCCGTGTGCTTCACTGCTAGCTACTGATTCTGCTCACTTATACTCCAGCCTTCAGTGTGTTCAGTCAGCTCACCTTCCTCAGATTCACCACCCCGATCAAACATCTCCAGCGAGCCCTCGGCCACCTCTACTCCTCTGTAAATACTGTATATTTAATAAATCCACATTTTCTTCCACAACTCTCAGTGTTCTGCTTCTCAGTCCAAACAAAAAAACAAAACTTAACATTTATGACTAAAGCTACACCATCACGACAAACGAAGATTCTAAGCAACTCAAGACATGGAGATTGTTCTGGAGTAGCTGAGTTAAAGCCTGGGCCTCAGCTCAATTGAAAATTTGTGGTAATCCACTTTCAGTGCAATCTGACAGAGTTTGAACAGTTTTGCAAATAAGAATGGGGTAAAATTTTAATGTTCAGATGTGCAAGGCTGATTTGACACAGGCTCAATATTGTAACTGAGGCCAAATGTGTGTCTACTAAATACTGACTTGAAGGAGGGGAATACTTATCCAATAAAACATTGTATGTTTTGTATTTTTAATTATTCAACATTACTTTAAAGAAATCTGTTTTTACTATTGTAAATTCTTGTCAAAAACAGCAGAAGTGTATTGACCACAATTAATTGTTGAAAAGCAACAAAATGAAAAAAAAAAATTCAGAGGGGCGTGGATACTTTTTCTAAGCACCGTAAACAGCAAAAATTGCTTATGCAAAGTGAAATCAATGTAACAGTGACCCCTGTGGTGACAATTTATAATAGTCACAGAATATGTGTGACCCAAAACTGTGCTTGAAACTACCTTTAAATTTCTATAAAGTTTAGGGAAGTCATAGCCTAGCCGTGCTAGACAACCCATGGCAACAAATTTAATTCTCTGCCAGGGTGGGTCTAGTTACCCGCCATAAGGCTCGAGGCTGGATTCTCCTAAAACTGGCCGGACCAATCACCATGAAGTGTAGAGTCAGAAGGCGGGCGTAACGAAGTGACGACAGAGGCGTGACGATTCTGACAGAAACAACCGGCGCACAATAAACAGTTATCTTTCGACTCGGCTTTGGCCACAGCCCTTAAAGATTTGAAGCTAAAATTCAACTTGAAAGATAAACAAAGGACGGCACTGAAGTGTTTCATTGAGAAGAAAGACGTATTTGGACCTATGCCGACGGGATATGGCAAATCCTTAATATACCAGTTGGCTCCGCTGGTTGGGAAGCTAATGGGACTTAGCCACAATCCGCCGGTGCTCTCGGAACTACGTCAGCCTATTCATTGCGTTGATTGGTTGTATACCTACCCAATTGCTGCAGAGGGATTTGATAGACAACCTTTTAGCCCGCCTCCCTCCCTGTCGAGCTTCCCTAGACCCTTGTGCCATCAGAAACATGGGTATAGCGTGGCTAGGCTAGGGAAGTCACAGATTCTGTTGAAAATTCTGTAAACGTTCATCACTACAAATATTGCCACCTGTATTGTCACTTGTATTCAGACCTCTTCACTTTTGGTACACTTGTAAATGTAATTCTGAATGATAAAATCTGTGTTTTTGTCCAGCAATCTATCAATCAATAACCTAGAAGGATGAAGTAATTCTTTTTTTCTCACCTGGAAGATGGGCATGGTCTGAGTAGATATTTTAAATCTGCAAAGCATCCCTGGCTGATCTGGGTCGGAGTTGCTGAGGAGGGAAGCAGGAAGTAAACTGACACAGCCTGGAGTATCTGCCACTCCCACTAAACACAGCAGAACATGAGAACCAGGGTAGTTAACTGAGGCCCAGCACATAGAATTCACCTTGTGGCAGCTGTTATCACGCATCTCCACAGACAGAGATCCCTGACTGCTGCTGCTGAAGTTCATGATGTCACTTGCTCACAGGCCAAATCCCCCACTATAAGTCTGAAGTTGTCAGTGTTTGGGGTGGTGCTGTATCAACAGCTGTACAAAGTATGATTTTATACATTAACAAACAAAACATACCCCAATAAATTAGGCATATACGATTAAATTGTTACATTCCGTTGTCAATTTATGACTGCTTGATGTTTTCTCTAGATTGACCAACAGCAGTTTGACAAAATTATGGATCTGATTGAGAGTGGTAAAAAGGAGGGAGCCAGACTCGAGTATGGAGGAGGAGCTGTGGGTGAGAAGAGCCTCTTCATTCAACCCACCATCTTCTCCAGCGTTAAGGACCACATGCGCATCGCTAGTGAAGAGGTTGCCAGTGGTTTTATCTTTTTTGTCACAAAAGACTATAATTCATTTTAGTTCTTTATTAGATTTATTGTAGGTCTCTTGGAAATATGACAAAATCACAAAAATCTGCTAGTTCAGAAATGTACATAAAGCAGTGCCAATAATGTTTGGTTAAGTGTCACTTGGTCATTTTCACCTCAGCTAGGTGCTTTAGGTAGCTCTCCACAAGCTTCTTCTTATTATGGACTGAGAATTCCTTTCTGCCACAGTATCATTACAGCTAATGGGTTCGTAGCCATAATGTTGCATGTCATAATATACAATAGAAATACCTTTGTGAAAAAACACCCTTATTCTGGACTGTATATATTTAGCAATGTTTTTTCAGTATACTCCAGTTACTCTTTTATCAGCTTATATTACACATTATTATAAATCGTATATGGAAGGCTATCACAGAGGACAGAGGACACTATAATTTGATTGTACAGTGTGACTAATTTCTCTTTATATGTGACTGATCTTTCCCCCTTCCAGATTTTTGGTCCAGTGCAGTGTATATTCAGCTTTAAGAGCCAAATGGAAGCAATCCAGAGAGCAAACAGCTCACAATATGGCCTAGTATCAGCAGTCTTTACAGCAAGTATGGACAGAGCACTCTCTGTGTCTGCAGCCCTGGAGACTGGCACTGTTTGGTAAGTCACTGTTTTATAAAACAGGCAAATATCTGGGCATGTATTTGATTTCCTTATTATGTATTAATAAAGTTTACAAAGAAATGTTACTGGATAAAATTTAAGCATAAATTGATTAACATCTTTTTGGTGTTTTGAGCATATTTACACATCATTTTATGTTTTCCTATTTAATACTTGAAAACATCATGTGAACGTCAGAATGTCTTCAACCAAATACACATTTGAAAAAAAAATCTAGTTGTATATGTAAAAAAAAAAAATGCAAACATCACTGCCCACATACTACAGCCGCGTACACTAAAATGGTGTGCAAGGCTGATCTATGGTCTTCATACAAAATTCACACTATTTTTCAGCACACTTTTGTTTTTCAATCACTTTTCTACTGTCCTTTTTCACTTTACAACCACAATGTACTGTTGTAAACAAAAGTTTACACTTTGAAGACAGTGCATACCATGGCAGTGTTGAGTTTCCAATATACACCCTTAGTTTATATGATGGAATCATTTAACAACATGTGTCTTTGTTACAAGAATAACAAGAAAAGCTCTCGGAAAACGCAGCACTCCGCCAAGGCTGCTCAATCATATGATTATCGATGGATAAGTCCCGATTAGTCAGCAGTAGTGGATTTGTAGTAGGATCGCAATCATGTGATCGTTAGCCGGTAGCTGATGTAGCCTTTGCTTGTTGTCATAGTTACATAGTGATGCTATCTCGCGATGACACTGAAATCTTTAACAAATCCATGGATCCAGACTATAAGCCACATCTCTGCCAAAATCTAATCAGGTGGTCCTTGTGTCATTTTGACCTTCCCTGAAAATGTCATCCAAATCCATTAGTCCATTTTTGAGTAATGTTGCACACAGACAAATAGACAAACATACGTTCATTGGTGGAGTAATCATGTATTTCGTTCTTTCATAGATTTATTGTAGATCTTCTGGAAAAATAACACAATCTGCTTGGTCAAACATCTACAGACAGCAGCTTGAATGATCAGTTTTGGTGTTGCAGAAAGTTGTGTTTTTCTTGTGCAAATTTTCTTAGCGGCACAACCTCTTAACTTCTTGTAAGTGATTACAGTTGACTACTACGGCTGACTTCTCTGAGCCAGTTGGGCCCGTTTGATGCACTCATCAGATTCAGCCGCAGATATTACAATGGAAAAGTCTAAAGAGCTCAGCACAGATCTGAAAAAGCAAACAACTGACTTAAACAAATCAGGAAAGTTACTTGGAGCCATTTCAAAGCAGCTAACAGACAGAGATAGGTCTTGTGGAACTTCTGGAGCATTCATGACAGTGAAATCCAGCTGTTTCTGGAAAGAACCCAGTCCTTCTACAACAATCACCACCAGTACCAGCAGCTTCTAAACGAGAAATTCACCAACTTCTGTTGTGCTGCCTAAGTAAATAAATGAGTAATCCTTTCTGTGGATAGTCTTTTTCACAACCAGTGTCAAGTAGCTACAGAGCAGTCATGAATGCTGCTGCAACGTTAGAGACAACACATCTCTGGAGTACTTTCAGTGTCTTGTATATCTGTAGGGTTTTTAGGTAAGAGCACAGTGGAATCAATACTCAATCTTTACAAGCTATGACACTAAGGATAATTTTTGTAGTCTAATTTATCTTTGGTTTCTATGTTTCTATTGATGGACTGGCGACCTGTCCAGAGTGTGAAGTGCCTTTGCCCTAAGTCAGCCGAGACAGACTCTGCCTACAGAGGATAAAGCATTGTATAGATAATGGATGAATGCTTTCTATTTTGTTATTCTTTGGTGGCACATTAATACAGTAAAAAAAAAAAAGACTGTGCGATTAAATGTATACAAAAATTCTAAATTGGAGTGGTAATTGCTCAGATGGTAGAGCGTGTTATCCATTAATCATGGCCCGTCCATGTGCACTTGTGAGTCCTGTCCTTGGGCAAGACACTGACCCCAAAGTTGCTCCCAGTGGTATGTGAACACCTTGCATGGCAGCTATGCCACTGTTGGTGTGTGAGTGTGTGTTGTAAAATGTAGCTAAGGTTAAAAGGCGCTATATAAGAGAGGACGCTTTGCAAATCTCAATATCGTCTGTGCAAACAACTGTTTGTAAGTAAGCACCGATCAGCCACAACATTAGGAACATTAGTTGAATGTAGGTTTTTGACCCAGCAGATCTTGCCATATTTCCAAATGACCTATAAAAAAATCTATGAGATCAAAGTGCATGATTGGGGTTTTTTTGTGACAAAGTCATGTGTTTTAAGTATTCTGTATAGAAAATCAGGAGTTAAAGGAGAAGTGTTTGTAAGCTTTTGTTCACAACTGTGTGTTAAAATAACAAGCCAAAATTTTGAACAGGTTGGCCAGTTGTTGTGTAACCCGGAAGTTTACATTGATGTAAATCTGCCCAGTATTACTGTTTTTATTATGTACAGATTTAGCACAGATAAAAATTTGTTCGTGAACTTTAGAGCTGTTGACTTTGGAATGTGGATTTTATGTCTTATTTTTTCATGTTGAGTTTGGCAAATCATTTACTGACAAGGGTTGATTTGAATTTCTTCTTCTTCTTCTTTTTTTTTTTTTTACAAGAAAAAGCTGACAACAAATGAAATTAAAACACTGAACTCACTCTCTTTTTCTATTAGGATAAACTGCTATAATGCCCTTCATACCCAAACTCCCTTTGGAGGGTATAAGATGTCAGGCAATGGACGAGAGCTGTAAGAACCATCACATTTTTTCCGTTTTTCATTTTGTTCTGTTGTACCTGTGTAGTGTGTATGCCCTAACCCCCCTTGTGTGTTGTCTCTGTCCCATCAGTGGAGAGTATGCTCTGGCTGAGTACTCTGAAGTAAAAACAGTGACCATCAAACTGAGTGAAACCATATGACAAGAACTGGGAAGGTTCAGTGCTCTGCACTTGCAGTCACATCAGGATAGATCACAATTCTCTTCAACCCACACGTTTCTATGACCGTCTTCAGTCAAGCTCATTATGTTGAGCCAATATAGCAGTCTATAGAGAACTTTAACTTTATTATTTGTCCCTTGAGGGGCGACTTGTTATGCAGCAGTTACACAAGCATTCACAATAAACAAACAATAAAAACAATTAAAAAATGTTTAAAAAACACACAATAAAAACTATATCATAGCACTAGTGTCATCATTTGTCCACTGTTTGTATACTGTAGGTAAGGATGGATTTTTACTCAACAGCTACATTAATGTTAGTATGTAAAACTGATAATTTTGTAATTTTCAAAGAATATCCCAATAATTTATTCTGAAGTTTTATGCAAGTATGGGAATTGATATTTTAGTTAAATTTGATACAGTGCTCAGTTGGTGTATATCCAACTAACCCATGGACAACAGCAAGTTAGTATATTTATAAATGTATAATGTGTCTGCTGTCAAGCATATGAGTCTGTTAATGTGACAAGTGAATTTACCAGCAGACAATTAGTAATCAGTTAATGTATACTTGGGTTAAAATGCAGTAGTTATTTCAGTAAAATTCAAATTTTACTCATAATTAGTAATTAATTTTGGAATTTTTATTCAGAAGACAAAAACTGAGAAAATGGGCTTTATCACAGGATGAAATTTACTCATCACAGAGATAGTTCACTTGTCACAATACCAAAGTGTTCAGATGTCTTCATGTTCATCTCTAATCCTCATGTTGTGTGTTTTTACTGTTCATTCAACATCTTAGTCTATTTCACTGTTGCATTGTTGGAACTGTGGCATCTATCGCTTAACTCCACAATTCCTTGTTTACATTTCCTGAAAAGTATTTTCCTGAATCTGCATTGTGACTTAAACACATAATCTTTGAACTATCTATATACTACCGCCTAATATCAACATAAGCAATATGAAAAGGTCAAGAAAAGAAGTTTATTTATGTATTTGCTGAGTACAGATGTATGCAGACAATTTTTTTGTTTCAAACCTGGGTGTGATTTAATATGGATGTCATTTCTGACTTTTATACGTTGGAAGGAACTCGGTTCCTTGTCCAAGATATTGCAAAATTTCCTTTGCCACTAACAGTTTAGCACTGTAATAGCAACGATGTCATTACAAGAGTAGTGCCATTTTAAAAAAAATAAAATTTTTAAATGTTTTAAATGAGATTTTTTTCCTTTGACCAACATATGTGGTTTGAATGGGGAATAAGCATGTAATAGGTTTTCTCACATTACTTTTGTACCTAAATAGAAATTCTGAATAAAGGAAATCAAAGAGACATTGGGTATCAGTCTTTAAATGTTAAGTCTTTAATGTGAAAAAAATAAAACCCAGCGGTAACGGACATACACATAAACATGTAGCCCAAAAGCCGAAAATTATTCATATACCTTCTCAGCAATTAGTGTCAACACCTTTCTTTATGACACACCAATCAAACTGTCTTTATAACTGCCAACAGGCATACCTCCACTGGAATGTTGGACTACTCCTCTTGTGCGACAATATCTTGCTCTTTGAGACTGGGAGATTTCCTTGCCATTGCTCTGGACTTCAGTTTTTCAGTGGGAGTCCCAATGCTGCCCCAGGCTAAGCATTTTTGCTCCAGAATCTTAAAGTCAAGCTTTTTTTAAAAAATCATGATGCTGTTTACTACATTTTCACCACCAAGCTTGTCCATGGGTATGTGAACTTGGAGTTGAATGCTTCACTTATTTTGTGAACCAAGTACAACTGCAACTCCTTCAAAACAGACACAGAAAAGCTCACCTGGACGAAAAGGTCTGCTTATCAGTTTTGTGGTTGTTTGAGCTGAATATGTAGTTATTTGTATGCAGGGACATGGCACTCAACCACAACTATTTTTTTAATTTCTACTGCAATGTCTTCCATCTTTGATCACATGATTGTGTCCTTTCCAGCCAGAAGAAACATCAATTCACTGCAATTAAATTTTGGTATGAGTACATATATTTTATACTTTTTAAAATTGTTTTTTAGGGATAATTATATATACTGCAGCGGTCATTTTTTATGAGCCAAATATAGACTTGTTTTAGTTATACTGGAAACTATTTAGCTACTTATGTTGCAGTGATGAGTGAAATGTAAAACAAAACAACATGCTCAAGTCTTCATAGTATTAGTACATTCTGATACATTGTGCTCACTGTATGGATTGTAAAACAGAAGGATGGTTTGTGGGAGTGACTGCAATTGGCTGCAAATGATCTTGTTTCTGAAGATTTGTCAGTTGAATTTAAAAACATTACTACATTGTTCATATTGGAATAATTAAATTATTATGATCAATTTCTGAACTCGTTATTGATACAACCAAATAATACCCAGAAAACCTACAATAAGTAATAGTCCACTGACATTTACTGCGTTACGCCGTTATATATATATTTTTCTGAGAGTAAAGATCTGTTGATGGAACATTTTTTCCTCCAAGTAGCCTTTTATTTTGAAATATTATCCCGGATGAGCTGTTTTTAATAAAATGACAGTATTGACGTTATTTTGAAAATGACCGGAGACGCCGCTGTTGTCTGCCTGAGTCCGCGTGTATCCGGATTGGAAAGTTTTGATGGTGGAATCAGGAAGTCCAGCGATCCGCTGACCAACAGAGAGCCGCTGCTGGAGCCTGGAGCTCCGGACCGAGAGGTGAGCCGGGTCCCTCTGCTTCATGTCCGCTGCTGGAGGTACGACAGGGGCAAGTTAGGTCTGCTCTGTGACGCGGTCTGTGGAGAAAGAGAAACTAATCTGGATGTAAAAAAAACAACAAAAAAAACTAAAGGAAAGAAAGAAAGAAAAAGAAAATCGGTTCCATTACTGAATTTTGTCCTTCCTTAGCTCATTTGAATTCTTCATGTCGGCATTATTAAACTCGAGAGAGAAGCTGTGATTTTCAAAACTTGTCGATGGCCGTCTGCCCACGCAGCCAGTCCGCAGCGCCGCTCTCTGCTGCTGCTGCTGCTGCTGCAAGGGGAGGTGAAGCTACGAGGGAGAGAAAGAAGGGAAGGGAAAGAAGTGGCTTCTCAGCATTAGCAACAGACTGCCAGTAGAGTTCCAGCAGACAGTGGGAGAGACACGCAGGCAGGAACAGGGCTCTGTGATTTACAGAGGTGACTCCACGGAGACACTCAGAAACGTTTAAACTGACAGGTTCACCGTGGAGATGGAACACAGATGAATAAGATGTGCGTTTAAAAGTGTGGACTAAATAAACCTCTAAATCTAATTTTGCAAATTATTAGAACTACTATTGTGGTTCTTTCCACCAGGGATGAACCTATTTGGGACCAACAGATGTTGATTAATGGTAATAGAGAACTGTAAACAGATATTCAAGTTCCTTATTACTCCGCCAAGGAGTTATGTGACTGTCAGCATACCTTTGTCTGTGCACAACATTACTCAAAAACAGACTACCGGATTTGAATTAAATTTTCAGAGAAGTTCAGAAATGACACAAGGACCACCTCAATAGATTTTGGCAGTGATGCGGCTTATAGTCTGAATCCATGGATTTGTTAAAGATTTCTGTTGACACTGGTTGTGAAAAACACTATCCACAGAAAGGACTACTCATTTACTTAGGTAGCACAACAGAAGTTGGTGAATTTCTCGTTTAGATGCTGCTGGTACTGGTGGTGATTGTTGTAGAAGGACTGGGTTCTTTCCAGAAACAGCTGGATTTCACTGTCATGAATGCTCCAGAAGTTCCACAAGACCTATCTCTGTCTGTTAGCTGCTTTGAAATGGCTCCAAGTAACTTTCCTGACTCGTTTAAGTCAGTTATTTGCTTTTTCAGATCTGTGCTGAGCTCTTTTGTAACATCTGTGTCTGTGACTGATGAGTGCATCAAACAGGTCCTATTTCAATTGGCTCAGAGAAGTCAGCTGCTGTAGTCAATTGTAATCACTCACAAGAAGTTAAGAGGTCATGCCACTAAGAAAATGTGATGAACATAACTTTCTGCAACACCAAAACTGATCATTCAAGCTGCTGTCTGTAGATTTTTGACCAAGCAGATTGTGTTATTTTTCCAGAATACCAATAATAAATATGTGAAAGAACCAAATGCATTATTATTCCACCAAGGAACGCGACAGAGTTATATGACCATTGGTGTGCGTTTGTCTGTTTGTTATAGATAGTAGAATAACACTCGCCCGTGCTCAGTGCAAGGTCATTTTATTTGCGGGTACATCCTTTAAATGGTCATATTCTATGTTGCAGTCATTTCTCACCATAAATAACTAATAAAAAATGCTGCATTTCTACAAAAATATGCTGCATTTCTGACAACGCCATATGGGGGAATGAGCAGCTTTGGCGGAGTGCTGGCTCTGACTGCTTTTGTTGGTAACAGCATGTAATGACAGTGAGACTAGGTTCTCTGTCTGCTGTTCTTCTGTGTTTTGTTCATCTTTCACTGTTCCATTAATTTAACTATGGTTCAGATCTTACAACTTCGGGTTCTTATGGTTTCAGGATTATCTCTGGCTACCTCCTATCTTAGCTGATAAGTGTTAGCGTAGCTTTAGCCTCTGTGAAAGCAGCTTATATCCTGACTTGTGGAGATGTCTGCTAGAGAGACATGTCTGTCAGGTTTTTAAAGTTATTCTGACTTTAGAAATATGCTGAAGTTATTCTAGATAGCATTAACCACAAGTTAAGAGGCATAGCAAGCCGTTGCCTAGTCAACAAAGTAAGTTCTGGCTGCACAACACGTTAACACCTGCAGATTAAATATTGGAGTCTTTTCTGTATAACAGGCACTTACTGGTGCTTGTGATTAAAAAAGCAAATACAATAAAGAGGTCATATTGCTGAGTCAAAATCGAAACAAATCACTTTATAGATCAGGTGAGAGCCAAATGTTTCCCTTCATGCTCTGAGGTTACGCAACATCTGGCCCTATAAACTGCTCCTTTCTTGAGCTGAGGTTATCATTGCAGCTTATATTTGCAGGTCAGTATCAAGTTGCACGTCTAATCCGCATGCATTGTGCAATGACCGCTAGTAAGTGAATCTGTGCAGGTCTGACTCATCTCAAATGAGCCTTTTGTGTTCTCCGTTTATGATGGATCCAGTTTCACTTTGTGCTCAATGAAGCCAATATATGGATCACTTTAAATCTGAGAATCAACAGAGATTGTGGACACAGCTAATGTGGCAATGGTTTTCAGGAGCTTAAAGAATGTTGGAAACGCAAAATTGAGCGTGTTCCTCAATTAAAATCTTTTAGCTACTTAGAGTAAAGTCAGGATGATTTAAAAAATGACATAAAGAGCTTTTATTCTCATTCAGTTTGAGCAGCAAACAGAATAACCTTAATCAGGTTTACATTTAGTATAAGCAGCATTTGCTTTTGAGATATATTTTGCATGATACTGGAAAGTAGGTTTTTACAAGTGCATTTCCAGAATTTTTCTGTCGATTAAGATTTTCTTGGGTGCTTTAGTCATTTCATAATGTTAAGACCTGGATTGTACCATCTACTGCAACGGCCTCTTTTCATTCTTATCACTGAAGATAGATTCTTATGACTTTATAATCTGGGTCATTTTTATTTGTGAGAGAGTGAATGTAGGACCTCCTTGATGGTTTTGTATTAATTGATAAGAATCACATTGAATTTGTCATTTTTAAGATTAATGAAGAATACATGACTTGAATAAAATTTTAAATGTAATTCAATTTTTTATTGCATTACATATATTTTTGATCAAAGGTAAAATATTACGATAAAGACAGATTGCATTGCCAAATGATTTACAAGTTTAATAGCAAAAATACTGATAATAAATGATATATTATGTAGTGTATTAAAAATGCAGATCGTGCAGTTAAGATGAGACCACGAACCTAAAAAGGTTTCAAGAGTGGCTTTATTTCTCTCATGGAGTCCAGTATGCAGATGTGAAGAGAAAGTAATTTACAAAGTTTGGGTACAACATGGGAGAAGCCCCCTGCATGTGCCAAAGCATCCTTGGGCAACACTCTAAATCCCAAGTTGCTTTTAATGATGGGAAAGCACCCTGCTGAGTGTCTGTGTGTACATGGTTTATTGAGAAACACATTGTACAGTACTTTGTAGAACATAACTTCAGGTAACAAGGCGCTAAATAAATATAAATGCAGACCAAGTAGGTGGATATTGTAGCTGCAGCAAATGGGAATGAACAACAAAGTATAGATTTAGGACCAATGAGGTGTAATTCAGTCATCAGGATAACAGTGAGAAGCGATTCCATAGTGCTGAAAGACATTACTAGGAGGATGGAGGCAAATGATGAACAGCAGTGGAACCAAGACTGAACCCTGTTGATCGTTTTGGTAGACTGTAGTGCTTTAAGTGGTCATTCTGAATCTGTACAAACTGTGTCCTATCTCAAAAATAGAGGCAAGTCAGTGACACACAGTGACACTGATTTCAGCGCAAGCACGGTGACCCAAGCGTAGCTGGTGGTGTATATACTGTTAAAGGTTGCACTGAGGTCAAGGAGGTTAGGACAGAGGAGGACTGAAATTTGCAGTGCAGAGGTGGTTGCTGGAGACCAGGACTGCTTCCGTATTCTGTTTAGGGTGGAAACCAGATTAGAACTGTTTCATTTAGAATTCTCACAAATCATTATCAAAAAATCCATGTTGAATCCTTTTTATGTTTGTTTAGAAAACTGCACAAGTGCACTAAGTGATATGCTGACCAGAAAAATGAACATCTATGCTTTCTATTGCAATCCAACATGACACACAATAATTCCTTGATTAAATGTATTATTTACTTAGTATCTACCCTTGAAATACAAGCCCAGCTCCTGGGTGTTTAAAACAAATAAACTGTAAACATGGTATTGTAGTTTTACATGTGCATAAACACAGTATCCTTTAAGCAGCTATTTAACTTGTCAAATGTGTATATATATATATATATATATATATACATATATATACAGATATAGATAGATATATATAGATATATATATATTTTTTTAATCAGTCTGTGTTTGTTTTTCATGAGTGCTTTGTCTTCATACAGGGTGACATCACACTCAAACCTTCTCTCTGCGGAAGAACTCTGCTCAGAGAGTGATTAATGTAACCATTGACACCAGAAAAAATGTCCTACTGACCTGTTGTCCTTCCCAACACCCTGGAGACACTCTCAGCAACATGGAGCAAGAAATCGGTGAGTAACCTCCCAGCATGTCATCTGTCCCTCTCTAAATCCAGCCATACACATTACTTTGTTATTTAACTGGCAGGTTCAGAAAGAATGTGAGTGAAAACTGAAATGTCTGTACATGTGGAACAGCTCAAACACGGCTTAAATTTAGCAAAAACAGAACAGAAACCAAAATGGTTTCAAAAGCATAATCGTCTGCTGTTCAGCTATGTTGCAGGCCAACTGTCTAGTAACCGACAAAAAAAGTCCATAATAGCTGATGGAGGATTGTAGTAGGGTATGGTAAATGGAGTACAGTATGGTATGTTGTGCTGTTTTTGTTGACTTCTGTGGCTCTTGACCACATGGAGCATGCACTGTACCACGTGTTTCACCAGTTTTCATGTAATTTATAGCATTTTAAACTTTCAGAGCTAATAGTGGCAAAGCTTGTTTCTTTGAGTCAAATTGGACAGAAACAAAAGTGGCCCAATTTTATCATTATTATTACTTTTTATTGCCATAGCAAGTAATACAGGGATTGGTTGCTTTCCTTTATATGTTGTGAATGTTCACTTGTGTTTTCTTATGGAAAATTACGGTAAATAGACAAGCAGATACTTGTGTGTGTGTGTGTGTGTGTGTGTGTGTGTGTGTGTGTGTGTGTGTGTGTGTGTGTGTGTGTGTGTGTGTGTGTGTGTGTGTGTGTGTGTGTGGATACATGTCAGAAAGACCGTGTGTATTCAGAGTACGTGGTCAGAACAAAAGAGTATGGGAAGTGGGAGTTATGAGTTTCCTCTGTGTGTGTGTGTGTGTGTGTGTGTGTGTGTGTGTTCTGTGTAAGATACGTGTGCCAGGTTAGAAAAGAGGATGTTCGTTTGTGTGCAAGACTCTGCATTAGTATGCAGCATAAATATAAGTTTACACTCAGTTAGCAGTGCGAGTCTGGCTAATGAAGCATGTTGAGGGAGGGTCGTGTGTCATAGAAGACAGTTCAATGTGTCTCAGGAGAGGAGAGGACAAGGATCTCTCCTCAGCAGAGAGTAAGAATGAAGAAAGAACATAGACATCCTATAGGTAAGGGAGAGAACAAAAGTTCAGTTTAATTCACACAAACAAATTCATTCAGCATTATCCTAGATAATCCTGGATTGCTAGATAATCTCGTTAGGAGTTGGTGTTCAGCTGGATTGCAACAAAACAACTGCGATTTACACAGTTTTAGTATAACTAGATGGCATGTTATTCTTAGAATGGTATATAGACTTGTTAGATAACTAAAAAATGAAATAGCACACTACAAAACAGTGCAGAAAAAGTTCTTAAATTCTTCAAAAAATAAATTTAGATTTTTACGTTCTGGCACAATGACCGATAAAGACACCCTAAATAAAACAACTGATAAATTCAGTTTAGCTTGGATCATACTTTGATATTAAGAGTAAAGCAAATATAAGATATAAGCATGAATTTCTTAAAGTGTAACAGCATTTTAGGACTTCTACCAAGTACACATATTTAACTAAAATAAATGGTAATTAATCTGCTAATCCATGGATAGAAATCCTCTTTTTACATATCCTTCAGTCAAACAACAACCCTTATATAATTCCATCTGAAATTATTAGAGGCCTTCTGCTCAACCGTTTCTGAATTGCTTGAATATTACATAATATAACATAATCTGTGACTATGAAACACATTCGAGATATCTGTGTTTTAGATTAATGTATAAATGAAGATTATTATCTTATTAATTGGGGCTGCACAGTGGAGTAGTGGTTAGCACTTTCACCTTGCAGCAAGAGGATCCCCGGTTCAAATCCCGGCCTGAGCCTGGGATCTTTCTGCATGGAGTTTGCATGTTCTCCCTGTGCATGTGTGGGTTTTCTCCGGGTACTCCGGCTTCCTCCCACAGTCCAAAAATATGCTGAGGTTAATTGATAACTCTAAATTGCCCGTAGGTGTGATTGTCTGTCTGTATATATGTACACACGTGGACAAAATTGTTGGTACCCCTCAGTTAAAGAAGGAAAAACCCACAATTCTCACTGAAATCACTTGAAACTCACAAAAGTAACAATAAATAAAAATTTATTGAAAATTAAATAATCAAAAACAGCCATTACTTTTGAATTGTTGATTAACATAATTATTTAAAAAAACAAACTAATGAAACAGGCCTGGACAAAAATGATGGTACCTCTATAAAAGATTGAAAACTATTTGACCAGAGTGACATGATTAACTCAGGTGTGTCATTTAATTGACATCACAGGTGTTTCCAAACTCATAATCAGTCAGTCTGCCTATTTGAAGGGAGACAAGTAGTCACCCTGTTGTTTGGTGAAAAGGTGTGTACCACACTGAACATGGACAACAGAAAGCGAAGGAGAGAATTGTCCCAGGACATCCGAAAAAAAATGATAGACAAACATCTTAAAGGTAAAGGCTATAAGACCATCTCTAAACAGCTTGAAGTTCCTGTGACAACAGTGGCTCATATTATTCAGAAGTTCAAGACCCACGGGACAGTAGCCAACCTCCCTGGACGTGGCCGCAAGAGGAAAATTGATGAGAAATTGAAGAGACGGATCGTTGGAATTGTATCCAAAGAGCCCAGAGCAACCTCCAAAGAAATTAAAGGTGAACTCCAAGGCCAAGGTACATCAGTGTCAGATCGCACCATTCGTCGTTGTTTGAGCCAAAGTGGACTTCATGGGAGACGACCAAGGAGGACACCACTGCTGAAAAAAACTCATAAAAAAGCGATACTGGAATTTGCAAAAATGCATGTTGACAAGCCACAAAGCTTCTGGGAGAATGTCCTTTGGACAGATGAGACCAAACTGGAGCTTTTTGGTAAGGCACATCAACTCTATGTTCATAGACTCAAAAACCAAGCATACGAAGAAAAGAACACTGTCCCTACGGTGAAACATGGAGGAGGCTCAGTAATGTTTTGGGGCTGCTTTGCTGCATCTGGCACAGGGTGTCTTGAAAGTGTGCAAGGTAAGATGAAATCTGAAGACTATCAAGGCATTCTGGAGAGAAATGTGCTGCCTAGTGTCAGAAAACTTGGTCTCAGTCGCAGGTCATGGGTCTTCCAACAGGACAACGATCCAAAACACACAGCCAAAAACACCCAAGAATGGCTGAGAGAAAAGCGTTGGACTATTCTAAAGTGGCCTTCTATGAGCCCAGATCTGAATCCCATTGAACATATGTGGAAGGAGCTGAAACATGCCATTTGGAGAAGACACCCATCAAGCCTGAGACAACTGGAGCTGTTTGCTCATGAGGAGTGGGCCAAAATACCTGTTGACAGCTGCAGAACGCTCATTGACAAATACAGAAATCGTTTAATTGCAGTGATTGCCTCAAAAGGTTGTGCAACAAAATATTAAGTTATGGGTACCATCATTTTTGTCCAGCCCTATTTCATTAGTTTGTTTTTTTAAATAATTATGTTAATCAACAATTCAAAAGTGATGGCTGATTTTGATTATTTAATTTTCAATCAATTTTTATTTATTGTTACTTTTGTGAGTTTCAAGTGATTTCAGTGAGAATTGTGGGTTTTTCCTTCTTTAACTGAGGGGTACCAACAATTTTGTCCACGTGTGTACCCTGTGACAGACTGGCGACCTGTCCAGGGTGTCCCCTACCTTCGCCTGAGTCTGCTAAGATAGGCTCCAGCACCCTCCGTGACCCTAGTGAGGATAAAGCGGTGTATAGAGAATGGATGGATGGATGGATGGATTTTTTTAACCCACCAACTAACTTTGAGCACATAATTTTGCACATTGAAAAAATGCTTGAAAAATGTAGCTATGTTTAGATGACAATATCTCAGGAACTATTAAAGGTAAAATCCTCACAATTTTCACTGTTATTTTGTTGAATCAAATGCTTAATACAGCTGACATAAAATGTGAATAATTGAGGGCATCATGAAAAGTCCCATCTTTGAGCTCACATGAACAAAAGAATGAATAAGCAGAACTCAGCTAGTTTTATTTTCCACAACATATGCAGTTGCATACCACAATATTGCAAAACAAAACATATAGATACTTGAATATTGCTCAAGAACCCAAAGCAAGCACAATAGAATTCTGGAGTTTCAAAATGCTACTTCACATATAACTAAAAAAAATATTTTATACGATCGGTATATTTTTAATTTTCAGACTCCGCTTTCTAAATGGTTTGGAGGAGGTTTCTCATGTAGTTCTGTGTATTTCTTTGTGAATTGTCACTACAGTAGGACTTTAGGAGGACATTAGCATAATATAACCATGACCAAATACATAGATCTGCTTGGATTTTTCTCGTGGGAAATTTTCATACCTTGACATATGTTTAATGGTGATTTGATGTACGTATGTAAGCAAGGCTTTATTGATGCATTTATTCTCATTGTGGAAACTGTTTGATAGGATCTTTGTGGTTCATGTTCCATTAGGAATAAACTGGCCCTTCGGGGACCAATGTCACAAGCTGGTCTATGTACAGAGAGTTAAAGTGAGATGGTACCTAGTAAGTGTTTAAGAGTTTACCGTCAAGCATCTTCCCTAATAAGTATATGAGTCCAGCAAGTATAATAGGTAAGGTCACAGTTGTGATACTGATATTGCACGGATTCTAGACAATGTTAACAATAAAGTAGTGGTGGGACGCAATTGAAAAAAAATTAATCTAATTAATTACAGGCTTTGGAATTAATTGCAATTAATCAAATTTGTCAAACAGCAATATTTGACACAATAAGTAATTATTTTCACTTCAAATAAATTTTGGTTGACAGTTGAATCAATGAATAGACATATACGTGTGTAAAATTTGAAATTTATAAAATTAATACAATTTTAAAATGGGATATGATTTAAAGCCTGTATTTAGTTTGTTTTTTCCCTATTGTATGGCTATAACAAAAGCATAAGTAGTTCAAGGACCTTCAAAAAGTAGAAAATCCACAGATTCATTCTGTTTTCGTAGTGTCTGGGTCTGATAAATGGTGTCATTTTGATGGCTCTTTTTTTAGGAATATACATTTTTATTTATAAACAAAATATTTTTTCATAAACTAAAAGTTTATAATTAGGTTGTTAAAAGATAGACATTTTTGTGGTTTAACTTACTACTCTGCCAAGGCTCCACCTCTTTGGCAGTGTAATGAGTTAAACCACAAATATGTTTGTTTAATTTCTATTTATCTGCATTTTTTCATCTGTCTGCTACATTCACAGATTTTGCCAAACTCAAAATGCAATTATAGCAATTATATTCAACATTGTACAACTTTTTGTAAACCAAAGCACTTTTAGTGACTTCTAAAGTGGTCTATTATGGGATGGCTACACCGTTAGCTGTTAGCAGGACTAATGTAGCTAACGTTAGCCCTGGTGCTAACAGAAACATGTTTTGCATTGAGGTGATGCCGTCGACTTAAAGTGATGCAGTGATAAGAAAACTCTTTGTTGCACAGTTTGCACACAGCCACGCTGTTATTCAAGTTGACATTGGGAATATTTTTAAAAGCAAATTTTCCTAACAACAAGCTCAATATGGTCCCATCTTCCTTCACTGTTTACCAAACCTCCTTGTGACATCACTCCTGTGTATCCTCTTCACTGCAGACCGTAGACCGTAAGCTGCAGACAGACTTTAGGTTCATTACCACCACCTACTGGGCTGGAGTGTTCATCAGTGTTACCAATGTGCCACAAATTAGGGAACTGAGAAAGGTGCAATTGAATGCGTTAATGTATTTAACACATTATTTTTTCTGTAATTAATTAATTGAAATGAACGTGTTAAAGTCCCAGCCCTACTATAAAGATATCTCTAGAGCCATATTTATCCTTGAAACATGGGTTAATAGTAAAAGTCTTAAAATATTATCATGTCAAATGATGAAAGATGTGGATAACCTAAGCTGTTCTGAAAAAAATAAACAAGATACAGCATGTATGGCCTTCATAATCTAGACAACTACCCTGAAAATAGACAAGAAAATATTGGGTCATGTAGTAAACATATTTACATATTAAACATATTTGACATCTAATTGTCTAGTTGCAGCTTCTTCAGTTTGTCAGATTTTACATTTTTCTGCAATTTTATTTACTAATGTACTGATTTTCTGTGGGTTTTTGACAAAAAAAAACAAGGCATTGGATGACATCATCATGGACTTGTAATGTAATTCTGATGTGATATAAATTTCCTTAAGGAATCAGGTAATCAGTTTAATGTTCCATTAGACAGTAGAAATTGCACTGTATCATAGCAAAGACAGTAAAAGGGAGAGAAAGACAGGCAGCCAGAGGTTGGCGTGATTACACACAAAGGAGTATCATCCACCCCCTCCTGTTTGACTACCTCACTCTCCCGGCTGCCCCCATCCTGCCTTTCTCTTCGGTCTGTTTCTAGCTGGTGGAAGATCATCCAAGGAGTGTAGCCGGAAGCTTGAGGACACTGGGTAGTAAACTACACAGCAGTTGGAGTGAAGCTATGAAATGAAAATGATTAGATTTAGATGTGATGGAGGCAGAAAGAAGAGGAGGATTTGCTGCTTCGCTCTAAGCAGGTTAGTAGAAGAGAGGATCAGAGGCGCAGAGCAGGATGCTGACGGAAGCGTTGTTTATATGCTGCACATGTAGGGCTGGTTGAGCCTAAAAGCTTCTCTGCACTGAGCTGTGATTCTACTAGCAGATGACTAACATCCGAATTGAATGAGCCAGCGTAGGCTGCAGATCTATGCGATAAATCACATTTCAAACACAAATGACAGACACTGGTATTTTTCCATTGGCCAGGCGAGACGTACCACTGCCTACCACCGAACCCAGCCAAATAACATCTAATCATATGTTAACAAAGCAGGATGTAGTTTAAGGGAGCCAGCTGCTTAACGTATTTTCAGCCCTTCTCAAAACTTACACACATGCCATATAAAGGTCAACAAATGAAAAATGAAATTAAATCAAATTTACAATTCACGATTTAATATTACGAGTTGATGACAGACTTCAAATACAGTGAATAGCTATAGTTGAAATGTCACTAAGTAGTATCAAAAACAGGGTTTGAATTCATGAAAATCGTTGGGATTAAAACTTCAAAGACATGTTATAAATGTAATTTATGTTAAACACAATCCTTTTACATTACTGACTAGTCTAAGCTTTACATTTTTAAATGCAGTGTTCTGTATTGTAGAACTGTAGTGTGCTTGTCTGTGAGCTTTTCCTAGGCACATCATGCATATTACTGTTATATACACCTGTTAGCCACAGTATTAGCCAATATTCAGATCTCAGAATTTATATTCGAATACCAACGTCACAAATGAATATTCGGATAATCAAGTCCAGCCCTACTGATTATATATGCATGAGTGTTATTCACTTCACCTGTCAGTGGTCATAATGCTATGCCTGAATGATACACACGGTCTTGTGTAAACTTTCGTCCACAACTGTATATAAATAGATGATTTCCAAATCTCTGTCATTTGTCTCAAAAAAATCTCATTTTGCAGCAGCTTCTCTCTAAATATCCACTACTGACACCAGTGATGTCGAGTGCTCACTGCTGTTTCTTCATGTAGCAGAAATCATGAGGATGTGGTTTATAACTCAAATGAAAAGAGAAATTTGTTGATGGTGGAGCTGTTCAAATCCAATTCTGGAAGACTTATAGAAGAATACTGACAGAATACTGTCTGTGAGTCTGCTCTGGGTCTAATGGTTTCATCCCCTATGGGGTTCTCAAATTTCCTCTGCAGCCAGTCAGACTAAGTCTTAGTTAATTATTCAGTAAAAGCAGATTTGGCTCCATAGAGTAGCCATATATACAATACATATATACAGTAGTTAATGCAAAATCAGCTCTAACAAGAAAATTGTGTTAAATGATTTAACTTGCAGTTCCCAACTGCCAGGATAGACATAGTGTGGTGGATCCCTCTTTGTATAGGACCTGAGAGAGGTCTGATGCCTGATCACTTCACAGCTGAGAGAAAATCCTCCATGCTATGGAAACTGTGCTGTGCACAGCACTAATTTTTAGCTTGCATGCTAATGTTTTTTTTGGTAAATATCTATTTTACACTACATTTAATCTAATCTGTTTTTCTGTCAGAAACCACAAACAGCCACAAATTCTCAATTGGACCAATTGGACTGAGGTCTGGGCTCTGACTTGGCGACTCCACAGCAATCACCTTGTTGTCTTTAAACCATACTCTGTATTTTTGGTTGTATGATTTAGGTCACTGTTTTGCTGGAAAACAAATCTTCTCCCGAGTCACAGTTCTTTTGCAGACTGAGGTTGTCCCTCAGAATTTCCCTATATTTTGCTACATTCATTTTCCCTGTTACCTTTACAAGCCTACCAGGGCCTGCTGCCAAAAAGCATCCTCACATCATGATGCTACCACTACACTCCTTCACTTTGGGGATGTTTTGTTTGGTATTTGGTGTAACTGGTAAAGAACAGACCACTGTTGTCCAGACAGTCTGTCCCAGCTCACCTTTGAAGATTGTACCCTTATTAGAGGAGCAATAGATGTCTTGGTGGCCCCCCTCACTAGTCTCTGCCATGCACGGACCACTCCTTAGTCCTTCCTTTTCTTAAATATGGATTTAGCTGTACTCCAAGAGATGTTCAGTTATTATGAAATTTTCTTGTTACCATCTCATGACTTATGCTTTTAAATAACTAGTTGCTTGGAGTGTTATTTATTATCATGTGTCATTGTAGCCAGGAGTACGGATTTACCAGTGGTTATACATTCCAGATACAGGTATCCTTACACTACATTCACTTGAGACACATTAACTGCACTAAGATGGTCTCCATTTTACCATTTGTGTGATTGTAGTGAGCAGAGGAGGCGGGCAGTTCCGTCCTGGTAAGCAGAAAGCATTGTGGGGATCTTTCTAGTTAAAGGGGCACCATGACAATGTCTTCTGTGGTACGTAATGACCTCCAGCACAAGTTAAATCAAGCAAGGATCAACAAAGGTGCCATTCATATTTCCCAATGGAATATGTAGCGGTGGCCTTTGCTGCACGTATCATGTGTCTGTTGCTTAAAATAGCAACATCAGCACAGGAAAAATGTTCAGTAATATAAAGATCAATTACATATTGATTGTTAAGACTGTATTGGGCAGATATTGGCTAGTTAAAAAGTTAGAATCAAATGATTGGCATTGTGAGATTCCTATTATTCATCCATGGTGTAATAATTGAGTTGCTTAAGTCTTCTCCCCAAAGGAACTTACAAAGTGTTCACTGTCAGTAGAGGTCCCTAAGAACAACATTTACTGTAAACCACTACTTTGGTATCCGGCTTCCCTTGATGTCACATGGCTGTGCTAGTTGTATAGATAGGACAGATGTAGACACAGGTGCCCTTGTGGAGTTGTAGTAGTTGTCAATGACTGACACAGAGAATGTTGAACAGATCCTGTTGTTGTGGATCATGGTGATAATAACCACCAGGAGCTCAGATGTCACGATTTTTGACCTCATGTTTTGATGAACTCATGTTAGTCTTGACTAGCTTGTTAAAGTTGCTGTCACCAAGCAGCTCTGGTCAGACAACACAGAACATCTTTGGCCCTCAATTCTTATCTTTAGCTGATGCTAAGAGCTTACTAAAGCATTCACCTTGGCTGTCCACACTATTGTTTAATGTGTTTAATATGTCTTAATGTGTTTGCTATTTAATGTTACCACAGTTTGGTGTTGTGACTCAGTCTGCATGCTCAGGGCCAGTGATGATCAGGCAGCTTTGTCACACACAGTCAAAAATCAGTTCTGAATGAAAACCTGGAGTCTTCAAAAAGTTTTCAAGAAATAGTCTTTAAGCAGTCTTCAGAGTCTGATGTGAATTATGTTTATTCAATACAGAGACTGTAAGAACAAACATGAGCGAAATCTCGAGATTTTAACTAACTGCATAAAGCGTTACATCATCTTTTATGCAAATTTCTTCTGAACACACCTCTTCCGCTCTGGAAAGCCACAACCCATCATCTGAAGACCCAATCAGAACACACACGAAGTAATCATGTCAAAAGTTAGACCAACTCCTCTTTTTTATTTCTGCTAGGTTGGCACTATTTCTGCTTGGCTCAGCGTGCCCTAGGTTTCAAATCCTTCATATTTTTTTGGTTTTAATGGCTTATAAACTCAGCAAAAAAAGAACTGATACAGAGATACACAGAGCTCTTTAAAGTAGACTCATTTTGTCACAGCACACGATTTCCCCCCAGTAAAGGTTGTTCTGGGTTGGTAAATATGAATATCATGACTTAACAGGGAATGTTTCGGTGAAGAGGGCTAGTTTTTACTTTGCAGCTATTCTATCAAAAATACTACACTAAAAACATTTGAGTAAGATTATTATTTTTTTATTGATTAATGATGATTTGGATACTAATTTGTGAAGTATGGAAATGACTGACCTCGACCAATTGTGTGATTGTATGTACTCCAAGAATATCCATTTCTTACCTTATAACTTAACTTCCATTCTGTTACTTGTTCATTGTCTGATATGGTCATTGTAGTGGTGTACTAATTTACTCTAGAAACTTCTAAGAAATGAAATTATTTACCATCATACATAATGTATGTATCGTACTTTGAAGACTGAGATATTATTGGTATTAATTTTTTGTCTGTAAACTTGTCTGAATCATGTAAGTTCGTTATCTAGTACATGTTACACCTGACATCAGAGGCGATTACTCTTTCACAGTGTGCACTAATCCTGTCAGCTATGCTTTAGTTGAGGCTTTGACAACTTTCTTTAATAAGATGACCTAGTTCTGGTTGAGTGTTTCTGTAAAGTCTAAGGTAATACTTTGTGGTAAATAGCATTTGTGAGGAGAATGGGATCATAGCTGCAGGTTTAACTCTCTTTTGACCACTGTCCTCCCCCTTTGTGTTGCCAGGCCCTAGGGAGGCAATGGGAGCTAAGGCATCAGTGGTGGAGGGAACTGGGCCCAGCTCTACACTTCCTTCTCCTACTTTAGAGAACATCCAGGCAGCATATGACAAGGGAGAGGAGGAGATTGCCAGAGAGCTGATTCAACAAGCCTGCTGTTTGGAGTGCAGTGCAGGCCCCCCCTACATTGATGCGGTAAGTCTCAACTGTGCTACTGGCTTGGCTAAGCCACATTCAAATAGTATGTGGCATGTGGG
Organism: Acanthochromis polyacanthus; assembly: GCF_021347895.1. Lineage (NCBI taxonomy): Eukaryota > Metazoa > Chordata > Actinopteri > Pomacentridae > Acanthochromis > Acanthochromis polyacanthus. The sequence goes on along the minus strand of NC_067114.1, from coordinate 35,624,175 downwards.
GTGGCAGTGATAAATTGTAATAAATAACAGCCAACGAGAGGGAGAGGTTTCATTTATGTAGTGTCTTAGAATGAAGGGGGCTTGAATGGACCAATAAAGTGTGCTACAGTAGTCTCTTACTTCCAACATTTAAATTCAGACATCACATTCATACAAGAAACACACTTATGCTCAATAAACCATCAACAACTCAGCAGAGTATGAATAGGTAATATTTTTATGCTAAAATCCACCTACAATGAAAGGCACTCATTAATCAACAAGTAAACTTTTAACTCTGATATATGTAACTCTGGGATATATTATAGTAACTGGCCCTCCTTACCAAACTGCAGCTGTTCTTGTCTGTGTGTATGACTGAATGGGATATTGCAGGCTTTCTATTAAAAGTTATACTGTCACTCCCTGGTCTACATAGTTGTAGGCTTATGTTTGGAGGAGACCTCAATTGTGTGACAGATTCCAGTCCAGACAGATCTAATTCTAGGATAAATAAACCGTTTGAGATGTCACAAGTTCTGGCCACACTTATGGTCAATTGGGGTGCTTTGATCTATGGAGGTTTTTTTTTTATCCAATGATATTGTTTTTTACTCACTTATCCATGTCTCTCACTGATGTTAGACGAAATTTTTTATGTATAAGACCCTTCTTCCTTTTATAACCTCAGTCGAATACTATATTCTAGTTAATTCAGGTCACTTCCCTTTGATATTTCATTTTGAAACTTGAAACCCAACATAAGCAGAGTCATTCTTAGGAATTGTATCCGATACTACTCTGATGCGAAATTTTGTAATCTTATCACTCAATCTGTTGGGCTCTTTTTGGACCCCATTAAAACAGAAATCCAGACTATCTATATTATGGAAAACTTTTAAACATTCCGTAGGCAGTCGATAGTCTCATACTCTGCTTATGACTACCGCATGCAAAAGAGACAACGTGAGCAACAACAGCTGAACTCAACCATCTCCTGAGCTGTTCAAGGAGAGACCTGCGTTCCAAACTTTGGTCAGTCTTTTGCCCACTAGGGCTGCAGATAAGATGCTGTTTAAATCTTGTTGAGTACTATGAACAAAGGGGAAAAAAGAGATGCCTTCTTGTACATCAGTTAAAGGGCAGGATGGCCTCACAACAAATCTGTCAAATAAGTCAGGCATACTGACAACTAGCTCTACCAAAATTAACTCAACATTCAGAGTCACTATTATTTGGATTTATGCATATTTTATTTATGAGAACAGGGCTTGATGTAGCACCATTTTTTGACGGGCTCAGTGCCTTTAAATGTTCCCTTACCTGTGGAACAATACAAAGATTGGAGAGACGCCACTAAATCTTAGCAAGATAAAGATCCTGTCAAGTTAATGTAGAGTGGGCAGTCTCCAGGACTGGATGGCTGCCCTGGGAAATTTTTTTTAAAAGTTCTCCGGTCAGTTACCACTTCTGCTTTTAGAAATGTTTCAAGTTTCTCTCTGACATGATAAACTACCACTAGCATATACCCAAGCCTTCATCTCACTGATTCTTAAAATGGATAAAGATCCCAACTCATACTTCTCATATTGACCTATTTCACTTCTTAATGTCATCTTCCACCTGTTTGGAGGCAGATTCTGGAATGTCCTTTTACTGGAAATATGGTTGTTTAGTTTAATACTTGAAATGTAGAATCTAAGGAACAACTAAAATCCACTGCAACACTTTCAGGAAAATTATAAATTTGGTGGATTTGGTTTTGCAATAACTGATTTCAGTTGACACTGAAAGATTAATGCAGGCAGTTTAGGTGTGTACAGTCATGAAAAAATGAACCATCTTTGCAGAATTTTTAGTTGCATAATAGCAGAACACACTTCAGAGACGTGAGACTTTGATTAATTTGCTGAAAAAAAGGCATAATATGGGACCTTTAATGACCAAGCTCCGTCTTATTCTAACGACCTGATAGTACAACATTATTCCAAAAGAACATGCTGTCAATGTGCAGGGTTACTTGTGGTTCATAGAGCAGAATGGGAGGCAGAGCCTTCAGTTATCAGCTCCTGATAACTACAGATGTTCAATTGGCTGTTCTCAACCAGTGAATGGGAGTGAGCTTTTTTTGACCTTTAGGATTAAGGTAGTCTAGTGTTGGACAGAGTGATACATTTGGGCCTGTTTGTTGGATATTGTTGATAGAATCTTGTGCACACAGTGCAGCATCAAATTCAGATATCAGGAAACTGTTTTTTAATTCCAGCCTGAGCCGGGGTTTTTTTTTCTTTTTTGCACTGCTAAATATAGATAGAAAGGAATTCTTCCTTGTTTGTCAGGTGTTGTCAAGATTCCTTTTTTAACCCTTTAAGCTTCAGTCAATTCCAGCCGTTTTCAGTACAAAAAATCGCTAATATTCTATTTTTAAATAAAAAAAATGATGAAAAATACAGGGAATATTGGACGCACATCGTGAGGTGCATTTCCTTGAAAACGACCGATTCGTGGATTTTATACCGACTTCAGGACATGTTTTGGACAAAATAGTTTACTGGCTTGTGTTGTCTGGATGTAAAAGGTTGGATTATGGCCGTTTTTTGTGGAATCTTTTTTTCTGTGTGTAATAATGAACCCGGAAATGTGAGTCGCGCTGTGTGCATTGAAGCCGTGTATAGAGAATGGATGGATGAATATTTGTTTTTGTCAGACAAATGTGTTTTTCTCACCCGCTGTGGTAATCGCATCTGAAAGTGGTTTCATGAGAATCTAAGCTTTCCATCGGCGTATAGTGTTTGTATAATCGTGTTTGCACCCGTCGGACATTCTTGAAATTCCTATGCAAATTAGTAGGTGTACCGCCGGCGGTACACCTACGACGCACTGAAGCGTAAAGTGTTAAAGTAGAACTGTTCCCTTTAATCACCTTTTGTGTGTATTATACACTTCATGTGTTTTTTCTGTGTCTCGACTTATTCAAAGGAAATAGGAAGTCCAGCAACCTTGACCAACCTGTTATATCTTTGTAAGATAAGGGCCACTTCACTTCACTGTCATGAGCTAGGCTGGCAGTGTTAAAGGAGGAAGCATGAAACCTAGTTGAACCTGAAAAAGAAAAAAAATTACAGCAGAGGTTCGACAGTGTTCCAGTTGTTCCATTTTGTCATCTGTGTCAAACATATTTGAAGTTCACTGAATAAACATGCAGTATGTGCTTTCCACTGACATTTAGACTGAGCTTCCTTTAGTGCATTCTATGTATTGATTACTGTAAGTAGGCTTAAGGAAGGCTTGGCTTCCCATTTAATCATTTGGCTGTTAAAAGGTACAATTTAACTGTAAATAAATAATGAACTACAATCGGTGAATTAAACATTTACCCAAAATAATGATGATTGCCCAGAACCCATACACAACAAAACTTATACAGCTGAATGCATGCATACACCTGACCTTCACTGTAAAAATGGGAATTAAAAATCTTGACCATAATTAGTAATATGCTTTAATAATTTAACTGATTTATAGTATATTAGCTTGTGCAGTGGTTTGCACTATCACATCACAGCTAGAAGGTTCTGTGTTCAAACCTTGGCCTGGGGTCTTACTGAGTGGAGTTTGCATGTTCTTCCTGTGCAGTGTGGGTTCTCATTGGTTTCTCCAGCTTCCTCCCACAGTCCAAAAGCATGCTGCGATTAATTGGGGATTCTAAATTGTCTGTAGGTGTGAATGTGACTGTGCTTGGTTGACTGTCTCCATGTGTAGCCCTGTGATAGACTGGTGACCTGTCCAGGGTGTCCCCTACCTTCACCCTGAGTCAGCTGGGACAGACTCCAGTCCTCTGTGACCCTACAGATGACAAAGCGCTGTATAGAAAATGTTTGAATGGATGTAAGAAATTTTGAGTATTGGGTCATTTTGGTACCAGTGATCCACTAATGAAGGGTGTGCTTTTTATTAAAAGACAGAATTTTTGTTCTTTCATGTCTATATAAACCCAACACATTTGAAAGTTCTTCAGAGAAAAAAATGGCTGAAACAAGGAGTCAGGAATTGGAAGAAGATTCTGTGATCAGATGAGTCCAGTTTCCAGCTTCATCTTCCTCCTGCTAATGTGAGGGTACACAGAAGGCCAGGTGAAGCATTATCTCCAGCATGTACAGTACTTACTGTCAAGCATGGTGGAAGCGGTATCAGGGTTTGGGGATGCATGAGTGCTGCTAGTGTTGGTCATGTCACTGTCTGTGATGGCACATTGAACTCTGCCAAGTATTGTGCCATTCTTGAAACCCACATGCAAAGGCGTCAGTTTGTTTTTAAAAGTAGGGGGGATGGAGACCACAGCACTTTGAGAAAATGTCGAAGAACGGCGGCAAAATGCCACAAGCTGGGCTCGAACTCACAACCACCACACCAAAGGCGGAGGCTCAACCTGTTGAACTATCGGTACATGCGGGTAGAGGGGTCTGTGGACCGCTATAGTACTAATTCTCCCGGGCCGAAATTTTGCCCCTGCACACTTCTGGTCGGAGCGTCCACTTGGCACGGGCGCAAATTTAGCATCTGCACAGTTTTTTTTAACCTCACGAAGGTGTGCTGCATGTCTGTGCAACTCTCGGCTGAGTGCGGATGGTACATTCAGGAGCGTCGGAATTTTCTATACTGCCGAAAATAACTGGGTTTACAACGGCTTACATGTGAAGAATTTGAATGTGTTGGAGACAAAATGACCCCTGACAAAAAGTGGGGGGACACATCCCCACCGTCCCCCCCTAAACTGACGCCTATGCCCACATGGTCCCTTCTGCACGTGAACTCTTCCATCGAGGTCAAAACTGGATGTTTCAGCAAGATGATGCCCCTTAAACACATACAGGGCTAGTAGAACTTGGCTGCAGGAACACAGAATCTATGTCTGAGAGTGGCCAGCTCAATCCCTGGACCTAAGCCCCACTGAAAAATCTGTGGCGGATTATCAAATGGTCTGTTTTAAAGTGTGAACCAAAAAATTTAGAAGAATTAAAAGCAGTAATTCAAGAAAAATGGGACAAGATCACCCCTCAACAGTGTTCCCCAATGTTCATGAGAAGCATGCCAGCTAGGATTAGAGCTGTACTGCGTGCTAATGGCAGGACTACTAAATATTATTTTGACAATGTGATGTTTTATTTATTTTTTGTTCAGTTTTGAACACATTCTCTGTTGTTCATTGACTTTTATACCAACAATGTCGAGAACCGGCATGTTGAAACTGTCAAGAGTTTAATTTTGTTAGATTTCTTGTAAGCAATAAACAAAAGAAATATAATTTGTGTCTGTCTAATGTGGCCGCACCTTTTGAAACACAAAAAAGATTTTTCCACAAGTATTTCATGATAGTATTTGAGATTGTCAAAAACTGTTTTGCTCTACTGTAGATATGTTATGCATGGACATACAAAGATAACTTTAATGTTGATGTTAATGCTGAATGTTGTGTCAGTTACACACTGCATTTGTTCCCATTATGTGTTGTTATAGGCACATCTTCTGTGTGTGGCCACTCAGCATGGTGATCTACAGAGCGTGAGTTACCTCCTAAAAGAAGTCCGTATCACTGTGCCCTACGAGCCATCCAAGACCAACCCAGCCATTCTGGCAGCATACTATGGCCACACCAGCCTGGCCAAAGAGCTGCTAGATTCTATACCTGGTAGGACAAAATGAAACAATTCAATGTTCATGACATATAGACCACAGCTGGCATTTTATTTTGCATATTACATGTGTTTATTCAGGGACTTCACAGTGGGGTAGTGGTTAGCACTTTCGCCTTGCAGCAAGAAGATCCCCGGTTCAAATCCCAGTCTGGACCTGGGATCTTTCTGCATGGAGTTTGGATGTTCTCCCTGTGCATGCGTGGGTTTTCTCCGGGTACTCCGGCTTCCTCCCACAGTCCAAAAATATGCTGAGGATAATTGGTTACTCTAAATTGCCCGTAGGTGTGAATGTGAGCGTGATTGTTTGTCCGTATATGTAGCCCTGTGACAGACTGGTGACCTGTCCAGGGTGTCCCCTGCCTTCGCCCGAGTCAGCTGGGATAAGCTCCAGCACCCCCCGCGACCCTAGTGAGGATAAAGCGGTGTATAGAGAATGGATGGATGGATGGATGTGTTTATTCATTCTGATACCATAGGCAATTTGTTGTCCTGCAGCTGGGACTTACTGAACCTGCTGCAGTTTGTCAAATGATGCAATTGTACTTGCACTGCTTGCAAGGCTAACGCTTTAATAATTGAAAAGAGGACTCATTTTTAGACCAAAGTCAGTTTACAATTATGGTGTGTAATACTTTGAAAGTGTTGAGTAATCCCTAGTTATTCTGGATGTACTGTAAAATCTGAGAAAATAAATCTAAGTCTATATAACTAATATAACCAGTGTGCGTAATTTAATGGTTGATGCCTATTTTATTTAAAACATATAAGTAGAATAGCCCTTTGCAATTTTTGGACTCCTCATCCACGCTGAAAAAACACTTGACTCAAAAACTCTTCCTCCACTGACTGCTGATGGCTCTCTGGCTCCTTGTCAGGTCCATGTCTGAAGAGAGACTTGCTGAACTGGATGCTCGCCACATCTTGCCAGCAGGGTCACCTGGATGTGGTTCGTCTGCTGGTCCAAAGCTATGACGCTGATGCCAAAGACTGTTCCATCCACAGTGATGAATTTGCTGTCATCACCGGGCTGCCGCTGTACGCTGCTGCACAAGCAAGTAGGGAGACACACAATAAATAGTGTCGGGAAATCAGCCACGCTGCTGTCCAAATTGTACTTTCAGATTTTCAAGTTTGCTGCTCTACTGTGTCAAAAACAAATTCTGCAGTTCTGTCAAAAATAGTTGCACTGTCTGTGCTTTTCAAAATGTGAATGTTGGTCCTTGTTCCCGCTCTTGTGTGTCATTCTTGCATCTTTCAATTAGTTATCGCTATGCTTCCTTACTTCTAACTTCTCCAGGCTTCTCCAGAAGTCTTCTGTCTCCTCACTCCTTGTCTCTTCTGAGGCACTTTTAAGGGACTAGAACATGCTGGAAATCCTTGAAACTTATGTTACTAATAATATCCTTAAAAATTCTTTCTTGAAAAGACTGTGAACACTGCTTGGTTAATTCCAGGGTTGTTGACTGGAAAAAAGAAGCATCTTTAGCCGAATGGAATACACATATTTGATCACATATGACTGTGTACCAGATGTGTACACATTTGTGTGCTGATTAGGAAATTGGCACTTTTATGATCAGTGTGATTCTTGGTTGTTGATAGGAACTGATTCCTTCCTGAAAATGTCTGTCTATTTTGGAATCAATAGAACCTGCTGATGCCATATTAGATAAAAACTGAAAAAATGGTGAAAACTATGTCAGTGCACAACAGTTGAGAATAGACTTGGTGAAGTGATGATTTTATCAATAGTAGCACCGAGTTACTTTATAGCACAGATACATTTGCAGCTGTATTGAAATAATGCTTAAAATGCTATTACTGTCATACAACAGGGTTGAACCCAGGCAGAAGGCACAGACGGGATGGTGAATTAATAATGATTTAATCGAATAAAACAAGGAAACAAACAGAAAACTCTTAACCACTGAAGCAGGAGGGAAAAGGCAGAAAGGAGAACTAAACTGAACAAAACCAAGGGCGGACCCGAAGGCCGAGACAAGAGCAAAAACATAAAACTAACTAAACTAAAAGGGAAGTGGCTTACTGTTAGTCCAGGGATATGGAGGACAGGAGAGGGCAAAGATGACAGAACCGGTGGAGGTTGTGGCGTTGGCTGGGAAAACTGGCAGGATTGTCCAGAGGGGGGAACAGGGTCTGAGCAGCGGAGACGTGGCAAAGGATATCCAGGGAAAAAACAGTCCAGGGGGAGGACGATGTGGAGGAAACGGAGAACAGCCAGAATCAGGATGCGAGGTGTAGCAGGGAGAATTGTCAATGACGCAGCGTCGGGGAAATGGAGAACGCCAGGCTTTATGCAGCACTGAGTGTCAATTACTCCCGGCTGCGCACTCCGCACAGCTGTCTGTCATTAGATAATCAGTCTGGTCACAGGAGCGGGAGGTGTGACAATTACACCATTTCAGTTAATAGTTTGTCAACTAGCCAATGTGTATAAATTGGTCTTAAAATATTGTTCAATGTAATTAAAGCTATAACTTTGATAAAGCCATCTGAAAGTGAGAAATACTAACAATATTTTTGGTCCACTGCTAATTTATGCTGTATGAAAACCTTCTGCATGCTCCTGCAATTCATTAAATCCCTGCAAGTATCTGAAGGTAACAGTGATACATCTTCATTTTATGATTTGAGAAGTGCCACAGAGCACCTTGTCAGTGCCTGTATTTGTTTTATTTTGTTTATTTATTTGATCAGGGACCATGCAATTAACATAGAAAACATGTGACGTATTACGTATAGAGTGTATAGCATGAAGCTAATTTTCAACTCCCGTTCCTGGTTGGGCTTTTCAGTACAAGTAGTCAAAGAGGACCAACAACACCAATAAAAACAGCACAGACAACATTATAAAGTTATGATAACACTGATAATGGTTAAATCTGGCTGTCCTGCCCCCCCAAGAAAACGTCCACACAATCAGCACGGATGGTGTAATGAAGAACTGAGTTTGGAAATGAAATGTCAGTGACAGCATCTGACAGCTCACTGTTACAGTTTTGGGTTTTTTTTACACTTTTGTAGGGTTTTTATCTTCATAGAATTTACCATTATTGATGTATTTCCTGACTTTTGGTAGTTTTCTAAAACGTATACACACTGTAATGTCAGTGATTAACTAAGTGGGTAATCACAGTGTACCTGCATCAAAACTCTTTTTTTTCTTTGTTGATGCATTGTTTCCAAGTAATGCGTAACATCAGAATCCTCCTTTTATGTCATTTGGTTTAGGGGGAAAATTAGGTTTGGATCACAGAGTGAAAAAGTGTGTTTTGTGTTTTAGATAATGAGGAGATAGCTGACTTCCTGCTGAAAAATGGAGCAGGATTCTCCTCATACACCCTGATGGACCATCCAGCCTTCTGCAAACATCTCCTTAGACTCAAAATACAAGAAACCTCCAGTGCAGAAGGAGATAAGGTCTGTGTCTTGCAACCATTAAAGGTAAAGCTTTCAAAAGAGATTGCCATTGTTAGTCAGAATTTATATCTTCTGTTAATTCACTTCTGTTGTGTGTTTAGTTTTTGACCCTAGCAATAAGCTGTGATTGATGACCTCTCATGGAGGTACGCAGTCTTTTATAAAACTCTAGAGATTTGTATCATATATTTCTTTATCATCTGTTTTTCTTCCCCATTGCAAACGATGAATATGAGATTATTTCTAGGTGTTTACATCTGGATCTGACACAACTTAGAATATAGCACCTTTTGTTTGAACCCACTCATTTCTCATGTGAGCAGAAGTATTGGAACATGTGACAGACAGGTGTGTTTGTTGGCCTGGTGTGTCCTATTTCACTGATTATCCAAACAATAAATAGCCCTTAATATCTACGATCAATGTGTACATTCTGGAGAGCTGCATTTTACCTGCTAAAGAGGAGACTGAAGAGAGTAACCCCTCAAAACAACCAACAACTGAATAAGGCTACGGTAAAAGCCTGGAAAGCGTCACAAAACAAAAATGTACAAATTTGGTGATGTCAGTGGATCACAGGCTTGATGCAGTTATTGTAAGCAAAGGATGTGCAGCTAAATGTTAAGTCTTTTTCACTTTAATCTATTGTAAGTCTGTGTTCCAGTACTTTTGGTCAACTAAAAATTTGGTGTTCCATTACAAATAATGCTGTCTTCTAAGTTGTGTATCAGGCATGGAAATACCTGGAAATAAAAGTTGAAATGTTGATCTCTTGTCTCATATTTATTGTTTGATGTCAAACACAAATGTTTTCAGTCTACAGCAAAAATAATGCAATTGGCCTCACTGTTCCAATATTTGTAGAGAAGAGTGTGTGTGTTGCTACACTGTCTATTTAAAACAAACAGCAAATAATTAAAAAAAATCTTACTTCCAAATAAGCTATGGTCTGAAATCTTAGATCTGTTTAAAAACGAAATCAAATGGCACTGCTTCAAAATCCTTGTGCTCAATGTTAAATTTTTGAAGAAACGTTAACAACCGATGGTAACAACTCCGTTTATTAATGCAAGTTTTACCATATTCTTCCTGTCTGTATTTCAGATAGGACTTATATTAATTCTCAGCCCACTTCATTAAATTGCAGGCTGTCAGTGTGTGTTGGAGTGGCCTGGAGTTGCCTTGGTTGGAGCTAGATTGGTTTATGGACGTCTCCTCGTCTATCACCCACCTGGATCTGTCATCAAACAGCCTGACAGCTCTGCCCTCTGTGGTGCCCTGGGGTCTCATCCACCTGAGGACTCTAGATCTTTCTGACAACCTGCTGAAAGAGCTGCCTTCTGCGTGCAACTCAGAGGAGGTCATCTGCTCCAGGTACTGGACAGTGTCTGCTTAGATACGTCAGTGTCAAACAGATTTTGACTTAAACCCTGTCCACAATTTAGTCAGTTGTTCCTTGTGTGTTTTCCGACGGACAAGTCCCGATGGATTTGTAGTAGGATTCCAGTCATGTGATCGCCAGAAGGCAGGTGATGTAGCGTTCACTTGTTGTCATATTTACAGTGTCACTGTGTCACTATCTTGCAACAAATCTGTGGATTCAGACTATAAGCCACATCACTGCCAAAATGTATTGAGGTGGTCCCTGTGTCATTTCTGACCTCCCATGAAAATTTCATCCAAATCCATTATTCTGTTTTTGAGTAATTTTGTGCGCAGACAGACAGATTCACATACACCGATTATCACATGACTCTGGCGCGTTCCTTGGTGGAGTGATTACATTTTAGCATTAAAGATATAAAGAGCTGCACATACTGATGGATTAACCATTACAGAAACACACAAAAACACATTTGGGCAATCAGCAACACCTTACACTGGGTGGTGGTCTAATAAATTTGTTTCACACTGTATATTTTTAACTCAAATAACAAACTGAACAGGTGTGACAAGTTGTGCCTCAAAATGCAAAATATTGATAGACGGCGTAAAGAGCATATTGCATTACTTTGTGACTGTCCACGGATAGAGTCCTGAGCTTCCAGCTTCAATATATTATCATAAATAAACTAGCTTGTTTATTGTTTAGACATTTTGATAAGCTCCTATTATAGCTTAGATTGCTTGTATCAGTTTGCTGTTGCATTATTATGTATTATTCATCATTTGGTGTGTTGTCTAATCAGTTTTCTCTGTCACTGTGGGGGTATGTCGAAATAAAGCCCTGAGAAACATAAAGGAAAAAGTGTCCGAATGATAGAAAGCTGTCACTTTAGCAGATTAATGACGCCATCAATATTCCATATCCCATGCCTGAAAAAGTCTAGTGATGTGACATACAAGGACTGAATGTGTTTGATCGGCATCATCTTAATAGTTGAGGGGCTTAAAGTTACACTGTTATTATAGCTTGACTGTTAATATTTATTTTCTTTCTTACTGTTGTTAAAATGACAAATAAATAAATATCTCTACCTAAGTATTCATTTCAGGCTGTTACACACGTGAACAAAATTGTTGGTACCCCTCAGTTAAAGAAGGAAAAACCCACAATTCTCACTGAAATCACTTGAAACTCACAAAAGTAACAATAAATAAAAATTTATTGAAAATTAAATAATCAAAAACAGCCATTACTTTTGAATTGTTGATTAACATAATTATTTAAAAAAACAAACTAATGAAACAGGCCTGGACAAAAATGATGGTACCTCTATAAAAGATTGAAAACTATTTGACCAGAGTGACATGATTAACTCAGGTGTGTCATTTAATTGACATCACAGGTGTTTCCAAACTCATAATCAGTCAGTCTGCCTATTTAAAGGGAGACAAGTAGTCACCCTGCTGTTTGGTGAAAAGGTGTGTACCACACTGAACATGGACAACAGAAAGCGAAGGAGAAAATTGTCCCAGGACATCCGAAAAAAAATTATAGACAAACATCTTAAAGGTAAAGGCTATAAGACCATCTCTAAACAGCTTGAAGTTCCTGTGACAACAGTGGCTCATATTATTCAGAAGTTCAAGACCCACGGGACAGTAGCCAACCTCCCTGGACGTGGCCGCAAGAGGAAAATTGATGAGAAATTGAAGAGACGGATCGTTGGAATTGTATCCAAAGAGCCCAGAGCAACCTCCAAAGAAATTAAAGGTGAACTCCAAGGCCAAGGTACATCAGTGTCAGATCGCACCATTCGTCGTTGTTTGAGCCAAAGTGGACTTCATGGGAGACGACCAAGGAGGACACCACTGCTGAAAAAAACTGATAAAAAAGCGAGACTGGAATTTGCAAAAATGCATGTTGACAAGCCACAAAGCTTCTGGGAGAATGTCCTTTGGACAGATGAGACCAAACTGGAGCTTTTTGGTAAGGCACATCAACTCTATGTTCATAGACTCAAAAACCAAGCATACGAAGAAAAGAACACTGTCCCTACGGTGAAACATGGAGGAGGCTCAGTAATGTTTTGGGGCTGCTTTGCTGCATCTGGCACAGGGTGTCTTGAAAGTGTGCAAGGTACGATGAAATCTGAAGACTATCAAGGCATTCTGGAGAGAAATGTGCTGCCTAGTGTCAGAAAGCTTGGTCTCAGTCGCAGGTCATGGGTCTTCCAACAGGACAACCATCCAAAACACACAGTCAAAAACACCCAAGAATGGCTGAGAGAAAAGCGTTGGACTATTCTAAAGTGGCCTTCTATGAGCCCAGATCTGAATCCCATTGAACATATGTGGAAGGAGCTGAAACATGCCATTTGGAGAAGACACCCATCAAACCTGAGACAACTGGAGCTGTTTGCTCATGAGGAGTGGGCCAAAATACCTGTTGACAGCTGCAGAACGCTCATTGACAAATACAGAAATCGTTTAATTGCAGTGATTGCCTCAAAAGGTTGTGCAACAAAATATTAAGTTATGGGTACCATCATTTTTGTCCAGCCCTATTTCATTAGTTTGTTTTTTTTAATAATTATGTTAATCAACAATTCAAAAGTAATGGCTGTTTTTGATTATTTAATTTTCAATAAATTTTTATTTATTGTTACTTTTGTGAGTTTCAAGTGATTTCAGTGAGAATTGTGGGTTTTTCCTTCTTTAACTGAGGGGTACCAACAATTTTGTCCACGTGTGTATCTTGACACACGTATAGGATAATATTAATTACTTGAATGCTTTTTGTGTTATACATCAAAAGTAGTTGCTTGTCCCTCATGTAGAAGAAACTGACAGCTCTCGATTCTCAACCTCAGTCTTTCCTGTGCCTCAGGTTACAACACGTAAATCTGTCTCAGAACCAGCTGAACAGTTTGCCATCCGGACTTCTCCATCTGACTCACATCCAGAAGCTTTCTGCTGCCAAGAACCAGCTCGCAGTCCTGTTTGACATCCTTCCCAGTATGTTACAACTCAGATTTGACCTAACTATTGTATGTATATATGTAAAATGATTTTTTTTAAAAAAGCTTTTGAAAACTGTAATAACAGAATACAAAGTCAGCTGCATGTAAAAATGATTTTGAAAGAGTATAGCAACCTCAACTTTATCATCAGTAAAGAGCCAACCAGAGTTTTTTTAGCTGTTTTAGCTGCAGCAAAACTGGCACTCGTATCATCATATCATACCCCAGGACCCAGCTGGACCAGTGAAATATCCTATTAAATGACCTAAAGCTTTGATCATGTAAATCTGCATGGCTGAAGCTGTATGTGTTTTTCTAAGAGTCACAGTTTTTTTGCTTTTTGCCAGTTTTCACCATTACAGCACAGAATTTTTTGAAACTATTAAAAAAAAAGAAACATAATCGTAGTTATGAGATATGGAAGTAGCACATTTTTTGGAGGTCGTGGACATGGGTGCAAGCAAAAAATAAAATATCCAGCCACAATTATTAGCCCACACTTGTACTGTAAAATGCATTGTCAGCTCAAGCGACGTTTTCTTTGCTTGTCCTGTCGATCCTTGGCTTTGTTTGATCTCCTCCTGTCAGTGTGTCTGTTTCACCATGACACATAATAGAGGAGACACGTGCTTGGTGAAACAAAGAGCACATAGACTATGTAAAAGATGGGCAACCCATAAACGGGGGCTGTAGTCCACGATGCAATGGCCGTGTTCGATGGGTTTGATTCCAGCTCATGGCCCCTTGCTGCCGTTCCCCCATTCTTCTCCCCACTTTGCTGTGTTCCTCTCTCTACTATCCTGTCAATAAAAGCCAAAAAAGGCCAAAAAATAAACGCAGATCTGAGAGTGGCAGATCTATTAATGTCCACATATACCGGCCTGGTTCCTACAGTCTGTGACCTGGGATTGTGTGGCCTTGTTGCTTTCTCTCTTTTAAAAAAAAAAAAAAAGTGTAAAGTTGAAGAGGTTTGCTCAGCAGTGTGCTTCAGCCTCCTCTAGCCATAACGATAAATACAGAAAGCATCATTAGGTAGGCTGTGGTACATGGCAAAGATTTTTTTTACTTTAAAATTTACAATGTATTTTGTGATTTAGTTGCAGACCGCTCAAGGGTGGTTATCCTTCGAATATTTTACACTTTAGAACAGTCAGAATCGAAGACACAAAATAATAAATCATAAAATTTATAACCACACACATAAAAAAACTATTCATATTATGTAAGAACATTGAAATCATACTGACATTTAACTTGCAAGTGCCCCAAATTTTGACAGTTTTAATGAAACTATGCTGATGCTTTTGTGCTTTATTATATTGAGTAATGTGCGCTCTATTAATGATGAACGGCTTTGTGTTGAATGAGCAGTAGGATAGTGTTTGTTGTCAGTGAATGTGTTTTTCAGATATCCATTCTGCAGTCACATGTGGGAGAGGTGGAAAGGTCCTTGTTCCGTTTTATTTTTAGGATCTTTGTGGAGCTATCTTAGAATTAGAATGGCTTTATTGTCATCATACATGGCATCACGAAAATACAATTATCTGTACTGACTAGTAGCTTTTTTACTTTAAAGGTTTTTGTGATCTCTAAGTTATTTTATGTCATTTAAAATCATGGAGAGGTGCTTTTTCTTATGACAGTTTCTCTTCTAAAGATTGATTTGATTTGTATATATTGAGAAGACTGCTTGCTCCAATTTTGTATTTCTGGACCAAGTTTTTGAATGACATGAAGTGATTATTTTGGAGAAGGTATTGAAGTATAGGCCCTTTGTGTTCCCATGTGCTTTGCAAATAGAGGTTTTGCGAGGGTGGAGACCTGGATTTTGGCAAATGGAAATACATTTACAAGGGGTGAGAGTAGAATTTGTAATTTACAGAAATGTTCCACCAGACTGTCAGAGTTGTAGAAGGGACAGTATTTTTTAAAAGCAACCAGAGTTCTTCAGCAAACTGTTGAAAGGCTATATCCATGACATGTTGATCTTACTTTGATGAATCCAACTTACTTAATGTTGTCATGGATAATCCATCCATTATCTGCTAAAGCCTATCCTAGCTTAGTTAAGGTGAAAGTAAGTGACACCCTGGAAAGGTTCCTTGAATTATAGTTAAAAGAACAAATGTAGTAACTATGTAATCTCTACCAGGCAAAAGAATAAGACCCCTATTTTCTGAGGGAAGAAAGTGTGGTAAATTTGAAGTAAAGCAATAGGCAGCCACATGCTTTTATGAGAGAGGATTTAAAACCATTATGCATTTGGCATTATTTCCACAAAAATGAGCACATCACAAATCATTCCTACTTATTAATACAGCTGAGTGTTTTACTCTACCTTTGTCGTTGCTAAGATTGAGGTTTCTGTTTTAAATTGGGATTCTTACAGAGGGCGTGTCATCTGTAAACAACGCCCTAGAGCAAATCTGACAAGTCAAGCACGTCTGATACCTGCACCACAGTGGCTTCTCGTTTTAAACCCGGTAGTTTTGTCTGTCTTTTATATACAGTCTATGGGAGAACAACACAACCATGATAGATACTCTCACAGTGAGCTGAAATTAAATAGACATAAACTAGGTTAATACCATAAATACATTATTTTCATTTTTAGAGGTTCTTTTTTTTTGCAGTCCCACCTAAATACTCCCAACTGTACTCTGTCAGAGATGTTTGGAATGACCTTGCTCATCAATCAGCCACAACATTAAACAACCTGCTTAATATTGTGTAGGTCACTCTTGTGCCACCGGAATAGCTCTGAAACATTGAGACAATGAGATGAGATCTCTGAGGGTGTCCTTGAACATTGGAAGTAAATCTTTACATCTTGTGGGTCGTGAGGTGGAGCCTCTGTGGAGACGTCTTTTTCTCTGTGCATCCTGTGGATAACCGATCAGACTGAGTGTGTGGAGGTCAGGTCCCTGCTTTGAAATCTTTGTCATATTCCTGCTTGCTATGGTGTGGTGAAGTGCATGGTCCTGCTGGGGGAGGCCACTGCTGTTTGGGAGTGTTGTTGCCATGGGAGTACCCAATACGATTTATTCTGACATTTTCATCAGCCGTCCAAGCTCAGAAGATACCTTTTGAGTAAGAGTTATGAAAAAGGAGAAAACAATTGGAGTGAAGAGGGCTTGAATATGTTTGCCATTTCTTTTACTTGAAAAAGCACTTGATTTTCATCGTGATCTAATTCAAAGTTTGACTGTGTTCTTTATTCCTACTCTGGCAGTTACTAACTGGATTGGTCTTCGAAAGCTGAGGGAGCTGGATGTGTCTGATAATTGTCTGACCAGTCTGCCCACTGCAGTCATGCACTGTTTGAAATCCTTGAGCTTCCTCAACGTGAGCAGAAACAAACTGACCAGCTTCCCTGACCCATGGGCTTGTCCACTGGTAAGACGCTGATATTGATGTATTTCCTGTTATTCTTTTATTTAGAACAGAACATTCTAGTTGCTGTTATTCAGGTTTGATATTCTGGGTATAACTGTGTGGAATTATTTCATTATTAAATAAATATCTTTTG
The DNA here is from genome assembly GCF_021347895.1 of Acanthochromis polyacanthus. Classification (NCBI taxonomy): domain Eukaryota; kingdom Metazoa; phylum Chordata; class Actinopteri; family Pomacentridae; genus Acanthochromis; species Acanthochromis polyacanthus. The sequence continues at coordinate 35,607,124 of NC_067114.1, read as the reverse complement.
TGAATATACATTATTTATGGACTATATGTTCATTGAGGCTTGTCCACCATGCCAAGCATAGTATTTTAGGAAAACAATGAATGTTCACACAAAATGTTTAGAGTTTTTGTTTTGCATTCCACTAATATATGTGTCGTCATTGGTTTTGCTCTACTTCTGGGAAGAAAAGTATTAAATCATTCCATTTTAAAAAAGAAAGATGAATTTTGGTGTGAGTGAGCAGAAAAAAGCTTAAATCCTTGACTGGACAAAAGGCCAAGACAGAGTTGACAGAGTCACCTCTGTGGCAAATATAACAGCATTATCTTAATTTCTATGTGTATGTGTGTGTGTATGCATGTGTGTTTTTAAAAATTAGTGATGTGAAGTTTATTTTTTGTTTTGTTTTGTTTTTTGTTTCATCAGCTGATCTGATCTTAGTCAGTATTTAATTTTTGCCAACACCATTTTCATAAATCCCACTTCAGTTACTGTAGATTAGTTGTAGTACCTGGTTGTGGAACCAGGTGGAGTGTTTTACTGTTTAACGCTGCTAACATTGGGTATTATGGGATTTAGTTCATAAAGGGGAGCCATAAGAAAGTATTCTGTTACGCCTAAAGACCACCGGCTGGCGCTTAATGAATTAAATCAAATTAGGATCAGTTAAGAACATAAATTTTCTATTTCAATGGTATATGTACTGTGTGCTTTTTAGGAATGTATCATGCCTGCATCCACGTGTATCTGTGCATGACCAATAATAATAAAGAATGTGTACTCACAATTAATCAGTTATTGATTGATATTGCTGTTAAGCAAATTTTTCAAATGTACAAACACATGGGGCAGTGGACATAAACAAAGCACTTGCTTTGATTCTTGCTGATTCTGATCGACCTGGATGTCCCTGATAAAAAAAATATGTACTGAAATATATGTAACAACAAGAATAAAATGTCAGCATAGTATCACAAATCGATATTCTTCTGTTTCCTCTCCCTGCAGAAGCAATGCAAAGCTTCTTCTAATGTAATTGAGAGTCTTCCAAACACCATCTCCATCTTCTGGAGGACACACCTACAAGAGATGGACTTCTCTGACAACAGCCTGACGGAGCTTCCTTCATATATGTTTGAACTGGAGGTAGGAACCATCTGGATCAGATTTTTTCTGTTATTGAGCTGGAGGGAAATTATTAGTTAAAAAATATCAGGATAAAAAAAAAACAATACAGTCACTAAAATTTGAAATTAAAAACACGTCAGACCCCTGTGTGTAATCCGACCAGAAAAGCCTAGATGGCACTGCAGCTTTGTGTTTGACTCAGTTGTTAGGTTGACTTTACATTCTTGTTTGGCACCTTTAAACCAAGAGATCATGTACCAGTTTGATGCATACTTATTTGGCTCACTTTGCTGACAGATTGCATATTTGGTGAATTTGTTGTGGAGCTCCTCAATAGAATTGCAAATCAAGAATTTTGTACACATCCATTGAAAGTACTAGTGCAGAGAGAAGTCACAGCCTGCTGTGTGCGAGAAATTCTTAGAAAACATATTTGCAGTAAGGTCGTCATGCCAATCTCATAAAATTTGGAGAATAAATTTGATTCTGAAATCAAATAATGAAATGTAGTATCAATGTAAACAGCTAATCTGGGGTAGGGTTACGGTGGAAGCAGCCTAAGCAAGGCATGACGGCATTCCTTTCCCAGCAAAGCTTCCAAAGACCAACACTTTCTGCTCAGAGGTCTGAATCTAGTTGCATTTCCCTGCTTGAGAGGAAGGCACCATGGAGCCATTCTAATCAGATGTCCAAACCACCTCAGATGGTGAAGGAGCAGGGACTTTACCCTGAGTTTCCTTTGGGTGTCCGAGTTTCTCAACCACCCTTTAAGGCTGAGCCCAGGAACCCCACATTGGAAACTTATTTCTGCTGCTTGTATCCATGACCTCATTGTGCTGACTCATCCTTGCCGCATCACACTGGCCTGCAAACTTTCTTAGTGTGTACGCTGAAGGTCATGGCATGACGAAGCCAAGGGAGCCACATCATCCAACATAAATACAGAGAACTAATGACCCAACTCTGGTTTCCAAACCAGATTAGACTGGGTCAGAGTTCTCAACATGCACATGGAGATCCCATCCATTAATATAATGAACAGGATCAAAGACAAGTTGCAGCCCTTGTGGAGTCCAGCACCCACCATGATTATGTTTGAACTCATGTCAAGGATAGGAACAAAGCTTCTCAGTCTTCTTTGATGATCAATTGTGTTTCTTTCCATTATAAATATTCGCATGATCATTAGAACAGATAAAGCAAATAAAGAAAAACTGAGGATTGGTGGCATTTCCACAGATTTTGAGGACTATCTTTTATATAGCAGGGTTGTGCAGTGGTTAGCACTCTTGTTTCACACCTTAGAAGGTCCTGCCTTAATTAATAGTGCTGAGACTTAAGTAGTGTCCAAAAGTGTTGCTTTTGCCAAAGAGCTCCCTGTATACCGTAGTTCACGATATAGTAGTCCCAAGAGAGACAGTAGGAAGTAGGGAATGAACGGATGATTTTGGACACAAGCCAGGTTTGACTTTATTAATCTAGAACTGGATAATGTCAGCTACGTCCATCTTTCTTCTACAGTCTACGGTTTTAGCATAGTCTTCATTTCTAGCTGGCTATAACTAGAACTTCTACGGAGGGAGGGGGACAAGTAATAACAATATATAGATGTATTTATTTTTGCTTTTTTTATCATGAGGGTATGTTTGGAACAAAATCTGTGTTTCTTAAGAATCTTAAGAAAGTTTTGTTGTACAACCCAGTTCAGAACCAGCAAATCAGGGGGTGATAAATGGAATAACAAAATACAACAGACCTTTCCTACTGTGTTTTTCTGATATGCATACTCAAAATCAGTAACTTAAAAAAGAATATATAGATGAAAAACAAATGCAAATTATTTTCATTCAGTAGTTATCTGTTTTAGAACTGATTCATGTAGAAAATCACATGCATCTCCATTTCTTATGGGAGTGTGGCTGCTTCAAAGCTGTCTCATAATGTCTATACTGGGTAGAATTGATTGTTACTTCAGGTAGCTTCATAGCCATGGCAGACCTCTGTTAATCCTTGTCATCTTCTACCACTAGTGTCATCCATGCTGTTGAATAGTTATTAGCTGGGAGCACCACAAACCGCATTGTTCTTATAACTTCAGTTTAACAACTGTCTGCTATTAAACTGAAAATGCAAATGTGTGTTTTGCCGTATCTCACTCCTCCTCTCACTCATGTTCCTGTTAGGCTCTGGTCTCGTTGAGATTGTGTGGGAATCACATTGCAACACTCCCGGCCACCAATAAGTGGAAGTGCTCTCAGCTAAGGATGCTTGATCTCTCAAGGAACCAGCTGGGCAAGTAGGTCCACGTATGCATACTTCTTTGTGTCAGCTGGAGTGAGCTGTTACTTAACTCTGTGAACCATCAATAAACGGCTTGTGTAAAGGAGTTTATTTGCCCAGGAAACTATGGGACCGATTGCAGTCATTAGTAGCCAAATGCCTGACTCTGGTTTTCAGATTAATGTAGCTCTACATGAATCTTTTTGCACTAGAGCGAGTCATTTTTCACATGGGATGATTTTCGACTTTAATGACACTGCTGATTTCACAACACAAGACACTGATATCATCACATTGGGACTCTGAGACATTGTGAACATTTGGGCTATTTTTTGCCATTTTTTAATATACTAAGTGGTTAACAGAGAAAATATTTGGCGTGCTAAACTATAATCGGAACTGTTAGTTACAACCTCAGTCTATACATTGCTTTAAAAGAAATGATTAGATAAGAGATTTGTTAGTGTCAGAGTGAGAAGAATAGAAATGCATTGCTATACTGAAACTTATTTGCTGCTTCCTAATAGTGTTTTTATGGAGTACTTGTCAACCTGGCTTAATATTTTGCTGTTTACATTTTTACATCAGAAAAATTTGCTTGTTTGCAGATAAACTGGAACTAAATCATAAAAGGCTAAACTACATGGATTATGTATAGAGATAGATAGCTTTATTGTCATTTTATCTGTCGATATAGTCAATTAATATTGTCACATTTGAATGAATATGAGGGCTGTTATCATTCCTTGTTGATACTTTTGTGGCTTTTTTGTAACATTAGTGGACTTGTTTGTGCACCTTAAATGGTGTCTTTTAGAACAGAAGAGATGCCCAAATCCAGGAGAATGGCCTTCCTGACTACATGGAGCAGAAGGGACCCAGACCCAGGTAGATGTGCTTTAAATGCATTGAAATCATTTGAATCTTGAATACAAGGGGGAAAAAAACACAAAGTCAGTCATTTACCAGTGTCTTTGTGAAGGCTTGTGATTTTGTTCTGTCATACTGTAGTCCCAGAAACTTGGTATGTAGGCCACATCTTTTTTTTAAATCTTGAAAAAAGTTGTTTCCATGCAATGATTTTTTTCCTTGAAGTGACACCTTTGAAATTATGGCTGACTATTGTTAAAAGTTAAAAGTTCTCTTTATTGTCCCTCGTGGGAGAAATTGTCTTGGAAAAAGGAAAAGACAATATGTGTTGCAGCTGCACTGCAACACATGACAGAACACATACTACAACAAAAAAACACAGAGAATATGTAGAATATAATCTTAGACATATAAATAAGTTACAATAACATAAAAAGCTAAAAATACACACCTACCCCCATACATCCCAACATACACAACATTTAATTACCTCCTTTTGGTAGCTACACCTAACTGCTCATTAATGAACCTGATTCAGAGAGAGATAAAATAGTGTTTGGAGCGGTTGAGCCTGCACAGCGGGACTCTGTACTTCCTCAACAGTTCATACTCTGGAAACAGGACATGTGATGGGTCAGACAGGACGTTGTTTGCCTGTCTGATGGTGGCCTGTACAAACAAGTCCTGAGACATGATTGATGCAGTGGTACTCATGATCGTACTTCATCTTCACCAGGTCATGAATCTGAGTTTTGGATTTGACTGTAAGAGCCCTACACTAGCAGGTGATCCTGTACCTAAATATGGACTCAATGGTTGCACAGTGAAAATGATGGATCCTGCCACAAACACTTGCCACCTGCGTGTGCCAGCTGAGGTTGCTATGAATGTGCACACCTTGGTGTTTAAAAGAGGTGACCTATTTGATGTTGTTGGCGTATATGGCCACAGGACTATGGTCACCCACTGATTTGGGGTCCAACAGCATCTCAACAGTTTTTTTCTGTGTTAATCTGCAGTTTGTTGGGTGTCACACCAGTTAATAAGTTCATTCACAGCAATTTTATGACGGCCTTGATTGCATGTGAGCAAACTGCGAATAAGGGTATTGTCTGAAAACGTAATGACATATTGATCTGACTGAGTGCTGGCACAGTCGCTGGTATACAAAATGAAGAGAAAGCGTGAACTGACGCACTCCTGGGTGACCCCCGTGCTGCTTACAGCAGTGCTGGGGAGGAGAGAGTTGAATTTTACCTGCTGTGGACAGTTTGAAATCAAAGAATGATACCACCTGATTAGAAATGGGTTGACATTCAGGTCGACCATGTTTTTTAGAAGAATGTGTGGTTGGATAGAATTAAAGGAAGAGCTAAAATCGATAAAAAAAAAGCAGCCTGGCATATGCTGCAGGGCTTTCTAGGTGCTTCAAAGCCAGGTGCATCACAGCAGCCATCACAAGTGCTGCCTTGTTTTGAATAGACAAATTAAAAAGGATCAAGTGATGGCTCCATCTCTGTGTCCAGGGACTTCATAACATTCAAAGTGAGAGCCACTGGTCGATTGTCCACCTGGGGGCATGCTTTTTAGCGTCTGGGATAGATTTTTTCCAGAGCTCTTGTATGGACTGTGTGTCTATGGAGAATTGAAAAAGTCTATTCCAAACTGGTGAAAGCTGTTCTGCAAATGTTACGAGAAGAAAATCTGATATGTTATCTGGTTTTCTCCACTTTTATGGATTTAAAAACTCTGGTGACAGATTGAGGGCCGATAACAATCCTGTCCTCATTCATATTGCAACATACATTCTCTGAAACTCCATTGCTTTCTCTGACATTGTCGGTTTCAAAGCGCAGATAAAAATCATATTGTAATAGGTAGTACTTGCCAGTTTTCATGATTGTTTTTGTTTACACTAATCACTACATGTTTTCACAGTTTTTCAGAATTTAAAAATTAGTTGCGACTTTTTAAAGAAATGTATTTGTCTTTAATTTGTGTATTTAGAGTTTGTATATCATCGAGCTCACTGACCTTAATTTGCATGGATGTTAGAATTCTCATGTTCACATATAAGTGTGTGTTTCACAGCTATTTCAGAGGAATCGCATCGTGCCAGGAATCTAGTTCTGTGGAAGTTGTTGTTTCTAGTCTACAAACTCATTCCAGTAGTAGCTGTGACCGTCTGCATTGCTGTGTTTTGACAGTGTGTCCCATCGAGTTCTCCGCTGTTATGAAGGATTCCCTGGAAGTGCTTTTCTTAAATGACAACCAGCTGGAGTGTGTTCCCCAGTCAGTGTGTAGTCTGCACAGCCTCACTGAGCTCTACCTCTCCAAGTGAGTCCCTCTGTCTTTTTCTATTTATGTTAAAAGTTATTTAAACTCATGAGAAGAACAAACAATGAACTAGAGTATATTTATATTTAGTATTTCTAGGTTGGCCACCTAAATTAGTTCAGTCCCTGTCAACTGCTGCTTTGGTATAATGTCTGTGCTCCTTTTGCAGCTCTTGCTCTCACATACTCCTCAGAATTTAAGATTGTTGATATGGTAATTATTTTATGAAAGTATTTTGAAGTTATGGATTTTCTTGAACCGCATAAATATCTATTCAGCTGTTTCTTAGAAGGAAAGTTAGAGACACCGGTTGATTCTTTCAGTAAAGGATCATGAAAGCTAAATAATATGATTCATAGCTTAAACACCCTTCCTTCAGAGTGAAAGGCTGACCTGTTTTTTCTCGCTCTGGTAACAGTAATCCTGGAATCCGGCTACTTCCAGCAGAGCTTGGTCAGCTGTCCAACCTGTGGCAGCTGGACATTGAAGATCTCAACATCACTAATGTCCCCCTAGAAGTACAAAAAGAAGGTACTGTCAAATTCACATTTACCTGTCTTGTAATGCATTTGATTTGTTGCAATGATGCCCTCTCTTTAGTTTCTTGGGAACTTGCAATGTAATACAATGTAATATCCTCAAAAACAAATCTTTCCCTCTCTGCTGGGTCAGGTCCTGCGTCTGTCCTGGCTTTCCTCCGAGCTAACCTTCGAAAAGCAGAGCCTTGTAAACTGCTGAAGATGCTTGTGATCGGCCCATCGAGGCAGGGGAAGACGGCCCTTGTCGAGGCTCTGCAGACCGGCAAAGCATTCCCCTTCACCCTATCAGAACGCAGCATCTCTACCTCCACCTGGGAGCTGGACAAACCCAATCGAGGAAAAAACAATGTGAGAGAAACAGCACATCCATGTACTATACACTTACTGCACATACACACAGTAAACGGTCTAGATTTCATACCATGAAAACTACTTTTGAAAGTAGTTTAAAATCCTGTCTTTTTGGTGTACCTGTACTATGGGACTGGTGAGTTTAATCTGCTTTTGTATTCAATGGATTTCTAGAACTGAGAACATTTCAATAAAAATCAAAGGGATTTTTAGCTTTGATCCTCCACAACTGTGGTTTATGACTAAATAGTGCCAAATTTAATGATCTTCCCTTCAGCCTCAATTATTATGCTTATTACTATGAAGAGAGAGAATGATACCTTCATGGTGGTAGAAAGGTTCAAGTTGTTTTGCCTACTCTGGAGTTGGAGAACAGTACTGAATCGACTACCCACTGATCGTGGAAAAGTACTCCTCCATTTTGCAGATGTGCTTCATTCTCTGGCTTTAAGGAGAGGGATTCAAATTGAAGCACTATAATGACGCTAAACATACCTCAAACCCTTGCAAGAACCAATTCACTTTGTTCTTTGGCTGTTTCAACACTGAAGCAAGTAAAAACTAGGAGTAATGGGATCAACTGGTCTCTTATGGGTTGGAAGGTAAGGGAAGATGCTAGTCAGCAATTAGTGGCGTTGAAGGTGATGAAATCAGAGGTCAGGCTCAGCTGCTCCAAAGCTTCCCACTCTGCCTCCAATCGTTCATTCACAAGCTGCATGTCTGGACCATGTTGTGCCACTGTTCCTACCTTGCATGACAGATGAGAATGTCTGGCATGCTGCACTTCGTCCAGTAATAAGAAAAAACACATGGTCTTTTGGCATACGGCTGGTAGTGAATGCAACATAGTGGCCTTCCAGTGCTTGGATTTGGTGTGAATCACAACAGTCTCCTTTGCCAACACACAGTGGGCTGCTCGGCTTATTTTTTTGAAAAAATGTAATATCTTGGCTAAAAATCATCCTCTGGTAGTGATTGAGGGCTCATTTCAACCGCAATATACTTGGGAATACATCTAAAAAGATATCTTTAAATTATATTAAAAAGTTAAGGCAGCAGGGAGATTTTTCTAGACATAAGTGTAGGGTTCCACCGATGGAATTTGGTGATTAAACGTAAATTTGAAAGGGGAGACATGATATTGCCTTCAATTGTTTTATTAACTAATTCTATGCAGAGTAAATGACTACTTTACAAAAAACATAACCGTGAAACATGAAGTCTAAACTGGAAAAATCTACCAAATTTCAAGAATTTTTAATGAGATCTGCCCTAAATTGATGCCCTAAATGACCATTTTCAAAATTTGAAGGCAGTTGTTACACTTAGAGACATCTAGAAGTCTTTTTATACTGCAAAGTATGTGTATATTAGAAGTACTACATACAATTTCGATACATACGTGTTAACATCAATCGCCCAAGGTCCACACAGGGGAACTTAGAACTTCTTCAGTAAAATTTGATCTGTGAGAGTTGCCATAAGCCAGATTTTCTGACACTTGTATTTTTCAACACCTGACATCCTATTCTTTCAGAAAATATATACTTTCCCATATCTGGCTTATAGCAAGTGAAAATATTCTGGGTGGTACATGAAAATAGTCTCAGAAAAAAAAGTGAAAATTTACTATATTTTTTTCAAACTTTGCAGAAATCTTCTAAATTTAAGCAATTAAGAAAATTTGGAGCAGGTAAACCTGAATATTGTTAAAATCTCAGGTAAAAATTATTAATTTCTCAAAAAGAAATAGAATGAAAAGCTCAAATATCAATTTTTTTACACCTGTGGAATGTGTCATTTCCTGAGATTCAAACTGGCCTAACTTTTTAAAGAATAGACCGTTTGACTTGATTTTATTATTTTTTTGTTGAACTGGATTTTTATTCTACTATAAGAAAAACAGAAATAAAAGCAATTTGGAGGGGGTCAAATTTTCTAGATTTCCTGGTCCCAGCCCACTGTGCAACATCTGCTTTCTTTGAATGGATTCTGTGACCTGCTATGATGGTGGACTTGAGACCCATATTGGATCTGTATGCACTGGACAGAAATATCACAGATAGTGCTTTTGGAATGCAAGATGGATTTTCATAACAGGCAGTCACTGGCTGCAAGTTCATTAACTTAAACTATGATGAGTAGATCAGATCTGTCTGAGTATTATCTTAGCATGTGCTGGTCAGGTTTCTGGATTTAGTTTTAGATAGTTTCTTTCTGATTTTAGAATTCTTTTTCATGGCTATTAAGGTTTATTTTATGTTCTGTCTTGTTTTCCTCTGCCTCACCTGCTTGCTTGACGTCTGGAGGGCTTCCACCTTCACTGCCAGCTTTCTACTTGACCCCCAGGGGGCATTGGTACTGGCCCTCTGCCTAGGTCCTGGGAGAACTTCAAGTTTGTCGCTGGTCTCCTGCCAGACCTCCGGAAGAGTTATGCCTTCACCATTTGTTCTACTTTCTCAGGGGGTCTGTCTTCACCACATAGCCCCTGCCTGGATGCTGAAGGACGCTGATCTTTGCTACCAGCTCCCCTTCTCCACTGCCCTGTCTGCTTCAGATGCGTCTGGGCCATTCACTTTAGCAACCTGGGGCCTCATTTATAAAACATTGCGTAGGATCCATACTAAAGTTTGCGTACGCCGATAATACGTAAAGGGCGTATGCCCTTCGCCCCTGATTTATAAAACTTTGCGTAAGCACAGCTGCATGCAATTTCTTGATAAATCAGACACCAGCTGGAAGATTGCACAGGTGGATCCACCTCACATTCCGCCCACAACACACCCACATTTTACCATGAATGGTCAATGCAAAGTAACTCATGAATGTATCTGTATATGAATAAGCTGCGGGATCCACGGCATTTCACGCAGCACCGGCCGGCAGTCTTTTCACTGCTGTGCGTCAGGATGAATGAATCATGTGTTGACCCAGGCTACCCTGCCACTAAATTTGTTATGATCATGTCCGATGTACAAATAATTTGTAAACTGATTGAATGTACATTTTTTCGGTTCACATAGACAAATTCATTTTCACTCGGGGGTTGTGGTGTGAAGCCTGCGTGCCTGTACAGGGCTGATGGTTGGACATTCATCCCATTCGGCCGCATATGGATAAATAAACAAAATTCTTTACTTTTTTTTTCCCTTTTTACTGTGATAGTTGCATTGAAGAGTGACAGGAAATGGGGAGAAGAGTAGGGGGAAGACATGCATAAAAGTGCCGCGTGCAGGAATCGAAGCCGGGCCACTGCGTCAGAGACCACCCCTGCAAATGGGTCTTCTGCTTTCCCCGATGATCCATACGGGCGCCGGGTGATCAGTAAACACAATTATTTAATAAAGATCACCGCACCGGCTCCAGATGTGGACAGGCCCTTCGGTCAAACGACCGAATGAAATAACGTTCAATCCGCCCCTGTTGATATATGAACATAGTTCTGCAAATACAGTCGTCGGCCGAATGACGCACTATATGAACATCTACAACAATGAGGGTTTATGATTATCTGGCTCTACAAGTCTTATATGTGATAACAATAAAGGTTTGAGATCAATCTGGTTTCAATTCGCCACTTCACCCTCCGGCACTGCAGTTCCCTCTTTCTCCAAAATGTGCTTAAGCAAGCATCAAAGTTGGCACACCGGTGTGCACATTCTCACGCCAAGTTTGTTTTAGAAATCACAACGAACACAGCGTATGTCACTTTCTACGCAAAGTTTGTGATTTACGCCCTGTTTTGTGCGTAAGGAAGCATCAAGAATCAAGGTTGGTGCACTGGTGCGCACATTCTCACACCAAGTTTGTTTTTATAAATCACAACCTTTGCGTAGAAAGTGGCGTACGCCACTTTCTAGCCCTGTTTTGTGCGTACGCAAGCTTTATAAATGAGGCCCCTGGTCTTTCTGCTCGGTTTCTTGGTTGTTTTCTTGAGCAGCCCCTGCTATCAGGTCATCCTATCGAGTCCAGCTTTCCTTGCCTGGTTTGTTTGACCAGATGTTTGAGTCCTCCTTTTGCACTTTAAGTCCTAACTGTTTCGATTGCAGGGATGCAACTGAAGGAAATGTGGCCTTCTATACTAAGATGCTATGATGGTCAATGACCCAAATTAGCTTATATTTGATTGGGAAAACACAAATAGAGGAAAATCTTAAATGACTGTCCTTCAGTTTACATATGATGTTATATGTTTTGCATTTTTAAATGTTTCCAAATCCTGTTTTCTCTGCATAATTCTCATAATTAAGCTGCTGCTGTCACCCCCATCCTGAAAAACCCGAACTGGATCCATCTTCTCTCACCAACTACAGACCCATCTCCAACCTTCCATTTCTCTCTAAGGTCCTGGAAAGGGTTGTTGCTGCCCAGCTTCAGTCCTTCCTGTCCACTCACTCTCTCTATGAAACCTTTCAGTCAGGTTTCCGTAAGCATCACAGCACTGAGACCGCCCTCCTGCGTGTTGTGGATGATCTCCTCCTGTCTGCAGACAAGGGCTCAGTCAATGTCCTCCTGCTCCTGGACCTGACTGCAGCCTTCGACACGGTCAACCACTCCATCCTCATCTCCCGTCTCTCCTCCGTCGGTATTTCTGATTTGGCTCTTCAGTGGTTAACGTCATATCTCACCAATAGAAAACAGTTTGTCACCCTCGGTCCTCACAAATCCTCCACCTTACCGGTCACATGCGGTGTTCCCCAGGGTTCAGTTCTTGGTCTGTTACTTTTCCTCATTTACAGTCTTCCCATTGGTCACATGATCCGCAAACATGGCCTCAATTTTCACTGTTACGCTGACGATGTCCAGCTGTATCTCAGCTCCAAATCCCCCACTGACTTCCCCCATCAAAAACTCTCTGTTTGTTTCTCTGATCTCAAATCCTGGCTCCATCACAACTTTCTCAAACTTAACTCTGATAAAACAGAAGTCATTCTTATTGGATCCAAGTGACCCCTTAATAAATTTTCCCACTTCTCTTTCTCCATTGACACTGCCCCTCTTACACCCACTTCAACTGTTAAAAACCTTGGCATACTTTTCGACTCCACCCTCAGTTTTCAACCTCACATAAAGCAGCTGTCTAAGACTGCCTTTTTTCACCTCCGCAATATCGCTTGCCTCCGCCCTTTCCTCACTGACACTGATGCACAAACTCTGGTTCACTCCTTCATCATGTCCCGTATAGATTACTGTAATTCCTTGCTCCTTGGTCTCCCAGCATCATCCCTACAGAAACTTCAGTACATCCAGAACTCAGCAGCTCGTGTCCTCACTCACACCAACTGCTCCTCTCACATCACTCCCATCCTTCGTCAACTTCACTGGCTCCCCGTTCAGTCCCATATCATATTCAAAACTCTCCTTCTCACTTTCAAAGCTCTCCATAATCTGGCCCCTCCGTACCTCAATGAACTTCTGACCCCCTACTCACCCTCTCGCTCTCTCCGGTCCTCCAGCTCCAACCTCCTCTCCATCCCTCAAACCAAACTCTCCACCGTGGGGGGGCGGTCTTTCAGTGCTGTTGCCCCGAAGCTCTGGAACTCACTCCCCCAATCCCTCCGTGATTGTCACTCCTTCTCTACTTTCAAATCTCTGCTCAAAACTCATCTTTTCAATAATCATTTTGCCTCCTCCTTCTTGTAGTTTTGTTTTTGTTTTGTTGTTGTTCTCTTTGTTTATGTAAAGCGACCTTGGGTTTGTGAAAGGCGCTATACAAATTGAACATATTATTATCATTATTATTATTATAAACACGACAGTAGTTTCACAGATATTATAGCTTTTATTCTTGCTGTTTATTTTTCTGAAAGGTGTTAAGCTATTCACAGTGGGGACTGTGGGCTGTTTGAAATCTGAGAGTGAATCTTTTAAATGCAATTTCTATTCCCTGCTCATCTCCTGTTCACCAATGCATTCCCTTGTTTAGAGCTGAGCTATTTCATGTGTTCTTGTGCACAGAAGGACTCTGTGTTGTTCAGCGTGTGGGACATTGGTGGTCAAGCCAGCATGTCCACAGTGAACCAGTGTTTCTTCACTGATAAGGCCCTGTATGTGGTGATCTGGAACCTTGCTCTAGGAGAGGAGGCTGTGGCCAACCTGCAGACATGGCTGCTCAACATTGAGGTACGTTTCAGCTCAAGAAAGAAGGATACCTTCAACCAGAATCCAGACCCTCATTGGAAGCTATAGGAAGTGTTTAGAGGCTGTTATTTCTACAAAAGGAGGATTTACTAAATATTGATGTAAATTTTCTGTTGGGGTGCCCAATTTTATGCACCTGCCTACTTTTGCTTAAATAATTATTGTGCACTTTCTGTAAATCCTATAAACTTCATTTCACTTCTCATATATCATTGTGTTCATCTGCTGTATGATATATTTAACTGGAATTGCTGATCCGAACAACCAGTGATTTATAAAGGAAAATCTTGAAAATGATTAGGGGTGCCCAAACTTTTGCATACTACTGTAGCTTGTCTACTGCAAGGATTTACATCTGATTTGGATTTTGTTTCCTTTTTATAAAAATGATGTTCTTCTGAGAAAAAAGAACTACTGCTGAAAAAAATTGTATCACCTTACAGTTAATGCTTTACTTCTAAGTTAAACAGGAGGATATTTTCTGTTGTCTGGATGGATATTAAAACTACATTACATATAGTAGGAACTCATTAAAACAAAAAGCAGTATAACTCTTGTTATTGAGGTTGAAATCCTATATTTTTTTCAACACTGGTTTGTATATAAACCTTTGTTTTTTTACAAACTCAATCCTCTTCATGGAGGATACCAGGGATTTATTCTTTTAAAATGAGTTCACAAAATGAAAATAGGCTGATCATAAAATCTATATCCTATAAATAAATTACTTGCTTCTGACTTTGGTGACCTAGCAATTCATATTTAAAAGTATTTTATATGTTGTGTTTTGTTTTGTTGTGATGGGCATCTATACGTGATTCAGAAAATCTCATTAGCTGACTTCTGCATTATCAGTTTTTTTGTTAATGTTTGCTCAAAGATGGGACTTTTCATGTCAGCTTTAATTGTTTTCATATTTCTACTCACCCATAATCAGAGACTATTTGAGCTACTTGTGAAGTATTGCAGATTCTGAACTAATGGCAAGATGAGAGATAACAGTGGCCTTTTAGTGCAAAAAACAAGCCAAAGGTGGGTTGACATACAGTTTAAAAAAATGTGGATAGTGAGAGTGGAAAAAAAGTAATTTTGCTTGTGGGTACATCTATATTAAATGGCGTCATTCTATGGTGCTGTGATTTCTGCCATGATTTTTTTCAAGATTTCAGCTGTCGGAAATGATACAGCTGAAAAGCCTTGCGCTCTCTGAGTGCTTTTCTTGTTGTATCGGTGATCATTTGATTATCTGACTGTCCATTTTACAAATCAAATCTCTTTTTTTCTCATAATGAATATTTTATAAGTATATTACTGTCTATGTGTTGTTGTCTACAGGCTCGAGCACCTAACTCTGTAGTGATAGTTGTGGGAACACATTTAGATCTCATTGATTCCAAGTTTCGCACAGAGAGAGTGGCGACACTGAGAGCTTATGTTCTGGCTCTGTGCCGATCTCCATCAGGGGCTCGAGCCACTGGCTACCCTGACATCACCCATAAACATCTGCAGTAAGCATACATTTTACGTTTTGTTATTTGTGCATTTATACTATCGGTCAAAAGTTTTAGAACACACAAATTTTTCCAGTTTTTTATTGGAAATAAATGTCTATGTTAATGTCTCATTGTACTCTGAAATGGAAGCAAGAACCAATACACAAATGAAGTTATTAAAAAAAAATCAATTTATAAATCAAAATGATTCATCGATGTAGCTACCTTTGGCAGATATAACAGCTGAACATATTCGTGGCATTCTTTCCACAGTGGAAATCAAATATTCTTCAGAAAGTTCTTCCCAGTTCTCTTATAGAAGTTCCCATAAATGTGTGGCTCTTGTTGGTTGTTTTGATTTCACTCTTCTGTCCAGTTCATGGGCTGCACAGTGGTTTAGTGGTTAGCACTTTCGTCTTGCAGCAAGAAGATCCCTGGTTCGAGTCCCGGCCTGAGCCCGGGATCTTTCTGTATGGAGTTTGCATGTTCTCCCTGTATATGTGTGGGTTTTCTCCGGGTACTCCGGCTTCCTCCCACAGTCCAAAAATATGCTGAGGTTAATTGGTTACTCTAAAATTGCCCGTAGGTGTGAATGCGAGTGTGATTGTGTGTCTGTATATGTAGCCCTGCGACAGACTGGTGACCTGTCCAGGGTGTCCCCTGCCTTCACCCAAGTCAGCTGAGATAGGCTACAGCCCCCCCCGTGACCCTAGTGAGGATAAAGCGGTGTATAGAGGATGGATGTCCAGTTCATCCCAAACCAGCTCCTTTGGGTTTAAGTCTGGAGACTGTGCTGGACATTCCATGTTTTCAGGTTTACCATCTTGCTCTTTTTTTCCAAAGGTAGTTCTGGCACAGCTTGGACTTATGGTTTGGGTCATTATCTTGCTGTAGCATGAACCCCTGACCAACTAGGAGCATACCAAAGGGTACTGCATGGCACTGCAGAATGCTGTGGTAGCTTTTTCGGTTCAGGGTTCCTCTCATGCTGTATAAATCACCAACCTTGGATCTAGCAAAACCACCCCAGACCGTCACACTTCCTCCTCCGTTTGACAGTTGATGTCACAAACTGAGGAACCATCCTTTCGCCTACTCAATCTGTCAAACCTGCAACTCCAAGTCTTCTCTTCACAGTTGAAACTGAGATTTAACTACAACCAATATTAAGCTGTGCTTGAAGCTGTTGTCCAGTGAGCCACCTATCACCAAGCTGTTGATTCCCAGAAACTTGCCTTCTGATTCTGTTGTGTCTTTGAGTCTTCCAGACCGCTTCATGTTTCAGAGTTTCCCCCAGTCTGAGTGCCTTTTGATGGTGAAAAATACTGTACTCACCGACACCTTGACTTTCTTCATAATTTCTCTGTAGGAAAGACCCACATTTTTAAATGTTATTATAGTCTGTCTCTCTTCTATTGTTAATTGCTTTTTCCTCACCATTTTTATAGCAGCATACTGCTTTCTGCAGTAAAATACTGTTCAAATAATGCTCTTGACAGTATGGTGCCACGGTGTGTTCCAACTCTACTGTTACGCCGACAAAGGGGGTTGTAAGTGATCAAAAAAAGTTGGGACTCCTGTAGGATTTGGTAGCACCTACTTTCACGGCTTGATCAACCTCCATTGCTGCAGAACAGCTTTAAGTTGTTAACTCGTTTCTTGCTCCCTGAAAAAGGCCTTTTTGTATAATTCTGAAATTTACATAATTTTTCAGTTTGTGTAATCTTTCTCTTTTTTTTTTAACCTCCGGCAGTTCACCACTGACCTTTGTACCATTTTTAAGCTATTCATTGGAGTTAAACTACTTGAATTTCGGTGAAAAAAATCTGGGAAAATTGGGATGTTCTCTAACTTTTGACCGATAGTGTATATAGATAAGAACCTGTTGCAGTGTTTGCGCATACGTCAAGCCAGTTGTTTCAGCTTTGTAAGAATCAAATTTACTGTCATCCGTCTGAAGAAAGTATTCAAGTGTATATATGTGCCTTATTACTCAGTGAAGTGTCCAGTAAGTCCCTGGAGGGTTTAGATGATCTGAAGATGCTGATCTACAATGTGGCTCTGTCCATGAAAGACACCAGCAGCTCAGCCTGTGGCAGTAAACTTCTAGGCAGACTGGTGAGTGATCATGGTGAGGCTTGTGATGCTCTGAACTGTCTGCCTGTGGAGAGAAAGCTTGACAGTTTGAACCCATAGTGAAAAGCTGCTTAATATATACATACAGCAGCATATGCATGTATCAGTGTTTTTGTTTCTCCAATCAAACCTTTTTGAGGAACAAAAAACAGCTTTATTAATGACAAAGCATACTTGAAATGATCCAAGAAAGAAATTTTGACACAGCAGCATTGAAATGTTATTTTTTAACCAAGACTTGTACAAATCACAATATAATTGCCAGAATTGAAAACTTCTTTTTCTGTAGCCACATTTAAAGTAGAATTACAGTAGATTTTACTGTGTAGGTACATCCAATGCATTGAGTGCAGGGAATTCTCAATATATATGCATTCTATACAGCAGCCATAATTTGAAATGGTGTTCAGAAGACCAAATAGGAATCATGTGCATGCCTTAATGATCGGGTACTTTCTTCCTGTGTTTTCTATTGCACATATAGATTTTGTTACCCTTGTCTGCTCCACCAGATTCCCAGAAGCTACCTGACACTTCAGGAAGCAGTCATAGCGGAAAAGCAGAGAAGACGTGCTGAGGGAGAAGTCCAGTACCTAACTGATGTCCAGTTGGATAACATCATTAAGCAGAACCCAGGAAGTGACATCAGAGACTATGAGGATCTACAGACTGGTACTATGATTTGTGCAGTCTACAATGTAAAAATAATTAGTTTGACATGTCAAACGGTTCATGCTATTTAGATTCACAGAGGCATTGTATGTGATATGTGATAGATTTGCTATTTAAATAATGGAGACATGACTTGTGTTCTTTGTTCCATGTTTTACTGAACATCTGAAACAGAGACTGTGAAAAGAGAACTAGGAAAAATACACAGGAAGCTCATTTAGACTTTGTGCCATGTATGTATGTGTGAATTTAAATACAAGAAGTGTCTGAGTGACTGAAGAGGTGATAATGACTTCCAGATTGTCAGACTGTCCAGCTAAAGATCCAACCTGTTGATCCTGCTGGTGTACCAAAATATTCACCTTATATCAGTAACGCTGACCATAATTTATGAAGAAACCTCATGCTTATTATCACTTTCTTCTTCTTTGTTTTTCTCTACATCCAGCCATTAATTTCTTAATAGACACAGGGACTCTGCTGCACTTCCCTGACACCAGCCATGGCCTGTGTACCCTCTACTTCCTGTGTCCTGTGTGGCTCTCAGAATGCCTTGAGAGGATCATTTACATCAAGTCCTCACGCTCTGTAGCCAGGAATGGAGTGATCCGAGCTTCAGACCTCAGGGTGAGACTTAGGATGCTCATGTTTGTATGTTATTTTGTGTGTTAATGTTGATACTAAATTTCTGCCTATGATGATGTCTGTTGTGCAGATGCTGTTGGTAGGAACTGGGATCACTCAGGAGACAGAGGAACAGTATTTCCAGTTTCTGGCCAAGTTTGAGATTGCTCTGCCTGTGGCCATCGACAGGTAAAACTATTTGATATACAGCGCCCTCCATAATTTTTGGCACCCCTGGTTAAGGTGTGTTCTTTAGCTTCTAATAATTCAGTTTTTTTCTAAATAATATAGGATCACAATGAAAAAAGAGGAAAATCCAACCTTTAATTCAAGTGCATTTATTCAGTGGCTGAAAAAATCACACATTAAGAAATAATTCTTTGACATCAAATCCTGTGTGTCACAATTATTAGCACCCCTGATGTTAATACTTTGTACAACCCCCTTTTGCCAGCAAAACAGCACCTAACCTTCTCCTATAATACATTTTTCTACAATTTTTAGTGTGAGAGTATGCTTCCGCAATAAAAATTGAATTTATGTTAAGGCTTTTAACACATCTTAACCAGGGGTGCCAATAGTTATGGAGGGTGCTGTACATTGTGATCCCTGTATATTTTGGAGTTTACTCTATTATGTATGCTTGCTCTACAAACTACTCAATAATTACATAACAGAAAGCCAAGAGTAGCAATAATCATATCCTATTCAGTGTTTTGGTTTCTTTTCTGCATATGTAGTCCCACAGTTTCTTTACATTAAAATATGCACGACTGTCAACCGTAAAGCATTCCTTATATATATCGAGTAAATTTTCAGAATCACCATTGCAACCATCCCAAACATCTTAGCAACATTCTAGCATCATGGAGACAGCATCTATTAACAACACAGCAAACCCTCTTGTAAAGTGTCCAAGTGAATATTAGTAGCACTTATACACACCCTAGTAAAAATCTGAAACACTTTGCCAACTACTTTCAAGATTATCATTTTAGTAAACACTTAGCAAAAAACCAGCTACCACAGAGGATATATTCAAACACCCTAGCAATGACTTAGCATCCATTTGCAATGTGCCTAATAATGAGCTATGCTCCTGAGGGCAACACAGAAGCCATCACATAATGCCAAAAATGCAAAGGTAATGTGAAAGCAACCTACAAGCAGCCACATTTCTGCAGTTGTGCTGAACATCAGACAAGAAGTTTATATCAAAAGTGTGTAACTGTAATTGTGTATTGTTTATTTTTTGTTGTAGCTATCTGCTACCCCACCTCCTCCCCCCCAAGCCAGCCATGGACATCTACGCCTTTCGCCAGCAATCAAACAACACCCTTCAGCGCCTTTTCAAGATGAGTTTTGTTCCTGCTGGATTTTGGGAGCGCTTAATTGCTAGGATGCTCATAAGCCTGAAAGAGATGGACCTGCAGGTGCTGAACCCAACATGTTCTTATCATTACTTATGCTATTTTTTTTTTGTTTTTTTTTACATTAATGCCATGAAATGTTGTGTTCTTCCAGTCATTTGAGACCAAAACAAAAATCGCCAGGAGCAGGCAGAGCAGGAATTCTGTGATCTACAGCTTTGCTGGAGCCCAGCAGAGGAGCCGCTGCAGTACCTTTAGAGTCAGACGCAGCAAGACCATCTACTGGAAGGAGGGGCTGCTGGTCACTTTTGATGGAGGTTGCCTCAGGTCAGAACTGTGACTAAGAGAATATGGGTACAATTCATTAGACAGATGAGTTCAGAAAATCAACAAGTTTTAAAGATGTTTAACTTCAATCAGATTCAAAGTCTCTGAACTAGGATAAAGGAAACACAAACTTAACAGTAGCCAGTATGATATTCCTTAATGGGATTGCTGATTCACAGAAGGTAGGTAGATTTGCATGTCCCACAGTGAATTTGAGAAAAACATGGTCTTTTACAAGAAGATTTGCTACAATCAATCAACAGGGTAAATCAAGAGGTGGTGACATCAGATGGAACTTAAATGGGACGAGGTGGTCACTTGTGTTTATGTCTTTGCAGCGTGGAATCATCAGAAGTGAACTGGAAGAGGAGGAAGAGTGGAGGCATAAAGATCATCTGCCAGTCAGAGACGAGGGATTTCTCTGCAATGGCGTTCATCACAGACCATGTCAACTCTCTAATCGAGCAGTGGTTCCCCGGTTAGTACACTACTCTTTCAGTGGATTCAAAAATCTACACTACCAGTCAAAAGTTTTACAACTCCCCAATTTTTCAATTTTTTTTATTGGAAATTATGCATCTTATTGTCTCATTGTACTCTGAAATGAAAGCATAGAACAAATGAAGTTATGAAAAAATCTATTTAGAAACCAAAATGCATTCTCAACTTTTGATACATCATGATAGTCACAGCTGAACACACTCGTGGCATTCTTTCCACAATAGAAAGAGAACAAATCAAATCAAATATTCTTCAGAGATTTCTTCATATGAACATAGCATATGAATGTAAGTGACATCCTATTCCTAATCCATATGGTTCAATATGACTTTGGTCCACCCTTTGCAGCTTTAACAGCTTCAACTCTTCTGAGAAGGTTGTCCACAAGGTTTAGTAGTGTGTTTATGGGAATTTTTGACCATTCTTCCACAAGTGCATTTGTGAGGTCACACACTGATGTTGGACCAGAAGGCCTGGCTCTCAGTCTCCGCTGTAATTCATCCCAAAGGTGTTCTATTGGGTTGAGGTCAGGACTCTGTGCAGGCCAGTCAAGTTCATCCATACCAGACTCTGTCATCCATGTCTTTATGGACCTTGCTTTGTGCACTGATGCGCAGCTTGTAGACTTAACATACAGAGCAATTACAAGTACGTTGTAAAACCTGTACCTGTGCCTGTAGACGAGCGAACTCATGACAGTTTTGCTGCATTGTATTGTTGTCACAGGCCACAGAGTGACACTATTGCAACAGTTCTTGACTATAAAGCATTTTACCCTGGGACCAATAGTATGTGTCAGCAGGCCCGGAAACTGCATTTTCCAGACTTCGAGGGCTGCAAGTCTAGAGTCCTTAATTTTAAGACAGTGCCACCTTCTGCATGGATGATCGACTAAGTGCAGGACTTTTGGTTTTAAAGATGGATTCCATCCAAGATGCTATACTATGATTTTCAGTGGTTTATTATTATTTTCTTTGTTATGTCAGTCTGTAGGCATTTCAAAATTCCCACAGACTGACATTTTTTTAAAAATCTTATAAAATCAACAAGTAATCACACTAAAACCCCTTCAAGACATGACACATTGGACTGGATAATACACCCAGTGATGTATGTCGCATAATAATGCACTTATGTCTGAATCCTTGCTTGTGTTGTACGTCGCTTTGGACAAAAGCGTCTGCTAAATGAAATTGTAGAATTGTAGAATTACAGACCATATCTAACCTCATAGCAGGTGATCAAAGTATCCAAACAGCTAACAGTCCAGTTAATTTCTAATTTCTATATACAATGAAAAGACTCAGGACTCAACCTGAGGATGGCTGCAATGTGAGAAAATATTAAACTGCAGCTGAATTACTGTGATTCTGTGTGACAGTTCACCTGTGACGACAAGTTCATAATATGTTAGATGATTATGATTTCTTTCTGTTTAGATAATTTCTGTACTAATTTCTGGCAAGAACAAGGGACTTGTTACTCTGTGACCTTCATGTCTTAACACATTAGTCTGATAACACGAACAAACCCAACTGACTGAGGCAAGTGATTCACCAGCGACTACAATGTGAATAATGAAATTAGAAAATGGTCACGAATAGGTAGAAAACTGCTCTACCCTGCCCTCTGGAGGTGCATTCACAATAAGTTTTGTATATTCAATTACTCACTGGCTATTGATAGTTGTGTGACATCCAATGTAGTTTGAAGGTTGCTTGAGTAAGTTACATTGTTTTAGCGAAAAATGACACTTGGCTATCCAAATACAAAGTCATGTTTCCAGCAAATACTGTACAAAATCAAAAATGCGGTTGATAATTATTGTCAGAGCGGTTCGATAAAAATATTTTGACACAAAAATTGTTACTCTTTATGAACAAAACACAGACTAGTTCTGAAAAGTGTGTTCTGAATGTTTATCAATTTTGCATTAAAAAGTACTTTCAGAAATGTGAGCACTTATGTTACAATAAGCAACATTTAAGTAACATATAAATCATTTAAATGTATATTTAATACAGCACTTTCATGTGTGCAATAACACCCTCTTATGGTAGATATGGGTCATTTTTTCATCACAGTATTTTCAATCCCTTACTGTATGTTCCATTAAACTTTTAGCTTTGGACTACCTACCATATAGGCCAGAGATAACGTTTCATAGTTGGAATTGAACATCATAATCTTAACAAAAACAATAGGGTCCCTGCTTTGCATGCTTGGACTCTAATAAAAACTCCAAACAAAGTAGTACACATGCACCTTAGATACACCCTCTTGTGGTACAAGAAATTATCTCAATGTCTTTTGTCTCAAATGTTCTCTTACAGCTTTGACAGCCACTGAGAGTGATGGGAATCTGCTTATAGAGCAGTATGCGCCCTGTTCGGTCTGTTCCTCACTGGACCAACAGAAGCAGGTTGAGCTCCTGATTAATCAGTCCAGCAAGGTCAGAGAGAGGGGAGGACATGGAGAAGACGAGGGAGGAGAAGGGATTCATTACTTTAACATGGAGGACTGTGTGCTAGCTGCCATGGAGAAGGAACACATCATCTGTCATCAACACCCTGATCAGCCAGTTCCCCTCCAAGAACTGGTCCCAGAATTCTTCATGACGGACTTCCCAGCACGGTAAACTCTCACATTTCCATCCATCCATCCATCCATCCATTCATCCAGCCACTGGGCACACTCTGCCAAACTTGTCAAAAGATAATCCTGGCTTCATTTAACAACTCAACTTGATTCTACTAGATGCTTACATTAATCTGTGATAAGAGCTAACAACAAATAACAATTATAGCCAACAGTAATACCTGTGATCTGTTGCAGGGTGTGGAAAAGCTACAACATAAAGTTTAGCATTGTTGAACAGTTTATGTTACATTTGGTTGTTAAAATAGTGCTTCAGTTTACAGTGTAAAAATATACTTGGTATCCTTACAATAAATGCTCAAACCATGACTGACAAGAACAGTAAACATCATGGCTGAGCAGTACCCCCTTGGAAGTACTGATGAGCGCCTTGAAATCATGGATTCAGATTTCCAGGGTTTCTTACATAACAAACCTATAGAACCAGTCCAGTCATTTTACAGGGTGGGACATTCCATATCAGTTTTCTTTACTATCAGATACTGGTTTGAACAACAGAGTCGAGACTGAGTTGGTGTGCTGCAGGTGCGGCGAAAAACTGAGATAGAGGTGAGGACTTCATAGATTTACACATCCCAGAGGAAGCAACAGTGTAGACTTACACAATAATCTTCAAAATATGTGTAACTTTGATACAAGGAGATGACTTCCTATGTGTTTAGTCAATGACTGTAGAGAGACTAAAATATTTTTCTTTACTGGCAGACGTGCTGCCTATGTCACCAGTCTGTGGAGAATTGTCACATGTTTGTTACAATACAGTCACATTTACTGTTCACCAATCACATTCAGAGGACATTATATTGACTTACGTTTGATCAGTTTACTTACAACACGCTTAGTATTACATTTTTCTTCATTGATGCTGACAAAATACTGCTAACCTTTACCCTCACGTTAACCTTTAAACTGTCTTCATGCTAAAGTTTAATGATTTGCGTTCTGTTTTTTTTTAATGAATGTGGGCTCCCAGAATTTTATTTTAAATGGTCTTGTGTCCTCACAACATGAGACAAGTGTACAGTGACACTCAGCAACACCTCGTATCTGCAGTTCTACAACTTTCAGCAGATTTACTGCCAGTGACAGAATCTGTTTTTGTTTCTTGACCTAGAGATGCATGAGTGTGGCAAAATGAAAATGAATGGTTGTTATCATTTCATATTCCAGGTATTCCTCAAGAAACATGTTTTTGACATCATCAATTCATCCATTCTCTATACACCACTTAATCCTCATTAGTGTTGTGGGGGTGCTGGAGCCTATCCCAGCTGAACAAACAATCACACTCACATTCACACCTACGGGCAATTTAGAGTAATCAAGTAACCTCAGCCTATTTTTGTACTGTGGGAGGAAGCCGAAGTAAAAGAAACCCACGCATGCACAGGGAGAACATGCAAACTCCATGCAGAAAGAGGGACTCGAACCAGGGATCTTCTTGCAGCAAGACGAAAGTGCTAACCACTACTCCACTGCACAGCCTGTTATTGACATCACCCCATTTAAATTTTTAAATTACCTTTTATACTTTTTAAAAAATTCTAATGTTTTTCTTACTCTCCCAAGCTTCTATAGGTGGGTCAAAAATGGCCCACATGCATTTCCTATAGAATCTCATGGAAACCTGTGCTTCTTATCAGTTGTGACTGTCGGGAATATATTTACTATGGACCACACACATGATGTCAGAAGTATCACCCAATCAGGAAAATTATTTTACAAAGCAAGACCTGATACATGATACATGTGAAAGAGTATGTGTTATTATGTATCATCAAGTTAGCCTACTTTAAAGTTAGTTAACACTATGGGGTGATCTTGTACCATTCTTCAAGAATTACTGCTTGTAATTCTTCTAAATTCTTTGGTTTACACTTTGAAATAGACCTTCTGATAATCCACCACAGATTTTTTTATGGGACTCATGTCCAGGGATTGAGCCAGCCACTCTAAGACCTGGATGCTGTGCTCCTGCAGCCAAGTTCTTCTGGCCCTGAATGTGTGGCAAGGGGCATTATCTTGTTGAAACGTCCAGTTTGGACCTGGACGGAACAGTGTACATTCAGAAGGAAGCATGTGGGTTTCAAGAATGGCACAATAATTGTCAAAGTTTGCCATTGCAGACAGTGAGATGACCAACAGCAGCAGCACTCATGCATCTCCAAACCATGATACCGCCTCCACCATGCCTGACAGTAGGTACTGTACATGCTGGAGATCATGCTTGGCCTGGCCTTCTGCGTACCCTCACCTTTTTCTCTCATTGACAGCTTTGTAGGACCTTAAGCCATGATCTAAAAGTCGGCCACGTAGAGTGCAGGTGGAACACTGGACACCAGTTTGGTTTGACCACTGCTGCTGAAGCTCCTGTGATGTCATTCTGCAGTTTTCCCTGCACATGCAGATCAGGATGTAGTCATTTCTTGCTGAAGAAACCCTTTGACGACCAGATCTTGGTTTGTCTTCCAAGCTGTTGGTTCGTCTGTGTTTCTGCAGAGTGTATCCAACTACTGAAGGACTGCATCTGCACTTCCTGCTTATCTGGGGGCAGCTGTACCCTTCCTTGCTGAGAATCTGTATCTTCAGACATGTTTCTTTTTTTTAAACTTTATTTTTGTATACAGAACTTTACATAACCACAAAGGGACATGACACACAAAATCAAACAACACAGAACATATAGGTCACCAAAGGAGAAAGTACAATGTCGTCAAGATCTTAAACAAAATGGAGCAAACAGCAGGCACAGCACAGGGCCACAACAATCCATGTACATGAGGCAAATGTACGGAGTGGTCACCAGGATGGCAAACCCCAGACATCACAGAGGAGCAAAGTCCAGCTTCCAAAGTGACTGCCAGGGCAAGTCACCATCAGCGCCAGAACATCCAGTCACATCAAAGTTCTGTCATAGCAAAGCGAGAAAACCCAGAAAAAATAATAAAAATAATACATGGAATCAGACCATATTCTCCTTCGCATATGATACCCATTTTGACCAATACCTCTGTGCTATATCACCACAGCATCTAAGGGAGAAGGTCAACAATTCCATTTCATGTATTTCCTTAACATTGGCTGTCCACTCTCTCATTGTCGGCGGATCCCTCTTAAGCCATTTGCTTGTAATTAATTTCTTGATGGCTATCAGTAAAATTTGCAGTAGGTATTTGTCCTGGTGATTGAGATCAACTGGTAGATTACAGTTTTCAAATCAAATTTGATTTCAAAACCAAGAATCGATTTGATTTCTTTAATTACTTCCAGCCAAAATGGCTGGATAACTGGGCATTGCAACACCAAAAGATATGAGAGTGGTCAGCCATCACATTATTACAGTGTCTCCAACAATGCCCAGGCCCAGGTCCACCACTCTGTAAATATGTTCTTCTCAGTGTCGTGAAATTCAGACATGTTTCAAGCGTTGCGTTGTTTGTTTTAGCCACTTTTGTCTCTGAAAAGCTTTCAGATGTGTTGGGTTTACATAGACATGAAACAACAAAAACACACAAACTTGGCCACGCCATCGTTGACATTTTTTTGGATTAGAAACTTTTGTGTGATTTTGGCAGTGTGCTTTGGATCATTATCATGCTGAAATATTACTTCTCCCAAGTTCCTACATATGGGAAGTATTCTTATCAGCCAGTAATTTTGGATATCCACAGGCTCTGCGACACCTTTTGCACTCGTGCAGCTCCAGATCATCACACTCTCACCACTGTGCTTCACTGTCGTAACAATGCATTGACTGTGGTACCACTGACCAGGTTCACGCTAAACAGCATTGTCTCCATCTGGGTCAACATGTTTATCTTGATCTCATCCAACCAAAGAACCTGCTCTAAATATTTATCAGGCTTCTTTTCACATTTTTTACCAACGCTTACTCTGGAAATTTTGTGCTGAAGAGCACTTTTTTCTTGGATGACGTCCTCAGAGGTTGTTGTTATGCAATGCCCTATGCACTCTCTGAGCTGTCATAGACACTCTGAATTCCACTGATAGCACCTGAGCCAAGTTTGAAGTATTTCGCCGTCTGTTTGTAAAGCAGCACACTGAGTAGTGGCATCATTTTTGGAGGACGGCTAGTGCTGTTCTGATTAGTTTCCAGTTTTAGCTGGACACTGATGTTCCTATATCCTTTTGAATCCTTTTGTGAAGTCTCTGTCAGAGTTTTTAATTCTTCTAGCATTAAAAACATGTGGTGCCCTGATGCAGACAAGCAGATACACAGCCCATAGGTTCCAAACTAAAAAAGTTCCGGCGTTTGCAGCTCATTTATAACCATGTTCTAGCAAGTTGGCTAAGTGAAAATCACAGGTGTATATGGTTATGTTTCTTGATATTATAGTGTACTTTCTTCTGTTGTATACTGCATACAGTGTATTCTACCACACACTAACACCAGCCAATTTTACAGCTGGATGGCTGTCTTGTGTAAGTGTTATCATTGGTCTTTTATTAAAAATGTGATATTAGTGTGGGGCAACCTGTATTCTAGTATGGAATTTAACACTGAAAATCAGCATGTGACACTAACTTACGATCTTAGACAGTTTTGGACAGGTGCTCATTTATTTTTTTGAAAAAGCGTCTCAAGGTGCATTGTTATGTTTGTCAATAAACATAATGTCTTTTATTTGGTCACTTTAACCAAAGGTTATTAAAGGTTATTTTACCCTGAAAACTTACTTCAATAAATAAACAGTCAAACGGCACGGGTATGTGCCTACAGACTTACTTCCAGAATAATGACCACATAGGAATTTATAGAGTTAAAGTACCTCTCAGATAATATATAACCACTTCAAATGCATCTCCATGTATTCATGTATCTGCTCTCCCTTTAAGATGTGCAGCACTATGAGGTCTCCACTTCTCTCTGCACGCATCTCTTTGCTCCTCATCTCAGCTCAAGCACACCAGGTCACCGACGACTTTTAGGTTTATCTCTACACGATTTTTTCCTCTAAAATGTACACATCTGTAAGTCCTCACTTCTGTCTACCTCTCCCTACCCAGCTCACCTGCAGCTCTTGTTTAATTCTTACCTATTCTAAAATCTGTATGGGGAGTAAAATTATTAGTTTGTCAGAAATTAATGAAATTTGGGTGACTATTCCTTCATGTGGTCCCGATCAAAAAAGCAAATGGTAACCATGTTGTAATTTTAACGGTGTTGCCATGGCGATGGTTGAAGTTCCTCATGTTATTCTATGGGCCCAAGGGAAAAATCTCCCATCGTCACTGTTTTCCAGGACGTCGTACAAAATGTTCATTTTGATCGCGCGCTTCTCCAAATGAGCTGAAATTTGGTGGACACCATCTACACAAGTAGACAATTAAAAGTTATCCAAATCATAAAATTTCATTTTACGGTTTCCGCGTGGCAACGCTGCAAAGTTGATGTAAAATTTTGCCATTTTTTGTGCGTGATAAATGGCTGCCATTTGTACATAACGACTCCAATCCGAACCAAATTTTATTTTTTTTATACTTTATTTTTATAGAGTCAGTTATTTTACAGTACATATAAAAAACACACTAAACAAAACAAAAAAAACCCAAACCAAAACAAAAAAAAACACAAAAGGCACAGATGGGGAGAGGAAGGAGGGGGGTGAGGCAAATCACAATAACAGCATGTGTACACAATAAGAGGCAGGGCCAAGTCCAGAGCCAGGTAAATATAGATAGCCAAATATATCAGCTCTTGCAGCTCCCTCCGATCACAATCTCTTCACTACCTCAAGGTGAGGCAAAAGTCTCCCTACTTAGGCACTTAATCAGTACCTAAGGAGTATATCCAGCAGTACGTGAGGTTAGTCCTATCCAGCAACTGTTACCGGATCTTGTTGTGATGAAGGGGCAGTCACTCAATATTAGCTGTCCATTTCCTCCAATACGAATTAAATTTGTCCATACACAGGTTCAAGGAGAAAGTCAGTCTTTCCGTGTCATATATTTCTTTGACAATTCCAATCCACTCCTCCCAACCAAATTTTAAACACTTATTGGTCCTTCCTACCTAGACACATTGACAGTGAAATTTTGTCAATCGACGTTACAGCGCCCCCTACAGAAATAAAAATAAAATCTGTATGGGGAGTAAAATTATTAGTCAGAAATGAATGAAATTTGGGTGAGTATTCCTTCATGTGGTCCCCATCAAAAAAGCAAATGGTAACCATGTTGTAATTTTAACGGTGTTGCCGTGGCGATGGCTGCAGTTCCCCATGTTATTCTAATGGGCCCAAGTGAAAAATCTCCCATTATATTAAATTTACCTGTTACCATGGAAACATCCCAAATTTGACACATAAATTGTTACATGCAGGTCAAAAACGTCAATGGTATCCATGCAGTATTTTGGACGGTGTTGCTGTGGCGATGGCCAACATGTCACATATCGTCATAACGCAGCAATGAATGAGCATGGCTCCTGTTGCTGCTGTTTGCACATTTGTAAATATTTTGCTGAAAATTTGATGTACGCTCGCCAGAAAAAAACGGGGCGGGTCAGGTCGGTGGCCGGCGAGGGCCTTTTGACGCCGCTTGCGGCTTTAATTTACTTTGTTTCCCCTGCGAAAATATTTCCTGACTTCACTGAGTAAGACTAAACGTCAAGTTACCCAAAATGTCAGTGTTGGTTGCATTGGACTAAATGATAAAGATGAGTGTGTGTGTGTGTGTGTGGGGGGGGTGTGTGTCTATGTGTGTGTGGTCAGGCTGTTTTTGGAGAAAGCCCAGCTGGATTACTCTGAGGAGGAGAAAGTCATCCTTGGCCAGGGTGGCAGTGGGACCACCATCTACCGAGCTCGATATAAAAACCAGCCAGTGGCCGTCAAACGCTTCCACTTTAAGAAGTGTCAGCAGCGGAACGTCAGCAGTAACACAGGTATTTAGGCACACTCTTTTCTTTTAATGATGTGTTTTTGTTTTTGTTTTTTTACAGAGCAGTTTATTGGGTTTATGAAAGCTGATACTAATATTTTGAAAGCTGCTGATGTAAAACTTTATTTTATTTTGTCAATACTGAATACAAGAATTAGGCTTGTCGATATGAAAAAGCTCCAGAAGCATCATTAAGATAAACTGTGCAAAGGAAGCTATCGCTACTGCCTTCAATTATAATAATCACTTGTTACTACTTTGTGTGTTGGGAATCAGGAAAACCATTTTCCATAGGACATAAGTGAAGTATAATTGGATTTGCAATAAACCTACTTCTGTCTACTCAGTTTGAGAGTTAGGAGTCTAGTCAGTGTGTGCTTTTCACCAAAATGACAATGCATGCCCTACTTCTGTGTAGTTGCTAAATCTCTCATATCATTATGTCTGATTTTTTTTATAAGATGTAAAACTAATCAGACTGTCAAAACAATGTGTTCACCACTTGTAATTTATTATTCTGTACACACTGATAAATAACAGCTGTCCTTATCATCTCCATTAGACACTGCAGGGACTTAATGAATCCAAACTGAATTATCAGAGGTGTGTTTCAGATGCAGTAGGCACGGAATTATCAGTCAGATGGTCTACCACTGACTTACGGGATGGATTGCAGTTCAGTTTCAAGATAAATGCTACTGACAATATTAAACCAGTGTTTCTTTATTTTCTCCTGCTCTAAAATAAGGTTGACACTTATTTTGCAGAGTGAAATATCTCAAGAACTGTTCAAGGGATTTAAATGAAGTTAGCCACAGTTATTCAAGACACAAAATTATTATTATTTTTGACTTCTGTGATCCTGTGACTTTTCCTCTTTAACCATCAGCATGAGTTTTTACTTACTTAGTGATATGTATTTAAAAATCTACGTGATTTCTGGGCATATTTTTTTGTATCTGATGCACACTTTTATGGTTCCCATCAGATCAGTTTAGAACTTTGATCCCATTGCTGATCTGGGCAAATTCTCATGAATCAGTAGCAGCTAAAGCAGAGCCGATCAAAATCTTACAGATTCCTTCTTTTGCTCTTCTGTGTTCTTAAACCACAGCAGAGCATTGTACTGTGAGATTACCTCAACTGAGTGTGGAGTGAAAAATTATGTGGATGCAAATTCACACAATAAGGTTGACAAAATGCATTAATTCACTAAACTGCATTGCTAATTATCATTAGCAAAGATCCGTATTAGAATTTAAAAAAAAAAAAAACAATCATCAGCTTCTCGTTTTGCGAGGACCTGATTGTTGCTTGCAGTAACTGAAGAAGACAGAAAATCTTGCACTTTGAGTTGTGTGGAAACATGAGACTGCCTGTAGTTGTAAACAACCATTTGAAGTGCTGTAATGTTAGAAGGCTGAATTAACTAATGACATAACCTGTTGTGCCATGTAAACTGCACACAACCGCTCTCTGAAGTTAGAGCTCATATTGATCCTGCTGCTGTGTGATGCTGCAGTTGAATCAAGCTAAAGAAGAAAGGATGACTTCCTACATTTGTTAATTCAGCACAACTAGGTGTCTCAAGAAATGGATGTGAGCCGGTCGTGCTGTGATACTGAAAGAAATGGAATTGTGCTCCAGCAAGGCATGATCTCGATACCAGGTGGCAGAACTCAGCCCAGTTTACCCTCTGATTGCCAGAAATTTGGCCACCTTAAACTGATATTTAGGTTAATAGAAAGTCAGCACTACTAGCAAAGTGTGGCAGGAACCTGCCGGAAAACATGTTTACCAGCACTGGCAAATTTTTCAATATTGGCCAGCATTGGCAAACTTAA
The DNA here is from genome assembly GCF_021347895.1 of Acanthochromis polyacanthus. Taxonomy (NCBI): domain Eukaryota; kingdom Metazoa; phylum Chordata; class Actinopteri; family Pomacentridae; genus Acanthochromis; species Acanthochromis polyacanthus. The sequence continues at coordinate 35,574,974 of NC_067114.1, read as the reverse complement.
CCCTCCTGTCGTCCTGCGGGTCAGATTGGCCTGTTTTAAAGTTTTAAAAATGTGGAAATATATATATATATATATATATATATATATATATATATATATATATATATATATATATTCACAGTGAAAACTTCCACATTTTCAAAAGTTTTTTAGGAAATTTTTAAGCATTTTTTGGTGGAAAAAAAATTTAGAAAATGTTTCAGAACATTCAGAAAAAAATCAACCAAAATCCAGTAAATTTCGCTGTCAAATTTGGGGATTTTTTATTTTAAAAAATGAAACCTTTGAGGGAAACTTTTCAGGAATTTTCTTCCTGAAGATTTTGCAAATTTGTATAAATTTGGGGAATTTTTTTCTGAATTTTTGGACTTTTTTTCAGACAAGGCAACCACATTTTTTGGTAAGGTCAACATGAGGGTTAAGATAACATATGAATACTAATGTGTTTGCCATATATCTGCTTCAGACATTTTTCCTTTTGTAAGGGGTAGATTCAGCATAATAACACCTAAATAAATGAGTAGCTGCTGCCTTAGCGCTCTACCACAGTACCGTGTTTTTGTGTTGAGCAGCATAAAGGATATAGTTCAAAGAAAAAAGGCAGTGGAAATACAGAATGGGGAAAATGCTTCTACAACTAGTATTCCTTTTTTAACTTTGCTGCTTCCTTTTGTTCCTGTCTTCATTCCTTTAAGACACCATGATGAAACATCTGCGGTCTGCAAATGCCTGTCAGAGATTCTCTGAATTTCGCCAGGAGGCCAGTATGCTGCACTCTCTGCAGCATCCCTGCATTGTCTCCCTGGTGGGCATCAGCATTCATCCACTGTGCTTGGCCCTGCAGTTAGCCCCTCTGGGTAGCCTCAACATTGTGCTGGAGGAGAAGCACAAAAAGAAAAGCAAGTGGAGAGATTTCATCATGTGATTTCCCACTGAAAGTTAATGACTGCTCAAAGCCTGTTTCTGTCAGTGCAACTTGAAATTCTGTTTTTTTTTTTCTCTAGGCTCCATGTACATGCCCCTTGGTCACATGCTAACCTTCAAAGTAGCCTATCAGATTGCCGCAGGACTGGCATACCTTCACAGAAAGAGCATCATCTTCTGTGACCTCAAATCTGACAACATCCTGGTGTGGTCTCTGGAGGTTTGTATGGGAATTACTATTAGATAGATAGATAGATACTTTATTAATCTCCAAAGAGAAATCCATGAGAAAGTTGTTGCTTTTGCTTCATTGAAAGTGTTCCAGTATATTTTTGAAATCATACGTTACATCTTAAATGCTGTCAAGGACAGTAAAATGTTGTTTCTATAAATTTCATTCAAATTAGTATGAATAAAAAATAGAATAAAAATAGGATGATAATTAGGTAATCAGTTGAGCTATATCTTTCATCTAATTCAGTTTGTTTATTAAGTTAATTTCCTCATTCATGTGTTTTTTTTCTAGGTGCAGGATGCCGTCAACATTAAACTGTCTGACTACGGCATTTCTCGACAATCTTTTCACGAGGGGGCACTTGGAGTTGAGGGCACACCAGGTTACCAGGCTCCTGAGATCCGACCAGGCATTGTGTATGATGAGAAAGTATGTTCCACTTCCTTTTTCACACATAGAAGTGTGCCATTTTACAAGTATCCAGTGATGATGTTGATGCAGTTTTCTGAATGATTAATAGACTGTTAATATTTCTGGAATGTGTGCATAATGATTGACAGACCTATGAGTTATAATTCCAAGAATATCAGATCTATTTGTAACAACACTAGAATGCAACAACTTTATGCACTGGTGGATGGAGCTTGTGAGCGAGATGGTAAATGTCAGTGAGAGTAAATCATGCTCTTTTAAATATTTGTCATGTGCATTTGGTGGTGGACATAGCATTAAGAATGTTTGCATCTAGGGCACAGGTGCTCTGGAGTTAGTAGTGCCTCAGCAGACTAAGTGTGCAGCTGCAGCAGTTCAGCAAGGTTGCTAACTACTTTGCTGAAGAGTTCTTCCTTCCTTTCTGTTACACGCTAAAAGTTCCTGCTGTGGAGACACAAGCTGCTGTGTGCAAAGGCACCACAGGGACAATGTTTTATTTTTGTCTTACTATTCATGTCATCTACTGCCAAATATTATAAAAACTACCACCAAACACTCATTAAAATCTAAGGCTATATTTTAATTCAATTCAACTCAGTTCAGTTTTTTTCTTTGATATAGCGCCAAAAGGAGCTGGTCATTTAGGGTTTTATATGTTCATAGCGGGATTTTAAATTCTATCCTGGATTTTACAGGGAAGGAATGAAGAGAAGCTAACATGGGAGAAATATGATCTCTCTTTCTGGTTCCTGTCAAAATTCTGGCTGCAGCATTTAGCATTAGCTGGAGTTTTTTCAGACCCTGATCATTTTATACAACAGTGTACTCAAAACTCTCTGGAGGTTGTAATAAATTCATCAGATGTAATGCTGACCTTAATGCTCCTTGTGTTTTCTCTCCTCATCACCGCTTGAAGGTGGACATGTTCTCTTATGGTATGGTGATGTATGAGCTACTGTCTGGGCAGAGGCCAGCACTGGGATCTCACCAGCTTCAAATAGCCAAGAAACTCTCCAAAGGCATACGGCCAACGCTGGGGCGTCCAGAGGAGGTTCAGTTCTACAACCTCCACAGCCTGCTGACTGAATGCTGGGACACCAAGCCAGAGAAGGTGAGCACTTCTGCTCAGTCATGCCACATGTTTTGGCTGGCACAATAATAGTGAAACTACAAGTTTCCCTGTTTGTAGGAAATAGACTGACTTTGAAAGTGAATCCATAACCGTAAGCTGTAGATGAAGATTTGTCTGTCAATAGTATGTGTGTGAGAAAGAGGCAGTAAGAAGCAGGGCTGATAGGCTTTGAACATCTTGGAGATTTTATTTTGACAGTCTAACATACTTCAAAGCATCCTGGTAACACAATGACGCATATCATAACACGACACAGTTTCTGCTCAAGAAACAAGGTGAACACACGAGAAATGTTAGTTGTATCTCAATGTGAGTAACAATTCAGTTAAGGAAGATCAAATTACCTTCATTTTGTTGTAAGAAAAAATTGCACACAGAGGGCGAGTTGTGAGAAGGAAGCAAATTTAACCCCACTTTTGTCATATTTTAAGGGGTCAAAACTTATGCTCTAAGTTTTGACCCACTTTGGACACCTAGAACTTATCTGAAGCACATACTCTTTGGCGGCGGAGAAGGGAGAGAATGAGCATACAACTGTTGACTGTTAATCATTTGGTAAAGTTTTATAGTGGAGTGACTAAGAGAAAGTTAAAAACTGTTGACAAAAATGTCGCTAGAGCTGATTAAAGGTCACCAGATGGTATGTGAGAGACACTGAAGTCAACTGGAATAAACCTTTTTAATCTGAAAAGATCAAAATTGAGCTTTCTGGCCATCAGACTGACACCAACGACTGCACATCATCACAAATACACCATCCCCACGGTGAAGCATGGTGGTGGCAGCATCATGATTCTATCATCATTGTAGGCAGTAGACTCTGAAAGGCTTGTAAGCTTAGAGGGTAAAATGAATGCAGTAAAGGGGAATCCTCGAGGACAACCTGATGTAGTTGGCGAGAGAACTGTGGGCTGAGTTTTTTCACTTGGGTGGGATGGATGTGGACAGAGAATGAAAATGATAGACAGACTGACATCACGGCCTCACATGGAACGGACAACGGTCACAATTCAGAATGAAAAAGATCAGATTAGATGGAGATAAATGATCTCTTACGCTGAATGGCATGGCGCTTAATTGATTGATTGGGATGGGTGTTTAGGGAGGCATATAAGTAGAGCCCCACATTCTAGATGAAGCAACAGTGCACAGTTAGAGGTATGTCATTTTAAGGTGGGAAGAGATGCCTTTCATGTGGGGAAAAAAGCTAAATATGCAATTTCAATACACAGAGAGGCTTTTACATCTTTACTCTTTGAAACTAATTTTGTTTATTTCACATAGCACCCCCCTGATGGTGTGTATGTGTGTCTTCTGTTTATGTGTGTGCAGAGGCCAGTGGCAGTGCAGTGTGTGAGGCAGATGCAGGATCCCAGCTTCCCCTGCCTCAGGTATTTATTACCCTGTGACAGCCACTCACAGCTCTTCCTGTCCCAGCTACAGGGATACAGCGCTGTGTTCTGGGATGGAGACAAGGAAAACAGGTTTGTTACAGCTCCATTTCCTACTAGCTCATTTTTTTGGCATTAATGCAAGATGATAACTGATCCAGATGCATAGAAGTGTAATCCATATTTAATAAGATTTAGCATAGTTTAGTTCATGCATAATTACTTAATGATCTAAGAAAAACTATAATGATAAGGGAATGTTTTATTGGTGTCACATTTCCTAATGTTTCCATGGAATCTGAGTGTTTTTGTAAGTTTGTTTTTCTATCAACAATAATGTTTGATACTGAAAAAGGGGATATGCTGACATTTTAATGGCTACTTTATATGGGCATGACACTGATTAAAACTCATACACGTCAAAGCCTCATGCATGGTAAACAATCTGGCATTTTTAAGCTAGTGTTAAAGTCATTAAAGTCCAGGCAGCACAGATTCTCACTACAGTTCTTTAACTGGGAGGACAATTAGTCCCTGTCAGACACTTTTTTCACTTGTGAACTTTACCTTTTTGCCCTCACAGAAGCAGTTTCACACACATTCACAAATAAAAGTAGACACAGAGTATAAATGTTACAGTACACAATTACTCATACACCACATTGTATACACACACCTTAGTGAGATGACTCCCAGATGCCTGATGTAATAGCTCTGCTGTTTTCTGTATTTAGCAGATTAGAAGTTAGTTTCTGTACAATAAAATCATCTTTTATGTCTTCATATTGTTGGTGTTCATCATTACAGCTGACTCACGTAGGCATTTCCTTCTGTTAGCTCCTTCTTTCCTCCCCCGACTCTCCCACTGCTCTTTCTGTCACTCTTCCTCCTTTCTTGCTTTTGTCCTTCCACGTTATTAGCTAGTTTACTACACTCCTTACACTCCTGCATGCATGTTCCATTTACTCAGTTGTGAAAATAGTGAAGTAGTATAAGTAGTAACAGGTAAAGAGCTACTTAAAATTACAAATGAGAAACAAATGAAAGAAAGGAAATTGACACATTTGCTTGTCGTGAGTCCTACTGGTAGCTCCACTGTGTGGTTTCTGCATAATGTATATATAGGTATAAGCAATAGTTAATACCGCACAAATAATACACTACACTGTTTCATATATGCCTGTCAAGAAATGCATCAAACACAATGCTCCATGTTGTACCTGAAACAGAACATTTCAATCCATTCTAAAATTGCTAAACTCTTTAAATTTAACTCCTCATTGATTTCGTTTTCCAAACATTTTCAACATCAAAAATATTTTACAGACTTTTTTAGAAAATGACCTGCATTTACCATTCAGTAGCTCAGACAAAATTGTCTCTGCAATTACATGTGTGTTTCCCAGAAACTACAGTGTGGTGAATGTGGAGAAAGGCCAGGTGGAGGTGGAGAGGATGTCCTGTCCAGGCAGCAGGATTAGCTGCCAGATGAAGATGGGTAACTCTCTGTGGATGGCCACTGAGGTACACACCACCCAGCCAGCACCATCGCAAATCATATTCTATCTAATAGCAGTTTACAGTTCCTTTGGAAGATGAAATATCTGTTTTTTTAATGCAACTTATCAGAAAAAATACAAAATGTAATGAAATAACTGGGGAAACTTTTGAGATAATTTTTGCTATTTATCGGTTGTTTGATAGAGGAGCTGGAGGCTCAGACTAGTACAGCAGTGTGCATCCAGCTTGTGTTTGTGATTGACTGGCAGGCTTTGGTAAAGGGAAATCATATTGAATCATCCAAATGCTACATTCTACTGTTGGCATGATCATCACTTTACCATCCACATATCCAAACTGTAAATCCTGAGAATATGCAACAAGATTGTAAACAGAATTACTACTTGTGTAATTGTGTTTGTGTGATAGGAACAGGAGGTGTTCGTCTACAGTCTGAAGGACATGTGTCCGCTCAGTAAACCTCAGAAACAATTCTCCTGTCCAGCCATCATCACCTATCTGTTCCCTGTTCCAGCAGGAGAACAGGTCAGCTCATGTCTCAGTATAAACACATACACATCTACAGTATACTGGTGTCATTGGTGTTCATCACTGTGGCAGCACTGTAAGACTGGAAGAATGTTTGCCAGCAGCAGTAGAGTTCATGATCATTTCAACGGACATTAGAAAACAGTCCAAGAGTCTCATGAGACTAGCAGATGTTGGAAGAAATATTGTTGCTTGTGCAAGTAAATATGCAATTTGCTGTTATTGAGTCCTTCATTCGCTCAACCTAATGTTGTAAATGCAAAGTGTGATGCAACAGAAACAACTAATTGTCACATAACATATCGCAGACTGTTTATGGAGTTAATTCTAAAAAAAACCCCTTTATTTCAAACTGCTTGTGCCATGTTTTGCATAAAACAAGGGCTGTGGATTTTGTACAAACAGTTGTGTCCGTTGTCAGTAGTTTCTCCTGATTTAGCCAGTCAGAAGCTGCTTTTTAGCTTAGGATGTTCTGAGTACAGCCCCAGTTCTTATTGGGTAGTACAACAAAGTCACACTCATCAAGAATGAATCACCCCTGAAAAAATATTGAGACAATGAAACACCACACTTTTGCATTACTGCAGTTGAAAATGTATGATGACGATTAAAATGTAAAGAAAATCTCTCTTCCTATCCTGCTAAAGAGTCTGGCCAAAGTGTTTGCGGGTATGTCTGATGGCCTGGTGGCAGTGTACAGTGTGGTGGAAGACCTTCCTCTTGATGGGGAGGCGTACGTGTGCTCACACACCTTAAACAAGACGATTTTTGGTCTGAAGGACTCAGATCCCAGACAGAGACCCTTCCCAGTCAGGAGCATGGCTCTGGTCGGCAGTGGCTCCCAGGTAAGCAGACAATCTGTTAAAAATGTATTAATATTGACTATAAAGTCATGATTGAGAGGTCACTAAGAAGGTCAAATTTACATTTGACAGCGTGAACCCTTCAGCCAAACTCATTTACATGTAAGACTTTGAATGAGCACTCTGTCCTTACTCCGTCGCTCTTGTCCCTGTCCATGTGTTTAACAGTTATGGTTCTCCAATGGTCCAGCTGTGCTCGTTATCGACTGCCTTAGTCTTCAGGCAGTTCAAAGGCTGGAGTCCTACCGCCTGCCATCTTGTATTATATCCATGGCAACAAGCTTTAGTTTTTGGGGGGAGGAAGCAGTGTGGACCCTTGATGACCACAACAACACCCTGCTGCTCTACCACGCTGCCTCCTACGAGCTCTGTGCTAAATACTGGTGAGTGGAGCTTTAAAGTACAGGACTGCTGCCGTAAATGTAATCATCACGTGTAGAAACCAAGGATTTAGAATGTTTTAAAGAATGGTGTCTATGAACACATAGACACGAACATTTAAATCTTATAGAAAAACAAATGATATTATAGATATCCCATTTGACTACCTGGAGACATTTCTTCATCAAATATATCAGGTTGTATTTTTACAACTGAGCCAACAAAGTTTTCAAGCTCCCAATTCAGATGAGATACAGTATGTAATCCCTCCAGCAAGTTCTCTGTATACTACTACTTATTCTACTAACTGTTGGACATACCCAGAAAACCTCCGACGGAAGATGCCCAGAAACATCCTAATCAGTTGTCCAAACCACCTCAACTGGCTCCTTTTAACATAAACTTCGATAAGTCTGAGCCCTGTACCGTTCTGCTAAGGTTTAACCTAGCAGTAGGACGAGGCAGTCGAAATGAGTCTCCCTACAGAGGAAAGTTGTTTCGACTGCTTTTATCCACAGTCTCGTTCTTTTGCTTATTATGCAGAGCTCATGACCATAGGTGAGATTTAGAACATAGATCAGCTGGTAACTTCAGAACTTTGTCTTCTGGCTCTGCTCCCTCTTCACCACGACAGTCCCATACAACTGCTGCATTATTGCTGATGTTCCACCTATTTGCCCATTCATCTCACACTCTATTTTCCTGTCACTTGTGAGCAAAATTCAAAGATCCTTAAGCTCCTTCACTTGTCACAACAACTCACCACCAACCTAGAGGGAGCTATCCCCCTGTTTCTGGCAGAGAACCATGGCCTTGGCGATGCTGACTCTGATCCCAGACAAGTCAACAGCCTCTGTGCGCTGACAGCCACTTGAAACGTGTTGCTCGTCTTATGTTTATCAAATAACTTTAATCAATATTAGTCTGATTCATAAAACTGATTTGAAGCTAATGGGACCACCTTATATCTTGTTTAGGTCACAGCTTTGAGACACAGACCTGAGCACCGACCACATCAGTTCACAGTGTAGAAAATGGGCTGGTTAAGCGTGAATGTTTGTGGCCACACAGCATCAGACACTAAGCATTTCAACATAAACTCACAAAATCTGTAAGCTCGGTTTGTTGCTGAACTTCAGTGACATCAGGACAGATCTAGAGTACCCGTTCCCCAATGAATCCAAACTTAGAGTTAACTTCATACTTCCTAATCTAAGATAAAATAACAAAGCAAAAATTTGTTTGGGGCTTGCTCACCGTCTTGCTCTGACAACCTGCTGACCAAACAAGCCTACAAACCAACGGGACCAGCACCACTGTCCCGAAAGTCATTAAACAAGTTAGTTTTTATGAGATGACTGGTGTGATGCAGGAACTACGGCCCAGTCTCCAAGAGCAAAACCAGTGCTTTGCTAAGAACAAATCAACAAAGCACAAAGCTGCACGTGAACACAGAGTCAAGAGAGAAAGCTGAAAACTACTCACTTCAGTAAGTCCAGTATGTCCCGATGGGAGGCAGGATGTGAAACAAATAGCAAGGAGCTTTGTCATAAGTGGGCATTTTAACTTTAACATTTTTAACTGTTTTTTAAACAAGCATTTAGGACTTTGGAAAGCATGCCGTTGTTTCAGCCTTTGTCCACACGCTGGGCTGAGCTCTCAAACTCAGAGCTCAGTTGGAGAGCTCAGCCACTACTTGACCTTCATTCCTGGCTACAGTCAGTCTGTTCATCACACAATCAGTTTTTTAATGACAGCTTTATCCTTTTCTGGGAATGAATTTCCCGTGCCAGTACAAATGGCATCTACCACAGCTCCCATGCACTTATTTTGCAAATATTTTCACCGTAGCTCCCTTCCTTTACACCCCAAATGTTTTTTTTTTGGCAATCCAGAGAGCATCTCTGTCAACTCAGTTCTAATCAATGATGACCACGCAAATACCAAAATGCAATATCAAAATCTATTTTGCAAAACCTACTGGCATTCTTACATCAAAAAGCTCAAAAAGATTTGGTTCTGCACTTTTCATGCTCTCTTCTCATGTCCTCATATGGTGTGCAGTTTTTTTTTCTCGAGATTGGCTCTTGCCCACCGCCTCAGCAAACATGAGGCTGAAAAGGCTGACACTGCTGATCAATTCAGCCTCTGCATCTTCTCTCACTTCCTCCCCAGCCACTGTTTTCACGGCACACATTGCAGGCACTCCATCTGTCGTCCGTTCCATCAGTTTGTCCCAGGGATGTTTCATTTTTTCTACACATTTATATACTTCTTCAAATATGTATTTTCCCCTGTTTAGGCCATGCATTGATGGAATTACCAAGAGTTCCTTCATAATGCACAAATTGGAGTCGACTCCATGGAGGAGATTCACTGTGCATTATCAGCTCCTGTCCACAGCAAAGGACTGTGCAGTAAAATCATTTCCTTTTTCCATCAACAGTGCTTGTAAATGAGTGGTAATAGTATTTCTGTTTGGGCTTACAATTTAAAAATGTTTGCTTTTTATGTGGAAACATGACATTGCACTTTATTCATTCACAGCTTTACAAAATCTCCCTCTGTAAATTCTCGGGCTGATTTAGCCACAGTAAAGCTAGCTTTCAAGGCATCGTCACTTGGAGATTTTGCTTTTTGTTAATATAATCTGCTGTGACAACAAACTCTTTTTGAACTCTTCTACTGTCGGCAGCCTCTGCTGTCTGTCCAGGTCCTTGAACTTGAACTGTCTTATAGTTCTTAAGTTATATTCTTAAGTTGTGGCCTCGTCAGCGCTGCAAACAAGGCAAGTGGTTTACTGCTATTGCTAGTGAATAGGTTATCTGCCTCCCACCTGTTCTCAGAGTTTACTTTGCATCTGGCCATTTGTTTTGAGGGCCTGGTAGACCACTGCTATCTGATGAGTGTGTCAATAGAGCAGCGGGGAGCTGCACCTGGATTCTGGGACTTGTGGTATCAGTGGTCTGTGTGCTACATACAGGCAGGTCAGTTATGATAGACGTTCGATATTATCATTGTCTGTATTGCAAAATATCTATAATGATAAATAAAGTATGGGCCTTGAGTTGACATGTCTGCTCTAGAGACTCAGACTAAGCTATGTTACAAGTTTTGGACTCTTATTTTGAAGGTGAATCTAAATATGGTTTGTCCATCACTATTGTGTGTGAGAGAAGACACTGAGAGGAGTAGGTCTGGTTAGTTCCTTGACATCTCGGATCTTTTATTATACACTGTAGCAGCTACGAGACAGTGCGTGTTATTTTGGTAAGCTTCTTTTAACTTTGACTTTATTTTGATAGTGTAGACTACCTCAAACACCAATTTCGGTTCCTGTAGCTGACTGGGGGCTTTTACTTAACAAAATCCAGTAAGTTCCTTCTGTTAGGCCTGTGAGAAACTCGTTCCTGTTCTAAAAAAGTACAAATCGTTCTGTGATGGATGCAAAAATATAAAAGCCACACAGTTTGTGTCGAGTGAAAGAGCAGATAGAAGAGCCTCTAAAAGATAGTTACAACTCAGAAAACTGTAACTCTTGATCAAAAAATTATTTCACTGTGTTCAGCACAATCTTGTAACTTTAAATTGTCATGTACCCACTGCATCACACACACTGACTGACTGTTGTATGCTGATATGTTGTGTCGCTCATTTATTAGCTGAAACTTAAATGAGTTTTGAGTGACTGTTTTTAAGAAGATGTTATGGTTTCAGCTGCACAGAAAGCAACCCTCTACGAGACGTCTTCACTGTGCAGCGTCCTGCAGGACTCACCACAGTTGCAGCCACTGATCTCAACATCATAAACCATAAAGAGAAGCACGACTGGACTGATGGAGAAATGACACTGATCTACAGTGAGAAGGCGGGTACTCAGATCATCCAACACCAGGATTCACTAACAGACTACTGCTCCATATCATCAAACCGCTCTCTGGACCCTCTAGAGTCAGACTGCTCAGACACTGCAGACCTCAGCCTACAAACCAGCTGCAGTGGTGTGTCCCTGGCTGCAGACCTGGACCAGATGAGCGGTGACCAAGATGAGCAAGCATCCACCAACCCAGAGTCTGGCCTGACAATGACTCCCACAGCGCCTCAGCTGCAGGCCTTTGCTGTGCTCCTAGTGAATGGAACTCTGTGGATCCCCAGGTACATAGTAGTGTACTACTTGCTGTGGACTCATTTTTCACGACAATACAAAACCTCTGTCCCCAGAGGTGCAAGATAAAAACCGCACAACCATGGCTAGAAGTGGGGAAACTCAAAAATGCTTTCTGTGCAATTAGAGATGTAATGCAACAAATTATATATATATATATATATATATATATATATATATATATATATATATATATATATATATACCGTAATTTCTGGACTATTGAGCGCACCTGAATATAAGCCGCACCCACTAAATTTAAAAAGAAAAAAGTTTTGTACATATATAAGCAGCACCTGACAATAAGCCGCAGGTGTCCACGTTGTGACATGAGATATTTACACAGAAAGATTTTTTAAGCTTTTAATTAAATAAATGCTTTTTTCCAAACAGTGCCTGTAGTACGGCAGTAAAACACATTGAGTCAGTTCACGTTGCCAGCTCCAACGTCTCATCCTCGATTCATTGATGCCAAGCTTTCATTCAACAGCTCTATTTCCTTCTTCGATGAGGGTGTGTGCATGAAGCGCAAAATGACTGATCTGAGGAATTTAGTGTTAGAGCATTTGATTTAATTCAGACAGTTTCATTGGTTCACTGTGACCTGTTCGGTAATTTTATTCTGATGTGACGAGGCTAAATGTTATGATGGCATGAAGCTCGCCCGTAAAAATCTATGCATTAGCCGCATCGTTGTATAAGCCGCAGGGTTCAAAGCGTGAGAAAAAAGTAGCGGCTTATAGTCCAGAAAATACGTTTTGTTTTTTTTCAAGTGCTTGCAGATTTTAAAGTTATTTCAGTCAGCCATCTCATGCAGATGATTCTTATTTAAATGCAGGATATAGCCGCATTATTGTTTTATGTCTTTGGAAATATCAAGCTCAGCTCAGCAGAAGGTGGGAAGCTACAATACGAACTTCTCTCTAATGGAGAAGTTCTACTCAGATCTACAGATGAATGCTGTAGTGGGGCATTTGAAATGCTGACAACAGCCGCCTCAGCATGCAGCAGCATAGCTGTTTGGTATGTGGCAGTGAGGACAGTATGTCAAGTGAGTGACTTTGGAGGCTTTGGAGCCTGCTTATTGTAACTCAGAAGTCATTACCAATATTTGGATCCAAGCATATGCCCACCCTATTGTGTAATAATATTAAATATAATCACTAATAATCATCTAATGAGTGAATGAGTAAATATGTAATAACTTCTGTTTAGGAACTACTTAGGTCTTTAAAAGCTTATCTAACCTTTTCTAGCACCATATCAGAGTGTTTCTTATATACAATAAAAAGGGTTATGCTTACCGCATGTGTGGGATGATGAGTGTTGTTGTTTGACAGGCATGGAGGTGATGTGATGGTCATTGAAATGCAGCCACATGCTCATCAGCTACAGGGACGTGTCATTGCTGTCCTTCGCCCGCCTGGATGTTCCTCTTTGGGGTGAGCTAATTTCCTGCCCTGAAAAGCAGTGTTCACTAAACATGATGGCATATTTAACATCACATGACTTTATTTCCCCACTCTTTGATTTTTTGCAGCACATGGGTGAAACATTAAATAAGCATTTCCCCTGCTCATTTACCGAGACAAAATGTTGCCTCACATTTTAGAAACGAAATCTAATTGTTTTACAGCATTTTCCTACTGATTTGATCTATAGAAGATAAATAATAGAAATCAGTGTAGTCTCAAATTTTCATCCTACTGGTGCCTGAAAATGTGAAAAATTCTCTTCAGCATGTAAATGAACTTCTATGCTGAACATGTGCAGCATATAAAATCTAATTCACACACACTCACACACACATCAGTGAGGCAGAGCTGCCATGCAAGACGCAAGGTCCCCGACCATTAGGAGCAACTGGGGGTTCAGTGCCTTGCCCAGCGACACGAGGCACATGGAAAGGCACATAAAAATCAGTATGTCAGCATCATTATTTTCAAAGCAATATGCAATTTTTTTTTTTTTTTACAAATTACAAATGTATAATATATATAATCTAAATTTTTTGTTTCTCTCACAACAATTATTTATTTGAATATATTTGTATATTCATCCTAATTTAACCTACTCATGCAGTGATTATAGCAAATAGATTGCACTGCATTGTAGGAAAGTATTACGGTACCACAAATGTGTCTGTGTTCCAATGGCAAAGTATAACATTTAAAAAAAAGAATCCTGAAATCCAATTACTAAATGTTCAGTCTAAAATTAAGCACAATTACACATTTACATTAGCTTGCCTCATTAACTGTTTATTAAGGCAATGTATACCTCAAAAATGTATCCTAAGATTGGTGGACAGGATAGGGTTGGACTTTTGTGCTTCTGTCCAGAAAGGAATAAAGTACTTCTAACATTAAAGGATCTTAGTGAGTTTCAAATTGGGGGTTTGTTCGACCCATTTTTGTTACAGTCCACACTATATACCACCAGGGAAGGAAAAGCCACAGAATTAAGTATATTAATTTACTAATGCAGCTTCAATAAAGCTTAGCAAAATCCTTCACCGGGTACTTGTGGTGCTTCACTGAATCTGTAATTATTTCTGTAAAGATGCCAGCAGCTGATTCTTTGCAGAAAATATATCTGTGTGCGCTTCTACAAAGGGGAAGATTTGCACCATAGTGCTGCCAGCCCATTCTGACAGGACAGTTTCCCTCCATCACTGTAATGTTTAAGCCTCAAGGTATTGTCTAACTCATTAGTTATCTCATGTTTGGCCTTGATCTCCTTCTCTGGCGTCAGAGAGTGCAGCGTCACCTGCTCTTGCAGTCATGAGGCTGGAAATCACACGACATCAACTAACATTAGGAAAGGATAATGATACACCTCAGAAAGATGAAACAACAATGGAAGTGGATAATTCAGGGTTGTTCTGTACGATGCATTAGTGGCTGAGTTCAAGATACAAGGTCACCAAAAGCCCTTGCTTTGTGTCACAGTTGTCATAAATTACAAAATGTTTCAAACTAAATTGGGTGTCCCATTTGCAAAATGATTCATTGGTTAATTTGAAAAATATTAATTTCCAAGAGCAAGAGCTTTGGAGCCGACATTTTTGAACAGAGTAGCGTAGGAGTTTAGTTCTTTACCAGTGCTTTGGCAAATAGTAAATTCTATGCTAACAGTGCATTTAGTATACCCAGTGGCTTTCAAAGAAACTGCCTCCGAGAACTGCCCACTAGTTTCTAGGAAGAGCTAATTACAGTGCACAGGGATGTTTCACTAACTTTAGCTCCTTCCCCACACTGCATACCACTCTCTCCCTCTGAAGATTGATTTCTCTCTTGTATCTCTCACTCCCTTCTTCATCCTTTTCTCTGTCTTTCACTCAGGATACTGAAAGAGGCAGCGCTAGTGGCAAAGGACACAGTTGTATGTGGCTTTCAGAAGGAAAACATGGAGTGGTGCCTGTGTGTCTGGAGGGGCTGGGGCTTCTGCGAGCTGGAAGTCTTCTACCAGTCCTACGAGGAACTCGGGCACTTGGAGACCAACATGAGAAAAAGAAGGTAGCTGCTGTACTGCGACAGCGAGGCACAGAATCACGACTCTGTATGGTGGGTGAACCGAGGGAATTTACACTAACAGACTGCCAGTGTTCAGAGCAGGAGGCCGCCAAACACTGACATCAGGGCAACGTAGGAGGGAGAGGTCTGCCATGAGGGCTGAGCCTCAGGCTGTGCAATGCGGTAACATCCCCCCACTACCTCAGTACCACAGGACCAATGCTATGTTAAGACCTGAGAAATCAATGATCCCACAGGAGACACCAAAAGTCACAAAACTGAGTCACAAAGTTCCCAGAACAGAGTCCAGATACTACAGTGAGTGGGTTTACTTCAGCACAGCAGACTGTTAGCCAGTTTGATAAGACTGTGACTCAGCTGCTGCAGTCCATTATTTATTCTATGTCCATTTCAGTCTTTCTTTATTTAGCTAGTCCAGTCTAGAACGTTCTGCTCTCTGTAGGTAACACTGGACAGGGACGTGTTTTGACATTTTATGGCACTGGCAATGAGATTCTCACATATTCAGAATACTGTGTCTTTTCCAGAATCTTCTAGTAAATTACCTTTTCAACCTGAGCTATGTTCTACAAAGCACTTTACACTGCGTTTCTCACCTACCACTGGGAGCAACTTAGGGTCTAAGACACTTGGGTACAGGGGGAGCCAGAGATCAACCACCAACCCTTACGATTAGTGGACAGCCTGCTGCATCACCAAAGCCACGGCCGGCCCTAAACTGTGGCATAAGAATCTGCATGCTAGCCACAGCTCCCACTGTTACCGTGGAGGCCTGCACGCAAAAAACTAACATCTGTGTCCTCTGCAACATTATTTAACAGACCATTTTTGTCCTATGTTCTGACTTTGACAGGTTTGACTTAAAGTTAAAAGAACACAGCGTTTTCTTCTTCTTTTTTTCTAAATAAAGCTCAGTTTTGGCTTAAGACTCCACTGTATCAATTGCTTCTGATTTGGAAATCATTTGAAAAGATAAAATGTGTTCTTGGGGTTTTTTTCTTCCCCATTAAGTTGTTTTTGTCATTATTAACCTACCTTTTCTTCACAGGGTCCACATTAGAGTTACAAGCACAATCAATTTATAAGAAATGAGACACTATGTACTGGACTTGCTGCAGAAGACTGCTTGATGCTGCTTTACTGAAACGACATGCTGTGATGAATCTTCTCACCTGTAGTTCTTTTGGCTGGGATCAAACGGACATGATACGTGTTCAAGTTTCTTACTAAGTAGCTGTTCAATTCACCTGATGTTTAATACATGTGTAATTTTCAAATGAATCATGCTCTGGGCCCTGAATTGTTAAAGTAAAATGTCATTACTTGCAGGTGTAACCAAATCAGCTTGGACTGAAACGGTGTTTTTAATAAACAAAATTAAACATTTTTTACTTATGTTCCCATGAGGCTTTGACAGCATGTCAGGAGCTTTTCACAGGTATATCACTGTTGGCAAAAGCCAGCATAGCAACAAAAAAAAAGAAAAGCTAATTTTCTTGGTTAAAATGTAAAGATTTTTCAAAAGTTTTCATAAATGCTGATGAAAGAAACTTTCTCTAGGAAACGCCCATTGAGTTAAAACAGATGCTGTTTGCGTGACAGAAAAACCTGAGCACTGTGCACCGATCAGCCACAACGTTATAACCACTGACAGGTGAAGCGAAAAACATCGATCATCTTGTTGTAATGCAATGTTCTGCTGAGAAACCTTAAGCCCTGACATCCGTGTGGATGTTTGACATGTAGCACCCACCTAAACATTGCAGGTCAAGCAACCCCCCACCCTTCACCCCCCACGGCATCAGCCATCCTTGATGTTAGTTTCCACCCTCAGCAGGACAGTGCTCCCCGACACACCACAAAAACTGCTCAGGAGTGGCCCGGGGAACACGGCAGAGCTAAGCTGTTCACCCACATTCCCCAAATCTAAATCTTACTGAGCATCTGTGGGATGTGCCAGGATAAGTCTGATCGAGGTAGGTCCCACCCTGCAACCCACAAGACCTACACAATTCACTGCCACCATCCCAGTGCCACACGACATCCCCAGAGCTCCCGAGTCCATGCCTCTCTGGGTGAGAGGAGCTTTAGCAGCATAAAGGAGATCAACACAATATTATGTTGGTGGTCATAATGTTATGCCTGATCAGTGTTCATCTTAATTAGTATAAGTCACATACATCAATCCAGTGCTGTCACCAAATTATGTGCAATGTTACAAATTTGGGCTAGGCACACAGCCTGGGGGGGTTGCCAGGGAACGATGAAGATCTATGATGTTGTAATCACTGGTAAAGTATTGCCTAATTGTGTGATTTCAGTGAAAACATTTGATATCACATTGACTGGAGGCCAGTAAAGAATACCTTTTTGTTACCTCTTTGTGGTAAGACATGACGTTATTTATTTTCTGAAATGTAAAATGAAAGTGTAGTGACATTATTAAGATGGATGGAAATCACAAAACTGTTCTTCTAGATGCATGTGCTGCACAGTCTCGGATAGAGAGAGAGAGAGAATCTTGATGATGTAATGATGTCTGATGGGAGATGAAAACAAGGATCCTGCTTGGGGTTTTCAAACACCTGCATTCTGAGCAGGAAGCCGCTTCTTACGGTAATAAGAAGCTGGTTCCTGCTCAGAAGCCAGGTGTTTGAAAACCACTGGTTCAACCTGTTCCTCATTTGAAATTTAAATGTAACAAAACCTCGTATTTGGCTTACAGCAGCAATGTTGTGTTTAAAACATGTTGATATAAAAGGTAAACTGGTTTAGTTTATCCTAATTTGATCAGTGGTTCATCACTAATATACTGAGGGACTTAAAGAGAAGTTTTTTTTTAAAAATGAGGCAGCTCAATTTGGATGAAGCCAACGGCAGCAGTGTCGAGTACAGTTCAGAGTTTCAAGATTCAGTGTTGCCAAAGTGTCAAAATATTTGTTTAAACATTTGAAATTTGAGTATTACTAAAACATTAAGACTGATATTAATGTACAGCACATTCTTTGTGTGCATGCGTGTCTTTAAGTCATCCACTGTCTCTTGTGCCGTGTTGATACATGTATTTGGGCTGTCACACTGCAAGGTTTTTGGGACCCATATGCAAAGGTCAACAGGCAGAGGAAGTTTTAAAAGATACCATTGATGTTGGTGTGGAGGAGGTGATGCTGTGTTGAGCTGCAGTGAGAGAGCAGTACAGGTGGGAAATCCAGGGAGGTCCGCTTCACTTACTGAATGAGTGACTGAGTTACTGAGAGCACGAGATAAACACTGGAAAGATACAACTGGGTTTGCCTTAGGTAATACTAGCACAAGTGAAAGGTATAACAATCTGGTAAAGCCACAAGAGTTGAGCCAGAGTATTACGCAGCATGGAGTTGTTTAAGAATGGAGCCCAGGTGTGTCCAATGATTCCTGCTACGAATAACAGGAACACATACACAGCCCTATCTCATTTCTTTGCTCCTAAATCCTTGACTTCTCTCCCCATCCTTTCTTCGCTCCTTATTCCCTCCCACCAGAGGGGTGAGGACGCGAGGCAACAGACATTCAACACAATGAGACTTCCACACCTCTTAGCTTTACTCAGTGAAATATGTGTGGCAGAGTTGCATCATCTGTAACCTACCTCTGTGTTTTATGATGTCTGTGAGATCAGCAGAACAGTGTTCATGATCATTTACAGCAGTCAGTTCAGAACGTGGCATACTGTGGAATGAATTATAATGAACAATGTCATGAAAAATTACATTCTTCAACATGTTCAATTACATGAGCAATGTAAGGAACAGTTTCATTATTTTATTTAACACACACACTGCGTGCTGTGAAGTATACACACAAAAACTCATGCGCACATTTGTTGGTCCTGCGCCCTGTATCGTCCAGCCATGTGTCATGCTTCTTTTATATCACAGGTACAAAAAAATTTAGTGAACATGTCGAGGACACACCTGTTTATTCTCGCTCATAGCTCTTCCAGACACCTTGGTCCTCTCTGCTTGACATGCATTTTAGGAACTGAGGCTTTGTGATGTAGAACCAGGACTGATTTCCAGGACAGGGCAGCAGGAGGCCAGAGGACACAAGGAGGCTGAAAAAAAAACGAAATGAGGTGCACCTAAGAACAGAAAACGAACAAGAAAAACAGGTGAGGGGAAAACAAGTCACAAAGAGAAGAGGGATCGCCAAGTTAATAACACTCTTCTCGTCTCATTAAATGTACATGTGCACACTATTTGATGGTATGAATGCAGTGTTGTTGTGTTCTAAGATTCTCTCTAATTTCCAATTCTTGTCTAATTAACTTGCCTACACTCTCATCTCTTCTTGTGTTTGCCAATTGTTTTAACTAATTATTTTTACCTCCTCCAGTCCTTAGGCCTCATCGCCATGCAAAAATTGTGATCTGTTTTCTTTTGTGGTCCTGTCCCCATCTCCTACCTTCATCTTGAATTCTGCTTCATGGCCTCATCTCACGCTGGAGTTAGAGATACGAAGTCAAAAATGCTTAGTGCTAGCTTGCTCTAACTTTCATTATCGACCTTCATGAAATCTTTCCTTAAAGCCTTTTCAATGAATAAAAATATTAATACTCAGAAATAAACGGAGAAATAAAAAGGAAGTGAAAAAAAATAACTAATCTTTATTTCAGTTTTAAGTTAATCTTAAAAGTTGTAAAAGAGGAGAAAGAATTGCAAATTCAGGCATATGGGTTCTGTAAAGCGTCTTGAGACAGTTGAATTGTAATAGGCGCTATATAAATAAAATTGAATTAAATGCACAAAAATGTCTCTTCCAAATATAAACATTTTTGTCTGAACTTTGTCAAATGCAACATTGCTGGACCCCGTCACCGTTTTTTTTTTTATTATTATTATTTTATCCTCTGAATATGAGGATGACTGTCCTCTGACAGGCTCAGTGTGTTTTCCTTGTCTCTCAAACACATGAGCTGGAATAGTCTCCTTGCTTTTCCAAATATTCTTTTGCATATTAATACATGTGGCAATCTAAAAATAGGATAGAATAGGTTTGTTAGAAGATAGAAAGCCTTTATTGTCATTGTTTTCAGGATACAACAAGATTAGGAGTGCATTTCCTGCCATTAGAGTTGAAGTAATCATTAATCTGTCTCAACACATTAGCATGAGCCATACTGTGCTAAAGTTGGCATCCAGAGGAATGCTATCGGCTGTGACACCCACAATTATTAGTTCTCTCGACAAGTAGAAGGGTCTGAGTGTGACAGTCTCTATTTCAGGGGAACAGTGGCTGTCTATGATACCGCTGTGTGATCGCAAGTTATTGCTCTTACGAAAGTCTTTGTTTTGGTCTTGGCAGTGGATTCATTGTATTCCAGATCGCCATTATTACATTCAAACAACAACTTCAGACTGAGTTATTAGCGACTATCAGTGGCTTTATATAGTCCATCTTGTGAGTGATGGTCTGTCTGACATTCTTCTTTTTGCTTCTTTTTATTACACCATTTATGATTGTCAGACTCTTTGAGGATGTCATGAGTTTGTTAAGAGGTCAACGTGACAGCTGTACAAAACTGAATTTCATAACTGATAAGCACCTTTCTGTTACAACTACAGAAGTCCAGCAGCGCTAAGAATTAATCTTATTCTGAGAGGAGCTGAATGAATCTTACCGTTGGGTGGCTGCTCGTCAGGCTTCTCTTCATTCTGAGGCCAGAACCGTCGTGGGTGTTCTGGTCTGGACCTGATTCGTATCAGTCCAACAGCAGGCCATGTCATGTTCTGTAAATGACGTCAGCATCTTTCTTTATATCTGCAGTGCCACCATGCAGAGCAAGCTCATGACAGCACCGCTCTCTTCTTGTTTACAGGAGGACCAGCGTGTAGATGCATGAATTCTCTGTGGCTTCTTGTCTTTTCAAGGTTCTGAATCATTTAGACTCAAACATATGACAGTTACAGCTCATATGTTATTACTCCCAATAGAATTTAGAAGCAGTCTTACTAGTACAGTTTACATGCAACTGCTTAGTGATTGTATTTCTTTTTAACTGAAGTTCTGCTACAGTGGTGCTGTTCTTCTGACCATACAGATGCACACATTTGAGTGTTATTCATGTCCTCTGGTGCTGAGACTGACTAGATGGTAGGTACAGTGGCCAGAGGGAAGGATGTTTTGTTTAGTTTAGTTTAGTTTAGTTTAGGTAAAAGTATTTGCACCAGAGTTGGTGCATCTGTTGTCTCTGGGCCTGTACACAATAAGACAAGAACCACAGAGCTATAAATGACAAGTTTGAAATGTTTCTCAGTACTTTACTGTTAGTTTGAACTTTCTAGTTAACAGAAGCCATAAAACTTGTGACCATGAGTTACATTTGGACCATCGATCTGAGTTCTTCTCAGACCTTCACCTGTGGGTTCTTTAGAAATCCTGAACAAACTTTGATTCTCTTCACTGAACAGTAAAGTTTGTGGAGATCAGAAGGGAACATTACTTTGATCGATGCCTTCCACTACTAGTAGACTTTATCTGGAAAGCAGTTTTCTGAAATGAGTTCTTAGTAAATCTGTCCACAATCAAACCAAGAACATAGAAAGAAGAAATATTTGAAGGAACAACTTGATGTTGTCATTTCAGACTAGAAAACGTTTTAAGACCTTTATCTGTTTTTGCTCTTTTTGATTGTTTTATTGTTGCTTCTGTTTGATCTTCTAAAGTCTAACTGGTGTCTTTTCAAATGTTTTGTCTTTAGTTTGATTCTTCTAAAATGTTTAGTTTTGGTCTTTTCTCAACTTTTCTTCTTTTCTAATGTCTGATTTGATTTTGAATTGTTTTGTCTTTTAAATGTTTGGTTTTTTCAAATGTTTTATCAGCTTGTTTGAAAAACTTCCTTTTCTTTCCCAATGTTTAATTTTTCAATTAAATCTTTAAGGTTTTTCTTTTTAAATGTTTTATCACCTTTTAATGTTTAATTTTCTTTTGTTTCATTGTATTTTCTCTTTAATTCCTATTAAGAGTTTCGTATTTAAGATTTAATTTTCTAATTAAGCATTTTATTAAATAAATGTTTTGTCTTTTTAAAGGTTTAATAATCTAATTAAATGGTATTTTCTTAAACATTTATTATTCTTGTTTAGTTGTATTTTTTAAATGTTTATCTAAAATATTTCATCTTTAATATTTTTGTTTTAAAGTGTTTAATTTCATATTTTGTATCTTCCATTTAATTATCTAAATATTTTGCCTGTTTAATATAATTTAATTGTATTTAATGTGTAATTTTCTTAAGTTGCTTTTTCCCTTAGATTTAATTGCTTTTTTAATGTAGTTTATTTCTTTAATCTTTTTTCTGTCAACATTTTAACCCCAACCTTAAAAATGAAACAAACCCTTCAATCACAATGAAAATATTTGTCAATCATGAGTTAGTCAATTGTTAAGTTTATCAATTCAACTTTATTTGTTTAGAATCTTTCACACAGATGACAAAACTAAAAAAAAAACAAAGAAAAAACTATGCTAAAACTAGGATTAAAACTCAAAAATATATTAAAAAAAAAGATTTAACATGGCAATAAAATATGTGTCCAGAGGATGGAGGGAGTTTATTGAAGTCTTCTTGGGCTCACACAGTAAATCATTTAAAATTGTTGTCTCCTTTTGTCTCGAAGGACAATGGACTGCGCCAGGAATATCAGTGTGATTGATTGGAGCAGCGTCGACTGTGACTGAATAGTCCAATTCTGGAGTGGCAGTCTTTGTCGCAGTGCTTGCATGTAAAGGTGCTTTTCGGGGCAGTTACAGATGCTACTCTCGCTTTTCGCCGCTCCCTTCTATCTTGCCACAGCTGATCCCTCTTTTTCTCTGCTCTTTGTACGCCAGTCTTGACAGCATGTCGCCAAATGCTGCGGTCGGCTGCTGTTGTTTCCCAGAGATCTGGGTCAATCTCTCCAGTTTTCATGTCCCTTTTGCACACGTTCTTGAATCGCAGAACAGGGTGGCCGACCAGCCTTGAGCCTGTCGCAAGTTCCCCATAGAGGAGGTCCTTGGGCAAGGATCCGTCACCCATTCGATGAACATGCCCAAGCCACCATAGACGATGTGATAACATCGCAAACATGCTTTGGGAGTTTGCTTTCTCGAGTACATCGACACTGGGTACTTTGTCCTGCCATGAGATGCCAAGGATGTGTCGCAGGCAGCGCAGGTGAAAGCTGTTGAGGCAACGCTCCTGTCGGACGTAGGTTGTCCAGGTCTCACTGCCATAGAGAAGGGAGCTCAACACACAAGCGTTATACACTACGATCTTGGTATTTGTGGTGAGCTTACTGTTTTCCCACACTCTCTTGG
Source organism: Acanthochromis polyacanthus (assembly GCF_021347895.1). NCBI lineage: Eukaryota > Metazoa > Chordata > Actinopteri > Pomacentridae > Acanthochromis > Acanthochromis polyacanthus. The sequence continues at coordinate 35,551,529 of NC_067114.1, read as the reverse complement.
ACAGTCTTGCCATGGCTGATGCTGCTCTGCCGATTCGCTTACCGATTTCTTTGTCCAGAGACAGGTTGTTGGAGATTGTTGAGATAGGTAAATTCTTCGACTACTTCCAGGGTGTGGTCTCCAATGGAGATGCTGGGTACTTCGCTTATATCCTGGCCCATTATGTTTGTTTTCTTAAGGCTTATGGTGAGGCCGAAATCTTTGCAGGCATGGTCCAGGCAGTTGATAAGCCTCTGGAGTCCTGCCTGTGAGTGGGAAGCCAGGGCAGCGTCATCCGCAAACAGCATCTCTCTCAGCAGTAGTCGGCATATCTTGGTCTTTGCTCGCAATCGGGAGAGGTTGAAGAGTTTGCCATCTGACCATGTGTGGAGGAACACTCCATCTTCTGATGATCGGAAGGCGTACGACAACAGCAAGGAGAAAAAGATGCCGAAAAGTGTGGGAGCAAGGAGACACCCCTGTTTCACTCCACTTGTGATGGGAAAGGGGGCAGAAGATGAGCCGTCAAACTGCACGGTGCCTTTCATGTCCTCATGGAAGGAGACGATAATGCTCAGCAACTTTGGTGAACACCCTATTTTCTCCAGGAGCCTAAAGAGGCCCTTCCTGTTGACTAGATCAAAGGCCTTTGTCAAATCTACAAAGGCAATGTGTAGAGGTTGCTTCTGTTCGCGGCACTTTTCCTGCAGTTGTCTCACTGTGACGATCATGTCACAGTGAGACACATCTTTCCGCTCTGAAACCACACTGCGACTCGGGGTAGACTCACTCAGCCAGTTGTTGCAGTCTTCTTAGAGCAACCCTGGCGAACGCCTTCCCCACAGTGCTCAACAGCGATATGCCTCGATGATTATTGCAATCGCTGCGGTCTCCCTTGTTCTTATAGAGAGTTATGATGTTTACATCACGCATGTCGTGGGGTACTGATCCTTCTTCCCAGCACTGACAGAGAAGCTCATGGAGCTGTTGTAAGAGACTGGGCTTGGCATACTGTAACACCTCTGCTGGAATGCCATCATTTCCTGGAGCCTTGCCTTTAGCGAAGGAGTTGATTGCCTTACTGAGCTCTTCCTCTGTTGGTAATTTATCGAGCTCCTTCATGACAGACAGGCTGGGAATGCTGTTGATGGCCGCCTCCGTGACAGCGTTCTTGCTCAAGTAGAGGTCTTGGAAGTGCTCTGCCCAACGTTCCATCTGTTTGCTGCGGTTGATAATCATCTCACCGGTGGTGGACTTTAGGGGGGCCGTTTTTCTAGCACTAGGTCCGATTGCTTTCTTCATGCCTTCGAAGACCCTTCGTGTATTCCCACTATCAGCAGCTTGTTGGATGCTGCTGCACAAGTTCTGCCAGTATTGGTTTGGCAGAGCGTCCTGCAGTTCTCTGAGCGTTGTTCCTTGCTGTTCTCAAAGCAGTGAGGTTGCCAGCTGATGGCTCCCTCTTATAGTTAATTAGAGTGTCGCATTTGGCCTTGATGGCAGGTTCCATCTCCGGAAGACTTTCTTCAAACCAATCTGGGTTTCGTCGCTCTTTCTTGCCGAATATGGACAAGGCTGTGGATGGTGTCCCGCAGAGAATTCCATCTCTCTTCTGCAGTCTCAACTGCTGGCTGATCCTTCAGCGCCTGTTCGAAGGAGTCGGCAAACTGACTGCAGAGCACAGGGTCAGACATCAGTGCAGTCTTGATGCGTGGAGGTCTCATGTGCTTTGGATGATAGATTTTCCTAGGCACGAAGCGCACTTTGCTACAAACCAAAGTGTGGTCCGTGTCGCAGTCTGTGCTGTGAAAGCTACGTGTGATGATTACGCTCTTAAGCTGGGCCCTTCTGATGACGATCAGGTCCAGCTGGTGCCAGTGGTGCAATCTTGGGTGCCTCCAGGACACGCGGTAGTGGAGCTTTGTATTGAAGAACATATGGATGGACAGCTTTCGGTAAGAGCACAGTTCTAGCAGTCTCTGGCCATTCTCGTTCATTTTGCCAATACCAAAGTGTCCGAGGCAACCCGACCAGGAGTCGTAATCACCCCCAACCCTGGCGTTGAAGTCCCCAAGCAAGAGCAAGTGCTCAGTAGATGGGACTTTGCTGACAGCAGCATCGAGCTCTTCGTAGAATCTATCTTTGGCTTCTGGGTTGGAGCAGAGAGTTGGCGCATAAACGCTAAGTATGGTAACAAAGCCTGCAGTGGTGGAAAAGCGCAGGGCGAGTATGCGTTCTGTGCCGCCTGTTGGTGGTTCGATGGCAGACAGCAGACAGTTCTTTACTGCAAAACCAACGCCATGCAGGCGTGTTTCCTCTTCAGCTCTACCTTGCCAAAAGAAGGTGTAGTTTGTTTCACGAAGCATGCCACTGTCAGCAAGCCTGGTCTCTTGTAGTGCAGCAATGTCCACATTCAGTCTGGAGAGTTCGACGTTGATGATAGCCGTCTTTCTTGAGTCATCTATCTGGCGCAGGTCCTCAGACAGGCCAGGACGCGTGGTTCTGACGTTCCAGCTTGCAAAACGAAGGGCTGGCAGTTTTTTTCTTTGGTTTGCCTGGTGCGATATCACAGGCTGCTTGTTGAGTTATCCTCTTAGCTCCAAGCACCCATTGAAGCAGGCAGACCGTGGCGGGTCAGCACCTTATTGGCCGGGGGCTGCCCGGCTTGAGGCAGGGCGGTAGCTGACCAATGAGACTGATGGTCCCTCCCACCGATGGATGCAACCCATAGCGCCCGTACCTTACGCCAATCAGGTAGGACTTATCACTCGTAAACTGCTGCCTCCCGTGTTATTTTTGCTGCTTTGCAGCAGCACCGAAGTGACCTCTCCGGGACGCAGAAAAAATTGTGGGGGATTGTGGGGTCTGGGCCTGACGTCCCGCTCACTAAAGGAAAGTGAAGTGCAGTCAGATCACCTCTCCTTTCCAGGTGTAGTGATTGCCGCATGGCCACTATCTGGCTCGTTAGTCAGTAGGCTACTGCATATGGCCTTTCCTACATTATTGCGTCCATAGCAACGCCTTCCCGTGGCATCCTCGTTCTCACTGAGTCTGCTATGGGTGCGACCGGGTTCCCGGTGGTATAACTGGGCAGGCGGGCTGAGCCAGCAAACTAGTTTTGCAAATCTGCCTAGGAGAGGACAACCTCTGATTGCAAAGTCGGGCAGATGGAGCTCGACAGCCTTGACAGGTAACCCATCTAAGACAAGGACAAGTCTGACATAACACCCACCCTGGTCATTGGATCATGGCACCACTGCCTTGTGGCTTCTTCGGGAGAAGAGAAGGCTACGGGAGTCAACCCAGACAGAAAATCCAGAGTGGAGCCCCTGAGGCAGCTGGACCGACTAATTGTCGCCCTTCTGGCAGCTCCTGCGGCCAACCTGGTGCCAAACGTACTTCTCTGCATTCCTTTGGATAACACCAGTGAGGAGGAGAGGGGAACTCAAGAGTCTGGGCAGCCTTGAGTCCCCATACATTCTGCCCAGTTTTTTCTGCGTCCCGGAGAGATCATTTAAAATAGAAACTTGATATTCAGTCTAAGGAAACTGGAAACTGCAGAGGGACAGAAGAACCAACAATATATCCTGTTTTCTCCTTTAATGGAGTCGACTCTTGTTGTGCTTTCAGACCAAAGAACTACAGACTCTTCACAACCTGCTCAAACTCTTGGTACAGGACCTCACCACACAGGTCAAGAAGGTTTCCTTCTCATTTCTACTTTGAAGCTCACCTTCTCCTGCTCAAACTGCTGACAAATGTTTCTGCTGCTCCAAAGTCTGGTCTCCAGAACTTCCTAAAAACTCTCAAAGTCTCTTCTGCTGCAGGCTGCTTTGTAGAACTGTTACAGAAAACCTCACTAAACCACATGGAGGGGCCTCAAGATAGTCGTCCACGTGAAACCGTAGAAAAACCAAACGAGCACAACCCAAATGCTAAAGTCTCCTGCAGCCTACCAGAGAACCTCTTTAAACAGAGAATCAGGACAGAAACACTTACTTTCTGGACAACCAACGTTGGCTCACAAACAAGAATACAGAATGTGTCTGACCAAAAACCTCTAAAGACTCCCTACAGCCAAGATAAAGACACAACTCAGCTGCACCAAATCCACTAATCACTGCATATGTTAGCACCATGTCCTAACTGTGGCTAAAGAACCACATTTACCAAGACAACTATCCAGTACAAAGCCCTAAAACACACCAAGTAACACATTAAAGACGATTTTACTGCCGGAAGCTGCAAACCAACACCTAAAGAACAAATTAAAGCAACAGAGCCAAACCCGGTTCAGTGAAGAGAAGCAGAGGAAATGTTTGACTGCAGACATAAAGCAGGAAGACACTGAGCTGCTCAGGTGTTCCTGATAACACCAAGCAGCCACCTGGGGCCTGTTTCACGAAGCAGGTTTATTGAAAACTCTGAGTTTCTTAACCCTGAAATGAGGGAAACTCAGAGTTTTCCGTTTCACGAAGCGAGGTAACTCAACCCTGAGACAGAGGGGTAACTCTAGCCTGTTTCACAAAGAGGGGTAACTTAAACTCTCATTCCGTTACCGCAGTAACAGACTCTATAACTTGAACCTGGTCGCCAGCAGGTTTATCTGAGAAAACCTTGAGTTTCTCTCCGTCTCCGCCCACTTTCAGCCACACACGCTGTTTCATTTCCTCATTCATTCAGTCAGTAAGCGAGCGAGTTTTGGCGTAGAATGGCTTGTATTAACGATCCAGTGGATAAAGGAGCAGCATTACTGCAGAGATAATTAAATATTTGTCGGTAGATTGTTAACAGACCGAGCATAAATGTTCTCACATTTCCGGACAATTATCTGTTTGAGCGGTACCGTTTCGTAATCGTTTCAAGTCCATAATCTACATAAACAACCTAATCCGTTCTTACATTTACATTACCAGCCACAGTCATGCTCTCACATCCAGCAGATATTGTGTGTTGCACTGCGGTTCTTTGCAAATGGAAGTTTTTATATAATGTCGTAGATGCAGAGTAAGGCAACTGTATGGAGGACAGTCAGAAAAGTGTTCCTGGCCCTGAAACGACTTTTACCATCATTGTGGTTTTCTTGGAAATAAACCTGTAAGAGCATCAAGGAGGAGTTCCACAGGATTGCAGGTGAATGATGTAGAGATCTGTTAAATTCATTTTAAATCATATTCTGTTAATGACATTGTGCTGCAGCCTCACACTGGGATTAGTCATTTTAATTTCTTTTAGGATTTCCCACTGTGATTGGCTGCATAGATGCACACACATCCCCATCACAGCTCCCTCACATCATGAATAGGAAGTCCATTCACACCATAAATGTGCAGGTAGGCTACAGGTAGACTGATTACTGTTTCTAAATGTTAAAGACTGCATCATAGTTCAACATCTGTCATTCTCTGCACTGTCCAGATCATATGTGATGCTGCATACATCATTTCTAATGTGGAGGCCACGTGGTCTGGGTCTGTTCATGACTCCAGGATTTATGGAGAGTCTAACCTGAGCAACAGACTGCAGCGTGGTCAGCAGCCTAAAGATTTTCACAATAGAATTCTCTTGTCCCTCTCCTTTAATATACTCTGATGTATCCACTATACATTACAGGAGAGTTTGATGGCCTTCTGCTGGGTGACAGGGGTTACCATAACAACCCAGGCTGATGACCTCATACCCTGACCCTGAACCAGGCCCCCAACAGAACTTCAACTGGACTCACTGCAGGACCAGAGTCCGGGTGGAGATGACCATAGGCCTGCTGAAAGCCCGGTTCCAGAGCCTACGTCTCCTCAGGGTGACCCCTGAGAGGGCCTGTGATATTACTGTGGCATGTGTTGTTCTTCATAATATTACTATTAGAGGAGAGCAACACCCTGCCCTACAAACTGAAGACCCAGATGATGAGCCCATCCACCTGCAGCTATCCAGGACAGCAGAGCAGTCAGAGACACCGTATGCAATAATCACTTTAGAGTTTAAGTCACCATCATCACCACCACAGCAAATAAAGACATGATACACATTTCATTTGGTCTTCTTTATTTCCTACAAATAAAAGATAGTTCAGTAAATGTTCCAATAGTTAACATAATTCACCTGTGACCATCACCACCTCTAACTTGTGCTCCAGTATTTCAATTTCCAGATCTGCCCTCCTAATCTGTTTTTTTGGATTTTTCTCAGCAAATGCAGTTTATAAATCTGTTTTACTGATAACTGGGAATACATAGAGGAAATTAAATTATACAGTTGCACATGAATTCCACAGAATGAACCTCTGGTGTTTCCTGAACATCCATCTCACTGTGTCAGTCTGTGCAGTGGAAGCTGAGGAACCATCCTGCTGCTGTCCAGCCATGCTCTGTTAAAAGGGATGAGAATGTGCAACACTTCAGTGTAGGCTAAATGTCACACTCTATATTCCACCCAAAATCTGAATGGGAAGAGAACTATCAGTAACATACCTCTGTATGCCTTTTTGGATCCCCTCTGTAAAGGCAGCAGACACAGTTTCATCCTCTTCATCCTAGATCAGTGACATGTTTCAGTAAACTTAAACTACCATTTGGATCAATCTTTGGAGTGTTGCCTACTTACAATTACAAGGTCTGTGGTGGTGTGAAGGGGCCAAAAGACAAAAAAAGACACAAAAGAGAACTAAATAATCAGCCACCTGATATATATATATATATATATATATATATATATATATATATATATATTATATACATGCATCCATGACATTTTATACCACCGTTTTACAGGCATCTGCTTTCTTTCTGTTGGCTGAGCAGAAGTCTGTGTTAGTTTAAATAGGCTTAATTATTTGACAGGACATGATATGGATGCAGACATTTAGGCTATGTGTGGATAAAACAACTGCAAACAGCCAGTTAATATTTAGGCTACTTTACAATGTAAAACATGATCAACATGAAGTACCACCATGAGATAATGCCGAGGTCTGACCTGTTTGAACAATGTTTTTATATTTCATCTTAAGCTGCTGCCCCGTGCGCTTCTCCCCCGCGAGATTTCACCTAAATGAAATAACTTACGAGGCTGCCATTCAGACAGTTATTCCCTGTAATATTATTACGATTACAAAGGACTACATTTAAACTCACGCATTGATCCGGGCAGCATTGTTCTCCACACCGTCTCCCTCTCTTCTGCAGCTGCAGCGGTGTTGCACTTCTTTCTAAAAACGTGTTCAAACTCGCCATATGAGCGCGTTAAAAACTTCCAGTTCAAAAACACAGCTTTTCGCTTCCCTGTTTCCATGGTGACTTGTCGAATCGGGGTTCCATTGATGCTGTCTTTTCAGAGTTGTGGTCCACGCGCTTGACTCCAGGTCAAATTACTCCAAGTTAATTCAACCAACTCAAACCAGCCGTTGTGAAACCGAAAACTCAGAGTTTTCTCTCTCAGAGTAGATCAACTCAGAGTTGAGGATGAAACTCAGAGTTTGTAAAACCTGCTTCGTGAAACAGGCTCCTGGACAGCCAATAGGAACACAGCTTACTGGAAGTCCAGAGGGCTGGCTTAGTGAAGTAAATTTAGTTTAAAGTTGAAGCAGAAAGTTAACGAAGAAAGTAGAAAACCACCTTCTGATTCCTGAAATCTCAGAGTTTTCACACAAAGAACGCCTGAACATGTCAAACTGGTTCCATAGTAGAACCATCCATCCATCCATCCTCTATACACCGCTCTATCCTCACTAGGGTCACGGGGGGCGCTGGAGCCCATCCCAGCTGACTCGGGCGAAGGCAGGGGACACCCTGGACAGGTCACCAGTCTGTCACAGGGCTACATACACAGACAAACACTCACACTCGCATTCACACCTACGGACAATTTAGAGTACTCAATTAACCTCAGCATATTTTTGGACTGTGGGAGGAAGCCGGAGTACCCGGAGAAAACCCACGCATGCTCAGGGAGAACATGCAAACTCCATGCAGAAAGATCCCAGGCCCAGCCCGGGAGTCGAACCAGGGATCTTTTTGCTGCAAGGCGAAAGTGCTAACCACTACCCCACTGAGCAGCCCCATAGTAGAGCCATCATTGTAAAAACATCATAATATGGTGTGTTGCTCAAAAAACATTATGAGCCGGCTGTCTAGGGATGCTGAGGAGCAACACAAAAACAGGACAAACACTGGTTTCCAGGGGGTTAGGAGGCTATTTATTTGAAAGAGTAAGTTTACAAAAACACAACATGTGAGCAGAAAAATCACAAAGTCTGTCTTTAGTTCAGCTGAAAATAACAGTTTTTGTCTTTTTTATTGACCAGACTTTTCAGGAAGTAGATGAAGAATAATTAAAGCTCTCATGTAAAAGTCCAACTTATTTTGGATCCTTGTGCAGAGTTTAATCTTAGAGTTTGTAAAGCTGTTGAGTTTTTAGAGTCACATGGGTTATTTTGACATTTAATAACCCAGTCCTGAAATAAAATTACAGTTGTGGATTTCTGTCATTTAGTCTGGACTAAACAAATAACAGCAGCATAAATCTCAAACATCACTATGAGGAGTCTGGACTGAGGTTTCTCTCAATAATGATCAAAACATGAAATTTAGGTTGGTTTAAAGGAATATTCCACCTTAAATCTTTGAATGTTGACCTAAAAGGTTGGTTTCAGGAAGTTTTCCGCCTACAAGGTCCTCAAACATCCACTTTAAAGGAACATTCCATCAAAAATCCCTGGACATGCACCTAAAATGTTGGTTTAACCGAGTATTTCATCCAAAATCCTCAAAGAGACCTGAGGGGCTGGTTAAAAGGATTATTCCACCTAAAACCTCAACTAGGGCAGTATGTGTAGCAGCGACAACAGAAAGAGGTCCTCTCTGGATGGAAGAACAGGGTCTGAGTGGCAGCTCCCTTTCTGCTCTTACCTTACTCACTAAACTCAAGTGCCATGGAGGACACCAGTAGTTGACATTTCCTGCTGCAACCTTCCCTTTTTCAGATTTCTTCCACATCCGATTGCTTCCGACTCGGTTTTTGTTGAAATTTTTTACTTTTTTTCCGAGCTTTGACCAATCCGAGAACATGAAGTACATCATCAACATCAGCGGCGTAACTGATGGAGGGAAAACCACCCTCACCAACCGCCTGATCAAGAACCTGCCCAACTGCTGTGCGGTCCATCAGGATGACTTCTTTAAGCCCAGAGATCAGATTGAAGTTGGTGAAGATGGCTTTAAGCAGCACGATGTCATCACTGCTCTGTACATGGACGCCATGATGAGTCTGATCCATGCGTGGCTGGAGAACCCGGTGAAGTTTGAGAAGTCTCTTGGTGTTAATAACACCCTGGACACAGAGATGGTCTCGAAGTCTGACCACAAAGAGGAGGAGGAGACTCACATCCTCATTGTGGAGGGCTTCCTGCTTTACACCTACAGGCCTTTGATCGACGTGCTAAACCAACGTTACTTTATCTCCATCCCATATGAAGAATGCAAAAAGAGGAGGTGCTCTAGGAAGTACACGGTGCCAGACCCCCCCGGCCTGTTCGATGGCCATATCTTGTGAGTGAACTGTCAGTGGAGATTTTGCAAGTCCTGCTTGATGAAGAATTTTTAATTCTCGTCTAGATTTTACAGAGAGCCAATAAAGAGAAGCCAATATTGGGAAAAATATGACGTCTCTTGATGTTTACTGTCAGAACTCTGGCTGCTGCATTTGAATCAGCTGGATATTTTTAAGGGTTATTGTGGGATCCCTACAATAAGGAATTACAGCACTACCAGTGCTGTCAAGGCAATGCCAAGGTTTTCTAATAAAACTTACTTACAATGTGCAAGGTGGTAAGGGATTTCTGTGCAGAGAACTATGTGGAATTTCATAACCAGCTCTGGTGTGTGTGTGTGAAAGAATCATCACTGACATGAACAAATCTGATCAATGTGATTTACACCAGATAAGTGCAGTTCCTTTAATCCCAGTGACACATTTCAGTCTATTCAAGCAAAAGCTGTGATCCACTGTATCACATGCAGCACTGAGTATCTGGAGTAGTAGACAGTAGAACCAGTATAGAAACTAGTCCACTGTCTGAAGCTGTTACAAAATCATTGGTTACCTGAAAGAAGATTGGTGATGATTCTGTTCTAGAGGAATCTGACTGATTTCGAACAGTTTCAGTGCAGGCGGTCACATTTTGTCTTGCAAAAGCTTTTTCAAGAATTTTAGAAATAAAGGAGGGGTTGGATATAGGTGATGAAACAGCAGTAGAAATGCTAATGCCAGCATAGAAGTAATTTTATTTGCTGGCACAACATGATTTTAAATTCAAGTATTTTATTTTTAGTACTTCAAAGCTCCTAAGTTTTTTCTTCATATTACTTATTGGTTGTAATACATTAATGTCATATATTTATTTTACTGTGATATTGAATATCTTTGTCCTTGCCCTGTGCTGCTGCAATACCTGAATTTCCCCTCTGGGGATCAATAAAGGATTATCTTATCTTATCTAATATCAAGAATCATAGAATTTCAGTAATATTTGAAGGCTACCAAACATTTGGTATTGTGACCTCCTTACTCGACACGACAGATCAGACTTTTTCAACAGTAAAATAAAAACATCCCAGAAGCTATGATGGAGCTCAGTACGCAATCTGAGGAGGGCCACTATGTAGCTAATAATATGATTAGATTGCAGTTTCTAAACTGTGACAGCTCACCTATCTGAGAAGCAAAGATGCTCAGAATGAAACTGTAAAGTGCATGAGGCAAAGCTCACAATACAGGAGTCGTACTTTGTGTGCGCGCTTCTCCATCAAAGAAACTGAACGATGGCTTTTGCACAATCTGCAGTGATTATAGAGGTGCGCGTGGTGTTTTGGCAGACAGAAAAAACGTGTCTCATGCCAGTGACTGTGTTTGAGTTGGAAACCCTGGCATAGGAATATATTGTTCTTTAGCCTGTAGTTTGAAATTGTGACTGCAATGCATGGAAATGTATACTGCTATTCACCAAACCTGAATAAGCGTAAATGCAAACCATCAGGTGAGACTCCTTTGTAAACTGCTCTTCCCAATTTCAAGAATGAACATGCTCAAGAATGAAGCTCCGTAGCTACACATCCTCCATCCTGGTACAGACAACACACGTACTGCTTAGTACACTACAGTCTATAGACTACACTGAGCAATAAAACCTTGACTGCAGTTCCTTGCAATTCAATATATTATAGTAGTCCTCTAATAAATACAACATTGTTGTATTTATTGTTGGCATTGTTGGGGACCCGAATGTGTGAATTAAATACGTCTGCTCCTCGATAAGGTAGACAGAACATTAGATAAAAAACTTTCTAAAACCTGGTTTAGGTTGGGTTGTTTAATTTTGTAAAACAGAGTGTTAAACAAATACCATGTTCCTCTGATTGTTCAATGTGTCAATTTCCCTGGCATCTAATAGAAAGTATTTCACAATAAAGGCTATTACAGCCACTAGCTATTTAATTTCGACCCCGTTTTCATCAAACGATTGTTTACATGTTCTGTCATTTCCAAATTATACAACACAATGACACTAGCTACTGCAAATGGCATGTTTGTAATTATAAGAAAGGGCAATGCTGTCATGAAATAATGTTTATCCTGTCTCTCACACGCACAAACACAGAGTCAATTGTACATGAAAGGCATGTCACCCAGATGATCTTAGATATTATCTGTCTATCTAGATATCATCTATAATTAACTCCAGTTATTGCGGTCGTAGATCATTATGTCTACGAGTAAACAAAGAACTACACTCATAAACCAGTTCAATTAAAAGTGACAGGAATGACTTTGATCTCGAACATATTTAACAGACATGATCATAGTCAGAGTCACTTTTTGGAGGCCTTTTATTAACCACGCCTGACGTGTACATCAGCGGGGTTACTGCATTCGCTTTGGTATCTGGCTGGCTGGGTAAGTATGTATGTCCATTCAGATATCTCTGCAAGTACTGAAGTCAGGATAATCAAACTTGGCACTGAAGATCGGTCTAAGGTTCCCTGCTCAGTTGTGGAGTTAGAGGTCAGCAGATCAAGGTCAAGGTCACAGGGGTCACTTAGCCCATTTCTCGTTGAATGATAGGGCCATTGGGCGTGGTTCTGCCATCTACTGAGGACTCGTTTAGTATTGAATCTGCAGTGGTTTTCTGACAGTGGTCCAACTAGAAGAGCAGGTCTGACTTCACACTCATCAAAAGCAACAAGCATCTTTTGTGTGCAATTTTAAACTGCTGCTTGTTGTTTTGCGATGAAAACAAAGACAACTGAAACACTTAAAGGTTTCCATGCAGCTCTTCAAACATTCCTTCACAATAATATTGTTTTATTTCATTGCACTGCCTTCTTGAAAACTTTCCATTGACTGATTATGAATGCCAACATAGACCCAAAGGTTGGATTTCTAATAAGGCCAAGCAGACAATCTCCAGGCTCTGAACATCCCCGAGTCCCAATGTTACTTTTGCAAGTAAACTCTGTTGTTGTTCAGCATTAAGTACAGTTTAAATGTGAAATGGTTTAAATTTCTGCATTTTGATGTTTTTATTGGGAGTATCATTCTGGCTGATGATAACTGAGAATACCGCAGAAAGAATAAAAAGTAAATAAACTAATTTGGCAGTACAGCAATTCATCCTGTTAAAGTAAAGGAAAAAAAAGCCCTCTATTCATACTGTAATGCTGAAAGTGGCTCATTAACCACCTGGAGGACTCAATCTGAGGAGCACAACATGCAGTTGTGAGGAAATTCTCTCATACTGTCCTCTCATGAGGAAACGCTCTGCAATCAAACTTGTTTCACAGTCACAGCACAGCAGCAAATTAGCACTAAAGCCACACCTCTGGAGACAGGAATGACAGGAACACTTTTTATTTCAACATGAAAGGAAGTGATTTATAAAAAGAAAGTGATGTGTGACTTCAACTGGCCAAACAGAGCACTGCTCTAATTACAACCAACTGGCAAAAAAGGCCAGACTGGCTCCCTCTTGACCCACGAAACAGATCAGGGATTATACAGCCAGTTGCATGTTTGTGCCTGCTACACACACACCTACACCCACACACACACACACCCCCACACACACACACACACACACACACACCCCCACACACACACACACACCCCCACACACACACCCCCACACACACACACACCCCCACACACACACACACACCCCCACACACACACACACACCCCCACACACACACACACACCCCCACACACACACCCCCACACACACACACACACACACACACACACACACACACACACACACACACACACACACACACACACACACACACACACACACACACACACACACACACACACACACACACACACACACACACACTAAAGCAGACTGTGCAAAACTCTTTGGTGTTAATGAGTTTAAGAAAGAGGAACATGAAAAAACACTATCCCACAACTGACATGGTTATACAATCTTTCCAATATACATATTTCAACAGTCAGAGAGTAGAAAATAGGGCCTGCAAATTCAATAAATTAGACAGCAAATAATGAATTGCAGATATCAAATCCAGCAGTTGGGTTCACAGAAATTAATAATATAGAAAATATAAAGAAGAAAAACAGTAACAGTGTTAACTCAAATTACCAAAACCATAAAATTAAATGGAAAAGAAACAGCTGTAAATCAAAGGAATACAATTAAATGGCCCTTAGTGACTACTGACATTGCTGTGATTTGAGTTTTCATTCATGAAGTGTTGCTTAGGATCAGTCTTTTGTAAACACTCACAATCAGGTGTTGAATGTCGTTTTGAGCACTGATGGTCTTAGAGTACATTTTCATCAGTCTGCCCCCCAGGACTGCAGGACTGTGACTAAGGTACACAATAACTTATGTCGCCCCTTTTTCAACATTTAACAGGCATGAGGAGCCTTGGGCCCCTAAAGGAATCCGGCTCACACAAGAACATTGGTCAATGTTTCTTTTATCACAAATCCTAACATGTACTTCCATACTAGAGCCCAGACTGTATCTATGACTTGTTCATTTTTCTTATTATGGCATTTCTGTGTATTTTCTTTTAAAAAGACATTTTCAAAAAATATCCATGTAAAGTCTTTTCAGTAAAAAATAAATTAAGTAGCGAAAACAACACGGAGAGGAGGAAGTGAGTGCAGAACGTGTCCGGGTTCAGTCTATGACAGGCTACTGCTCAGTTTTTCCTCACACTGTCCTGACTGAGCCATTACTGCTGGACAGCCTCCTGAAGCTGAGGTCGTTCTTCTCTAGCCAGAGTTCGGCCAGTTGCTGGGTGGAGCCATGTGACGAGGCTTTGGAGCCCAGGCACATCTTATACTGCTTTGCCTCGAGGTTGGGGTCACATATGACCGGGTGGTGGACATGCACTATCCCTGTGTCTGTGCTTCTGAACAACTTAATCCCTGACTGGACAAACTTATTATAAAGGTCCACATCCTCTAATCCCCACCCTTGTATGGAGGTATCAAAGCCTCCAGCTCGAACCAGGTCTCCTTTGTACACGCAGACAATCCCAAAGCCGTAGTTCCTCCACAGGCCTGTTTTAGAGGTGAAGACGTAGTGGTTGTTGCTAGGGACCTTCCCAGCATACACTACTTTGGGATCATACTGGCTGAAGATGATGGGGAAGTAGCTCTGCTCCCCCAGTGCAGCATTGGTCCGACATCGCTTGAGGAAGTCGCTGGAGAAGAGCAGATCTACGTCACAGTAGAAGAGCAGTGAATCATTAGAGAAGTGCAAGGAACCCACTTCCAAAGCCACTGCCCTGGAAAAGGAACCAGTAACAGGCTTGATCTCGATCTCAGCCCGGGGATACTTCATGTGATACTCCCTCATCAACTCCACCTGTCTGACCCGTTCCGTGTTGTTTTCTGTGCTGAAGAGGAGGATCAGTAGTTTGACATTCTGGTTGGGGATCAGACAAACTCTTTCAAAGTTAGCCATGAAGCGCACGAATATGTCATAGCGCCCTGACAGAGGTACCAAGATGTTGACTTTCTTATCTTTTGGTTCCCTCTGGTCCTGTCCAGAGGTGGTCAGCTTGAAGGGCACCAGCATCTTGAGGGAGTTGGACAGAAATGAGAGAGAATCTGACTCCTTGTTGATGTGGCTGGCTAGACCTCTGGCATCTATCTCATCCTCCTCTCTGAACTGGATTTGGCTAAAAGTCTGCTGCAGGTAGGCGTGCCTCCTCACTGGAACTGTCATGGTCTTTCCTTTGTGCTTCTTGTACAACAGCAGCAGATCCAGCACATATTCTGCCCCATGTAATGGATTGACCCTCCGGTAGCCATACTGGATTTCTTTGAAATCAATGACTCGGCCCCGTGTCTTGGCATTGGCATTAATCATCTCCATCACCTGCATGATGATGTCATCAAGGGCCTGCCTTTGAGAGGAGTCCATCCCACGACGGGGTGGTTGACTGTCAGATGATGAGAACAGGTATCTCCCTGTCAGGAATTCCCACTCTAGAACTTCCTCTCTCTGATGTGGGTGGAAACGCATAAATGAAGGAGGCATGCCAAGCTGCAGGTCCTCTCGGCTGGGCTCAGCTGCTCCATAGCGCCCCATTTGGACGATCTCCCGGTGGAGCTGAATGGTTCGGTGGCGCAAGTCTGCAATCTTCCGGCTGAGCATGTAGCTGTGTAGGCGATACTGGTAGGGAGGGTTCTTGTTGGGGTGGAGGGTGATGGCTCGGTGGATCTTGCTGCTATGAAGATCTCGTATGTAGCCCTTTTTGTTTGGTTCATAGTTCTCATAGAAGAGCTGCTGCATCTGTGGAGACAACACATAAATTGCCGTTAGTGCTACATGTACATTTAGAACACTAGCAGGTCATTATTACATGTCTGTATTCAAATGCAAAATGTCTGTTTTGTTTGTCTATATAGACATAGAATTAGCTATGACATGACAAATGGAAATAACACCCAAAAAAGTTTCTGTCCCTGGCTGTTTTCAGACCCATGATGTTGCAGCATGGTGCTGTAAGTACTAGTCAGTTGAGCTACAGAGCTTCCCTGAGACTTGTGTAAAGTATTTTCTACAAGCTACATGAAATAGATCTCCTTGAAAGTAGCTTGGAAAGTAATGCTGTTTTATAGTCCACTCTTTATTTAAAGATCATCAACACCAAAATGCACAGTATGTCAGTAGCCAATATATTATTGGCATGCAAGTCAAAACAACTGGCCATTGTTCAAATTATAAATTTTTCATCAACAACAGAGGACAGATGCTGTTTTTTTAATCAAGTTGAGTGTAATGCTAGTTGTCCATAAGTGCGAAAAAAACATGCCAGTACAACTAATTTATCAAACAGCTGTCATGCAAACAGAGCAAAAACTTGCAGAACTGTGACCACTTTGACTGTTAAGTCTACAGTCAAATGCCCTAAAATTTCATTGCTTAAATTACTACAGAAATAGGTTTTAGTTCATGTAAACACATTGAACATAGACAATTATTCTCTTGTTTTCTGCTGAGGCAAACTCCAAATTAAGGATCTCAAAGAGTGTGTTATACTCCACTCCTGTCATAACCAAGTTTTTGGGGGGTGGGGGGATTTTGCCTTCCTGCAAAATTATGCAGGAGGGCAAAGAGGAATTGGAAGGCGGGCAAATTTAGCATTTCTCTTGTCTGAAGGATCCAATGTTCTCCTATCAATGTAAAACTAGTGAACCAAGGAACACCTATTTTTCTAGGCAAAAGCTACACTTGTAACAATCACACAATCCTCTTTGAAACCATACTGTGAATGGTCCCCCGCTCAGGCAGACAGCCAAACAGAGATGTGAGGAAATTCAAAACTACTTTATTAACAAAATAACAGGGACCTATTTGGGGTCCCCTCTCATTTACCGTCTACATGGTACCACTGGGAAAATCCTGCACAGACATGGCATCGACTTTCATTGTTATAAGGATGACACTTAAATGAAGATCCTATTAAGGTCTGGGTGGTAACTGGTGCTTCAAAATATGTCATGTCTGGCAGAAAGCCACAAAAATAGATGTCAAAATACTTTCTGCAGCTGCACAGCCCCAAATTGGAAGCTAATATTACTTTTCTCTATCCTGCGTATCTAATGTATGAAAGAAGGCCAGCAATATACAGACTGTTTTTGACTCAGGGATGTATTCTGACAATCAGTCCTGCCTTGCACAACCTAGGCAGCTAACCTTGATCAAGTCATTCCTTTCCCCTGCAAACTTGGAAAAAAAAAAAAAAAAAAAAAAGGTTATCCAAGCTTTTATCTCTTCTAGACTGGATGATTGAAATGCATCTTGTTGTGGTATCTGCGAATAAAACATGCAAAGACTGCGGTTGGTGCAAAACCCTACTGCTCGATGAATAGTTCCAACTTTCGACTATCATCAATGGTGACAGAGCCTTTGCTGTTTGGGCCCCAAAACTGTGGAACTTCTTGCCTGGAGACCACAGACAGGCAAACATAAACTTCTTCTTAAAATTCACTTTTAGCGTATCTTCTTTTCTTAACTGATTGTATTTATTGTAACTACTTTGTCTTATTTATATTAAATGTTTAGGATCCTATTTATTTTGTTTAAATAGTTTTTATTAATTGTCTGATTTGACATTTGTGTTTATTTTAAAGTAAGCACTCAAGACGTTTTATACAAATATTACATACAATTATTATTACAAGTGAATGAGTATTTCTTCCTCAAATCACAGGGGCCTTAAAGGGTAAACACTGGTCAGCTGTTCTTGAACTGCCAACAATTCCTCAACCCTGTTAAAGAAAGCAGGCTTTGTGACATTGTCATCCAAAGACTGTATTATCAGAATAGCCACAACAAAACAAAAATCAAATAAAAGCAATGAATTTAGGAGGACAGTTCCGGAAAGCAGATTGTTGCTTGAGGACATAAATGTTTGTGTATTAGAGAAAATCTAAGGATTGTGTAATATTATTTGCTGCCGTGACTTTAATGTAAATGTGATCAAGGGGACACCTATATCCCCATTTAGACAAGAGAGCCAATAAATTGCAATCAGAAAAGAAAGGGTGCATCTAGATACAGATATAACAATTCACAGTTCACTGTTACTTAATTGGCATGAATATGAGGTTAACAATACTGCTGAAGCATCAAGAATGGTGTAATGCCCCCCCCAAAAAAAATTTTTTGTGGATGATGAAACTAAAAAAGATGATAAAAAAAATGACAAGAGAATGGCGTAAAAAAGAAAAAAAATAATAAGCATTGCACGTACATGGGCATGCCATAGAAAATCTCAAAATAACTGTCATATTCAGTGATGTCTTAATTACGTGTCTTTCAACTTGTGACAGTCGCATTTCGTCAAAAATAGGCTTTCAGCTACTGAAAAGGTGTACAGCAAATTGAAAAGATTTCCCAATACACCAAAGTATTTTTCCAAGTTAGTTCAGTTGATTGTGATGCTGAATGAGAGCTCTGTGCTGGCTCAGACTGTATCCAGCAGGGTAATACCGATGGTCATCAGCTGACAGCCAACGGGTCAGGATGTTTTTCTGTCTCTCTCCTGCGGCTTCACAATCATAGCACCTTTCCTAATTATATGACCTCACTCTCACAACTTATGTCTCATTAGTGCAATTTCATCACAGTTATTAACCTTACAACATCCCTTCACGCTAATCAATCAAAATGGTTCTCGAGCAAATGCAAGCCATAGTAAGTTATTTCTGGAAGATGAAGCTTTGTGACCTTTTTTTCAAGTGCAGCTGTTATGGAGAGTGTCTTAAAGCTGAGGATATCAGGAATAGCTACATATTGTGCATATCTGTACACTTAACTCATGCGATATTTTGCAATTTTCATGAAAGTGGTTTTAGATCTGATGATTTAAATGGTTCTACTTGTGCCCATGTTCCACCTCTCCATTAAGTTTAATGACATAGTTTTTTCCTTTTCTTGGATTTAAGCTAGCATGTAGTCATGAGCAAAAGTTTATACACATTTTTAAAGACCATGCATATCATGGTAGTCGTGAGTTTCCAATGACTCGTATAACTTGTCCTTTTTTATAATGGAATGAATTAAACATATGCACCTTTGTCACAAAAAACAACCATGCATTTAGGTTCATTCAGAGATATATTACAGGTCTTCTGGAAATATGACAAAATCTGCTGGGTCAACAATATGCGTAAAGCAATTCTCATATTTGGCCAAAAGTCCTTTGGCCATTTTCACCTCAATTAGGTACTTTTAGTAGCATGGCTGCTGCTTTGCTGGGGATTAATCTGAGATACAATAAGAAATGCCTGCCTCTGAGTGGGCCATGCAAATCTAATTTGAAGTGGCATAATGCGCCTGTAATTGGATCTTTTGTAACAGAGGTGGTATGTCGAAACCAATTTTCCAACTCAGGATAAAGGTTTAACACTGAAGACAGCTCCACAATACGTATGGCATAAATGTGTGTGATACATTTGGGTCATACTTTGATTGTCGGCTTTCTATTGGAAGTGATTGTACCAACGACATCATGACATCTGATGACTTTATCAATATTAGGAATTGAACATATGAATGGTTAGCAAGTGCACAATCCACAGACAGCTTTTAAATTAATTTTTCAAGTTGAGATCTATGCTTAAGTAGTCTTCACTGTGCCAGATGAACACTTATGTTTATCTTTTCTAAACTGCTATTCCGGAATATAACAGCAGTGTGAGTAAGCACACTGTTCTTAGGAAGAAATGCCCACAGGGCAGGCACTGACATGTTCCTGTCAGTGCCACAGAGGCATCTGAGTTATGTAAATCACAATCACTTTTTCCATAATGAGAGCAATAACCCACAGCAGTGTACTGTCTAAACTACTTTCACTCTGTTTTTTTACTGGATGGCGTTTGCGTAAAGTTACTTGTGCTGTCATGGCTGACTGCCAACTATTTAAAAACATGATGAAAACTAAAGTTCATAAGGTAAAACATATGTTACTTACTGACAGAATATAAAATCAGTGGACAGTTATTTTTTAAGCAATTTTCTCTACTCTTCAGTCTACTAGTCTATATGATTCAACACTTTGGCAGGGACAGGGAAACTGAGTAATACTTCACTGTACTCTGAAAACTCCTGTTCCTCTACCTCCCTCTACCTCTTCTGTCCCTCTCAATCCGCTGGCCAGCAGCAGATGGGTCTCCTCGTATGAGCTGGGTTCTGCTCAAGGTTTCTTCCTGTTAAAAGGGAGTTTTTTTTTTTCTTGCCACTGTCGCCTTAAGGCTTGCTCTGGGGGTTCTGGCATATGGGTTCTATGAAGTGTCTTGAGACAATTTGAATAGTTTTTTTTTGTTTTGTTTTTTTAAAGTTATTTTTTGGCCCTTTGTTGTCTTTATTAGACAGGTTAGTAGAGAAGCAGACAGGAAAGTAGGGAGAAGAAGGACCTGTAGCAAAGGGCCGTGAGCTGGAATCAAACCCAGGTCGCTGCGTCGGGGACTACAGCACCTTTTTATTAGTTTTTGGTCACCCACTCAACCAGTTGAGCTACCTGGGCCCCGGCAATTTAAACTGTAATCAGCACTATATAAATAAAATTGAATTAATAATTGTTAAGGAGTGCACAGTGGGGTAGTGGTTAGCACTTTCGCCTTGCAGCAAGAAGGTCCCCGGTTCAAATCCCGGGGTGGGCCTGGGCTCTTTCTGCATGGAGTTTGCATGTTCTCCCTGTGCATGCGTGGGTTTTCTCCGGGCACTCCGGCTTCCTCCCACAGTTCAAAAATATGCTGAGGTTAATTGGTTACTCTAAATTGCCCGTAGGTGTGAATGTGAGTGTGACTGTTTGTCTCTATATGTAGCCCTATTACAGACTGTCGACCTGTCCAGGGTGTCCCCTGCCTTCGCCTGAGTCAGCTGGGATAGACTCCAGCACCCCCTGCGACCCTAGTGAGGATAAAGCGGTGTATAGAGAATGGATGGATGGGTGTCTCCATGACAACACAATTTTTTTGACTACAAAGAGATTTTAGTGTACTTCATGCTTCAATACGCCGACAGGCTTTCTGAAGATGTCGGTTTCCTTTTCCAGCAGGACTTTGCACTGGACGCAGAGCCAAGATTACTACCAAATGGTTTGTTGCTCATGATATTACTGTGCTTGATTGACCAGCAAAAACACCTGTCCTGAACCCTATAGATGGGAAATTGTAATGAGGAAGATGAGCAACACTCGACCCAAAAAGATGAAGGTTGTTATCAAAGCAACCTGGGCGTCAGTAACACCTCAGCAGGGCCACAGGCTGATCTCCTCCATGCCACAGTGCACTGATACAGTAATTCGAGGTAGAGGAGCATCAACATTGAGTTTGGGTTCCTAACAGCAGTGAACATACTCTTCAGAAGTTGGAAATGTCTGTGTTGTAAATCCTTTTTAGATTCATCTTAGGAAATATTTTTATTATTTGACATACTGGATTTCTAATTTTCTCATAGCTATAATCCATAATCATCCAAATTAAAACAAAAAAAGGCTTGAAATGTTTCACTTTATGAATATAGAATAACTGACGGAAAAAATTACCTTTATCGTAATTTTTTTTTGAGCACAAGTAAATGTAACACATGAAGTATTGTGTATACCAGTCCCATGTCAGAGATGTCTGTGCAATGTATCTTCTATGGCACAAAGGATATATCATGTCAGATTAATCAAGAGGGAAAAAATGTGTGGACCATTTTTTTCCAGTTTCAGTTTTAATCATAAATCAGAGTTTGATTAATCTTCCATTCAGACTTTATGTACTACACTTCATAAGAAGATCATCACCATGATCTGTGCCATTATCACCGCATATCTTATTAATCGAGCATGGTGAAAGCACTAATAAAGGAGGAATGTGAACAGGCTCTGGTTTGTGTGTCATCTGAGGATTGGATAGAACTGGGTGACGGGGAGGAGAAAAGGCCCCTTGTTCCCTTCAACCAGCCCCTCTCTCCAGATGTCTTCTTCAGCACAGGTTCCCAGGGAAAGACAGGGGATATGCACTGTGGCTCAAACTCAATTACAAGACCAACTTATGGCCCCATGAATAACAACTAGCACTCCAACGCTAAAGTCTGACCCCTGGCATGATGCTAAAATGCAGAAATGCTATTTTTCTCAAATTCTGCCTTGATGAGGTTTGTTATAATTTCCTTAGCCAAGGGAAAATTCCAAAAACACAATTCATTAAAATTAACACTTTGCATCGCTTCTGCATCATTGACACTTCACCACCTCCTTGATACAACAGAGTGAATATAAATTTGTTTCCAGTACTCGACATTTTTAATTTGAGCGTTTTTACAGCAACATTTTTTTTGCTACTCTTTCATTTATAATCACATAAAATCAGAGTTACAAAATCATCATCTGTCCAAAATGAAACCGGTTTAGAGACAGGTTCTTATCTGAGGCCCTTTCTCTCTGCTTTCCAGGGTAGAGTGACACCGAGTGTGTATGTTGTACACATAGAAATTTGCTTTGCAATCTATTTACCCCAACATCCTATGCTGGAGACAACAATACAGCCAAATGGCCTTCCACAAGGCAAAAGCAGAAGAAAGGACTTACTTCACTTCCATGAAGATGAAGCTGCACTTCAACAGATAAACTCAGTTTGACACTTAATATCTCCTACTTGAGCAGCCAGAGTTCACAGAATATGTTACAAGCAGGTGACTGCACAGAAGTCCTAGTCAGCTACAAGTCAGCAAAAATAATAACAATTAAAATCTGCTATTACTCCTAAGACTGCTACCAGATGCACATGTACAGCATATTACCTGTGCACATTCTTGGCTTCTTTCCTTTTATCCCATCCTTCCATCTCAATCTGACAAAACATCTCTTTGCATCTATTGAACAACCAATTATCACTTTTATCCTGTATAGTCTACAAAAAAAGGACAATTTCAGTTCATTACACCATGGGTCTGTTTTTGTTGTTCTGTTCATGATTTCCATTCATTTATGCTAGCATTGCAAACAGTGAAGTTCCTGAGATATGAGAATATGGTGACTTTGCTACAAAGAAGTGTTTGCACAGCTCCAGTAGGAAAAGTTGAGAGCAAGATGTACTGTGGCAAATGACAGTTTGGTTAATTAATTCACTGCTCACCTTTAACTCTAACTTCGTACTAGTAATGTTGAGAAAACAAAAGTTGTAACAACCTTGAAGTATCCCTTAACATACACCATTTTGAGGCTTCTGTTTCCTTTTGACTAACATGTAAATACTATTCTGTTCCAAAAATAATAATAATCAGGGCTCATTTTAATGTGTAACCAATCGAATCAAGGAATTGAGACAATTACTGCAACAAGATGATTGCTCAGGGGGAAGGGCCGGTTCAATGGCAGTATAACTGATAGAGACATTGGCAAGACATGTTATGCACAAGGCCCAAATGCTGAAAAAAGCCAGACACTTTCATCGTGCCGCTGAAAACTGATCATCAAACACGAACAACAGAAATAAAACAGAAACTCAAAAGGCAAACCCACTTTACTCTTGTACGCAAGAAACCATAGTCATATATTTAGTTATGACTCTCTGTGTTTGTCTCCTTAAGGACAAATACAGAGTTCTTGCAGGCGTGGTGACTGGCTTTGTAAGCAAGCTCTTTGCTATGAACTGGATTCTTCAGGCTGACCTCGAATCTATTACTCTGTGCAAACATTTATGTGGACTTAAATGACGAGCAAAAACAGAACAAGTTGGTATGGTGAACGTAAGAGGATGGATGCCTGGCCTTTCAGAGAGCCTGTCTTTTGTTCAGAGGTAATGCAATGTGGTGTATTATTGAGGACTCATCGCTGAAACACTTGAACACAACAGAGAACAGAGGAATAAAAGGTGTGAAGCCACTGGGATGTACATATCTTAGACTGCATTGTCTCTCAATTTGCCTTCATTCATCCTTCCTCTAAAACTACCAATCCAGAAAGAGGACAGGCCAGAATCATTCCAGGTTTTTCAAATAATATCTTTTCTTCTGACCTAATAACCAGGAATTCAATATGATTACTTTCAATGCAATGCATATAACAGTTTCAAGTACCAACAGTTCACCTTATCCCAAAGAAGTGGCTAAAACACTGTAGTTACACACTTGAGTCCCTTGTTATTCTAAGAAGGCAACAGATGACTGCTTGACTGCCATCTGTCTGCCTGCAGAGGGGACCATGGGTGGATCCACAGCTCTGTGACATCAAGGCCAAGGCTTAAATTAAAACCTTCCAGAAAAGTGAAAGAAAAAAGCTACCCAATATTGGTCATTTTTTCCTTTTTTTAAATCATTGAACGTAATTATAGCCGTGTGGTGGGTAGCAGCATACTTGCGGAGTCGCGGTGGTCTCAGAAGCTACAATTTAGTGAGTGCCGCCCAAGGAAGCTGGATGAACAGGAACTAGGTTGTGGGTGTAAGGAAGCTCGGAGTCAACTCTTTCAACACAAAAATCAGCAATTGAAAGTGAGTGTGTTGATGCAAGCCTATAATCTGCACATCAGTCCCTGCCCTAAACAATCCCTCCAATGCAAAAGCAAATTTCTCTTTGAAGACCATTTTTCTTACCCTGCTGTATATACAGCTCAATGTGTGCAAATGAGGTGAGGAAGAGAAGTAATGAAGAAAGCATTTCTTGAATATGTCTGTGATTAAGGTTTGGCAACTACAAACACTTGGTTAAAGTTGAGGAAATATTATGGAGACTAGCATTGTGAAGTGTGACGTGAACTGTAGAAGTCATGTAACAGGTTTGATGATATGATAAAGTCACATTACTTTGCTTCTTTATCCACACAGCTATTAAAAGTTGACTATCACAGACATGCACACATACTATATGTCATGCAAGTGATTTTGAGCAACAATCAGTGCTATTGTTTTTCTTTTGATGAAGACAGACTCATTTTATCCAACTATCCCATGACAACTACAGAGAGCTACTGACTTCAAATACAAATCCCGTTGGAGAATATCAACAACAACTTTAACCCCTTTAACTCTTTTCAGTGCCTATATACAGTATTATCACATCCGTGTGCTAAATTCTTCTTCTCACTGACCAATACAGCATCCTTTCTGTAATCATCACCTGAGATGAGTACAGCATACAAGTTAATAAGTAATAATAAAAAATAAAAAAAATAAAATAAGTATTTGTTTTCATGAGATTTGTGAAATTTAAACATTCCCTTATCCTATAGTGTGATTCATAGCTGCTTTCTTTTTCTTTTGCAAGCAAAAATCTGCCAAACTACAAAGCATCCATGCGAAGAGTAGATCCTTCTCCTTACTTGCCTGAAACAGCTTGTCCATCTTTTTCTTCTGTTACTTGTTTACACCACCATGGAACATTTGCATAGCATCTGCCTAGCAGTTACTTTGGCCACATCCTCAACTCACAAGGGCTGCTTCAGCTGCGGCTCTGTCTCTTCGCCTATGCTCAGAGGTCTGAGGTGATTGTATGTGATCATTTACTCATTTTTGCAGGTGCAGCTGACTGATCAGAGTATACTGGGCTTTTCAGGTAGGGATTATAAAGAGACAGGAGCTAAAACTGAGCATTTCAGACAAAGGATGACAAGAGTTTCTGCAGCAGTCACAAAGAAAATGTGTCTTTTGAACATCCGAGCATATAAACATAGGGATCCCAAAGTTAGAAGCTTATAGATGTGCATAAGACAGGCTCTTTATGCATATTCTGTCTCAAGGTTACAGAGTCTGTGGTGATGTGTATTGAATGCTATATTGTGTTTGTCAAAACACTTGACATGCAGATTGTAATACAACAGTCTAAAACCACAGTTTATTAAAAGGCTATCCTGCCAGCAGCTTCAGGAAGACTGCTGACTAGCAATCTCACTAAAAATCAATTGTGGTTAATTTTGGCTCTTTCCTTTCCTCAGCTCAATTGACCTTTTCTCATACATGTAGCCACAATAAGGCCAGCATGGTCTTCATCGTATTTTCACTCTCAGAAGGGAGCCACATGCCACAAAAAAGTCAATAACTACTGCGCTAAGACCACATCACAGTACCTGGTATCTTTCACAAACAAGCTACTAACTCAGTTGTATCAATTATTTTTCAGTTTTTTTTACTATATATTTGACAATGACAAGATCACCTATGCACTACTAAGCCAGATATCTACAGAAAGACAACAGAAGTCAAGGGTCTGATAATACACTAGATCATCAATATCCACAACAGTATCCACATCAGGAAAACCAAGCAACATGGCTTTGGAAGGCTTGGAGGTGCACATTCAGTCATCATTAGTTTTTTTTCTACCATAGTGTATATACTCATAGTAAACACAAACCCATGTCCTTACTTGCTCTCCCAGAGCAAGCACAGTGAATTTCACATTCCTAATGTATTTGGAATAAACAGGTTAAACTGGTTTTGTTAGTGGAAGCATTAAAGATGACCTAAATGGGCAACAGATAGCAGGGCTTCTCACAGAAGCCCTCTCTTGCTCAAGAAAAGGATGAAGGAAAGAGAGCATGTCCTTGGACTATGCACTACAGCACAGAAATCAGCGGTTATTGCAAAGATTGGCAACAACTTTATTTACTTTATTATTATGACTATTCACAGCAAGAAGGTTCTGGGTGTAAACCTGCTGGCTGGGGTCCTTCTGTGTGGAGTTTCTATGTTCTCCTTGTGCCTGTATGGGGTTTCATTTGTGTGCTCCAGCTTCCTTCCAAAGTTTCCTTTCTAATTTGACCTGTCTGGGGTATTTAATACCCCACCTGTTGTTTATTGTCACCTGGAACAGGCTCCAGCCCCCTGTGACCTTCTAATAGTTAAAGCAGATATGGCTAATGCAAGGATGAATAAGTTTGTCTTTTAACCAAATGTTTAAACAGACACTTCCCACAATATTCATCTCACTCCTCCTAAGACTGTGGATGATGTGCTTTCACACAAATATATATATGAACACAATACTCTCACCCTCTCACCCATGGATGAATGAGAGGCAGAAGTACTGATGGGTAATGGAGAGGACAGAATGCCTTACAAACTGCAGAGTAGTGAGGAGGAGCAGGCTCTTGAGTTCCAGGAGTGTTGGGGAATTCAGCTGTGGAGTTGAAGCATGTATACAATCATCAGTCCCACTCCCAAACCCTGTAGCCTGCCCAGGAGGGGATGGTGGGAGTGGGGTCCTAATTACAACCCTGTACCTGTTTGATCCCATTGACAGCATAGACACTCAACCCTCAAGTAAACAAAGCAACATCTGTACACTGATGGTTATTGCTCAGCATCCAGATGTCACATGCAGCTGGTCCGACAAATTATCTGAGTTCACTACAGATTCCTCCGAGCAACCTGGTGACAACTGGCTGCTGACAGTGAAGAGAATACGGATGGCCATTTTCAGAATACATCACCTTTTTGCATAGTATGAATCTAGAGGAGAGTAGTTGTTTTCAGCAAATCAGAGGAAATCAGTTTTTTTAAAAGCCCCCTCTAATGAAATTCCAGTTTATTACCTTGCTAACATCTTCATGGGGTGTTTTTTTATCCAATCCTCTTTTTATTGAAACAAGTTAAAGTTTTCCATCTGAAAATAAGACGGATATACACAAACTATATACATCCAGAGAGTAGATGTAAAAAGCAAAAACAACATTTACAGCAGCTCATTACTGACTTGGCATACAGGACTTCAAAGTAAAGAATTGATAAATAAATCGATAAATAAAACACAAAAAAATATTCCTTCAGTTAAATTAGATTGAGTCCATATTCGTGCAGTCATCCCATCAAAATCAGGTCTCAAAGGCCTCACATATCTCACCTATCGCTCCCAGTGTTGCACAAAGGAATCCATCTTCAGGTTTATAGTAAAGGTTATTCCTTCCATCCTATAAATTCCCATGGTTATGTCTATGTCAGTTATTTGTTGTTGGTTCTTCTTGTGTGAACCATTGTTTTGTTATTGCTTTTGTCCCTGCAGCTAGTAATATACTGAGTAAGTATCTATTTAGGTTTATGAACTCTAGAGAAATGAATCCCAAATATACGGTTTTAAAATCAATGTTAGATAAGTATTAAGAATGGTTTCTATGGCTTTATGCATTTCTTTCCAATAATGATTAATTTTTGGGCATTCCCAGAATATGTGGAAATGATGCGCATTGTGGCAGACACAATTTCTTCAGCATTGTGAATTTCCATTTTTATTGTGTGCCTTATGGCTATGAGATGTCGTCATTTTTTAGGGACGGTAGAACCCGTCCTCCATTTTCCTTTGGCAACCGTAGTGTTTTATATCGTATACGAAGTCTTTTCCCTACCATAGAGTTCGGGCTTCCTAACCCTAATCTTGAAATCATCTCATCCCCTCAGGAAAAGATATTGGGTGACTGTAACTGAGAGGGTTTGAAAGAGGTGTAGAAATCCTAAGTAAGATGTTGATTTGTATTGCTTCTATTCTTAAACTTTAACGTACGGAGAGGGTGAGGCTCCGTCTCGATAGAGCTTTTATTTTACAGTGCAGAGAGTTATATTTTCTTTTCAAACACTTTTGACGAGTCTTTAGTGAGAGTTACGCCAAGGTATTTAAGGGATTCGGTTCTCCATTTCAATGGGTAGCTTGCCTTAGTTTATCTGATGGGTTAAAGTTGTAGATAAGAGTTTCCGTTTTATTTAAATTAATTTATATCCCGACACTGAGCCGATGTTTCTAAGGGAGTCCATCACTTCTGGTAGGAAAATTTGAGGAGTTTTTAGATATAGAAGTACGTAAACTGCGTAGCATGCTATTTTGTGTTCCCTACCATTAATTTCAATGCCCTTCATTTTCCTGTTATGATGTGTTGGGTTCTAGAAATAGGGGCAAAGAGAAGGGGGGACCAGACAGAGCATTGTCTTACTCCCCTCAGAGTTAGTGATTCGGTTCAGTGACCATTAATTTTAATTTTTGCCGTCAAGTTGTTGTAAATTGATTAATATGCTATCTATGACTGTTTTATTAAAACCAAATTTGTCTAAAACTTGGTAGAGGTATTGCCAGCTGACTGAATCGAACACTTTTTTCCGCATCTAGACTGAATATCATTGCACTTTTTGTTGTTGTATATGATCCATAACATGTAGAGTTCGTCTTGAATTATCTTGTGTTTGACATCCATGTATGAATCCTGCTTGATCGTTGTGAATTAGGTTCGGCAATATTTTTCCATCCTTTAGCCATGATGGAAGTCTATATACAGTAATCTACATTGAGGACTGAGATTGGCCCAACCCACATTTAATTGTATCTTTCCTCTCTTTAGGGATGACAGATACAATGGCTTCTTTCCGGGTGGGGGAATTCTGCTTTCTTTCGGGTTCCAGTTACATTTTCCTCTCTAAATGTTTTTATTATATTTTTGTACTTGGTGGGGTTTAATTCTCAAGTTTATAGGATATTTTAAAGTTATGTCAGGGGAGACTTCTCACTATGCTGCTATCACTGAAGGAGGCAGAACTGGAACCCATGTGGGTTTTTTTTTTATGTATTCGATAACATTAGGTTTGTGATATATAAAAAAGGGGTTTCTGGACCATTATTCTTTTCTTGGTTTAAATATAATGCCTGAATTACTCCAAGATTACAATTTGCCATTGCGTAGTGTAGTGTTGCATTGTGTAAGCAAAGCTGTAGATGAGGCTGGTGTGCTTGAGGGCAGTGTAGAGTTACTACTGAGCCTTTTTAAAGCAGCAGGCAATAACTTCGATACATGATGATGAGTTTTTAGGTTTTAATCCAAAACCCTTCCAGCTGCTCTGGAGCTGGAGGACCAGAATTGGTGGTAGCTTGGCAATGGGTTTGCGAGATGATGATTGATGCATGGTGGAAGAAGCTTCTAAACTGTTATAACATGGTCTTCTTGACAATTTGAAAAATGAATGCAGCCTAGATCTGTTAAATATACTTAATAGATATTTTTCATAAAAACTGAGGTAAGAAACTGCCTGACGCAACTGAAGCCATACAATCTAGAGCCACTTGGTTTAGTGTTGTGAAAAATATAGATTTTTCAAACATGCATTTATTCTGAACAATTGAAGCAGTTTCAATTCAATTTTTTGCCAAGTACCGATACGCCACACCAGAACTGTAGCTTTATAATAACAGCTTTCTGCAGAAAATAGCCCATAAAAGTTGCTTTATCTCCACTTTTTACTCATTTGTGAATTAAGAATGTCTAAGATGGCAATGTTTGCATTTTACTGTCTTCTGAATGTGCCACAATCTCAGAGGCTTTTGAAGCAGTGTGCTAACTCAAATTTTCATTAATATTAAAAATGCACCTTATTCTCATGTTATAAGTGTACAATATTATTTCTAATAAGTGTGACATCCTTAAAGTTCCTTTCAAAAAATATACTGATATTGAATATATTGAATAGTTTGTGAACCTAAAGTATGATCAGCTCTCTCTGTCATAAGCTGTACTAGAATAGAATAGAATGGAATAGAATAGAATAGAATAGCTTTATTGTTCATCATACATGGCATGGCGAAAATATAAATAGCTACTATTGGACGGTGCATGACAACAAGCAGTAAGTAATAAAATATAGACATTAATAATAAAATCGAATGTACATATATAACAAATTGCTCTCAGTGGACTCTAGCAGCAGTAGGAAAGTGGCACATAGAAATACAGAGAGGCCAAGCCAACACTGTACATCAGAGTCCAGGTGAAGAGCGGCAGGGTGCCCACTGAGGGATTGCTGTGGGGGATGGGCGGATGGCACTACCACTAACCGGATTTCCAGAGCCTGAGAAAACCATTGAAATCCCAGCACTTGCACGCACACATGCGCAATTTGCTTCTGTCTGATTTGCTCCAATGGGTTGACTAATTAGCTTGTCAGTGCTTCATTACAGTCCTGCCACATTATGTCATGGGGAGCGCCCAGCATCAATTCAAGTGTTAAGTTTAGGATATGCCCCACCATAACCTGTGGATTTGGTGAGACCAGTATTTCCACAGAGGGAAGCAGAGAGAGAGGACTGAGAATACGGAAAAAAATGAGCTCATTTTTTCACAGTCTGCACAGGTTGGTGAGAAAAAAGAGCAGGTATCTGAAGAAGCAATGGGTGTATTAATTTGGCGAGCCACTATAGACTTCATTATCAAGTGTTCATGCAACAAAACATATTGTGCATCAGGGAAGCTGTTTACTCTCCATCT
The DNA here is from genome assembly GCF_021347895.1 of Acanthochromis polyacanthus. Lineage (NCBI taxonomy): Eukaryota > Metazoa > Chordata > Actinopteri > Pomacentridae > Acanthochromis > Acanthochromis polyacanthus. Next base: position 35,520,287 of record NC_067114.1, on the reverse strand, counting down.
CAATAAGCAAATACGGAGGGAGCCAACCTGAGGTAGCTGCAGTCACTGTATTTGGACCTGTAAACAGCTAAGTGCTGTCCAGACTGCTGTTTGTGATGAGTAAATTACAGCTTATACTGACCAGTCAGTAACTGAAGACATTTTAAGAGGATACGCTATAGAGCTGTTGAAGGAGATGTAAGGTGACTCATGTCTCTACAAAGTGCTATACTACCACAAAAAATCTACATGCCAACAATCACACCAACTTCAAAATTACCACATTAGATTGTATGCTGGCATTACACTGGCAGTCCTTTACTGTCTGACTCTAAGAAGCAGAAGTCCAATATCCCTTGTTAGCTACAGATGGGCACAGCTGTCAGTGCAGACTACTGGGAGATGACTAATCATGTATTCAGACTCAGCCAGACTGAAGCAACAACATCAAGGACAGAAACGATTCAGCTCCAAGTCATTCCATGCTCCACAAGACCTAATGAGTTTTCTGTGGCCTTTTCCCCCCCTATCTGAACACCAGCCTTTGTAGCCTTGGGACTGCAGGCTCAGTGGTGAGACCAAATTTGTAAAGATAGACATGATAAACCAGAAAGGATGTTGGCACCGTGATAGTACAAACAGAGTAAACTATTGCAACTGCTGACTATTATTATGCACTTGAGCTGAGTTGCCCTTACCTTGACAAGGCCTCGTCACAACTATTTGACTGTTTATACTCCCCTTGTGCTCTTTCTGGGAATGTCTGCCCAAGTTAAACAACTCACCCATTTTTGATTTGTAAACTTTGTGATGAACTTAAACATACAGTAAAGGTCTTCATTGTGGTGACAGTGCACAGAACAGAGCACACTATCCAGGTGCAGATAAATCTTTTTGGGGAGGGACACTGAGACTATGTCCCGAAATATGCTGGTTTGACATCTTGGTGACTTGTAGAGTGTGTGAAGATGCCAAGCTAGCAGCATGCTGAAATCTTGAACTTTGCATGTTTTGCTGCTAAACATACTACCATCTAATGTGGGATCTTCAAAGGGGATTTGCTGTCATTACTGCTATTCAGCCTTGCAATACCACCAATGAGCACACTACTCAACAATGGTAGCAATGGGTATCAATCACAACTGTACCTCTTCTACAACGGTGACCTAAAGATGTTTGCCGAAGAAAACAATTATCAGACTCTACTTGTCATCATTAATACCTTTAGTGAAGGCATAGGAATAGACTTTGGACTTGAGAAATGTGTCAAATCCACCTTTAAAAAAAACAAGCTGACAAAAAACACAGACATCAACCTTGATATCAACACCACCGTCATGGACCGAGACCATCAAGACACATATGCTTAAGGGTGAATAAAGGATATTCCACACAACACTCAGTCATGAAACAGGAGATTAGTATGGAGTAATACAGTGTGTACAAGTGTGAGAATACCACTTAGAAGGGAACTCAGTACAGCCAACAGGTTTGAAGCTATCAACACCCTAGCTGTACCCAATGTGCTGTACAGCTTTAACAACATCAAGTGGAAACTGGGCGACCTCAAGAAGCTAGGCACAAAGACCAGGAAAATGCTGAACATGCGCCCGTTAAAAGCTGATGCCAACAGGCTGTACATACCCAGAAGTGAAGGGGAAAAAGGCCTGGTACAACTTGAACAGACCTTCAAGACTACCGCCATAAGCCTAGTTACATGTCTAAAAACAACCAATGAGCCCCTTCTCCAACTGGTGAAACACCTTAAAGTAAGAAAGAAGTCTACTACATCAAGAAGGAAGCTATAAAAGTCAAAGAAGTATGGAGAGTCCCAAAAATTACATACATAGCAATAAAGCATATGCACACCGAGTAGAAACAATGGCAAAAAGACATGGGTAACAACAACAACTGTACAAGAACTGCAAAAAAAAGGAAATGCATGGGAAATGTAGAAGAGAAAAAGAAGCAGATTCTGAACAACAGAAAACACATTAGTAGCTCAGAACCACCGGGCTTAAACAGACTGGTCATCGCTGCACAAGATTAGAATGTCGCCACAAGATTCCACAACCATTCCATCATTAAATAAGGCACAGACCCACTACACCCAGGATATGCAGTAATCTCAAAGAAACCATAAACTATTGTTTGGACCCTGCTCTATAGGATGAAAAAAAAGCCAGATTTTTGTTTACACTAAGTGTACTTTGAGGCCTGTGTTTTCAATATGATCTTTGAGTTTGATTGTTCGAGAGAGAAAATACTTAGTTGTATAACTTAGAAACAATGCAACTATTAAGAGGTGACAGTTTTGAATCATTTGACATCTAAGTGATATTGCATGGGGGTGTACTCACTTCTATTGCATACTGAAATAAACTCTCTCATTCAAAAATATGTATTAGCCTAATAATAAAATATAAAAACCAATCCTGAGCAGCAGGATTTTTGTATTGTAAGAAATCCTAAAGCTGTACAGATTTCTAAACTTTTTGCAAGTCACTGGCAGATACAGTGAAGATGGTGTTCATTACAGTAATTACACCAACATGTAAATGAATGGGATTGACTGACTGATGTGGAAATACGGCACATATAACCATAAAGGCATAACCTTGCCAGCAAGTTGATTTCTCGCGATATTTGTGAGTTCACAAATCTCTCAAGAAAGCATCTTGTACCGCTCCCGCTTTCACTGTTCGGACAGAGCCAAGTTGGCACGGGCCAATCACGCAGCAGTATTCGTGTGTGGGGCGGGATATCCGGGTGTGAAGATGACACCAAGCGCCAGTAGATCAAAACAAACATGGCAACGGAGGACGACGATCGTGTAGATGCTGCTATTAAGTCAGTTTTAGCCCGAATCTCGTATCGCTTCTTTGAAGGAAGAACAACGAGAGTCTCTTTGCCGCATTTCTGGATGGGTAAAGATGTTTGTGCTTTTTTACCAACGGGGTTTTGGTAAGAGTTAATCTACCAATTGGCTCCGCTCGTTGTGAAGATCCGCGCATTGGCTAAAAACAAACCTGTCAGAGGTGGGACATTACTGTTGCATTGTCCAATCCGTGCCTCTTTCCTCCGAACGGGATTTACATGGAGACGGTCCCAGATTGATATTGTGGAGTACTATCAAGTATACACAATTATTAATCTGGTCTATTGCCAGGTTTAATAAAGGCATGCTAAAGGACAGTCGCCTCCTGTCTCTGGGGCTTCTGATCCTTTCTGCTCTCCGAGGCATCCTCACCCCTCCCTTCCAGTCATTCGCTCCAGCAGCAACATGACCCTTCCACCCAGCTACAACTCACATACAAAGGCTGCTTTCTTATCCCACAGCCACACACTCGGCACAAGAAGCAAAGAATTCCTTCTCCTTCAAGTACATATTGACTCTCAAACATTATAAGTTACATTTCCTTGAATCTTGTAATGCCCAGTGACGCCATGGCCTCTCAACATAGGGGAAGGACAGAAGAAAATAGGAAAGGGAACCATAAAAACACAAACTCATGAAAAACATTCAACAAAGTTGTCATCCACCAGCCTGTAAGAAAATGGAAACAGAGGTGCAAGCCACACACGTTTTCAGCTGATCCCCAGAGAGGAAACCAAGAAAGGTCTTAAAGAGGAAGCCACACAGCCTGTTTTAGGGGTCTCTGCCTCCTCAATCCAAGTTACAAGCTCTCTCAATGGTTAGGCATGCCTGAGAACCTTGAAATGACATTGAATTAGCAGCTTCCTCTTAGTCCACCATCATTTCCTTCTCGGCGTCTCGACTCATCAGTCGGTTTTAGAGTCCGTGACTTGCATTAAGTCACTTTGTCGAACTAACTGACCAATCAGAGCAGACTGAGCTTTTTTGGGGGTTTCATTTCCACAGGGTTTTGATGAATAAATTGTCACCGGAGGCTTCAGAATGATTGTGCTAGAGTGGTTTGGGGTTGTATAAGGCTGAGGGAAAGGAAGGGCCGGGATGAAGAATTGGTGTCGAGACGAATTGTCTCAAGAGGGCCCAGCAGGAATTCATAAGGAAGTTCTTGTAATTTTTAAACATTAATTGTCATAAATACACTGTTATACTTGACAGAGAATAGCTTTCAGAACTGTCATGACAGCAGAACAGCTATCACTTTACCTGCATATCAGAACTGAAATACCAATCAACGATGATCTTGACACCTCACACATCATCTTAACACTGATCTAAACCGAATATTGGAATCACCTTATGAACTTCTGCCAAGCTCATTGTTATGAGCTTGACAGAAGTATTTTGTGATGGCTTAACTTTGATGGAGCACAAAACTCATCTTGAGGATGACAAATGCCTTATTCCGCACATTACTTTGGAAACTGTGTGTTCTATGTTACCTGTATTATGTGTGAGAAAACACAAACATGAAATTCAGTTAGATTTTGAAACTCCTGACAATCTTGCTGGCATGTTGTAAGATCAAATTATTAATGGTCTTAATTCACTGTACTGACTGCTTGTAAATGTACACAGCATCTCTCTCAAGTGAAGGCCACAGATATTGTTACTTCTGCTATTGATGAAAAATCAAAGAAAGAATTCTACACAACTGTTTATGGATGGTCTGTTAGTGACCATCACTGCTGATACTTCTGCAAAACCTGGATGACATTTACAAACAAGAACATGGCAATACTGGCAAGATCATTCTATTACACTGAGATGTGGTTATATCCTCAATAAGTAATGGAATCTGTAATTTATGTGCAAATGTAGAATAGAGCTGTGGTTATCCAAAGAACCATTTTTTTCTTGGTGCCCTGATCTACTGCTCTTCATGTGGGCCGAGAGCATAATCCACAGGTGAGACTTCACTGACAGGTGGTTGCCAATCTTGCTTTGATCTTTTCCAGGACGAGAGAAGACGTCACATGTATGATGCAGGGAATGTGCAATACTACCAACGACAATTCCGAAGAACAGCCAAAGCCTGTCCATGTAATGTGATTTTAGTTTTGTTGGGTTGATCAGTTTTACTGAGCACCAACTAACATTCTTGAGTTCTGTAAACCATGTTACATCTTTCCAATGTTGGACTGGGGCTTGAGTCCTGGGTTAGGACAATCGTCACCTTGTACTAAGTACAAGATGGGATAGAGAATGACAGAAAAACTTCTGCATACTTGTTAGACATATACTTGGTAGATACTATAACAAATTTACAAAATGGAAATACATTTCTATTACCATAATCCTATTTCAATGAAGTAGTTACTTGTCCCCATCCTGCCATCTCAAGAAATTATTCTAGTTATTAAGTTGATATGAGCCAGTGGGCAACACTGCTCATTAGGGCTGGGCGATATGATCAAAATTTATATCCCGATATAGCTTATTTTATATCCCGATACAATACATCACGATATAGCATATTTTGGTAAATTCAATGAATGAATGGGACCGGGCAGTGCATACCTTACAAAGTACGGTAGTTTGATCCATGTTGGTCTTTTAAATCCAAACCACCGCCTATGGACAGAAGTTCCCCTCTTTAGGTACAGCTCGTCGTTGAGCTGGTTGTTCGTAATCTTGTTGTTTAGATTGTTCTTCTGAGTCGAGTCCACCATCTTCCTCCATAGCCGTTTATGTTTTAGCCACGTGGCACGTGCGACACTGCGATATAAACGATTAGGGATCTCACATTAAAACAATAGACATTTTCTATCATCCAGACAATATCTATCGTCATATCGCCCAGCCCTACTGCTCATTGTAGCTATACATCACCCCTTTGTTTCTTTGTCCAAACTGCTTTTGGACCATAAAACTGTATGTTTGGCAGTCAAACTTGCACCGTCAAGCACCTGCAAGTTTACTGTACAGGTGCTTGACTACCTCTGTATAGCAGAGGTAGTTCAATTTTGGGAGGTAAAAGATCTCCAAATTCATTGTTTAGTTATACAGCTAGGATCATGCTTATCCAATGACCGTCTAGCATCAGCTGAATTCCACTTGTGTAGCAAAGTTTCCTCCTCAGTGTAAAACTAGTGGTGAAGACAAGAACAACCACCATTACCTGAGATATGTTGTCTTTCTACCTCTGCCACCATCTATCAGTCTCATCTTTCATTTGATGTAGGTTCTTATCTGCGTACTGCAGTTCAACAAAATATGGCCAGCATCAAACTGAAGGTCACTGAGTAATCCACAGTCCATTAGCAGCTGAGTTTCCAGAAAGACAGACCTTAACTCCCCACAAGTCATTAACAGAGGACGCCTCCTGGATGAGATATAAAATGCTTGTAGAGCCAAAAAATTCCAGTTGCCTTCTACTGTAGTACTTAAGAGTACCATAAACTAGACAACTGAGGACCACATACATATGCAATGTGATGTACAACAGTCCACACACAAAAAGAAAAATAACCCAGTGGCCTCTCAAGACAACCAACAACATTCCTGCTTCACCACAGTTTTTGTCAACACCAATAATGCGGTTGTCTTGTTTTAATAAAGGGCATTCTAAGCGTCAATGAACAAAGCTAGTCCAAGGCTCATGTTTAGAGGGCATCAATCCATACAGTGTAAGCATAAGGTTCTGGCCATACAGACGCACAGTTGTAGACAACACACAAGATAGGAAAGATGTAGTGTCTTCACAGCTTTAAAGCATATGATAGAACTTAGCCTGGAGTTCTATCCATGCTTACGGTTGTTTGAAACGTTTGTATTGAAGACATAATGTTCAGGAGGATGAAACGGATAATACTGTCAGTACTCATGCAGATGTTTTACTGTTTCCAGACATACATTTAGATGAGAAAACAGACGTATTGTGGCTGTGGTTGAAATGCTAACTTTTTCTATTCATTGTGTTTAATGCTATGGTGTTTTTTTTCCTCACAATCTCTTTGCTGGCTTAGTGAACTGGCCAGTTGGGATAATCACAGGTTTGAGTGTTTTTTTAAATAAGTGTGTGTTCTTTTCTCTGCCTCGGTCTTGGTAGGGACAGCCTCAGCCTGGTACTGGTAAGGTTCTGATAACCCCCAGCGTGTGTTACGGTAGCTAGTGGGATTCAAAGAGTGTGTAGGTTTCTGATAAACTTCAATGATGAGGTTTCGTCCTCCTCAATATCAAGCAGCTTGTTTTCCCTTACATCCTCCCTGTGTTGTTTAGATTACATTTTGATATGCTGTGAATTTATATGGCTAATACTTTGCTTCATCTCACTTGTAAAACTGATTTCTGATGTCAATTGGACCTCATGGTAAAACAAAGTTCTAAAAAAAGACATGCATTTGTTATGTTAGTCTATTTCTTTTCTTTAAGACTTTGTTTTACAACACTTTTAGATGTCATGACATGAGGAATGGCTGTTGATTACTTTACACACATCATTCACAGTCGCACACACAGACATATTTACTCTGAATATGTGCAGTGCAATGTGTAGTTACAGACATGATAGCAAAACCTTACCATTACATTGTTCTAGCTCAGGTCCAAGACTGGTACACTAGTACAAATCTGAACAGTGGTGAAACAGATGTATTTTTTACTTAATAAATTACATACTGTCTGTGCCACTGAAGAATAGTATTAGCAACAACAAGTATCTATTTTAATATTAAGTTCTTCAAAACAGAAAGGATATTTTTAAAAGCCCTTAATGCAAGGCTGAACTGTGTCAGATTCAGCTCAAAATATTTTATTCAAAATTATGAATAACATTATTACTTGACATGAGTAGATTTCAAGGCTAGTATATGATATTCTGGTAACCTTATGCTGCTGTCTGCTACAAAAAAGGAGCAAAGTTAAAATGGTAGAAGGTGACACCAAAATATTGGCTTCAGGATGTACAGAATCCTCTGTACACAACAACAAACTACCTGCAGATAAAAGGCCAAAGCGATGCGAACAAGGAGTAGTATCAGTGCCAACTCTTCTTGTGATCCATCTATGAAGAGGAAGCACATGGTGAGAACCTGTATGGTCATTGTAAGACTCTTACAAACTAATCTCCTCTAATTGGATGCTGGAAGGCTTAACAAGACCGCTGTGATTGATTGTGATGGGTGTCATGATGGATTGAGCCCAATGAATGGACCAGCCTCAGAGCTCCTGTTGCAGCTCCAGTTGTCTGCTTGGCACCTATTATGTGGTCTAATACTTTGAATTTCATTTTTTAGTGTCATCTTGAAAACCAGATTTGGTTTCTGAGAGACAAATCAGTGTCTAATCAAAATCACAATTCTTTTCTGATTTACATTACAGAATGTGACCACTTCACAGATTGATCAAGCAGCAATGTTACGTATCTGAAAAGAGCTAAATCACACAGACTGTTTCATCTGGCCACTTAGATACAAAGTTCAAGAATCACCTGAGCAGCATTTTTCTATATTCCACAGAGCATGAATGGGTGTTAATTGCTTATTATAACGTGCAGTGCACAAGTGTTGAAGCATCTGTGCTTGTTAACTTTCTCCATTCACTTATAGATTCACTCTTGGATTTTATAGCTTATTTTTATAGAATACTTATGGCTGGCACAATTAATCCTCACCGTCTTCTCTCACAGTAAATCATTTGATTGTACTTTCTAGATGACACTGACTGGATGCTGACATGAAATTCTTAATAAGAAATGAAAAACAACCTTTATTAATTACCTAATTAAAATCTACACTGTATAATATTCTGACATGCAATGAGTGACAGGAACTTAGTGTGACAGAGCAGTGATGGAGAGGCAGACACGGGCTAAAGCAGAAGTGAAAAATGGTGCAATGCAAAATGAGCAAGAAGACAAATGTTACATGTTATGGACAGACCAAAAACTCAGCTCTTGACACTATGGCACAGCCTTAGCACAGGCATGATCAGTGGCCCCAGAAACAAGGCAAACAAACTAGCACTGTACTTGGAGCACACAACTAGGCCACATACAGTCCACAATACAACCAAATTGTATGGGCACATCAGCCATGTGCTGGTAAAGGGTTTTTGAATTCAAAGAAAGAAGCAGCTCGGTAGTCGAAAGGTAAGGTGAGTGAGCAGCAATGAGCAGGTATCAGACCTGACATGAGGAGTTCTTGCCAAACAAACCATCAATCAATATTAAATTTGAGACTTTGGTTAATACTTGACCCCAGATCATGTGTACCAAAACTTGGGATATTCCCTTCGCTAAAACTTTGAGGTACATGTCTGTGAAATCTGTAGTGCTCCCTGTGGGCTGGACAGACTAATTTCCAAACAAGACCTGAACATATCTACCTTGACTTATGATAACTGAACTTGACCATTAATACAGGATTGTGCAGCTCTACCTACAATACTGCATACCAAATTTTGTGTGGATCCCAAAAATTGCTGTCACTTATGGTTTTAGAAATGAGGCAAACTGGCAAAAAATAAATCCATCAAGATCAAGTTTGAAAAGTCTAAGATGCATTTCTGTAGAACATGTTGTGCTGCACTTGTGTATCAAATTTCAAGTTAATTGAACTTGAGGAGTGTGGCCTTTCCAAAGTTGCATTTTTGGGTCTTAATTATAGTGCCACCATGTAGCCCATTGACCTTACATTTCATATTTCAAGCTCATCTGAGCCCGTTCCAGTTCACAGCAATTTAACATAGATCAAAAATCAATCAAATACACTCAACAGAGTGCAAAATAACAGAATGAGATCTTTCTGCAATCAGAAATTTGCTCCAGCTCATTCCTAGTTCCTGACATTGAAACATATGTTGCTGTTGCTTTATCTTTTATTTTATATTTGGCAATTTGTTGAGAGAAGCAGGAGTGTTTTACTTAATACCCCCCAGCCAGATGTTTCTCAACAGAAATGAAAGCATAACTCCCAGTGATCCTGTTGCTGCCCAGAGCTGCTGGTAGAAATCAAGGAAATTACTTTAGTGTCTGTATTGTGCTCAGATTGTGCATTTAAAATACACGCAATATGTGAGACTAACAAGACTACCTTTCAGGTCTCTCAAAACATGTCTGTATAATGTGAAAATTGTTCCTTAAGCTAGGTTGTAAAGTCTTTTGCTTTCATTGATGCACACACGCACACACACACATTTTACAGAAAATGCAATCCAAGTCTGACAAGACATGAATGTTTAGAACTCAAGAGGCATTCATTAAGAAATGCTGAGTTTAAAGCCAAATGAAAAACCAGAAAAGCCTTAAGAGAGCACAGTACTCCGCCAAAGCTGGTCAGTTGTATTATTTCCAGCAGCTGAAATATTTTTAAAATTTTGGATTCGGATTATAAGCCACATCACTGCCAAAATCTAATCAACTGGTCCTTGTGTCATTTCTGACCTTCCCTGAAAAGGTCATCCAAATCCAGCAATTCGTTTATGGGTAATGCTGCAGACAGACAGACACTCTGCATCCTTGGTGGAGTAATAACTGATGTCTAAATCATAGACTGTATAAGAAAATGGATGTCGTGACAGCCTTGAAAAGTGAAGCCAACTCTAAAGCGTCAGACACCGCAACACCAGTGTCACCAGCACTCATTTGCATTTAGCAATCCAGTTCCAGTTCCTATCATGAACTGGTCAAGTAAAGCAATTTTTTTACCAACCAACAGATAATCTGTTCTCGTGCGCAGGAGGGCCCGCTGTTACGCTGAAAAAAATCCTGGCGAGAACCCTGAGTGGTACAGGGCATTAAAATGAACAAGAACTTCAAGAAAATAAGGGTGGTCTAAATTTTTCCATGACTATAATGGAATGTTAAGGTCTCTCTCTAGAGTTTCACATTATTCATATCCTTAGTCAGTCCTGGCATGGCAGAGTCATATCCTTTGCAAACTAACATTCTCTTTTTGTGACATGGCACCATAATCCTCTGAAATCCCACACATGTTCTGAACTGGCCTCTAAACAGACACACACATGGAGAGGACATTCAAACCTCCTGCTTCATTGACTCTTTGGTAGTGGGTTCATGTCTGAGCATATGGTGAAGCAGAACACACCATCTTTAGTGCATTTCAGACATCTGCACATATAGACACTTTAATCCTCTTGTAAACATATGAGTTCGATATTATGAATATGCAATTGTGTGTTTTGCTTCTATTTTCTTTAATAACATTTGTTGGATATTGCTGGTCTAATTAAAGTTTCATAAGAATGAATGCTGACAACCTCTATTATATACAACTCCAAAATTCTTTAGGTTGATGCTACGGGTACAGACCCGTACCCGTAGCATCTGTACTAGAGGTACGGACCCGTTAAGGTCACTGAAGAGCTGGCGCCGGTTAACTACTATTGTGCTGCACATTACAGGCAGTTTATATGAATGACTTTGACGGCGAACATTGTATAATTTAACCAAAAATACACCGTCTCCTCTCACACTTTAGACATTGCAGTTTTTACGCTTTTAGACGCCGTGTATAAATTGTTTGAAGTCCAGTTCCTATTAATTAGTTTACCGCGTTCAGTGGTGGAAGCGGCTGACGAATTCCATTGCAAATGTTCCCATTTAATTTCGGACGCTAATTTACAAGATAAAGTTAAGGATGTCGAATATGAAACAAACACTCGTGAATGGTGAGGAGCAGCTCTTTAATTCGGCATGAATTAAAAAAAACCCACAAACTCGATTTACTGTGATATTGTGATATTTGTTTGTGGTGATGTAAATTAGCCATTCAACAGAGTCCACTAACATTAAAGTGACTGACGTGCAGTGTCTGTGTTGACAGACGTAGAAAATACATCAGGGTTTCGTTTAGGTTGTTAATTTGTAATAGTCTGTCGCTACTTTTGAAGGTAAAAAAATACTTTTCGTTTGCTGGCTGTAGTTCCGCCATTTGTTTTGTTTGCTGTTTGTGCTTTATTAGAACAGGGGCACGTGAATAAAAAGTTTTGCTATTTTTAATAGTCGTGCCGATTTCAACCCCCAAATCGCTGTCCGTGAAAAAGTCAGATAATGATATTTATAAGACATTATGCATGATAGAAAAGAGAACAGCAGATGACTGACATGACAGGCTCGGCACGCAGATTCACCTCGAATCACGGAAGCGCCTTCATCACTCGGATTACCAAGCCGGCTCATTAATATTTATGTACGTCGGATTACCAGCCAATCACAAAGCGCGTTCATCAGCCGACTCATTAATATTCATGTCCGTCTCATTAATATTCATAGTAAGGTAAAGTGCCGTATCCGTAGGCCACAGGCTACGGGTCCGTATCTGTAGACACTACGAATTCTTTAACCTACCTATTAATCATCAAATTGATGGTTAAGTGTGTTTATAAGACTGAAGGAAAATGCAATGAAATAAAAGATAAATCAAAGGTGGGGCCCCAACTTTTTGATGAGTGATTTCTGAAGAATAACCGAGTAACACAGTTGTCCCTACATTACAAATCACTAGTTTACAATGTCGAGTATGACTTAACCAGGTTATATAATAAATAACTTGTTGATACCCAGAGTCATTAATGAGTTATTAGGTTTTCAGCGAGGACTGCACAGAATCACTGATGTCTCAAAAACTGTGAAGCCCTCAACTTGGCAGACAGCTTGCCCATGGTAAACTAACTCCAGATACGTGGTATGTTTCAATTAGCATTCACATGAATGCCATGACCCAAGGTCAGAGATATAAAACAAAGTTAGTACATATACAGGTGGAGTGGGAAAGAAGGAAGCAATATATATATCCATCCATCCATTCTCTATACACCGCTTTATCCTCATTAGGGTCGCTGGAGTCTATCTCAGCTGACTCGGGCAAAGCAGGGATGGGATCAGCAAGTTCCGATTCCAGCGGAAAGTTGTTGACGGGGGGGTATGTGTGCGGCAACGGAGGCACAGCGACTTCCAATCACTGGGCCGTTTACAATCGTCGTTAACAAGCTATTGTTAACGTCGCTACCATCTCGCAGGAGTATCAGCGACAATAAAGTGTTCAAACTTGAAATGAAATCGGCAAAAATCCGTGTATTTCCCATCCCTGGACTACACTTCATGGTGATTCGATTACAGTACTGTACATGACTGCTCTCACTGACTGGCAGCTAGCATTCAGCGCGGTGGATATTAGCAGCCGTTCGATATTACGACTCGCCGAACATAAACATACCTCACCCCCCCCAAAAAAATTTTCTCCTCGAATTTAGACGATTCACAAGAATGACCCTGGCAATGATAAAATCCGCGGAATTCTGCGGATCCGCGGAAAATTCTCATCCCTGGCAAAGGCAGGGGACACCCTGGACAGGTCGCCAGTCTGTCACAGGGCTAAATATACAGAAACAATCACACTCACACCCTACGGGCAATTTAGAGTTATCAATTAACCTCCGGAGTGCCCGGAGAAAACCCACGCATGCACAGGGAGAACATGCAAACTCCATGCAGAAAGATCCCAGGCCCATCCCGGGATTTGAACCGGAGATCTTCTTGCTGCAAAGCGAAAGATCCATCCATCCATACATACATACATACCATGAACACTGACTGAACACAGAGGGGCCTGCCTTTTCTGCTGCCCCCTCTTACTGTCTGTCTACACTCACATGTATAGCAAAGTTCACGTCAAGGCTGTTCAGCCCGACAAATACAACCTTGCGTGAGCAGCTGCAAGATTAAGACATCTGAATAACATCCTTGATGCTCCAAAAGTTACCATACAACAGACGGATTTGTTTTGCACTAGATGAGAAGCCATCATAGCCTTCAGTAGGTGATGTTGCACTGTTGAATACAACAGAAGATAATACTCCAAAGAGAGTAAAGACACAGAGTACATAATCAAAGTAAGTTGCTGTGCCATGTAATATGCCAACAGGGACCTAAAAGAATCTGTCAGTAAATGGTGTCTGTGATGACGATGACATGGTGAATGGAATTTTAGAATGTCTGTCATAGACACATATTTTATCTTTTTTTGCCAATACATTTAATTTGCAGGGTAATTCTGATTCAGACTCAACCGACTCTGGTCACGGGATAAAGTGTTGTGTTTCCTGAGGGCATGGGTAAACTTTTAAATAATTAAAATCAGCAGAGAATCCCCATCTGATGTGATGTATTTTCCATATTGTGTAGAGAATTCTTACAGGGAGGTTTTCTGACTAGTGTCGCTAATGCTCATGTAATTGCTGTTGCCTTTGCAACAGACATTTTTGTTCCATAATTATTCAATACTTTGCTTATCTGACACATACTGCAAGATACATGCTCAGTAAAATTACCATTGTGATCCTGGACACTTGATTCTGGAATCAAGTGTCCAGGACACATGATACCAGAATCACACTGGTAATTGAAATAATATCACATTATAACATTGAAATGATTATGCTTAAAAACTAAACACAAATGCTCACTGCTTGTTTCCAATAATATTGTATTGACATGTAACTATGTACCAAAATGAGCAAAAATCAATTCTTGACTCATTTTGTACTTTTGAAAAACACTAATTTTGCTCATGTCCCATTTTACCAATTGCTTATTACTTGGCGCAGTAATGCGACAATCGGCAGACGGTGTCTGTCAGCAACATTGCTCAAAAATGGATTAATGGTTTTGGATGAAATTTTCAGGGAAGGTCTGATCAATTGATTTGATTTTGGCAGTGATGTGGCTTATAGTTTGGATCCACAAATTTCATCCGTTGGAAATGATACAGCAACTGAGCAGCCTTCTTGGAGTACTGCATTCTTTGAGTGCTTTTCTAGTTGTTAAAATGGGACAAACCAATACAGTCAAAAATGGGACATTGCCGTTAGACATTTTTTCATGTTGTGAAGGATCACAAAATACATGCCATTGTAGCGGCAGTGGTCAAATACAGCCCTGTTTAAATTAAAAAACAAAAACAAAAGGCCAGAGATCGTCTCCTAACATTACCAAAATAGGGCCCTACAAGGGAGCACTATCTATCCAAACACTCTCCAGAATGGAATATGCCTCTGCGTATTATCACTTAAATGTCAAATGATTCCAAATAATATTACTTCTTCACAGATGCATAATTTTAGAGTTGACAATTTGAGTATTTTCACTTATAAACAATCAAAAACAACTACTTTATAAAGACAATATTGAAAACACAGACCTCAAAGTAGAAACCTAATCCAGCAAAATACTCTAATCAATGACACATGAGTTAGAAAGTACACCTGTGATTTTCAATGAGTCTAATTCCATAAACATGGTTGTAATACAGAGCACGACGACAATCATTCCAACTGTTAAACCTGCAGTGTGGAACTCTTGTCTCCCTCCTCGGGCAATGAGAGTAATTACAAAGGCTCTCATCATGTTTATCTCTCGAAGTTAATCAGTTTCTTTCTTCAATTGTAAGCCTTCCTTTCAGGGCTGAATTTCTTTTCTTATCCAAAGTAGTAGTAGAATTCTTTATAATGCTACCTACTTTTTTGCTCCTCAGATTCCACCCTACAGCTGTCTTGGCCTACTCCGTCTTCGCTGCTACAGTTGTCTCTTCAGCTCTGGCAAACCAATAAGTGCTAGTTGACATAAAACAATAGTAAGAGACCAGACTAACACTCTTATACTGACACAGAGATTTACTAGGTTCTGATAGGGATAATCAACATTGCGTGGACGAGTTTTGGCACGGGAATGAATGAAATAAACATTCATTTGTATGTCACTGTGAGTGACAGACACAAACACATCACATTTTAATGATTAGACATCAAATGAACTGAAGTCAGTACTAAGTTTTAATTAAATCCAACCTGACACCTGTCATTGAGGAGAAGGTACTACAGGCTCTGGGGCTTCAGGCATATGGGTTTGTGAAGCGTCTTGAGACGATTTGACCTGTAACTGGCACTATATGAATAAAATTGAGTTGAAATAAGATTTTATTGAATTGAAACAATGTGGCTATTAACCTTCAGAAACTCAGTAGGTGTTGGGTAACGTAAAGGGTTAACATGCTTTTTCTTTTCACTGTACTTTGCTTGGTGTATGCCAACCTGATGGCCTCTAGCCAAGAATTGTGATTAACCTGGTAAACTGCAATACATTTTGCTGTGAACTCCACCTCCAGTGTGTTTACTTGGTCTACTCTTCCAGCCGTGTACTGTGATCCTTTTGCCATTTTGGCCAACAACTACAAAGTTAAATGATCATTTTTCACGAGGCAAGCTTCTGCAGGTATACAGCTGCAGGTCCAGCATCATGCCTGACCAGCCAGTCTGAATGGTGAATGATTACTTCAGCTCTCACTCAATGCCTACAGCTATTAATTCCGCCTGAAAACTGTCATACAGATGAATTGATTATTTCCTTACAGATGTCAAACTATCCTCTAACATAATTTCTTCCAAATACCAGAACATCTTAATCTCCGATCACAGCCTAGCAGAAGTAAAATAAACTTTGGTATCACTAAACCCATTTATGATTAGCGATTTAACCCTTTATGACATATAGTCAGTTCAATAACAGACCATGTTTCTCATAATGACACTTTTGATATCTCTAATTCAATCCTGGCATAGTAATATTATTGCCTATGAGGCCAAATCTAAAAAAAAAAAAGAAGACAGAAATAATTAAATGGCTGATGTCACAGCATAGTTGTCAGCTCTCAAAAATAACTTAATCTGGTGCAACCTCTGTATTTATTGAAATTTTAAGCTAAAATTCAAATATAACTAGATTCTCTCTCACCAGGTGAGCACAACACTCTTAAAGGTTAAACAAAAACATTTTGAACTAGCCGAAAAACCAGACAAAGTACACGCACATCAACTTCAAAGTATGACGGCTAGCAGGGCGATTCCTGAAATTAGAACTAAAACAGGAACCATTCTGACAAACCCATTAGAAAGTAATGAATGTCTTCGTGCATTCTATGAGGACATTCACACCTCTAAGACTTCAACTGACCCCACACAAATTTGGATTTCCTCCATACCCTTCATTTGCCTAAACTTAGCACTTCAGCTACCCTGTATGCAAACATAACTGCCATTCTGCCATTCAGAAGCTATTCGTTCTTTCCCTAGTGGAAAGACCCCTGGCCCGGATGGCTTCAACACAGAGTTTTACAAAGCATTCTCAGACAAGATTGCATTCATACCATTGAAAATTTTTGACAATTCAACTGCAACAGGCTGGCTTTTTGATTCTTTATACTCAGCCCACATTCTCTGATCTTAAAAAGGACAAAGATGATACCAACCCAGCTTCCTAATGCCGTATTGCACTACTTGGATGCAACCTTTAGATTTTTAATGAAATCCTTGTGATTAGACTCAATAAGTGTATTGCAAGTATGATTCATCATGATCAAAATGGATTCATTCCAGGAAGATATTCCTTTTTTAATATTATACGTTTGATGAACATAATGTACTCTGGACATGAAAAAGATTGAAAAATTGCCATTATTGCACTTGACGCCAGGAAAGCCTTCGACCAGATCGAATGAAAGTACATTGTAAGTACACACCCAAGGACTCTTTACCTCTTCCAAATATTACCCATATTTATACCATTTGCCTTTTTCAAATTTCTAAACTCTGTTTTTCCCTTCGCATGGGGCTTCAAGGTGCATCATATTTCTAAACAACACATAACTAACCCAAATTGGTAGAAGGCCTCTCACTGCCTAACTTCCTGCATATTTACTGGGTTGCAAACTGTAGGGCACTAATGTACTGGCAACATGCCTACCCAGGTAAAGTCTCCACTACTTGATTTTTTACAACACATAGACAGACTACACCACTCCTGCACCAAATTACACTCTTTCTACCCTTCTGTTTCTCCTATGTCCCCTAAATGTAAATCAGCAGAGAGCACCCCAGGACTCCTTTTCTGGTCCTGCCCAAAACTAAACAAATGCTGGTCTGATATATTCAGTTGCTTCTCCGGTGTGTGTGTGTGTGTGTGTGTGTGTGTATATACATACACACACATACATATATATATATATATATATATATATATATGCATGCAATATTTCACCATACCCAAACTGTGCCATTCTAGCCATTAAACATAACCTGTTACTCCCTCACAATAACAACAACAAAGAGATCACCAACTTGGTAAGTATGGAGAAGATCAGATATACTGGTTCTATCAAGTACTGTCCCCCTCCACCTCTCCCTCGCCCTCTACCTCTTCTGTCCCTCTCAGGCAGGCAGATGGATATCAAGATCCGGGTTCTGCTTAAGGCTTCTTCCTGTAAAAGAGGTTTTTTTTCCTGCCACTGTCGCCTTAGGGCTTGCTCTAGGGGTTCAGGCACATGGTTTTCTGTAAAGCATCTTAAGACAATTTGATCTATAATTGGCGCTATATAAACGAAATTGAACTGAATTTCAGTCAGCAGTCTTTGATAGAATGTGGCAACCTTTTTGTCTTATCCATCTAAAACCAACTGATTCTTGTGGTACAGTTCTGTGTTTATATCTCTGGAATGCACAACTCTTTTGGGCTGGGGGGAGGGATGGGCATATGTGTTTATTGCTATTTGCATTTTCTAATTTATTAAAATTCGAAAAATTCAATCTCATTTATATTAAAATCTAGACCCTGTACATGTTGGTCATATAATAACAGTAATAACAATAATATAATAAGAGCAGTTTCACATGCTACATAGTGTGACAGGGGAATGTGTCATCTACTGGTAGATAAAACAAATTCCCAAATGAGACATGTAATACAGAAAACAGAAAAGATCACCCACAGTAACAAATGCTTTCAAGAAGTTTCAGGAGTTGCTTCAAAACATGCAATCTGTCACATTAACTTGAAATGTCACCGTTCTGAATTCCAGTTCACTGGTGCTGCAGTCACACACTGCCCGCACTTCATGTTACAAAGCTATAATTTATGCTAATTTAGCACCATTGCCTCCCATTTCTGTTTATTTTTGAATCATGAGCACAAACATTTATTGACTCATTGGGCCTTGCTAGCAGAGCCTACTTTTAGTAGCAAATGCACTTCCTAGAAGAGCTTGAGGACCAGCACAGAGTGGTAGAAACAGGATGTCTGAAAATACACACTAACCACATACTGGGCTGTCTGCATGCACTCCACAACAAGAAACAACAGACACACACACACTAGACAGATGTAGAAGGAAAGGTCAATTTTCTCATTATCAGTATAATAATAAAACATTATGAAGTGCAATGTGTGCTAGCTGCACTATCTGATGGGCTCCATTTGTACAAAACAAAAAACTGCAGCTATTCTAAGTGCAAATATGTGTGTAGAGAATCAGTACATAGTGTACACAGTGCAAAATATATAGCTTCTCAGTGCAGTGTGTACAATTTGCTTTTCTCTGAAGAAATACAGTCATAAAATAATTTATCAGTGACATCTGTATATTTCATGCAATCAGTCAGTGACATCTGTATATTTCATGCAATTGGTCAGTCATGTAGCAATAAAGCAGAAAATTCTGCAGCTATAAGTCCAGAACCTCGGTCACATATTAACTATGAGAATGGGGAAAAACATGATCTTAGTTCACCATGGCATGACCGCTGATGCCAGAAGGGCCGGTTTGAGTGCGTCTAAAACTGCGAATCTCTGGTGACTTTCAAGCACAAAAACCACTAGGATTAACTCGGACTGGTGCAAAACAACAAAAAACATCCGGTGAGTAGCCTTGTTGATGTGAGCGGTCAGAGGAAAATGGCCAGAATGGTTTAGTTTCCTGCTGTCTCGCCTGGCATATTGTGCAAGTATCCAAGGCACTGCTTGCTCTGCTTCAAGCCAAACTTAACAGAAGCTGCTCTGTAAGCCTTGGTGAGTTTTCAAACTCACTTGCTCACCTCACCTGTGAGGTCCCTCCAGGGTCCATTCCTGAATAAATCTGCTCCCTGCAAGATCCATTTCTAGAAAATATAACAATCATTTTTAACATTGTGAAGATTATACACAGTTTTACTTAGGACTGAGATCCATGTACACAAACCCTCATGCAGCCTCTGCTACTCTGTTTAAAGGATGCAAACAATGCATGCACCTGAATTTCTTAAACCTCAATAGCAACAAAACTGAGGTTACATTCTTTGGTCATCCAGAGATTGTTAGTGCTGTTGACTTGCACTCTGGGCCCCCAAGTACCCTAGAATGAATACGTAGTAAACAATTTGGATCTGCTGGTCAACTTGAACAGTATGTTTAAACTGTATAAACAGATTATTTAGTTGCTATGGCCAGTTTTTCCAAATAAAAGTGATTTTTAAGATTAAATTGTTCTGTTCTTTGAAAGATCTGCAGGAAGGGTAAAATTTTAACTGAGGTCCAAAAGCACAAGCAGAGTGAGTTTCTTTTATATCTGAACTTTTGTACATTTTTCGACCATTTATCCAGCAAAATTTTTACTTCATTTGTAATTTTCTGCAAAGTAGTGATTTTCTGATGCAATGACTATGTAACCTACAAACAACAGATCCATTTTTAGAGCAAATAGTATGAGACATTCTGTTCTTTAAGGGCTGCACAGCAGTGAGGTGGTTGGTACCATCCCAGCCTGGGATCTTTCTACATGGAGTTTGCATGTTCTCCCTGTGCATGTGTGGGTTTTCTTCAGGTACGTCGGCTTCCTCTCACAGTCCAAAAACGTGCTGAGGTTAATTGATAATTCTCAGTTGCCCATAGGTGTGAATGTGAAAGTGCTCGTTTGTCTCTCTGTGTAGCCCTGCGATAAAATGGCCTTCCCTGTCCAGTGTGTCTCCTGCCTTCAGCCTAAGTCAACTGGGATAGGCTCCAGCCGGGACAACCCCCCACCCCTCAAAAAAACCCTGAAGGGGATTAAGCAGTGTATAGACACTGGACGAATGTTCTTTGTTGTGATTTTTAAGATGCTGTGTAGCATTTCTGTCAATGTTTGTTGCTGTATTTATAAATGTGAGACTAACAAAAACCCAACATTGCATTGGGGATTTACAGTGCAGAAAAATACCTCAAGACTGGTTTCTCACACTTAAGAGACAGAGACCATTTGTGAATAGTGTTGGGTTGAGAAACAGACAGAGAGATAAGGGCATGTTGAGACATCACTCATTTGAGTGTGGGTGGATGACTTCCTGTGTATCAGACCAGCATGAGCAAGTCCAACTGATCTAGAAGTACAGGCTCTCTGAAAGGTGAAGCACAAACCACAGAAAACTGGAAAACTCAGTGTGAGAAAGCACTGGCAGTGACAGAGATCATCCTCACCTTGTCTGTATACTCCCCAACACAAACTTTCTCACAGTTTTTTGGCTCATGAGGGCAGTCACAGCTGTTTGGAAGCAAACCCACCAGGTGGACTATGTCGTAATTGTGAACTGAACCCATCTGCTCAAGCACTGATTGCCACTGTAACAGACCAGCCTTTTGTCCAGGGTTGCACACTGGAATAAGTCCCATAACCTCATAATACTTCTACCATGGTGATGTAACCAATCATTATAGAGAGACATGGTTATCATGGCAACAAGAAGCACCACTGGCAAATATCTATATGGATTCACCGCTTAATCCTCTATTAAGCGGTGTATAGATAATCGGCAGCATTATCAATCAATCATTGATTAATCGATAACACAAATTGATTGCAACAGGCATTCTAAATAAAGCTATTGTATTGACACGTGACAAAAGCTGCTATTGAGGCTTGGTTACACATCCCATTTTGCTACAGGAACCCTGTCCCAGTAGCTTACAGCTTGTCTTAAAACCATGAGTACTGGCTAGTAAAAATGACTATTTAGCCTCTTTGATCAGCTCTTTAACAATACCTGGAGTAGCAGCTCTGTTTTTCAACTTTATAAATCAATTTAACATTTCTATTTCACATTCAACATAGTTTTTTCTTACTATTCTATGCTGGGCATGGTCAAACTACAACTGTGCTGTGATTTTTAGTAGAAAAATCGGCGTCTTTGGTGTCAACTGTAAACATAAGCTAAAAGGATAAAAACATATTGCTTGCCTCATAAAAATGCTATTCATCCTTTTGTTTGTAGGGAAATATTTGCAACTTGCAAAACACTTTGCATTACATACTGTTTGCTGCATTGAAGGACAAAAAAAAAATTAACTCTGCTCCATTTCCTCTGTGAGTCTGTCTAAACGCACCTGAAGATGATTAATTTTATCATTCACTGATCAGATTGTTTTGTTATCTATCACAGTCACTTTATTAAATCTACACATCACTGTGTAATTGACATTAATTTCAAAGGGCCCTGATTCACATGAACACTGGTCATATGACCATCTGGTCTGTGGCATAGCCATGTCTCGACATGTCCATCTGGTTGGAACACTCATACACATGAAAAGACATGATGAGTATATTACATTTCTTTAAAAATTCTGTCCCAACATATGGCTGCTGTAGAGGGCTGACTTAATCAGTAGTATTATCTCAACTTTTCTCACGGTCGCCAATGACAACATTTACACATGTCAAATTAATGCAACTTGTTAAGTGGCATGCTGAAAAACAGAACAGAGCTACAGCCAAACCTCACAGTGAAGGAGAAGTAATGTGAAGCAAACTGCTTCCTTTTCCACTCCAGTACATATTGCACAGATAATTGCCATCTTTGAACAACATTACATGTTGACTGATATGATCTTAGTATTTGTGTAGGTACTCACATGAATTAGCACTGAGCATTGCATACTTTAAATTATGTACACTACCAGTAAAAAGTTGTAGAATGCTTCAATTTTTCCATTTTTTATAGCAATTCAAGTAGTTCAAGTCTAATGAATAGCTTGAAACGGTAAATAGGTAAGTGGTGAACTGCCAGAGGTTTTAAAAAAAAAAAAAAAAAAAGGTAAGGTTACCCAAAACTGGAAAATAGTGTAACACAGAAACTGGGGGAAACTCTGACAGAAAGAGGTCTGGAAGACTCAAAGTCATGACAGAATCAGAACAAAAGTTCCTGAGAGTCAATAGCTTGTATGATAGTTGGCTCACAGGACAACAGCTTCAAGCACAGTTTAATAGTCTCAGTTTCTACTGTGAAGAGAAGACTTTGAAGTGCAGGTTTGACAAATTGACTTGCCATAAGAAAGCCATTGCTAAGACATCAGAATAAGAAAAAGAGGCTTGCCTGGGCCATGAAACACTACCAGTGGACTACTAAAGACTGGAAGAGGTATTGTGAACTGATGAATCAAAATTTTAAATTTTTGGTCCATCACACAGGATTTATGTATGCCGTCGGGTAGGCAAAAGAATTGTTCCTCAGTGCATGACATCAAGTGTCAAACATGGAGGAGGAAGCATGATGGTCTGGAGCTGTTTTGCTGGATCCATTGTTAGTGACAGAGTGAGAGGTACCCTGAACCAAAACAGCTACCACAGCACTCAGCAGCACCATGCAGTACACTCTGGTATGTTCCTAGTTGATCAGGGGTTCATCCTACAGCAGTGATCATCAACTGGCGGCCCGTGGGCCGAATCCGGCCCGCCGAACCGTCCAATCCGGCCCGCGACTGGATTCCAAAATTGTGAGGATCAAAGAGAAAATATCATGTAGTCCACACTATTAAAGCAGTCAGTCCAGTCATTATTAAAGGATCTGTTTTCCACATCAACTTTTCGTTTCGTGGCCTTAGAGAGTGCCATTTTACCCGTGTTAAGAGGCCTTTTCCTGTCACTTCTGTGGTGTTTCTTTTTCAAGTGCTCTGTGAATAAAGTTGACTTGAGATGAGGCAAAATATCTCTATCACTCCTAGTGGTTGACTGTGGTACAGGTGATCGGAGCACTGACTCATAAAGGCTAAAAATGCCTTCAGTTTTGTAATGAAATGGAAAAAATAAACATCAAATAATAATGTTATGCCAAAATTCGATTTTTATTTAATTTTTGTTTGAGGGTCCGGCCCCCAAAGTGACTGTCCGGTAAAATTCTGGCCCTCTGGCAAATATAGTTGGTGACCCCTGTCCTACAGCAAGATGACGACTCAAATCATAAGTCCAAGCTATGCCACAGCTACCTTAGGAAAAAAGAAGTTTGTAAGCTTGAAAACATGGAGTGGTCAGCTCAGTCTCCAGACTTTAAACCCATCAAGCTGGTTTTGGATGAACTGGACAGAAGGTTGAAAGCTGAGCAACCTAAAAGTGCCACACATTTATGGGAACTTCTGCAACAAAGTTGGGAAGAATTTTCAGAAGAATATTTGATTTACATTTGGAAAGAATTCCATGAGTGTGTTCAGCTATTATATCTGCCAACGGTGGCTACTTTGATGTGTCAAAAGTTTAGAATACATTTTGGTTTCAAAACTGATTTTTTTTTAAATTATTTAATTTGTTCCATGCTTTTAATTCGGAGTACAATGAGACATTCACATGCATAATTTCCAAAAACAAAATGGAAAAAAATTAGAGTGTTGTAAAACCTGGTAGTGTATGTCTAAGCAAACAAATCACTTCAAAAAAAAAAAATTTTTTTTTAAAGACTCCCTTTTTTTTCTTTTTTCATAAGCGCCTACAAAGAGGAGAACAAAATGGATTGTGGGTAAATTATATAATGCCATCATATCAATGAAAGAAGATTTGACTGATTATGTCAGAAAACACTGGGAGAAGGATATGAGGGTGCAAATTCCTGAACTGGGACTTCAGTTGGAAGTCATTGATACACGTTTTTATAATACCAGAGCAGAAATCCAAAATGACTAAGACTCCATTGCCATGCTGGAGGTAGTGTGGATCAATGCATGCTCACATAGTCTGGCTATGTCCATATACTAGACCTTCTTGGGAAAATTTGAGTCGTAATGTAATTTTGTCCAGGAGCTTGGCAATCATTATTGATGTGTCATCCTTCTTCATATGCTCCTCCTATAGTTTTATGTAAAAGCGACGATTACCTCTAATATATCTTCTCTGCTGTATCCAAAATAGGCCTAACCAAATGCTGATTGCAGAGACACCTCCTTCAACTATGGACCTTTTCATAAGAATTGTCAACCACATACACTCCACGGAAATCATGACTTACATCTTTCGTCTACAAAGAGGCAAAGGGAAAGAACTTTTCGAGAAATAGGACTGTTACCTGTTGGACGCTGACAAATAAAAAGCCAAGAGCCATATTGTAGCTTACATTTGTCTCAGACAATACTCATATTTGACCTACCTGTATTTTGTGTTGTGCTTATTTATTTCTAAAAAAAAAAAAAAACACTGCCAGGTTTTAACTAAACAAAACAAATGCTTGCAGTGAAAATGGCACATGACGGGCACATGGTGGCAGAATACTCCATAGTAGCCTGTGGAATGCTATTCTGTAAACTGAGAAAAGTCAAAGGCCACTTACACATCAAGGCCAACACAGAAACTCCACAACTGTGACCTTGTAATGGTAGTGAAGAAACTTGTGATTGGCAAGTGAAGAGTGCTTGTTTTTGTATGGTTTATATGTGGATTTTATGGATGTTCATTCACAACAAAGTTGCACTGAAGTTTGAGGGTTTCATAGGATTTTAATTCCCTCCATATCTGTATCATATCAGTATGTTTGCATCATCACATCTCTCTCCACACTGCCTCAGTTTCAAAATCTGTGGCATGGGCAGTTTGTAAGTCAATACTTGATGTTCTTATATAGACACCCAGTTAGTGGGACGCCAGCAGCAACACTAGCAAATGGTCTTATGACTTGTGGTTGTTGATTGCAAACAACATTTCATTGTTTTAAGCAAAAACATCATGGAGAATCATGTTTTCTTAGGTCTTGGATCTAGTTGGTTCTGTGTCCAGAAATTTCTGTGTTTGAACATAAAAAATATGGGACAGAAACAAAATAAAACCACTTTACCTCATAGGACCAGACACACTGAACCTTGGCAAATCTCCTGACACACCGGCCAACCTCCACATCTTCATGGGTGGTGTACATCTCTTGCAAACACTCTCGGATGTGGGGCACCATCCTTTTAAGGACTTCACGGCTCATGATGACACCTGGTCCCCCCATGCAGAAGTTCTCCCCAGGTTCCAGGGCGAGTTTCCCGAGCTCATCTCGGGCACCCATTCCTGTTTGGCCAAGGAAGATCGCCTCACTACTGTTGAGGCTGCGCAGGAAACTCTCCAGCTTTTCACTCTTGATGTAGACGTCATCATCTGCCCTCATGAACCACTCATACTTGTTCAGGTAATGGTCATGCATATACTTAAGCATCATGAATGACTTCTTCTGGGGTGGGTACGAGTCATCCACATTCCTTAGAGCGACTATGGGAATGGGTATGGATGTATCAGAGCCTTCGCTGGAGAAAAACTCCACGTGACCTGGAATTGTCTGTGCCCATGTCCTGTAAAGACAGAAATAAATGAAGTTAAAAAAAGTCATCAGGTAACAGACAACTGTGAAGATTTAACACTTTGCAGCTTATACCACATAGTAAAAGCCTCATAAAGACTGTAAAAATAATCTACACTACAGTGTATATACGGCATTGGGTGTCTGTGTGTGCAGATGTGGTCCATATGCGTGCTGTCGGCCACTTTTAGATGCAAATCAGTCATTTATTTTGGATATTGACATCAGCAGCATTAAAGCCACGCAGAAGCCAGTGATTCTTCAGAGATGGACAGCACAAATTTATCATCTGTTGCAGAGTGAATGTGAACTTAAGGTAGAACTCCCAATTTCTTTTGAAATGACTATATAGTTAAACTTCTCTATTTCATGTCCCTCTGTGCTACATACAAGTAAAGCACTCTGGACATCACCTTTTGTGTGGTTAAAGACTTCCTACTCTGCTATGGTGAAATACTGATCAGTTGTGTCACACTATTACATTTGACACTGTCAGTACCCTGTCAATAAATAGCACTTCTACTGCTGGACAAATGCTTGTTTACAGTATCACCATATTTCTCTGTTTAAGTTTGTTTTTACCTGATGTGTGCAGTTTGCTTTCTATACTCCTAGCCAGGATACAGTGCAGCTTCCTAGCATACAGTTAGAAATGTCCTTGTAAAGTCGTAAATTGTGTGAGCTGGATTTTTCTAAAGCGTCACACTGCATACATTCTTAAGCAGCACAGCTGTGACCTCTGTGGCACGGAAGTTTTAATACCCATTACTACAGTTACATGTGAAACGTAAGAGAAAATGAGCGTGAAGCATAAAAGTATGCCTCTGGTTACAGTAAAACTCATGAAGTGCAAGTGAGATGAGCTGTCACAACGCTGCTACAGACAGCTATAGAAGGCAAATACACCACAAACTGAATGCAGACAAACCCTGGTGTGTTGATACTAAACTTATTCTTGCTTCACCTGCCAATTCTGCAGAATATAACAGTATGGCTGCACCAAACCATCATTCTGCTCTAGAGGAAAAAAGCTCTGGCTTATTTGCATTTCTTTAAAGAAATCACAGCCATCATGAAAAGGGGTTAAGTGAAGCATGCAGCTTTGGTGTTTCTTCAAAATAGTACCGAGTGGAATTGTTGTGGTGAAACATTTGCACGCAGGGAGCACTGTGATTAAAATGGATAATCCAGCAAAAAAAAAAAAAAATAGCTGAGCTGCCATACTGCATGGTCCAAATCCTCTGCAAAACTTTCAGTTTTAGTTTAATTTTTAGTGTGGCAGGCTGACGCCTGGAGGTTGCTTCTGTTGTTTTCTGGGGTGAAGAAAATGGTAACACACAAGTAGTGGAACAGGGGGAGAATGCCGACTGAAATGAACGGCCAGTAGCAGACAACCTACATCCAGTGAGTCAGACCATACTAAAGGGAATGTAATGCAAAGAAACGGCCCATCCCTCCTTGAAAAATTTTGGTTTTTTTTCCCCCCACTTTATACTGACTTACTCCTTAAGAGGAAACAAAAAACAACAGCGACACATGGCTTTCGAACTCTTGGAAGTAAGCATTTCAGTTGGTGTATTCTTGAGGTAGACAGTGAACAGGTAACACATCCAGTGGAAACATTCAACTTGTGTATTGTCCCATGGGACTGACTCATCAAGCTGAACAGAGTCAATTTTTGAAACACCGAAAATCCTTGATTAACCGAGTTTTAAACAAAAGAAGTTTACATTTTTGTTAGAAATGTCTAAACAAAAAGTCAGCACAGCATGTTTGATGAGCTGCAGCAGAGGGTGAAGATCCTCTCTAACTTGCATTATAGTATGTTACAGGAAATGCTTAGAGACCAGACTGAAAAACTCCAGAACTGTCCTCTAACATGTTAATGATCACTCCGATTAATGATGATCACTCCGCAAATTAAAGCTCTTCCATTGGAACTGCTACTATGTCCTCAAATGCTCTTGCTAGTAGGGGCATAATGTGGGTGTCCTTTATTCATGTGAGCATCACAGGAGCCAGTCTCTCTGCTGAGGGTAACTTTATACAAGTTTCCCCAGCAATGTCCCTTGTTCCTAAGTAAATTTACAGAATTGTACTTATTGTCCATTATAATCGCGATTAGATATTATCATAGGTATTTTAACCTTGTGGATATTACTCAGCATGTCTCTGGTTACACTCACCTTCTAGATAAGGTGATAACACTGGAACTGATTGTGCATATTTTGTTGATAAAGCTGTCTGATGTTTCTTGAAGATACAGAACATTTTGTTAAAAATTGCTGCATTATTCCAAAGGGTGCTGCAAACTTCAAAGTTAGTTCAACTATTTACACTGTTACCCCAGTCAAACAAGAAAAAGGTCAACCCCAGACAGCATCCAAGATAAATAACAAAATTATCAAATTATAGACAATATTGTGTAGCAGAAAGAAAAGGAAAGTTTAAATTACATGTCCACTATGACATTTTTCTGGAGCATCTGACTGTGCACAATAGTGGAATCAGAAATGCCTGTTCCTCCACACTTTTCAGTTATAATTAGAATCAAAACAATCCTAAAATTCTTTCTACAATTTACCATCCGATTAACCCTGTCCCCTTACTGCATCTGGTGATGGTTTTCCACATCCAGATATAAATAGTTTGTAGCACACTTCAGAGTAAAGATAAGCGCAATCAGGTCTCATATCACCCAAAGGGACTGATAGGTCAGATTGTCCTATCTTATTTTGGCATGTACCTCTGGAGTCTTTTGACCTGGGTGCTTTTTGAACTGCTCCTCAAAGCAGTACAGCTTAGGCCTTCTGCTTTCCCCTGTGACACTATCCCATCACTGTTTTTTAGGCCCATAATCAAATTAAATTGAAAGCTTAAATTAAATTGAAACCATTTGGAGTGTCTTCCCCATCCAAACGTCAGCATCACCTGTGTGTGTTACGGGTATTGAGTAATGAAAGTTCAAATAAAGGGAGGTAGAAGGTTTTCATTTCCGTCTGTTGTTTTGTTGGTGGTGTCTGTTTTTTTTTTTGTTTTTTTTTATTAATCACATGCCTGCAGAAGACTACAGCTGAAATCTATGGTATTTGCAAGAAAACGTAGCTGGACCTTGCCCAAGTCAAATTATAATTCTACACCAACACCAAAGAAATAATTTACCATTGATTTTCTAAAATTTACCTCCACAGGACCATTGGTAACCATGGTCACTTACAATAGGATAACAAGGTCTTAAATATATTCAGAATTTCTCTAAGGAAAGGGGACTCTTACATGTATCCTATTCCATAACTAGATTTACTAGCAGTATTGATGAAACAGAGAAACTGAAGGATAAGTCTATTGGAGTGCTTTTATCTCCTGTTGAAGCTTTGCACATATAAAAGAGTGAAAATGTCCTATGATTTCTATTTCTCCGAGAGCTACTGCACCCACCGACTCCCTCAAGTCATCTGGTAGTCATCTCTTCATAGCTCCTAGGGTTCAGTGACAGACCTACAGCCAGGCTGCTTCTAACCACTGTGATCCCAGTATGTGGAATGGCCTGCCAGAAGACACAGACTGTATTTAAAAGCTGGATGTAGTCTTAGTGATGTCTCACACTGATTTGTGGACTTTGGAATTTGGTCATCACCAACTTGTGTTTTTTGGAGACAGAAGTGATCATATTTGACAGAGAGTGGAGCTGGAAAGGAGCGTGGGGTGGACCTAACTGAGAACCCAATGACACTGGTGCATGTCCACTGGTACTGGCCTAGCTCCTGGCTATGCCATGTAAAATTCCTGAAAGCAGGTTGAAATATATACAGCGCCCTCCATAATTATTGGCACCCCTGGTTAAGATGTATTGAAAACCTTAAAATAAATTCTATTTTTATTGCAGAAGCACACTGAAAATTGTTAAAATGTAGTATAGGAGAAGATTAGGTGCCGGGTTTTTTTTGGCAAAAGGGGGTTGTACAAAGTATTAAAATCAGGGGTGCTAATAATTGTGGCACACACGATTTGATGTAAAATAATCATTTCTTAATGTCTGATTTTTTCCCCCACTGAATAAATGCACTTGAATTAAAGGTTGGATTTCCTCCCCCATCCCCCCATTGTGCATATTATTTAGAAAAAAAAATGAATTTATTAGAAACTCTAGAACACAACTTAACCAGGGCTGCCAATAATTATGGAGGGCGCTGTAATTCACATCTATATTGCAGGCATGCAAGCCTTATAGGAATAGATATGTCCATATTTGCCAAAGAGTAACCATGCAATGTTAGCATAGCTGCGGTTTCTGTGTGTTGGTTTACATTAAGCTATATATATATACACACACCTATGAAAAGCATAATGTAGCTGTACTTAAAAATCTGCTTTGCATATCAAAGGCTACATTATCCAATTTGGTATCTTCAGTCACAGTGAGATGTAATAGGGAGTATGTCAATGTGATTAACTAGCCAATTTTATCTATGAGTTTCCTGTGCGTCAACGTGGATTAATCACAACGTTATTATAGTTTTACTAACTGTTGTCTCTGTGCTGCTGGTTCATGAGACAGCAGGTAGGCAGGCAGGAATTGGCTCATTAAACTGAGTTCACATTACACCACAAAATACTGTTTATGATTGATGTGCACCGTTTCAGTTAAATGAATAAAATACAGTTTAATGTTATCCGAGTATGCATTTATTATGCTGATCTTTGATTAAGTGTCTGCAGCATAGGTTGTTTTTAGCAGGTTCTGTTCATTCCATTGTTGAAGATGGGCAACACAAACATTGCACAAATTTGATTTGCATGGAAGGCGTGTTGTTAAAAACGATCGTTAGAGCAGACCGTGAGGAGACTATTCAAACACACAACCGTTTTGCCACAGAAGCAGCTGACATGTTGGGGCAAAGACTAAATGCTTTTCAGAAAGAACCTCACATCAATTTTGGCACGATGGTGGAAATTTTATGGTTTGGTGTTTGCTGCCTCAGTGACTAGACTGCCAGCATTCATTGATTCAACTATGGCATCATACCAAAGACTGCATGAAGATAATGTGAGGCACTTTGAAAGTTGAAGTGAACTGGAAGCAGACTTTTCAGCAGAGAGTGACTCTAAGCACACTAGGAAATCCATCTAAGATTGGTTCAGTAAGAAGAAATGAAGGGTTGCGAAAAGGTCAAGTCGAAAGCCGAGATTTAAATCCCACTGAGATGTGGTGGAGGGTTTTAAAAGGGCAGTTCAAACCTTCAGAGAATTTGCATTTGAAGGAATTTTGCATACAAGAGTGATCAAATTTTTCTGCAAGCCAATATTTGAGACTGGTGGACATTCATCAATCAAGTTCATCTGTGGCAACTGAAGAAAGAATCCATCTATTTTCTATACACCCCTTAATCATCTGTAGGCTCATAGGAGGCTGGAGTCTATCTCAGCTGACCTAGGGTGAAGGCAGGGGACACCCTGGACAGGCCAACAGTCTATCACAGAGCCACCCAGAGAGACAAACAAGCACACTCAAATTCACACCTGCAGACAATTTAGAATCACTAATTAACCTCAGCATGACTTTGGACTGACCGCTCTCCAAATTATTTCCACATAGCTTGCAATATTAGCTTCAAAGGCCACTACTTAGTTTTTCCGCAGAAGAATATTGTATCTGTTGGCATTTTTTAATCATCAAATATTTTAAAAAGCATTAAATATATGGCCAGATGGAAACCATTTCTGATTAAAAGGCATAGAACAGTGCATTGGGAGTTTGCTTTCTGGCACCTGAAATGACTATGACACCATCAGAAACAAAGTAATCTAGTCAGATAAAAGAAAGACTGAATTATTCCGGCCACAAATGTCAACTGTGTATGTCTTGGATGTGAGGTCCAACTCACTGATACCATCCTTACAGTCAAACACTGTGGTGGCAGCATTATGCGGTGGGGATGTTTTTTCAGTACACATACAGAGAAACCCTATGTGAAAACATTTTCCAGAGTACTCAGGTTGGGGTGCAGGTTTACATTTCAGCAAGGTAAAACCTGAAACATAAAGCCAAGAAAACAAAATCTGAACCTGAATCCAATACATTGTCTCTGACCTGGAAGATCACTGGAATTGTTCAAGCACTGACAGTCCTTACCCAGCCTGGCAGTGCTTGAACAATTCTGCCAAGCAGAAAGAAACTTCCAAAGAAAGGTGGGCCATGTTTGTAGGATCATGCCCAGAAAAAAATTGAGATAGTTATTGGTGGCTATTATGCTTCAATGAAGGGCTGAAAATCAGTTTTTCTATTTTAAGACACTTCAAACATATTTTTTGCATAGTCATTGTTAAATGTTGTTTGATTGATTAGAAAATAAAATATGAATCAAGTGAAATGTGTCACGTAGCACCTGGCTTGAATATTTGATTTTTTTTTTCTTTTTCAGAAAAAAAAGACAGTGGGCTAGATCAATCAATCAATCAATATATACTTTATTGTCGCACTTGGGGAAATTTGATGGTGACAATAGGTGTGAATCAATGGCAGAAGCTGAAGATGGGTAGAAAAAAAAACTGCTGCTAGCTTGCTGTCCAATTCTACCAGATTCTGATGTGTTTTTTTAATCGCCCGTCTCTATCCATGTGAGCTTATAAAGAGGGCAAAAATAAAATGCCACTGCTTCAAATCAGTAGTAGATTGTTACCTTTCATTTTGAGAAAATGCTAAACGGGAAATGTGAGAACAAAGCATCACGTACCTGTGTGCTGCCACGGCTCGGCTGTTCAGGTACTTCTGGGCGGTCATGACACCAACGAATAAGAAATTAGTGGATCTGGAGCCAGGCTTCTCGGTCGCCGGCGAACCGTTAACTTGCGGTGGCCATAATGCTCCGCTGTATTCCTTCCTGAGACCCCCGTTCAATCCACAGCCAGCAGGGTCTGCTTTTCGTTTGTGTCCAGCCTTCTTTAATTCGGTCGCCTTGGGTAAAATGAGCCTGGAAGCCAGCGTGAACCCGACAACCAGTCCCAGCAGAACACTAAACCATGCTCTTCTACTTCGACCTGCCATTCCCCAAAACTTCACTAGCTTGCTGTCTATCTTCAATGTAACTGTAAAAGCAAACAAAAAACTCAATTTCTTAAAAAGCCAGCAGGAAACAGCCGAAACTATGTCGATAGAGTTCCTCTGGTCTCAAACACACTCTCTCATGGTAGAAAAGCCCTTTTCTTTCAGATGCCTACGTAGCATCGCAGCAGTATCCTTGAAGCCGCCACCGGGACCTTTCCGTCGCTGCTTCCTCCTCTCATCGAGCCGTCTAACACCACCGACCAGGACCACACTCAACAACGATCGACAAATGCAGCAGCTTTCTTCTTAGCCTTGAATAGCGGCCACATTCTCGCCATTATCTCACCATCGGAAGAATGTCTGACTGTCGAAATCGCAGATCGCGAAGGGTTTAACAGTGGTTTGGCCCAATGGAGTTTCCGTAGAAACGCTCTGACTGGCTGGCTGCGAAGAATCCTTTAAGCCATTCGACCTAACGATGCTGCATTCACTTCCACGGGAAAGCCAAGCATAAACCATTGGACTAATCTTCAACGTTAAGCAAGTTGTCTAAAAACTCGGGTTGAAGTTATCAAAGCTTTTGTGAATTCAACCACAGTAACAGCCACAGTTGTTTCTAATGTATAAATTGCATGGTAGTTTGCTTGTCCTTGTTCCTATCTTTCTTACTGAATATTGTTCTTGGAAGTGTCTGCTAATTGAAAACACAAAAGTAATTAACGATATGCGTGCACATGCGTAGTCAATAAACAGAGTTCTGATATTGCATTTAGTTTTAGAAGATAATCATTAATAACTAGTGTAATTTGTTAATTGTTGCTGTTATTGTATCCATTCAACTGATGGTATTAATGATGTAATTATGTCATTTCAAAGTATTGTAAACGTCCCCAAATGCAGCACGGTCGTTATCTGGCCTCCAGCTCCCTCATGTGGTTGTAGCGCTGGACGTCAACCATAGACTGTATATAAAGAGACTTGATTGTGACCCTGTCTTTTTGAAATTCTATTTTTGCATAGTGGCTCCTGCCAGATTTGGCTGTCCATGTTTGTTTGTTGTTTGTTTGTTTGTTTTATTTCATTCATTTGTAAAATAAATTTTAAAAAATGTTTCATGTAAATACAACAGTCACCAAACACGAATTAAAGGGAGCAGAAAGAAGACAAGTCTTATTATGTCTGCCCCTTTATCCCCAGAAATCAATGACAAAAAAAGATGTTAATCAAATGAATGTCAAGTTTATCTGTGTCAACAGAAGAAAGAATCCATCCATTATCTATACACTGTTTAATCCTCTGTAGGGTCACAGGGAGGCTGGAGCATAGACTGTATATAAAGTCTATGGGCTGGAGTCTATCCCAGCTGACTTAGGATGAAGACAGGGGACACGCTGAACATTTAACAGTCTACCACAGGGCTACACACAGAGACAAGCAAGCACTCTCACATTCACACCTACGGCCAATTTAGAATCACCACTTAATCTCAGCATGTCTTTGGACTGTGGGAGGAAGCTGGAGAAACCAGAGAAAACTTATGCATGCCACACATGCACAGATAGAACATGCAAACTCCATGCAGAAAGATCCCAGGTCCAGGCTGGCACATGAACTGGGGATCTTCTCGTTGCAGGGTTACAGTGCCAACCACTGATCTACTGTGTAGTCCACAGAATGTAAAGACGAAGAAATTATTTATAGCTAGTGGCTATTAAATACAGTGTAAACACACTCTAAGGAACAGAGGTTTCTTCATTAAAAAAATATACAAGAAAGGACAATATCAAATGTAAATACTGTGTTCTTTGGTAATACTGTCCTATCTGATCAGAGCTAGCAGAAAGAGAGGAACAGCTATTAGTTCTCATTATAGTGTACTGGATATTAAGCAAAAATCAAATCCAATATTCTGTTTCAAGAGGTTTCTAAAGATAAAGGTTTGTGTACATCAGCATTGTAAATATATAAATCATGCATTTATTGGGGCGTTATTAAATAAATTTGCAATAACGGGGATAACAGATAGCACACATTGGCATACATACATGGTATGAGAAACATAGATGATACATAAAAAGTGATGTATAATGAATACAGACTGACTGGGGATATACAGAGCAAGCCAACATCAAAAGTGTTTAATAAATTTACTGTTCTGGTGTAAGGCTTTGGCATAAAGAATACTGCATATACAGCAGTGGGATTCGAGCAGTGTGTATATGAGCATATCATGTATAGTAAGGGCGATGCACAGTAGATTGATGGAAATGAGCAGCTGGAAATAGCGGGCTAGATGAAGGTCAGATGGATGAAGCATCCCACAGTGGACATGATGGAGACTAAGCCAGTTGGTGGGACAGCAACCACAGATTAGAAGCATTCAACTCTGGGACCAGGGACACTCAGAGAAGGACACAGGGGGACACAAAGTGAATGCAATGCAATAATGGCATATATAATAAATACACGGGTAATTAGAGAAGGACTCAGTGCATCAAGAGAGGTCCCCCAGCAGCCTAGGCTTATGGCAGTGTAACTAGGGGCATAACTATGGGAAGTCGAAGAGGAAGTCAGTTGTCCCCCGTACATGCAGACTCCAACTGACCCCCTCAGGATCACCTGAGTCAGCTCTAACTATAAGCTTTGTCAAAAAGTAAGATTTTAAGCATGGTCTTAAAACAGAGAGGATGTCCACCTCCCAAACCCAAACTGGGAGCTGGTTCCACAGAAGAGGCTCCTGATTCTGGGAACTACAAGTAAGCCTGCAGTCTGAGAGTGAAGAGTTCTGCTTGGATAATATGGTGCTATAATGTTTTTAAGATATAACAAAGATTGGTCGTTAAGAGCTTTGTATGTCAGAAGAAAGATTTTAAATTCTATTCCATCAATCACATGAAAAGAATTGAAATGATCTGAAGAAAGTTAAGAACGAGATCAGCCCTCAAAGAATATCTAATCTTTTCGATTTTTAAGAAAGATATAACATCCCTGAACTATTGAGTACTGGAAGGAGTCTTTGTGGATTTCCAAAGAAGGAGAAGGTGACGTCTTGCTAGTAATGAAGTGAAAACGACAACATCCAATTGCTTAGGACGGTATCTGTTGTAATCTTCTGGACAATCAAATAAGACAACATGGAGAGAAGCATTTACAGTGACTGAAAGCACTTAGGAAACAACATTGAAATAATTCTGCCAAAACAAAAAGATCATTGAATATGAGTAAAACATATAAGTCAGGTTACAGGGAAAAGTCTGACATTTATCACCGCTATCCGAATATGCTGTGATTATGGTGCTGGATGTCAGGTAAAGCCACAGGGATTAGTGGGAATGGGAGAAGTGAGCAGTGCTATAGGATAAGATGTGCCACATGAATGCACCTCCAAGTTACATCAAGGGGGATGAAAAGATTTGAACCAGAATAAAATTTTATGTATATGTGATGCTTAGTGATAAAATTGAAAATTTAGAACATACAGTCCAGCATTCACTTTACATCTCTGGAGGACTATATTGCATATTCTGGGCATCTTACCACACCATAAAAACTAAAAATATCCTCATCAGTAGTTTAAAGAAACTTTTTAGTCGAAATTAAGGAAGACATTGAAACAGAAACAGTAATTTAGGCAAAAATCTCAGTTTAGCTGGGTTAATTCTTCCTGTGAGTGAAAGGGGCAGACTTGATTTTAGATATTAAAGGTGAGAAACTGCCAGAAAAAAGAGAGGTTAATTTTCTTGGAACATTGATTCCTAGATAACCAAAGCCAGAGGAGCTCAGCCTGAAGGGGACTGGTCTGATTTCAGTGCTGAAGCATTAACAGGATAGCATTCACTTTTGGAAACATGATCTTTATAACCTGAACCAAATTTATGGAAAAAAAAAACAAAAACAATAGCATCGATGGTACTGAGAGATTAGGTTCTGAGACATATGACAATTAATCTGCATAAAGGGATAGCCTGAATTCAGTTTCCACTCGTGAAATGCCAGTGAATGCTGAGGAGGAAATTAGATATATTGATAAAGGATCTCTGAACAAAGCAAAAAAACAAGGGAGCTCCCTTGCTTTTTGCTTTGTTTATCCCTCTCAGGTCCCCATTGATAAAGTGAAATAAGTTGATTGAATATCATTTGTAGAGACGCTGGCTTAAGGGGATGTACAAAGAAGGCGTATCCATGAACGGATGGTCTCCTCCATGCATGGTTCCCACTGTGAAGCATGGAGGAGGAGGTGTGATGGTGTGGTGGGTGCTTTGTTGGTGACACTGTAGGTTTTTGGGTTTTTTTTTCAAAATTGAAGGCATGTTGTACCAGTATAGCTACCACAGCATCCTGCAGCGACATGCCATCCCATCAGATTTTGCGCTTTTTTGGATCATCATTTATTTTTCAACAGGACGATGACCCTAAACACACCTCCAGGCTATGTTAGGGCTATTTGACCAAGAAGGAGAGTGATGGAGTCCTGTGTCATTTGACCTGGCCTCCACAGTCACCTGACCTAAACCTAACTGAGAGGGTTTGGGATGACATGGACCGCAGAGTGAAGGCAAAAGTGCTCACCATCTCTGGGAACTCCTTGAAGAGTGTTGGAAAACCATTTCAGGTGACAACAGGTGAAGCTCATCAAGA
This sequence comes from Acanthochromis polyacanthus, assembly GCF_021347895.1. Classification (NCBI taxonomy): domain Eukaryota; kingdom Metazoa; phylum Chordata; class Actinopteri; family Pomacentridae; genus Acanthochromis; species Acanthochromis polyacanthus. The sequence goes on along the minus strand of NC_067114.1, from coordinate 35,482,305 downwards.
GAATGATATGAGTGTACAAAGCAGTAATCAAAGCAAAGGGTGGCTATTTTGAAGAATTTAAATTATAAAATGTACTTGGGCTTATTTCACTTTTTTTGCTTACCACATGCCTCCATGTGTGTTCATAATTTCGATGCTTTCAGTGAGAATCTACAATGTAAATATTCATGAAAATAAAGAAAAAATAAATGAGAAAGTGTGTGTCCAAACTTTTGACTGCTTGCGTCATACAAAGCAGAACTGAGCCATCGATGTGCCAGCAGTAGTTCCTACTACTAACCGCCTGGAGGCAGCAACGGACACTCAGAGCGTCTAACCGGAAAGTGAGATACCAAGCAAGCAAAACATTTTCCACCGGCTCCTTCTCTTTGTCCATCCACCTCCCCGCTGAAGCAACATCCACAGTAACACCATGTCGAACGTTGCCGATACAAAACTATACGACCTTCTTGGAGTGTCTCCGTCCGCATCTGAAAATGAACTGAAGAAGGTAATTACACAGAAAAAGGCTGAAGAAACTCTGAAACTACAGCACGTTTCTACGCAGAGGTTCAAAATGTTGCCACAATCAGGAAATGCGTTGCTATGCGTAGCTAGCTAATGTTAGCTGTGAATAGGATAGCTTGGTAAACGAGCACGTTAACCGGCCTGGGTGTTCATGTGACTCTGTGGCTGTGGCGTTTATTGATCGGGTGTTTTCTGTTTGCTGGTCAGTTACGGCCAACCTGATAGTTTTATTGTTTTTAAGAAAACACTTATTACTTATTAAGTGAGGTTGGGTTAACTAGCTTGTACGAACCGAACCATTGACCTCACGGTAGCTTTAGCTCAGGTGTTTGTGGCGTTACTAGCTAGCCAAGTCTGGGGAAGGTTGCTAAGAGGTAATTTGTGTTTATCTAAGGATGGAAACTATTATCAGCTCACTGACACACGGATATTATATAAAGCGACTAAAATTAATTACAAAAACATGGCTTGAGTTTCGATGAGCACTGGTCTGTAGATTAGCGGGTGTATTCATAAGGGCAGATACTTGATGTGTCAGTAAGCAGGGTCATCGATTACTGACATTGTTCTTAGATGTTTATCACGTCCACTGGTGTCAAGTTAATGTTTCATACAGACTTTACAACAGCTAGCTGACTACACACCGCGTGTTATCTGGCATTACGCTATCCCCTTGTTAGCTAGCTAGCTAGCTAGCTTAGTTGTGACTAAGTTTACATGTTTCTGCTGGCCAATCATTTGCTAACTGTTATCCGTTGTCAGTTTTTTTTGGTTAGCCGTAATAGAAGGGTTGGCCAACGCTATAATATTTTTGTTTGAATCATATCTTCTATCAATAGTGTTAGCAAGTAGTGCTAATTAGCATAGGGACGTTTACCTTAGCGTTAGCAGTAAAATTGTCAGACATTTTGAACAGCCATTTTTTTTACAATAGGGTAATTCCGGGTATTGTATACTTATAGTTGATGACTAACACGTGTTACATTAGGAAAGCGTTTAACTGTTAACCATTGGGGGAAAAATCTTCTTGAAAAGCTTATCGGCGGCATAGGTCGTGTATTGCCGGCTGTAACATCGAGTTTCCTCAATTGGAGCACGTGTGGTTGCGTAAACAGTTGATAAGCAGCCTTCATATGTGTTTGCGTCATGTGTGATTCCAGTAAGCACCGCACGAACATGATGTGAAAGATATCAGCTCTAAGATATTAGATATTGGCTCATAAGGATCCGTTTTTGTACTCCAGGCATACCGGAAACTGGCAAAAGAATATCATCCTGACAAGAACCCAAATGCTGGAGACAAGGTAAGATCTGTCCACATTTAGACTGAAACTCCTCAGCAGAGATGTGGACTGCCTGTTTCTGTGACTCCATGCTTATCACTTTTCTTAAACTATTTTTAAAGTGCAATGAATACTTATCATTGGAAATTCCGGCCACCCACTACAGCCTTATGAATAAATATTTAGGAGAATTATTCTTATGATGACGCTGTTAAATAGGTGTCATCAGAAACTAAAAGTGTAGAAGAATTGTAAAAGTAGAATTTATGTCAGAGCTGCTGTATTGGATTGCATTTGATTTCACTGGTGTTCCTAATACAGTGGCTGGTGAGTTTATTTTCTTTACAACTGTGTGTGGTACAAAAGTACTTTCTTTTTCAGTTTGATTTTTCTTTTGCAGTTGATTAGTGTTAGTTTCTAGTATTAGGTACTGACACTGTTTAATTTGTTTTTAATATGCAGTTGAATTTTCTGAACCCCCTACAGTACTATCACAGACCTACCGCAGCTCGACATAATATTCTCATTAAGCTTTTAATGTGGCGTTTCTGGAATATTAGTGAGAGTGCAAAGAATTATGGGCCCCTATTCCATCATTCCCCATATGGCAGAACGTCATTTTCTCAGCAGGAGGTCATTGTTGGCAACGGGAAAATGGCAACTTCAGAGAGTTGAGCCTGTAGGTGGAAATTATAATAGTGAGAACAATTTAATTTGGGAAAAGACTGTGCTACCGAGCATGTACTTTCCAGGAAAAGTATGTTAGACATGTAACTTTTGTTGAATCTTTAAGATGACAAAGAGGGACTGGTCAAACTCTGCAGTAAAATTACAAGCTTTAGTGTTTCATGTTCAGTTAAATTGCCTTAATGTTTTTTGATTTGTGTAATGGAAGTATGCTGCAATTCTGAAAACCAGGACTAATGACTGGTTCATGGTAGAGAGTGTGGTGTATAAACACTTGTACTTTTGCTGATTATTAACATCAGCACAGTTGAATTCACTGGTTCTTGTGAATATTACAAAGTCCTGAGTGTGTGGTTCACAGAAAATGATTGCTATCATTTCTTGTGAACTACTTCACTCCACTTACAGAGGCTTCTATTTTTCATTTCAGTGTTCAAACTTGTAGTCATTGTTTTCTATATGTAATTACCGTGCCTTGTAATTAATCTTCTGTTTATCTGCTGTACCATTCAGATAATTGAAATTACATACAGTATTTTTCTCTTTGTTTTATGTAATCTGAAAATATAGTTCAAAGAAATCAGCTTTGCCTACGAGGTGCTTACTAACCCTGAAAAGAAGGAATTGTATGATCGCTATGGAGAACAAGGGTTGCGAGAAGGAGGTGGGGGTGGCCCTGGGATGGATGACATCTTCTCCCACATTTTTGGTAGTGGACTCTTTGGCTTCATGGGCGGACAGGGGAGTCGCTCCAGAAATGGAGGTCGGAGGAGAGGAGAGGACATGGTCCATCCACTCAAGTAAGAACAAGCTTATACACACACAGAAGTTACTTGAGCTACATGTATTTTTTGTATTTGGAATTACTTATAAAGTATGATGTTGAATAGAAGACAATGTTGTAGTCCCAACTAAGCTATCTTGTCACTTAACTGAACCTCTGTGTTTTTTATAGGGTGTCACTGGAGGACCTGTACAATGGAAAAACAACTAAACTACAGCTTAGCAAGAATGTACTGTGTAGCACTTGTAATGGGTAAGTGGTAAAACCAACGTGTTGCTGTAGTCCATTTTGTCTGTTGCATAGAGGATGTATACCAATGCTATGTTTCTAACACCTAATCCATCTCTGGGTGTGTGTGAATGCAGGCAGGGAGGCAAGACGGGTGCTGTACAAAAATGTACAGCATGTCGGGGACGTGGCATGCGCATCATGATCAGACAGCTGGCCCCAGGGATGGTCCAACAGATGCAGTCTGTGTGTACTGATTGTAATGGAGAAGGTGAGGGTTGCAGTGATTTAAAGCATGACCAGTTGTTTCTGCTGTGTAGTTTTGTGACTTGGTTTTCACACATCCTTCAATTTGTTTTTTTCTCATCCACTCCAGGTGAAGTTATCAGTGAGAAAGACCGCTGTAAAAAATGTGAGGGCAAGAAAGTCGTGAAGGAGGTGAAGATTCTGGAGGTACATGTGGACAAAGGCATGAAGCACGGCCAGAAAATTACCTTTGGCGGGGAAGCTGACCAGGCACCTGGCGTTGAGCCAGGGGATATAGTCCTTGTCCTGCAGGAAAAAGAGCATGAGGTAGGTTGAGGAGTCCCCCAATACTGTAGCCATATTGATCTTATTCTGCCCTCTGATACCACAGGGTACTCTGTGTAACAGAGAGAATTTTGTTTCATTATTATTTCGAGCATAGTTTTATTTTCCGTCATGATTTATCTGACAATTACTATTTCCTTCCCATAAATAGGTGACCGTATTTCTAATTTATTCCCCAACCCTGGACTCAACTTCCCATTCTTGATTCTGTTGAGGTTATGCTGTTTTGTAGATTATAGAGTGGGAACTGGTAAGTCAGTGTCTGTATGAAACGGCTCTCTTCTATAAAGCAGTAAATGCAGTTACCTCAGGTAGAAACTTACTAACTAAAGACTTACTATCAGCAGTTCTCACAGCTACTTCAAACATTAATGAGATAAAAAAAAGAACCTGTTTTTCTCATTGCTCTTGCATTGTGCTTGGCCTTTGTGTATCTTTGTTTGTTTTTAGTTCTCTGAATCTGGTCTATGCAGTTAAACTGTTATGTTCATGGCTTACATCAGCTTCAGATAGTCAAGAAAAATCCTACTAGAATCTTATTGGCTTAGAGCTGCTGTTGGTGACTGTAGCATTGTGGCTGGATTTCATACCTCCACTGGTGAACTCGGGAGTTTCTCTACAGCTGATAGCCGTCTAAAGGCTAGTACACCATAGTATACAATAGATAAATTGAGGATTAGCTTTTATTTTTATATTCTAGTAAAAGTCATTCTACGGTGCTGTCAGTCTTCTATATCATACATGACTTTTTCCATGTGGAACAGCCACTGATTACATCGTGCTTTTCTACTGGGTAATGAATGTAAATTAAAAAAATTGATAGTAAATTTCCCTCGTACAGAATAGAAAAGTATGTAATTTCTATCAGAGAGTTACAGAGTGAAATGAGAAGTTTGCCACAGCAGCTGGTCCAGCTGGTGATGCTTCAGACCTCTTAACTGTCTGAGTGCTGAGGACCAGATTGTCTTGACAGCACTGTGCTGTCAGATCTGTACGTTCTTCAAACAGAGGACATGAGATCACTTGAGTAGATAGTGTCTGTGTTTATTCTCAGTCATCTAGGTCATGGTAGTCCTGATGATTCAACAGAAGGCAATTTTTCTTTCTTGACAAGAATAGAAAAAAGAAGTTCACTAGTTATTTGTCAGTCATCCAGGTCATGGTAATCCACAGTGCTTTTGTAGAAGTCAACTGAGGAAGTTGACTATTTTTCCTGGATTACTCTACTGTATTTTTTGACTTTGGCTTGACTGGAACAGCAGGTTGAGGTGTAGCAGTGCCCCAGGCTCTTTCTCTCAGGGGATATCTGTCTTTCATGTCAGGTTTCATGAGTCAGTGGTAGAAGCAAAGTAGGCTACTACAGCAGGCCACAACAACACAGATCACACTGATTTTAGAAAATGAGAGCTCTAGATGTTACTGAAATGACACAAGAACAACATCAGCTGAGTATTTCTGAAAAACAATAAGAAACAAAAATAGCTGTGTTAGCTGATTAATGAGCTTTTCTGTTCATACAGACACACAAGATAAGTTGAACATTTTGGCTAACACAGTAAAAGCAAGTTAAGACATCACGTCTCTGTGGGGTTATTTGCACAACTGTAATCTATTTAAATCATGTTTAATTTTGTACCAGATTTTTTAAAATTTAGTCCATGGGTGGTATGATGATATTCAGGTATACCATTTTATTTAGAAAATAAATGAAATAAATCTTTTTCTGTAATACTATGTATTATACCAGTATGAGTGTGGTATTATGGATTGATGGTAATGCTAATGCTGCAAAGCTGGTTAGTATTTCAGTCCCTTTTTAGTGAGTGTTTCACATTTAGTCAGATTTTCAGTCTGCCTGGTTCAGAAGTTTTTGAAGGCTTGTGTAACATGATTTCCTGCCACGAAGGTAGCTACATTACTGACAACAAGTTCGTAGTGTCTCCCGATGGCTTTGCTGCAGAACTGAACTAGAGGGAAAATCTGGCAGTCAGTTATTATAGCTGTCACCGATGATGAGCTCAATGAAACGGACTGTCACAGAACATAACCTGACAGCAGAGCATGTGAGTCTGTGACTGATAGATAGTTACGGATGAGCATAATTTTTGTTTGGCTTATGGGAGAAAAGGCTTCAGTGATTAGCATCCTTCCCTCGTGGATTAATGGTATGTCAGGCAGACCTTCACAACAAGACCAAAGTGCTTCCATCGACAGAAACTGGACTTCTCTTTTTTGTCTCTCTTCAAGAACCCAGCTGCATTTGAATGAAGCACATAGGGTTACCATGACCTGAATGACTGACAATCTGCACACACATTGTCCACCCAGTTGTCCTATATGGATGCACACAGGGCCTACGTATAAGAAGTCCAATGTACAGTGGTTCCTATCTTCAAGACTGTTTCAACTCCAGTAGTTGGATTAATGTGGTATGCTCTTCTCCTAGGTTAAACAAAAACAGACGTGTTTTAGTAGGTTGTCTTGGTTTCTATGTGCTAAACCAAACGAAAATCTGTTGCTTTTTGTCTGGTTTGTACCTATACGCTAGAGACTTTCTGTGGAGAATACGTGTGATGCAAATTTTATCATCCACCCAAATCCACATGGGTCTGTGCTGACCTCTCTGCACTGTTAGCATTGCAAGCATACTGACTGCACGTGCCAGGAAACAATGGCTGTGCAAGCAGATTCTCCCACATCCACACCTTTTTGTAGTTTATCATTAAGAGTCAAAATTGAAGTAGTTGCCTGACTTTGGAGGTGCTTTCATTTTTGCACACTTTCCTTTGACAGAGCCCAGATACAGTGAAACATTCTGGACTCCCCAGAAGTTCTCTATATGTCCACTGGGCTCTGAACACCTCACACTCACCACATCGACCTGGAGCCACAGACGGCTGTTTTAACCTGTGAAGTGCAAAGTCAATGCCTTTCAGAAACATTCATGGAAGCCCTGTATTTCTTGTATTGAGTATGAGGGGCAATGCGACAGTCTAGGCCCATACCTGTTATATGAATTGAGACACATGCACTGTCTGCAAAGTCTAAATTGGTCATGCAGCAACTGTGTATCAGGGGCCGTTTACACGAGGACCATCTTAACAGAAAACGCAAAAGTGGCGTCTTGTCATTTCACGTTTAGACGAGCGGTTTTGAAGGAAATCTGCGTATATACGGTGACTGTATAGTGTGTGGAATTCGATTGGATATGCATGCCAGGCAGCTGGGTGGCGCTGTGATAAAACTCTGCCATGTCTACGTGCATGTGTACTATCTCCCTTTTCGGATCTGCGCCGCGGTAAATGTTCATGAATGGAATCTGTACATATTCTGTACGTTTGTTGGTACGACTCCTGTAGTGTACATGGAGCTGCCAGAGTTGCTTGAAGGTACGAAGGATGGAAATAATCACACATCTTTGTTTACATCCTTGTACCGGCCGGCAAACCAAAGCAGCGGCGCACGTATGTGACGTAATCGCGTACGCGACGTGGTCAGATCTCGGCAAAGTTTTGCGTTTTGCTGTTTAGACGGAAACGTAACGGCGGAGCGTTTTCTACTTTTCCACTCTGGAGGCCGGTTTCAAATTTTTGCGTTTTCAAGGCCCCAAAACGCCGTCCTCGTATAAACGATAGGGCATTTTGTTGAAATATTTTGACGTTTTTACCTGCAAGCGTCCTCGTGTAAACGGCCCCTCAGACCAAATTAATTATAACTTTATGTTGGGCCTCTGGTAATTTTTTTTCAATTGCTTTGAATGAAATTTAACTCTATTCTCAGCACAATAACAAAATCTTGGTCAAAAGTATTTAAACGAGGGATGGACCGATTATCAGTCTGGCCAGTTATGGGGACCGTCATTTTGAATTTTTCCAATGAGCAGTTATTACTATATATTTGTTTGTTTGTTTTTTAAACATCAAATTATTGATAAATTCAGTGGCCACTGTGTGGTCTCTGCAGTGTCTCTCTCCCAGAAACACAACTCGCAAAAATTGAAACTAAAACAGCTTTGAGATATGGGCCTTAGTGTGAGCGGTGAAAAATGAACAAACCTGAGAAGAACAGCAGACAGATTGTGGGAGACAAACTTTTCAGTCTCAGTTAATTGATCTCACTGTAAACAGAAGAGCATCCTGTGTTGATCTGTGCTCGACTGTTGAGTCACATAAGAAAGTTGATCTGTGGCTGTTTGTGTGAACGCCAAGGTTATAAAGAGCCCCTTTTTTTAACAAGCATTTCTAATCACTGCTTTTTCTCAATTTTCAGGTGTACAGGCGAGATGGCAATGACCTTTTCATGAACCACAAGATCGGTCTGGTGGAGGCGCTGTGCGGCTTCCAGTTTATGCTCAAACACTTAGATGGAAGACAGATTGTTGTCAAGTACCCCGCTGGCAAAGTCATTGAACCAGGTGAGCAGTCTCATCCTTTTATGTTTTCTTGTGTAATTTTAACATCATTTCACACATCAGATTTTTTGAATCACAATGTAATATTGTCAAAAGTTCTGATGCTGATGTAGCCAGACAAAGGAATGTGTTTAGATTAGACAGCTGACCAGGGCTTTAGGTTGATGTTTGGGCTGTATTGGTTGAAGTTTGTGCAGATTCTTTCTATTCATCACTGCAAATACATTATGGATAGCTAGAGGAGAGAGTGGAAATCCTCTGCTAATACTTACCATTCAAATTCAGCCTTTAGTAAAAAAAGAAAGTACTGATGGTAGTGAATGAATACATGCAAATTATGTATACGAGAACCTAATTTTGACCAAAGTGCTTCTTTTCCAGGCTCAGTCAGGGTGGTGCGAGGTGAGGGCATGCCACAGTACCGAAACCCGTTTGAGAAGGGAGATCTGTATGTCAAGTTTGATGTCCAGTTCCCTGACAACAACTGGATCAGCCCTGAGAAACTTGCGGTATGACTTTAATTAGCAGTTTATCATTTTCTTGTGGTTTTTGTCTTTTTATCGTGAACATAGAAACAGCCAGAGAACTACTGACCTGAACTAACTCTTTACTGACACAGTGTTAATTATGGTACTGACAGTCTTGTCTATTTGTCATTCCATATGAAGTCAGATTCAAGATTTTTTTTTATTTGCAATTTGTACACAAAACAGACAATGTAGGCACATAGGAATTCTTGATAGTCAAGTTAAAGAACGGACAAAACAACTGTCTGACCAGTATTAGGCTAAAAAGTGCTTGTTTGGTGCCTTGTTCAAACACTATGGGTAGAAAACAAGCAATGTGTTAGTATTCTAAGTAGGAAGACATTCTGTGGTTCCTGCTTCTCAAATGATCACATATTGACTTTGTCCTTAAGAACAAGAATATATAGAGGTTTTAGGCCATTCCTGATGTGAGGCATGACGTTTTCAGATGTCACCATTGGCTCAGGAAACTTCATCTCCAGTTTGTTAAAATTGTTTAGACTGATTAATGTATTAATTATGAAAATTGTCTGACAATTATTTATAACAAAAACATTTCTCAGTAGACTCTCGGGCTTGGTGCTATAGCTGAAACATTTGTCACGATATATTGTTTCATTCAAGCCTGTCAGTGATTGTTGATCATTTTTAATGATCTGTTTTTAATTTACAAAACACCAGGAGAAAAAACTTTTTCATTTTAATCACTTAAATTTGAATTTAACCACTTACCTGTCAATATTTTAACATTAACAGAACAGTGAAAAACACAAATAAATTTACAGATCAAAATAGTTAAATTCTATTTAGTTTTATTTAGGGCTGGAACAACGAATCGATAAAATTGCTAATAATCGATTATTAAAAGCCTTGGCAACGAATTTCATTATCGATTCATTGTCGCGCGATTCATGCGTCACTCGCCATGTCGCGGAGCCTCGTTTTGGTTCACCGAAGGCTAGTTTTAGATGTTTGAGGACAGTAAAAGTCAAGTCTACTTTATGCAAATGAGCTGCAGGTAAACACAACGGATCGCAGCTGCAAACGCACCGCAACCAGACCAGCAGGCCACATGCGATGTGTCGCATCTAGTGGACACGCACCTTAAGTCACTGCATTATCCTACATTTGTTCCGTTTTGAAGTGAGGAAGCATAACATCAGTCTCTCTGGTAGCTCTCTGGTAGCTCGCCTGATGCTAGCGTTTCCTTGTTAGATGATTTATGGCAGTGATAGGGCGTGTGTGACTGTGAGAGATACGTTTTATTTCACTTTAATCAGCTTAAGCATGGTCTGGATATGCATTATAATATGCATTATAGTGGTAATAATTTGAAGATTAAGCCTCAAGTTTTAATTTTCTGAAAAAGTCTGAGTGAAGACACTGGTCTGTGTTGGAGTGAGGCAGGATGAATTACACTGACAGGCTTCATGATGAGAAAGACATCATGTCCACCACAGCAAGCAGCTGTCTGACTGAGAGCATCGACAACATGACCGTCACTTGACATGAGGCCTCTGATGATGGTTGAAGACAAAGGCTTCACTACAATGATCTTATTTGTTCTGTCATTCCAAATCTGCTATTTCTGAATAAAGAAGCGGAAATTAGAAATGTTTTTTATCCGATTCATCAATTAATCGAAAAATAATCGTTTATTAAAATAATCGTTAGTTGCAGCCCTAGTTTTATTTATATAGCGCCAATTACAGGTCAGATTGTCTCAAGACACTTCGCAGAACCCATATGCCTAAACCCCCAGAGCAGTCCTAAGACAACAGTGGCAAAAAAACAACTCCTTTTTAATGGGAAGAACCTTGAGCAGAACCCGACTCTATATATATATATATATATGGTGGGGACCCATCTGCTGCTGTTGAGAGAAGCAGAAGAGGTAGAGGGGGTGGGGAACAAGGAACATATAACACACAATAGGATACATGCATGAGATAGATGGTGCATAAAAAGTACAAACTGATTCATAGTTTACTGTTATGGTGTATGGCTCTTGGACACTACATATAGCTGGTAGTAAATTCAAACAGTGTGTAGATGAGCACATCAAGTATAGCGAGGGCCATGCAGAGTAGTTAATACAGACAATTAAGGACACTAATACATTGATACACATTAAGGAAAGATTGTGAACAAGGATAAATCTGTTTTTATGATTTTCTGTTCATTAACAATAGATTTTATACATTATTAATTTGTTAGTTTGTGAAACAGTCCTTTTGGTAAAACTTATTTGTAAATAAGTATAGTTCAGCCGGAGCAAATGAACTCTCACTCCTTCAGTGTTTGTATAGAAGCCTCAGGCCTCTAGCCTAGCCGCACTAGACAACCCGCGGCAACAAATTTAATTCTCTGCCAGAGTGGGTCTAGTTACCCTCCATAAGGCTCGAGGCTGGATGCTCCTAAAACTGGCCGGACCAATCACCATGAAGTGTAGAGTCAGAAGGCGGGCGCGTAACGAAGTGACAACAGAGGCGTGACGATTCTGACAGAAACAACCGGCGCACAGATAAACAGTTATCTTTCGACTTGGCTTTGGCCACAGCCCTTAAAGATTTGAAGCTAAATTCAACTTGAAAGATAAACAAAGGACGGCACTTAAGTGTTTCATTGAGAAGAAAGACGTATTTTGGACTTATGCCGACGGGATATGGCAAATCCTTAAAATACCCAGTTGGCTCCGCTGGTTGGGAAACTAATGGGACTTAGCCACAATCCGCCGGCGCTCAAGGAACTACGTCAGCCTATTCGTTGCGTTGATTGGTTGTATACCTACCCAATTGCTGCAGAGGGATTTGAATAGACAACCTTTTAGCCCGCCTCCCTCCCTGTCGAGCTTCCGAGACCCTTGTGCCGTCAGAAACATGGGTATAGCATGGCTAGGCTATCAGGCCTCCACAGAGGAGGAATTTGCAGCTAAATGTACAATTATTCCACACAGGTGTTAATGTTACTCTGGCCATGAGCTGGATTCACTCAGTCACAATTCTTCTTATTACTGAATAAAGTTGCTCTACTGTAACGGCCAAAATCCCTTCTGTAGCGCTGCAGGCATCACCTGCAACCCTTTGACACGAGTGCATGCTTCGAAAACGTAATAAGGCTGTCTGTTAAAGCTGCATTATGATGAATGTTTTCCATGTGTAGGAGCTGGAAGACATGCTGCCATCAAGGTCAGAGCCGCCCATCATCACTGGAGACACGAGGAGGTCGACCTGCAGGATTATGATGTCAGCCAGAGCTCAACGTCGGGTAGCCGCAGAGAGGCGTACAACGACAGCTCTGAATGAGGGGCGGCCACCATGGGCCGGGGTACAGTGTGCCCACCAGTAGTCTCAACTCTCACTCAAGCTTGCACGCACGCACGCACACACACACACACACACACACACACACACACACACACACACACACCACACACACACACAACACACACACACACACATAGTCCATCCATCCATTCCACCTGGGGGAGTAAATGCACGAGTTGCAGGAGTAAACAAGTCTCCTGTCAGGCTGAAAAGCTTGGTAGCTCCTCAGACACAGATCCAGTAATATATTGAAGCCTGCACCTGAGATTGTTGATTAATGTGATTAACTGAAGTGCTTGATCATTTGATCTTTGTGTGTGGAACTCACACTGGGCGTAGCGAGAGACTTATACACTGCACCCTGAAACAAATTTAGACACTTTAAACAGCAACTTCATGGTAGAAGTCCTATAAAATATTTAAGAGTATCTAAACAAGTGGTTGCCCCAGTGAACACCACGCCATGTAGGACTATGATCTGGGTGTTCAAGGTGAACCCCCCACCCCTTCTCTTTCTCTGTTCAAGTCCAATCCCTCCGCTAATGGAACTCCAGATCAGTCAATGAAAGGAATGTTTTCTTGTTTGCTGAGTGTGTGACTTGCATTTTGTTTTCATAGTATTTACAGTAATTTAAAAACTAACCAATGTGCATATGGATACAAAGCAGCTGAGCAATGTGACGTGCAGATTCATGGACTCATCCACTCAGCGCCATTTGTAGGATTTGTTTCTGATTTTTACAGCTTTATTTTCTTTGTAGGTTTTTACTCAGTTTTTTTCTTTCTTTACATTTTAATTCAAAGAGAAATGGTTATTGTGTATATCATTGAAGTGGTTGTTGGTAAGCTCATCAGCTGCTGTATTCCAAGCTGTGTGATTTTTTTTTTTTTTTTTTCCAAAGAAGAAATGATAAGTGAAATGAGAAAAACCTATAGTATGTATCTGTGCTGAGACCATGTGCATGTAAAAGCTTTGGTTCTGCACTTATCAAACATCAAATAAAGCAGCACACTTCTTAAGAAATGTCTATGAAGTTGTTGAATAAATTGTTGAAATATCAGGTCCTAAGTGGTGCTATGTTCCTTCTTCATTCTCATTATTATTCACAAACAGTAAATACCTGGAATGGTTGCACCTTACCAAGCAGATCTTCTCCTTTCTGAGATTTCAGTTCCAGATACAGGTACCATCAAACACAGAAAGGGATAGAAAATCATGTGAAGCACTCGGAGCTTCAAAATATCCCACTGGAAAACCAATCAACTGTTCGCTCTATAATGGTGTCAGTGACAGAGCTAATCCAAGGATTTTGTCTGTACCGACTGCCAGCTATTCTCTGCTGACATCAATGACACCTGACCAAGTCTTTCTAAAAAAAAGTTTCCGTTATCAGTCAGGCCCCTGATGAAGTGAATGAGATCACAGTCAGTCCGCAATGAAATCTGAGTAAATGGAAAGACAAGCAGATTGATTAACACTGAGATAGTTTCTGATTATAACAGCTCGTCTCAGTCCCAGCTGTAAACTGTAGATTCAGTTTGAACTGAAATGTTTTTTATCCTGTAGAGCTCACTACTAATCACACAAGTAATTTGGTTTAATAGGTGTGTTTGTGCATAGTAGACTGGGACACAAAAAACAGAATTTGAAAAAATCAAATGTCATATTTTAAGGACGTACAAATCTCTGGTATGCCTGTGCCAACTTTTGATTCCAGTGAGTATTTATTTGACCAGTGGATTTCTTCTGGCTGAAAATGTATAAAATTGGGAAGACACCGCGTTGGAGAGGTACTAATAAATAGTCACTATTTCTGTGGTACAGAGACTGATGTCTGTTTTTCTGCAGGGTAAATTGCTCTAGGTCAAAGAGTAATTTTTGTCATTTATTTACGCCAGCATGACTGTCATATAAAAGTGCACCACAAGGACTCGTGCAATAAGCTGTTAGATGAAACCTTCAGCTTGATTAAAAAAATCTGGAACCATTGTTCCAAGTATTGATTATTTAATTGTTACATTTAGATCACGTTGGGCTTAGGATATAACGGTTCAGTGAGTTACATGTTTAGTGTTGGTTGTGTGGGGTGGCCAGATTTCAGGTAGCACCCTGGGGTCACTTAGCTCCACCCCTGACGAGGAAGCTAAGGCTGATTATTTTGATATGAAGATGGTTAAGGATGAGATTTAGATCCCTGATTCTGACGTTTATGGTATTATGTTGGCAACAACACAATTCTTTCAGTCACATCTTGATTTACCAAAGAAGGGGAAAATTTCCACTAACAACTACACTACCGTTCAAAGTTTGGGGATCATTAAGAAATTTCCTTATTTTTGAAAGAAAAGCATTTTTTTTCGATGAAGATAACATTAACTTAATCAGAAATACATCATTAATGTGGTAAAGACTATTCTACCTGGAAACGACTGATTTTAATGGAATATCTACATAGGCGACAGAGGAACATTTCCGCACATCACTCCTGTGTTCTAATGCTACATTATACTAGCTTAATAATGTTGAAAGGCTAATTGATGATTAGAAAACCCTTGTGCAATTCTGTTAGCAGGATGAATAGAAAAAATTGTCCTTGTGGAAAATTGTGTTTCTGGAAAACATGAATATGCCTGGAATAGACCCTAAACTTATTGAACGGTAGTAATATTTATAAGTCTTTAAGTGTAACTGTGGAGTTGCAAAGTCACATCTGTCTTGTACTATGAACTCATTTAATTATTGCAATTAACTGCCTTATTTTCTTTAGTGCATTCGGATTGAAATAAAAAGCAATTCCTCTCATTTGGTAGTGAATAAGCTATTTATTAATCTCAATACGAAACACCTATTCTCATAAGATAGTGAGTCCTCATATAAGAAACCTATACTAGGACACATGGTACACCGGTATTGCCCTGATGGCAAGAGGTCTCATCTTTCCAAGCAGCATGGTGCGGCCTGCTACGCCTGCAAACATTGTTCAGGAATGGTTTGAAAAACATAGGGAAGAATTCAGGAGGTTCTGTTTGCCTCCAATTTTACAAGACCTTAAGTCCACTGAGCATCTGTGGGATGTACTTGAAAAACAAGGCTGAGCAGTGGAGGTCAAACCTCACAACTTCTGAGGTCTGTGGTTTTTGTGGCACAAAGGAGAGCTACATAGTATCAGTTAGGACGTTTTAATTGTGTGGCTGTCCAATGTAATCCATGTAACATATGAATTAGTTGCGATGTCGGGTACTGTTGAATCATATACCGACCATGACATCACTGCCTCAGAGACTTAAATCAGTGTTGATAACAGCCAAATTCCTCCCTAGCACATCACCGGCGCCGTGGCTTAGTTGGTTAAAGCGCCTGTCTAGTAAACAGGAGATCCTGGGTTCGAATCCCAGCGGTGCCTTTTCGTGTCGGACACTCCGTTCATTCTTTTGTTCCTCTTATTTGGTGTCGAACACAGGCTAAATAAAGGACAGTTAAATGTTAAACAGTCAAGTCATTTTTGTGTCCTGCAGAAACACGCCTCTTGGTGTTCATAAAATGTAGAAACTGCAACGGAAATGGACAGTGCATTGCACTAACTCTGTAAGACTTGCAGTGCAAGACATTTGTCCAACATGGGGGCGACAGTGAAACGGCATGATTATAAGTGGTCCAAGAAGTCGTCAGACTACAATGGAGGGACAGAAGAAGGAAAACATGAAAGCAGGGCTGTCTGTGCTGTCATTTCAAGGAGTCAGTGCATGTTTGTGGGGTCGTCTGTCTCTCAGGGGTCTATCTTGGTATATTCACCAGGAGGAGGAGGAAAGCAGTGCCTTTTAAAAAGCCAGAATAATGTGAAATCACTTTTCTCCTTTTAGACGTGAATCAGAACAGACAGTGAGCCGCATTGAGAGCAGATTGAGAACGGCTTTGATTTCAAAATAAAACTCCGCAAACCTCTCTTCTCAAACACTTCTATCGCAGTTTCTTTTTTATAATATATAGTGCTTTGTTTGCCTTTTGTTGGGAATACACTAATTGATACATTTATCGAAAATTAACCTTTTGTATTATGCTTTATCATCATGTGCTCTATTTTTATGCACCTTAGATCATTGTTCTTCTATTACATTTTTGAAATTTTAAAACATTCAGTTTCAATACACGTTTTGCTGGTATCTTTTATTTATGTTGTTGTATTTTAATATCTAATTTCTGATGTAATTGCTGATACAGCAGTATCATAGAATGAATGTTGTACACCTGGTCTGCTCCTGAAAGCAACTACAGTGGGCGCCCTGGGTGGAAGAGCTGGATCATGGAATAAGCATGGAGCATATCTTGTTTTATGTCACATGGATGGCTAAGTGTGTATGGGCAAGAGATAGCGGCAGGATACACTGTGGGAAGAAGGCAGGAGTAACTATGATGCTCTAAAAATGTGCTACTGGGAAACCTTAGGTGCTACATTTATACAGATGTTACTTTGACCAGCGATTTTTCCTACTGACACTGACAATGTCTCTTTTAGCAGGAAAATGCATCCTGTCACACTGCAAAACATTGGTTCAGGAATGTTTGAGGAACACAAACAACAAAGAAGATGTTCACTTGGCCTACCATATTTACCTCATTTTAACTCTAACTAAGCATCTGTTGGGTGTGCGGAGAAACAACAAGTTTGATCCATGGAGCCAAACCTCTACAACTTACAGAGGTGGTTTGAATGTTGTGGCTATTCAGTGAAATTATGCAATATGTTAATTATACTTATTATTGTATTATTCATCCATATTTATACTTCGCTTAATTCTCCTTAGGGTTGCAGAGGAGCTGGAGTCTATCCCAGCTGACTTAGGGTGAAGGCAGGGGTTCCTGGACAAGACACCAGTCTATCACAGGGTTCATATATACAGACAAGTAATTCACATTCACACCTGCAGACAATTTAGAATTACCAATTAACCTCAGCATGTTTTTGGACTCTGGGAGGAAGCTGTAGCACCTGGAGAAAATCCACACATGCACAGAGAGAACATGCAAACTTCATGCAGGAAGATCCCAGGAAGACTGGGACGCGAACCGAGAATCTTCTAGCTGCAAGGCGAAATTGTGCAGCCCAATACTTGCAAAATAAATTTGCGAAATAGTGTCTTTTCACCACTGCACCAATGTTTATTTCGGTTTAAGATTCCAGATTCAAGAACTTTATTGCCATTTATACAGCAGAAACGCAGTACCCCGAGTAATGACATTCTTATATTGTGATTTCTTTCACAAAATAATAAAATGAAATCAAATCAAATAGAATAAAATGAAAAAATAACACAAAATAAAAAAATGGTTAAAAAAAATAAATTATTTGTGCAAATGTTAGAATCTTGTGCAGTACTATCATATGTGAACAGATGTTGACAGGTAGTGAATGCTGATATGTTCATGGGCAGGAGATATGTGCAAAATAATGCTATTTATAGATAGTATAGTCACTGATTTAGTAGTATGATAGCCTGTGGATAGAAACTGTTTTTTAGTCTGGTGGTCCTTGCTTCCACACACATTTTAAATGTTATAAGTGGGCTACACTTAAAACATTTAAAACACTGACCCATTGTAATAATCTGTGAAAGGAAATCTATAAGATAAAACGAATAAATGTGTCCAACTAGTACGTCTTCAAATGCACTGTTCAACTGAATCGCAATAAAAGCCGCTGCAAAACGCGGCTTTTACTTTGAAGGAGACCAGCTGAACTGGCTGGTGTCGTGTATCTAACTTGACGCTGGAGTCTCTGCTGCCGCTGCAAAGGACACAATGCTTTTACCAGTGAGGACTGTCGGTGTGTCTGAGCTGAACCCAGATGAAGGAGCCTCGCTGGGTCTCACACATGTCGAGCGAACCGTGGAGCTGCAGTGGGAGATAATATCAGCGGTGCTGGGCGGCCGGACCATGAGACTGCTGCTGCTGCTGCTGCTGCTGCTGCTCCGCTCCGCGACCCTCTGTGCAGGTGAGAAACAACAATGCGTCTCCACCGCTGTGACGTTTAACTGCAAATCTGTGCACATTTGTTTACATAGCTCTGCTGTAAATCCCCGCGAACACATGGTGGCACGCAAGTGGTGCAGATCCTGCAGGAGAATCCACAGAGCAGATGGAGTGTTTCCTGGAGGCTGTTTGCCTCTTTAACACCACTGGAGCTGCTTTAATGTGAACCCTCTAATGTCATTACATCACTGGCACCTGGGCAGCCTGGTGCTCACTGCCGAGGGGGTAGCAGAGGCTGTAATTGTGTCTGCTGCTGTCTCCAGTGTCACTCTGATGAAGTGATATGGTAGATGAAGACGGAGTGTTTTCATTGTTGTGATGGGATGCAGAGAAGATGAGAGTCTCAGACCTGCGGCCGTATGATCTGTGGTGGAAATGATCAGGGTTAGTGTGGAAACATGGATGCTCTTTCACAAATGTGATGCTGCTATCAGCATTACATCACTGCTTCCCTGCAGCCAGTCAATCCCTGCCTCCCCCTCCGCCTCCCCCACCCTCCCTCTGTTATCATAGCCTGCACTTTATTGGCATGGAAATAAAGGAGGAGGACGCAAGAGACAAACACCAACTCTGTCAGAGGTTTCAGAGGTGTGTGAGGAGGGCAGAGGATTTTCTACACACTCCATTCAACACAAACACCATCACAAACTCAGGTCGGGCTTGTTTGACACTTCTAAACACACACACACACATACACACACACACCAGCTGTACAGTTTTACAGCTTAGGAAGCAGTGAGAGCAGCATCTCTCTATTTTTGCGTTTTTCAGACACACTGTCAGAGCTCCAGAGGATTACATTCTGTATTTGAGAACGACGTGAATGAAAAATTAAAGGGCTTAATGCAGCAGCACAACCTTAATCCACGTACTCCTCTCACAATTCCTCTGCTCTTGTGTCAGTGGAAGGCTTATCTAGGTACATTTACAGTGTTCACTACAACTACAAGTACAATTTTACAGGTTCCTGTTTTTTTTTTCATATATTTTTAAAATTTATGTTGCTTAATTAATATGCTGGAAGGTAACTAACTAAGAGTACTCGCGAGCACTGCACTGAAGGAAGATTGTGAAATTTTCAGTTATATGTTACTTTCTTCTCTTATTCCACTGCATTTCAGAGGAAATCTTGCACTTTATTCTCCACTTCATTTATCAGCTAGATTTAGTTACTGTTGACTTCTTACTCACATCAGTGTGTAGTCGGGTTCATGTTTCAGATGACTGACATCCTCACCAAATGCAGATTTTTTTTCCCTCTAAGCTTCTCACTTGGATTGGTCTAACGTCTTATCAAATTTCAAAGATGAGAGAAGAAACTGGAAACAGATTTGTGTATCTGATATATATTTCACTTCAATTCAGTTCAGTTTTATTTATATAGTTACAATTACAGTCAAATTGTCTCAAGATGCTTTACAGAACCCGTATGCCTGACCCCCAGAGCAAGCCCCAGGCGACAGTGGCGACAGTACATTTATATCAGATATAACAATATATCAATCAGAGGGACCAAACCAGAACTTTTACCACAATACTTTAACTACATTTTGTTGCTAAACCTTGTGTACTTTTATTTAACTAAGATTTTCCATGCAGGACTTTGACTTGTAGTTGAGTATTTCAACATTACTATACTTTTATTGAAATAAAGGATCTAAGTACTCTGCTCTTCTGTACTCCATTTAAGCTAGGAATGTTTTATTCTCCACTACAGCTGTAGTTACTAGTTTCATAGCTGATATTTTGCGGTTAAAAAAACATCTCATGAACCACTGAAGTTAAGGACTGAACTATCAAACTATACCTAAAGTAGTTGAAGTTGCTCCACCTAACCAGCTACAGGAGTAAAATAATAATGCTGCATATTCATCTCATTTCGATCTAAAATATAAAGTACATTTTAGGCATATATTCTTACAA